>NC_092707.1:198215839-198847879 GCF_047496885.1 Scyliorhinus torazame | reverse complement strand
GAATGATTGGCAGAATGGCTTCTTTCTCTGCTGCATGATTCTATGAATGGTTCGACTGGATTCCAACCCGAGTGTCAGCAGGCATTTGCTGGATACTCGTCCCCATTTGGTTTAATGGATTTTAATTAATTTAAATCGAATCCAGCTATTTTAAGAAATCAATTTTCAGTGTTAAAATTGAAAAGTAACATCTGCTTGTGTACTGAATTATACAATTCTCCAGTAATTCCCAGCCCATCAGAAACAGATTCATACTCCACTGCCTGCTTTATCCATATGCATTCAGTTCCTGTGTCATGTTCTGCACTTCAATCAAAATCATATCACTCTTACTTTTACGAAAGTGATTATGAAAAGTTAAGACAGCTTTGATCAAATATGTAGATATATTTTTTTTAATCTCCTCTGAGGTCTTACAATATCAATGTCATCCATCCTCCCTCGTACTTAGTTTCAGTCATGGGCCTCCCTGCCAGGCCCTTGTTGACTTGGTTGCTGGGAGGGTTGTGAGAGTCCAAGCCAAGTTAGGCATCTTCCTGGAGGTGCCTTCACATGACCTCCTGCCTCCAGTTTTTCCACCCTCAAGCTCTATCATTTTGGAGTCATAATCATACAATACAGAAGAGGCTCTTCCTTCCATCAAATCTGCACCGACAAGACTACACTAAATCTGCACTCTCCCCACTGTCCACCACTTGGTCCAGAGCTTTGAATGTTATGACATTTCAAATTCTCACCCACATACTTTTTAAAGTTTGTGAGGTATCCTGCCTCTCCTACCCTCTCAGGCACTGCCTTCCAGACTCCCACCACCCTCTGGGTGAAAACATTTTTCCTCAAATCCCCTCTAAACCTCCTGCGCCTCACCTTAGAATTATGCCACCTTGTTATTGACCATTCAATAAAGGGGAACAGCTGCTTCCTACCCACCCTGTCCATACCCAACAACATCTTATACACATCAATCAGGTCCCCTCAGCATTCTCTTCTCTGAAGAAAGCAACGCAAGCCAATCCAGCCTCTCTTCGTAGCTCAGATGTCCTACCTGTCATGATATTCAAACACACACATCATGATAGACACACCAACAGACAAATCAGAACACACAACACCACAACCAATGACAGAAAGATATAAAAGCACAGACACGACCCCCGGTGGTCAGTATTAGCTGCAGAGGAGGACCAGGACAGATCTGTTACCAAACACACTCAGGGAGACAGCACGTGCAGAGTATCCAGAACGAACTGTATTATAAGAGTTAAAATAAAATAGAGTTGTACCACATACAACTGTGTTGGCTCATCTGTGCACCAGAGCACCCAACACCACATGGTACAGGAGTGGATCGATACCTGCCGGCATACCTCAGTGTACAGAGACAACCAGCAGTGCCCAGGCAAAATGATAGAGCTCCCGGTTCCGCAGCCGCTCCAGTGCTACGGCGACCTCCGCGAAAACTGGCGGCGATTCCGGCAATGGTTCGAATTGTTCCTGGTGGCAGCTGAACTCCAAGACCTGGATGATAGCGAAAAAATTGAATTTCTCCTCACCATCGCCGGTGCAAGGGCAAGAGAAATATTCACAAGGTTCAGGTTCTTCAGGAGGCAGCAAAGGTACGATTACCAGGCAGTCCTGGACAAATTCTCCAAGTACTGTGAAGAAAACGCAATCCAATCGGCAAGTAAAGGTAAGAAAAGCTGCAGTACTCACCTCGTGGCTGGGATCCCGGAGCCCGAATTCCCAGAGGCCGAAATCCCGGGCCTGAGAGAGGGCTGGGTCGAGGTTGGCGGCCATCTTGCTAAAGGTATCACGCTAGCACAGTTGCGCGAGCAGTGCGCAGAACCGGAAGTTTCGTTTGCGCATGCGCGAGATGCTGCGCATGCGCAGTCAAGAAAACGGCCATCGGTAAAGAAACAGCGATCTGAGCATGCGCAGTCGCTTCCTACGTGCTACATACCGAGCGTCAGGATGTCAGAGGCCCCAGACTGCACCAATTTAAAGGGGAAATGTCCCAAATCCAATTTAAAAGGGAAACGTCCCAAATCAAAAAAACAAAAATCTGTTAAAGCTGTAAAACAACCTTCCCTCACCTGGAATGACAGCACATTGCCGCAAATTGACCCAGGAGATGAATTTGACCTCCGAAGAACCCTCCGACAAGCAGTTACCTATGCACAAGCCGATGATTCCGACCTTGAATACTTCGATGACGATCTTTACAGTGTTTCCGGACCTCGCGAGCCCAATGATAGCTCCGTGGTCCTATACGACTATGACTCGGACGAACCTTTTGTGTTGCACATTGGCGGCCCCCACATTGAATCCGACGCAGATGCGGATTCATTTTTCGGATTTGAGGATCTTCAATCCAGCAGATATGACGTTCCAACTTATCAGTACCGGATGATGCTGCAGCCTGACATTAACAGACAGGGAGCGGTGCAAGCACACGGAGAGTGCCCTGCTGCCACACAGAGCGTGGTCCACGTCCCGCTCAACGTTCCCGACTCTATGAAAGAAGACATGCAAGACTCCAGAGTGCAGTCCTCGCATGAACCAGAAGTGACTCCAGTGTCACAAGCTTCCACAGCAAGCTCGTGGACAGACTCCACAATTGCAGAAATGCAAGACTCCAGAGCGCAGTCCTTGCACGGACAAGAAGTGACTCCAGTGTCACAAGCCTCCACAGAGAGCTCGTGGACAGCCTCCACGATAGAAGCAACGCAAGACTCCAGAGCGCAGTCCTTGCACGAACAAGAAGTGACTCCAGTGTCACAAGCCTCCACAGAGAGCTCGTGGACAGTCTCCACGATAGAAGCAACGCAAGACTCCAGAGCGCAGTCCTTGCACGAACAAGAAGTGACTCCAGTGTCACAAGCCTCCACAGAGAGCTCGTGGACAGCCTCCACGATAGAAGCAACGCAAGACTCCAATGTGCAGTCCTTGCAGGAACAAGACCATGAGGGTCTAGCAACCTCTCCTGACCAACCAGCGGCAGACGATGCAAGTCTGCCATGCTCACGTGAACAGCAAGAAGGCTATAACAGCCTACCATGCTCCACTACACAGCAGCATGACCATGACGGTCTCTCATGCTACAATGAAGGGCACAGCGCTGAAGACTGTTCAAGCCCAACTGAAGACAAGCCAAAGGAATCGCCTCGTCCAAGCCCGAAGAAAAAAGGTTTATGCGCTGACCTTCAGGATCATTATAGCCGAACAGAGATTAATAATGCTGCACGGCCACAGAAGGATGCTGAGGATTTGCTAACGAAATTAATTGAATGTTTAACTTGCAAGGAGCAGACTGAGAATTGCCAGTGTTTTAGTACGGATCGAAAAAATGGACAAGACATTGATCCTCAGGAAATGGAAATAACACAACCTGAATCATATCTACAGCAGGGACAAATGTCTCCCTTCAACACAACGCCGCAAAATCCCAACTTCGGAGACCAGCAGGTAGTCAGTAATGACTCTTCAAACCTTGAGGGGAACATTAATTGCATTGAACCTATACACACTCCACTGATTATTGAGCAGAACATTGGAGCAAGAATCCTGAGGACACCGACATCGAGTAGCCAGATAACGAATTTAAAACCCACAGCAGTTTCAAGTGAACCAAGTGTGCTTTCCACTAATGGTGAAGATGCAGATAAGGTCGACCCGATTATCCATTGTACCACACTAACCCCAGTGATTAAGCAGTTATGTATGGGGAGTATAATGTGGGCAATTGAGAACAGTAAAAGAGAGACTGTGACCATGCCAGTCCCAGCAAAATCAGACCCAGAGACCATGAAGGCATGTACATTAGACAAAGATACATATGAGGTACCTGAGAAGAAAAGTGAAACGGAATGTTCTTTGGAAAATAGTACAATGTCGATAGAAACATTGGATCCTATATTCGAGACCATACATATGGGAGAATTTGGGGGTAATAAACAAGGTTCTGCAATGTCTGGGGGAAGATTTAAAATTCCAAAGAAGAAAAGCCCAAATGAAGGACAACGGCAAGACAATGACAGTCCACCGACATGGTGTGCACAACCAGATGAAAACTCTGACAATTTACCCAACCCTAGTGAACAGCAAGCTGCTAATGAGGATCTATCCACGGGATGTGAGACGAGTGACGACAGCATCCCACTTCCCATGCAAAAGGTGCAAGGTGACAGACCTCGCCTAGTGCGTACCGAGGCACTCGACGATCACGGTGGGACCACTGACGACTGCGGTGGCGGCGCACCGCTTCCACCCTCGATGGCTCGACCCTCTCCACTGGTTGGTGCATTCCTGCATGTTCCGACTCCAGAAGTGCAGCTTCAGGGAATCTCGGCTGCCTCCAGTGAACCTGTTGGGACTCCGGACGGGGGGCATCGACGGAAGGCAGACCGGACTCCAGATGGGGAGCAGCCAAGCGCCGACTCTGATTCGCGTACGCCAGACCTTGCTCCGGACGGGCGGTGTCGCGGCCTCGGTGATGGCACGCTCAGGGTGACGGCGGATGCCACGGCGACAGGGAATGGATTGCGTGGCAGTCCCACTGGGTCGGCAGTGGCAACCAGCACCAGCGGTCCAAGATGGACACACCAATTCGCGCCATCGCCAGACGTTGATGCGAGCAACAATTCTCTCTCCAAGGCGACATGCTTCGACGTTTCTCTGCGGAGTCGCCCTTCCGGCACAGCAGGTGGCCGGAACCAGCGTACACGGTCTCGGCCAACTTCCACATCTGGCACAGTCATCGCCTTGCATGATATTAGTGATGGTGCTACTTCGATGGCAACGACCCATCGGCTACAAGATGCCGTCCACCACAAACATAAAAAGAAAAAGACTCCACCTTGTTCCTGGCATGCAGGGCGGATGGATTGGTGCGTAGGCGCAATCAGCGAGCTTTGCGCCGCCTTCCACGCTCGCAACTGAACCGTACGCACACGCCGGATCCTCCACTGGTTCCCAAGGATGACTTCGTGGAGATGCCACGGATCATGCCCCTTCCATCGCCACCAGAACCAAACCACAGCCAAGGCACCACTAACAAAGATGTTGAATGTTATATTTGCACGAATGAAAAAACCAAGCACTGCACGAAGTACAACAAATGGTAAAGTAGAGACTTCGGCAACAGCATCACCTCCAACAGTCCAAGGTGAACCAGTGTGACCCCAAATCTCCACAGCTGAACCGGCTTGAGGACCAGCCCATTCTTGAGGCGGTCACCCATTAGACTGGACTTATAACGCTGTTCATACGTTCAAAAAGTCAAACACTTCTGTATTATAACCTGTTGTTGTTTATTGTTCCAGATATCGTCTGACCAGACCAATGTTCAAGTTTTTTTTTTCTCTCGCATCCAAGTTTTGTTATGGTACAACCTTGTTAGTGTGACGCACCCGACATCGCCCCATGTAAATAGTTACGTCATATACACACGCTGTACACAACACACACACACACTCTTAGATGCACTCACGACACAATTATATTTATAACCACGTAGGCACATATCTTTGTAAAAAGGGGGGATGTCATGATATTCAAACACACACATCATGATAGACACACCAACAGACAAATCAGAACACACAACACCACAACCAATGACAGAAAGATATAAAAGCACAGACACGACCCCCGGTGGTCAGTATTAGCTGGAGAGGATGGCCAGGACAGATCTGTTACCAAACACACTCAGGGAGACAGCACGTGCAGAGTATCCAGAACGAACTGTATTATAAGAGTTAAAATAAAATAGAGTTGTACCACATACAACTGTGTTGGCTCATCTGTGCACCAGAGCACCCAACACCACACTACCACAGGCAATATCCTGCTGAATCTCCTCTGCACTCTCCCCTTTGGTCTAACCAAGATTTTGTAGAGCTCCAACAGAATCTCCCTGTTCTTATAATCTATGCCACAACTGATAAAGGCAAGTATCCCACATGCCTTTTTAACTACCCTATTAACCTGTCCTGCCGCCATCAGGGATCATTGAATCATAGATAATAGGTCATAGATCATAGAATTTACAGTGCAGAAGGAAGCCATTCAGCCCATCGAGTCTGCACCGGCCCTTGGAAAGAGCACCCTATTTAAATCCACACCTCCACTCTGTCCCCGTAACCCAGTAACTCCACCGAACCTTTTGGACACTAAGGGGCAATTTAGCATGGCCAATCCACCTGACCTGCACATCTTTGGACTGTGGGAGGAAATCAAAGCACCCGGAGGAAACCCACACGCGCACGGGGAGAAAGCGCAAAAGACATACAGACAGTCACCCAAGGCTGGAATTAAACCCGGGATCCTGGAGCTGTGAGGCAGCTGTGCTAATCACTGTGTCACCGTGCCACCCTTCTGTGTACAAACACCCCAAGATCCCTCTGTTCCTCTGAGCTTCTTAGTTTCCTGCCATTCATTGAGTGCTCCCTTGTCTTGTTACTCCTTCCAAAGTGCATCACCTCACTTTTCAGGGTTAAATTCCATCCGGCACGGATCTACCCATCTGACCCACCCCTCGATATCTTCCTGCAATCTAAGACCTTCTTCCTCACTATAAACCACCCTGCCAATCTTCATGTCATCCATAAAGTTACTTGTCATCCCCCCCCCCCCCTACATTTTTATCTGTATCGTTTATATATATATCACAAACAATAAGTGACCTAGCACTGATCCTTTTGGTACACTATTGACACTGGCCTCCAATTATACAAACAGCCTTCTACCACCACCTCTGTCTCCTGCCACGAAGCCAGTTTTGGATCCAACTTGGCCAGTTACCCTGAATCCCATGTGCTTTTACCTTTTTTATCATTCTTCCTTGTGGGGCCTTGTCAAAGGCTTTGCTGAAATCCATATAAATTATATCAACTGCACGCCCCTCATCTACACATTTGACCGACTCCTCAAAACATTCAATCAAATTTGTTAGGCGTAACCTCCCTCTGACAAAGCCATGTTGACTATTCCTGATCAAACCTTGCCTCTCCAAGTGGAGATTAATTCTCTCCTTTCAAATTTTCTCTAGTAGTTTCCATACCACTGATGTGAGACTCACTGGTCAGTAGTTCCCTAGCTTAACTCAACCACCCTTGTTGAAAAATTTTACCGCGTTAGTTGTCCTCCAATCCTCTGGCATCTACCCAGTGGCCAGTGAGGAATAAAAAATTTGGCTCAGAGTCCCTGTAATATCCTCCCTTGTCTCCCACAGCAGCCTGGAATACAACTTACCTGAACCTGGGGCGTTTTCTACTTTTAAGCCAATACCTCCTCGCTCCCTATGTCAAACTATTCAAGAACCTCACGGTCCCTCTCTCCAAATTCTGTACTTACACCCTCCTTCTCCTGAGTGAAGACAGTTGTGAAGTATAATAATAATAATCTTTATTGTCACAAGTAGGCTTACATTAACACTGCAATGAAGTTGCTGTGAAAAGCCCCTAGTCGCCACATTCCAGCGCCTGTTCGGGTACACAGAGGGAGAATTCAGAATATCCAATTCACTTGACAGCACGTCTTTCGGGACTTGTGGGAGGAAACTGGAGCACCCGGAGGAAACCCACGCAGACACAGGGAGAACGTGCAGACTCCACACAGACAGTGACCCAAGCCAGGAATCGAACCTGGGACCCTGGAGCTGTGAAGCAGCAGTGCTAACCACTGTGGTACTGTGCTGTCCATATTCATTTGGTCTCCTGATATGTCCACTCTCATGGTGCTCCACCTATACCAATCTGAAAGCTAACAGCTAGACTACCTTTGTGATCAGTTTGGATAATTTCCACCATCAGTCAAACACATTTCATTGTCCATGTCTGAACAAACATTCATCAAAAACATTTCAAAGTAATAACAAGTTTTATGCCCCAGATGTGAGCAGCTCGGTTGCCTAGAGTGTGGCACAGAATCGAGCCAACAGCATGCGAGTGATTTGGACAAGCTGAGTGAGTGGGCTTGGCAGATGCAGTATAATGTGGATTAATGTGAGGTTAACCACTTTGGCAGCAAAAACAGGAAGGCAGATTATGATTTGAAGTGCTAAAAATTGAGAGAGGGGTATGTGCAATGAGACCTGGGTGTCCTCATACGCCGTCACTGAAGGTAAGCATGCAGGTACAGATAGCAGTATAGAAGAAAAATGGCATATGGGCCTTCATAGTGAGATGATTTGAGTACAGAAGCAGGGATGTTTTGCTGCAATCATCCAGGGCCTTGGTGAGACCACACCTGGAATATTGTGTGCAGTTTGTGTTTGCATATGTGAGGAAGGATATTCTTGCAAAGAAGGCTTACCAGACTGATTCTTGGGATGGTAGGACTGACGTATCAGGACTGAGTCGATTAGGATTGTATTTGCCTGTTTTGAAGTGGGAATCTATAGAAACCTATAAAAATTTAACAGGACTACCCAGGGTAGATGCAGGAATGATGTTCCTGATGGTGGGGGAAGTCCAGAACCAGCGGTCACAGTCTGAGGATACTGGATAGACCATTTAAGATTGAGATGAGGAGAAATTTCTTCACCCAGAGAGTCGCGACCACATAAAGCAGTTGAGGCCAAAGCATTGTGTTTTCTAGAAGCAGGTACAAATAGCACTAGGGGCAAAAGGGATCAAAGGATACGGGGGAGGCGGCAACAGGCTATTGAATTGGATGGTCAGCCATGATCATTGAGTAGACTCGAAGGGCCGAATGGCGTCCTCCTGTTCCTATTTTCCATGTTCTATGTTCATGCCGGCTGCGATCACTGTTGCCTCCTTGCCTTGCCCCACGGTGACATTGTGGCCTATGCCATGATTGGAAACCAGAGGCCATGGACACCCTGGGTGAAGATAGATGAGTGATGTGCCTGGCAATGTTCTGGAGATATGTCTTTAATTTCTGGGGCCCCCAGGGCAACCCTATGTTGAATAGTTGAATCGCCCCCTCCATCCCACCCCACACCAACCAAACCTTGCCGCGTTTGGACTCAGTATTTCTCGAATGGGTTATTGAAAGTCTGGCAACTCAGCACGAAACATCGTTTTTTTTTCCACATGGCAATGAAAATGTCAGTACAAATAGAAAGTAGGACAAAGGTTTACCTCAAGGGACTTCAATTTTTAATAAACTATTTTCTCTTTCATTAGCGAAAGGCTTTACCCAAACACAAGGAACCACAAGCACAGTGCAAGTCTTATTCTATAAGCACAGCGCCACTTACTGTTAACAAATTTCAATGGAAATATCTCACTGCAGCCACAGTTTTATCTGCATTTTGAATTCATGCACTTCGAGGTCTTTTAGATGTACAAGCTATTTCAGCAGTTACATTATCAGTTCCCTTCCTGTGGAAATAATAGTTATGCTCGGTAAAAATGTAGGATTGACAGCAAATCTCACCACATTAATTGTACATCTTCCCCGAATCTGCAGTGGAATCAATCATCAGGACAATTAAAATGAGCTGAATATCAAATGCATGGTTAGCATCAACAGATTGGCTGAAACGGCAAGTGCAATAGAGAAAGAACCGCTTTTTGCTCCTGCACTTGACCCTCTTGCTCTGTTTCGTTCCCCCACAGAACCCCCAACTGCTCCGCAAACTCTCGGTTACAGCACCAGGCAGTCGGCGGTGGTCTTAGACTGGAAACCCCCCGAGGACAGTGGGGGTCGGACAGATATCACATACAACGCCCTGTGCAGCAGGTGTGCGGTGACCCTCCAGGCGTGCGGGCCCTGCGACAGCCGCATTGAGTTTGTCCCCCAGCAGCTGGGATTGGTCGATACGGCCGTCACTGTGGTTAACCTGTTGCCGTACGTCAACTACACCTTCAGGGTGGAGGCTGTGAACGGAGTATCGGACCTGAGTCCCGCTCCGCGGATGTACGTGGAGATTACGGTGGCCATGAGCCAAGGAGGTGAGTGCCAGTGGTTTCTGTTTATCAGTTGAAAAGTTCTTTCTGAAATTTCTCCAGCTTGTAGTTTGTTTTGTTGTGGACTGTAGGATGTTACTCAATAAAGATTACTGGGAGCCAAGCAAGAAGGGTGAATTATAATACGGTGTGAAGAACTCTCGATTGGCGGATTTGTGTTTTAAGTCAGGAACATATGAGCAGTAATGATTGTCACTGGGTCCTTGAGTCTTTTGCAATTGGAAGCTTATTCTGAACCACAACGCTTCTAGACGACTTTGCGCTGGGTTCCCACTTGTTGCGCAGCCGGAATCAGGCTGGATCACGGCCTATTGGTATCGAGTGGCAAGGTGTACCGTGATGTCAAAACCTCCAGTTCTATTTTAAAGAAACACCACCAGCCTTGACCTTTTTTTCCCACAGCCCCTTAATTATGGTAGACAGGTGGATTATGTCAAGCTGCACATTTATTCCATCTGTACCCCTCAACCTTTCCCCAGTTTACATTGGTCAAGAGGGTGGCAAGCTATATTTTGTTGGTCGGAGAGTATGAGTAATGGTCCCTCTCCACCTCCCTAGTGCCCTGAAAACTCATTCATTGGAGGCCCATGTCTTGTCCACATATTTAAAATAAAATGTGATGAGATTTTCGGGACGGTCATAGAGTTTTGCAGCACAGAAAGAGACCTTTTGGCTCATTGTGCTTGCGCCGGCCATCAAGCACCTATCTATCCTCATTGTGGCTCTTGTCCCGATTTCTGTCGTGGTGGGATTTGGATTTGGCTTCACATTTGTTTTATCGTCATGTGTATCGAGGTACAGTGAAAAGTATTGTTCTGTGTACAGTCCGTGCAGATCATTCCATACATAAAAATAAAACATAGGACATACATAAATACACAAAGTAAATACAAAGACATAGGCATTGGGTGAAGCTGGTATGATGGTGGTCTTCTTGATACAGGTGAGAACCACGGAACGGAATAGGGAGAGTATTAGTGAGTGCGCAAAGTGACCCTCGACCCAAGAAGGGAAGCCAGGCTCCTCATGTGGCCAGAGCTGTGGGTTAAAGTCCAACACAAAGCAGAAAATCGTGATTTTTGTAGATTTGGGTGTGGCTTGACTATGGAGAAACAACAGCAGCAGTATGATTTTAGATTGTACATTTATCCTCCAAATATTACTGCAAATGGATTTTGAGAAATGTTTTTTGAAAAATGGTCTGCAGGAGGCTATCCCGACTCAAGGGAGCTTTCCTGCAGCATCCTGCTTAATATTTACCACTCCAACCAACATAAGAACATAAGAACTAGGAACAGGAGTAGGCCATCTGGCCCCTCGAGCCTGCTCCGCCATTTAATGAGATCATGGCTGATCTTTGTGGACTCGGCTCCACTCTCCGGCCCGTACACCATATCCCCGAATCCCTTTATTCTTTCAAAAGGTATCTATCTTTTTCTTAAAAATGTTTAAAGAAGGAGCCTCAACTGCTTCACTGGGCAAGGAATTCCAGAGATTCACAACCCTTTGGGTGAAGAAGTTCCTCCTACACTCCGTCCTAAATCTACTTCCCCTTATTTTGAGGCTGTGCCCCCTAGTTCTGCTTTCCCCGACCAGTGGAAACAACCTGCCCGCATCTATCCTATCTATTCCCTTCATAATTTTATATGTTTCAATAAGATCCCCCCGCATCCTTCTAAACTCCAATGAGTACAGTCCCAGTCTACTCAACCTCTCGTCATAATCTAATCCCCTTAACTCTGGGATCAACCTAGTGAATCTCCTCTGCACTCCCTCCAGTGCCAGTATGTCCTTTCTCAGGTAAGGAGACCAAAACTGAACACAATACTCCAGATGCGGCCTCACCAACACCCTATACAATTGCAGCATAACCTCCCTAGTCTTGAACTCCATCCCTCTAGCAATGAAAGACAAAACTCGATTAGCCTTCTTAATCACCTGTTGCACCTGCACACCAACGTTTTGCGACTCGTGCACCAGCACACCCAGGTCCCTCTGCACAGCAGCATGTTTTAACATCTTACCGTTTAAATAATAATCCATTCTGCTGTTATTCCTCCCAAAATTGATAGCCTCACACTTGGCAACATTGAATTTCATCTGCCAGACCCTAGCCAATTCACCTAACCTAGCCAAATCCTTCTGCAGACTTCCGGTATCCTCTGCACTTTTTGCTTTACCACTCATCTTAGTGTCGTCTGCAAACTTTGACACATTGCACTTGGTCCCCAACTCCAAATCGTCTATGTAAATTGTGAACAACTGCGGGCCCAACACTGATCCTTGAGGGACCCCACTAGTTACAGGTTGCCAACCAGAGAAACACCCATTTATCCCCACTCTCTGCTATCTTTTAGTTAACCAATCCTCTACCCATGCTACCACTTTACCCTCAATGCCATGCATCTTTAGTTTATGCAGCAACCTTTTGTGTGGCACCTTGTCAAAAGCTTTCTGGAAATCCAGATATACCACATCCATTGGCTCCCCGTTATCTACTGCACTGGTAACGTCCTCAAAAAATTCTACCAAATTAGTCAGACACGACCTACCCTTTGTGAACCCATGCTGCGTCTGCCCAATGGGACAATTTCCCTCCAGGTGCCCCGCTATTTCCTTCTTAATATTAGATTCCAGCATTTTCCCTACAACCGAAGTTAAGCTTACCGGCCTATAATTACCCGCTTTCTGCCAACCTCCTTTTTAAAACAGTGGTGTCACGTTTGCTACTTTCCAATCCTCTGGGACCACCCCAGAGTCTAGTGAATTTTGATAAATTATCACTAGTGCGTTTACAATTTCCCTAGCCATCTCTTTTAACACTCTGGGATGCTTCCCATCAGGGCCAGGAGACTTGTCTACCTTTAGCCCCATTAGCTTGCCCAATACTGCCTCCTTAGTGATTACAATCATTTCAAGGTCCTCACCTATCATATCTTTATTTCCATCAGTCACTGGCATGTTATTTGTGTCCTCCACTGTGAAGACTGACCCAAAAAACCTGTTCAGCTCCTCAGCCATTTCCCCGTCTCCTATTATTAAATCTCCCTTCTCATCTTCCAAAGGACCAATATTTACCTTAGCCACTCTTTTTTGTCTTATATATTTGTAGAAGTTTTTACTATCTGCTTTTATGTTCTGAGCCAGTTTACTTTCATAGTCTACCTTACTCTTCTTTATAGCTTTTTTAGTAGCTTTCTGTTGTCCCCTAAAGACTTCCCAGTCCTCGAGTCTCCCACTAATTTTTGCCACTTTGTATGTTTTTTCCTTCAATTTGATACTCTCCCTCACCTCCTTAGATATCCACGGTCGATTTTTCCCCTTTCTACCGTCTTTCTTTTTTGTCGGTATGAACCTTTTCTGAACACTGTGAAAGATTGCTCGGAAGGTTCTCCACTGTTCCTCAACTGCTTCACCATGAAGTCTTTTCTCCCAGTCTACCTCAGCGAGTTCTTCTCTCATCCCATTGTAATTGCCTTTGTTTAAGCACAAAACACTAGTGTTTGATTTTACCTTGTCATCCTCCAACTGCATTTTAAATTCCACCATATTGTGGTCGCTCCTTCCAAGGGGATCCCAAACTATGAGATCATTAATCAATCCTGCCTCATTACACAGGACCAGATCTAGGACCGCTTGTTCCCTTGTAGGTTCCATTACATACTGTTCCAGGAAATTATCCCGGGCACATTCTATAAACTCCTCCTCAAGGCTGCCTTTACCAACCTGGTTAAACCAATCGATATGCAGATTAAAATCTCCCATGATAACCGCTGTACCATTTCTACATGCATCCGTTATTTCTTTGCTTATTGCCTGCCCTACCATCCTGTTACTATTTGGTGGCCTATAGACTACTCCTATCAGTGACCTTTTCGCCTTACTATTCTTGATTTCCACCCAAATTGATTCAACCTTGTCCTCCATAGCACCAATATCATCCCTTACTATTGCCCGGATGCCATCCTTAAACAACAAAGCTACACCACTGCCCTTCCCGTCCATTCTATCCTTTCGTATAATCTGATACCCTTGGATATTTAACTCCCAGTCGTGACCATCTTTTAACCATGTTTCAGTAATGGCCACTAAATCATAGTCATTCACGATGATTTGCGCCATCAACTCATTTACCTTATTTCGTATACTACGAGCATTCAGGTAGAGTACACTTATGCTGTTTTTTATGTCTTTGTTATGAATCCTAACACCTTGATCAGTAACTTTTCGCAATTTATTTTTCCTCTTACCCTTTCTCCTAATTTTCCTTGTCTTTGAACCCATATCTCTACATAATAACCTGTCACGTAACCTGCTGCCTTGATCGCCATTAACCATTATACTGTCCATAGCTTTACACTTCCCTTCCCCCCCAACTTGCTAGTTTAAAGTCCTTGTGACCAACCTATTTATCCTATTCGCTAGAACACTGGTCCCAGAATGGTTGAGGTGAAGACCGTCCCAACGGTACAGGTCCCTCCTGCCCCAGTACTGTTGCCAATGCCCCATGAAATGGAATCCCTCTTTCCCGCACCATTCCGTAAGGCACGTGTTAACTTCCCTAATTTTCTCAACCCTATACCAATTGGCACGTGGCTCGGGTAGTAATCCAGAGATTATAACCCTGGAGGACCTGTTCTTTAATTTAGTCCCTAGTGTTTGATAATCCCCAAACAGGTCCTCTTTCCTAGTCTTACCTATGTTGTTAGTCCCAACGTGGACCACAACAACTGGATCCTCCCCCTCCCTCTCCAAAATCCTTTCAAGCCGATCAGAGATGTCCCTCACCCTGGCACCGGGCAGGCAACATACCATGCGGGACTCTCGATCTGGCTTACAAAGGATGCCACTCTGTTCCAATCAGCACTCCGTTCGAAAGGCACTCCTGCCACACCTTTTGTGCACTCATCTCTCCCAGCACTGTCCCGGCTCTCTCTCCTCCCGTGCTTTTAAAATCTCCCGGCTCTCTCCTCCCGCGCTGTTTTCGCTGTCCCGGCTCTCTCTCCTCTCGCGCTGTTTTCGCTGCCCCGGCTCTCTCCTCCCGCGCTTTTTTAATCTCCCGGCTCTCTCCTCCCGCGCTGTTTTTGCTGTCCCGGCTCGCTCTCCTCTCGCGCTGTTTTCGCTGTCCCGGCTCTCTCCTCCCGCGCTTTTTAAATCTCCCGGCTCTCTCCTCCCGCGCTGTTCTCGCTGTCCCGGCTCTCTCTCCTCTTGCGCTGTTTTCGCTGTCCCGGCTCTCTCCTCCCGCGCTTTTTAAATCTCCCGGCTCTCTCCTCCCGCGCTGTTTTCGCTGTCCCGGCTCTCTCCTCCCGCGTTTTAAAATCTCCCAGCTCTCTCCTCCCGCGCTGTTTTCGCTGTCCCGGCTCTCTCCTCCCGCGTTTTTAAATCTCCCAGCTCTCTCCTCCCGCGCTGTTTTCGCTGTCCCGGCTCTCTCTCCTCTCGCGCCATTTTCGCTGTAATAGTCTCCAAACGTATATCTCATTGCTGATTGTAGGAGTTTTTTGTGTGCAAATTGACTGCCATATTTTGCTACATTAAAGCAATGACTAAATTTCAAGGGTACTTCATTGGTTGTGAACCACTTTGAGATGCCCCTTGGGCTGGAAAGGAGCTACAAAAATGCAAGCTAAATCTTAGCTGGGGCTACACTTCAATGAGCACATCTCTCCCCAATCCTTATCACATGGTGAGGAAAAATGTCAACATCAACCGTCAGTATAAAATGTTTCCATTTATTTATGGCCAGGAGTTTAATGATACTCCTTCCCAGCAGGATATCATGGTCCTGCCGAAGTAAACGGCAATTTAAATGGCCGCAACATCTGCCATGCAGGGGAGAGGCACGCCATAAAATCCTGTCCTGTGACTCGGGGGAAGAGATCCTAAAGGAATCTTCCTGCCTTTTCTTCCTGCCGCCCCCCGGAAGGTGGCTTGAGATTTTAGCTGGTGAGATGCCTCTCCCAGAAGACCAGAAGATTGTGCGGCTTTTGAGTTGAGTGTGTATTGTAATACCCAAGGCATCGCCGGTTGTGTGGGAAAGACTGGATCAAACGGTCCCAGAGGATCTTTGCCTATCTTTCGTGGTTCATATGACAAAATTATTTTTGGAACCTGAGGAGCTTCTTTGAAGATTGAGCTTTTGGCTTTAAATAATTGAAAATACCTGGGGTGGGATTCTCCCCTACCCGGCGGGGCGGGCGGTCCCGGCGCCGAGGAGTGGCGTGAACCACTCCGGCGTTGGGCGCACGGAAGGTGCGGAATCCTCCACACCTTCAGGGGCTAGGCCGGCGCTGGCAGGGTTGGCGCCGCGCCAACCGGCACCAAAGGGCCTCCGCCAGCCGGCGCGAGTTGGCGCATGCGTGGGAGTGCCAGCGTATGCTGGCGTCATCCCAGCGCATGCGCCAGGGGGGGTTTCTTCTCCGCACCGGCCATGGCGGAGGTCCACAGCAGCCGGTGAGGAGGGAAAGAGTGCCCGCACAGCACATGCCCGCCCGTGGATCGGTTGGTCCCGATCGTGGGCCAGGCCACCGTGGGGGCACCCCCCGGGGCCAGATCCCCCATGCCCCCCTGAGGACCCCGGAGGCCGCCCGCAGAGCAAGGTCCCGCCAGTAAGTACTAGGTCTAATTTACGCCGGCGGGGCCGGCCTAAAACCGGCGGCAGCTCGGCCCATCACGGGCCGGAGAATCGCCGGGGGGGGGGGTTGCTAGCGGCCGCCGACTGGCGCAGCGCAATTCCCGCCCCCGCCAAAACCCCGGCGCCGGAGAATTCGGCAGCCGGCGGGGGCGGGATTCACGCCGCCCCCCCGGCGATTCTCCGGCCCGGCGGGGGGTCGGAGAATCCTCCCCCTGATGCCCCCTTTTTGTTGAATACTTTCAGATCCTGTAAGTTTTCATTGTCGGGTGAAGGGTAACCAGAGGGCCCCTGTGAATTGTTCAAGGCTTCCATATATCTTGGGTTCATACTGGGCTATTGATCGGAGTCAAAGCGATTACATAAGCCGCTGCTGAAAATAATTAAAGGAAAGGTTTTGTGCTCGGAGGTGGCTTCGCATCCATTCTACATTGCAAGTGTGAATTGTTGTGAATGGACTGATTTCAATCCTTCAAGCAGTACATTGAGAGGGAGAAGTGGACTTTGACATGTATTACTTTGGAAGCAAATTGAAAGAGCTTCCTGATAAACCGAAAGCAGGCATTAGTGGTTTTATGCAATCTCTTTTTTTTTCAATAGGTGCTTTTGTTGTACATTCAGACTGAAAAAAAATGCCTTTGGTTTAATCCCCAAAACTGGCGTCTATCTGAACTCGGCTCTAATCGAAACTCCGCCCACTTAAGCTGCAGAAACAGCAGCGCAGAATTTCGTCTCCCAAGCCTTTGTTTCCCCTAGATATTGAAATCGGTATCCTTATCAGACGTACGGGTGCTGTCATGCTCGCAAAAGCTGGAACTGTAGTCTGTTACATTGAAAGCTTATGCTCTTCATCTATTCCTACTTGTAAGCACACTTTGAAAACAAAACCATTTTTCCTCACTTGTGGGCTGCAATGATTATTAATTAGTTCATTCTGAAAGAATGTGTGCTTCTGTTTTCTTGGGGGTCGGAGAATCGTCGGGGGGGGGGGGGGGTGGCATGAATCCCGCCCCCTCTGGCCGCCGAATTCTCTGGCACCGAAAATTCGGCGGGGGCGGGAATCACGCCGCGCCGGTCGGCGGCCCTCCCCCCGGCGATACTCCGGCCTGTGATGGGCTGAAGTCCCGCTGCTGTAATACCGGTCACGCCGGCGTTAATCAAACCACCTACCTTACCGGTGGGACTGGCGGCACGGGCGGGCTCCGGGGTCCTGTGGGGGAGGGAGGGGGGGGGCATGTGGCGATCTGGCCCCGGGGGGTGCCCCCACCGTGGCCTGGCCCGCGATCGGGGCCCACCGATCCGCGGGTGGGCCTGTGCCGTGGGGGCACTCTTTTCCTTCCGCCTTGGCCATGGCCTCCGCCATGGCCGACACGGAAGTGACCCCCCCTGCGCATGCGCGGGGATGACATCAGCAGCCATTGACACTCCCGTGCTTGCGCGGACTTCCGCCGGCCGGTGAAGTCCCTTTGGCCCCATCTGGCGTGGCGCAAAAGGCCTTTCCTGCTGGCCGGCGGCGCGTCAACCACTCCGGCGCGGGCCTAGCCCCTCAAGGTGAGGGCTTGGTCCCTAAAGGTGCGGAGAAATCCGCACCTTTGGGGCGGCCTGACGCCGGAGTGGTTCCCGCCACTCCCATCCCGCCGGGACGGACGGGACGGGCAGGACGGTAGCACAGTGGTTAGCACAGTTGCTTCACAGCTCCAGGGTCCCAGGTTCGATTCCCGGCTTGGGTCACTGTCTGTGCGGAGTCTGCATGTTCTCCCCGTGGCTGCGTGGGTTTCCTCCCACAGTCCAAAGATGTGCAGGTTAGGTGGATTGACTCTACTAAATTGCCCTTAGTGTCCAAAAAAAAAGGTCAGGTGGGGCTACGGGTTACGTGATAGGGTGGAGGTGTGGGCTTAAGTAGGGTGCTCTTTGCAAGAGCCGGTGCAGACTCAATGGGCCAAATGGCCTCCTTCTGAACTGTAAATTCGATGATTCTATAAACAGAGCTTTTGGTTTAGCTGGCCTGTTTCTGTCCTGTAAATTTGATTGTAACTTTTTTCTAACTTTAATTATTGAGGCTTTGGTCCCTGTTGAGAGACAGCAACTGTGGTGATTTTACTTGTAGTGCGTGGACCCTGCCTCAGTTTCTATTACTTCCTGGATGCACAAGGCTCTGACCTTCAGCATTCTTATTCTATTGTATTCGTCTGATGAACAGGAAGAAGCCTCCTATCCATCCAGCACATCAGAATATGGAAATTAGGAGCAGAAGTAGGCAATTTAGCCCTTCGAGCCTTCTCCGTTATTCAATCAAATCATGGCTGATCTCTTCCTGGTCTGTACACCATAATGTAAAGAAGCCAGCCTTTCCTCTCTCCTGCCCCCCATTACCCACTGTCCCCCCCTCCCCCCCGCCCCCACATCATTGCCCTCACCTCCCCAGACCCACTCCCATGAAAACCTGGCTGGGATCTTTCTGGTCTTAACTGTCCCACTGTTGGATGCTGGGCTGGGTTAGGGGTCTTTCATTTTGAGTCTGCTGCCATTTTGAGGTAGTTGTCGCAGAAGCTTTTAAAGAAGGTGGGAGATTCTTCATTGACAAAACTGCATTTATTATTCACCTTTAGTTCCTCTGGGACCATTGAGTCACTGTCTTCTGTAAACAGGAGTGCACAGGTCAAACCAGGTATGTGTTCCTTTCCTTGGAGGACATTAGACAACAGAAGGGCTTGCATTTATATTGCTCCTTTCATGGCTTCATGGTAGGCTCAAAGTATGCATGGCGGCGCAGTGGTTAACACTGCTGCCTCACAGCACCGCTGGTTCAATTCCAACCTTGGGTCACTGTTTGTGTGGAATTTGCACATTCTCCCTGGCCGGGATTTTCTGAGCCTCCGCGCCGCAATCGCCCTCGGCGCGGGGGCGGAGAATGGGCGTCAGACCCACAATCTGGTCCATCGCCACTCCCGCGATTCTCCGGCGACCGGAGAAACGCCATCAATCGCGCGCATGTGGTCGACGCGGCGCCGGTCGGGGGTCATTGAAAGAAGCCCCCGTGCCGATTCTCCACCGACAACTGGCTGAGTTCCTGCCGGCGTGGTTCACTCATGGTTCCACCTGGTGGGCACTCGGTCCGCAGCCGCCCTGGTGGGGAGAGGGGTGATCCGTCACCGGGGTGACCTCCAGGACGGCCAGGCTTGCGATCGGAGACGGCCGCGATCTCGGGGGGGGGGGGCTATATTGTTGAGGTTGGCCCGCGGTGCAGGTCAGCCATGTTCCGCGGGGAAGTGCAGGGCCCCTTACCGGCAGCCGGTGCTGCGAGGAGCACCATGGGGCTCTGCTAGCCCCCTGCAAAACGGAGAATTAGTTTGGACTTTCTCCAGGAAAGTCCAGAGTGATCCGCATCTGTTTTCTCCTGGACGTGGGGACATAGCCCCATTATCAGAGAATTCCGCCCCCTGTGTGTGCGTGGGTTTCCTCCAGATGCTCGGTTTCCTCCCACAGTCCAAAAATGTGCAGGTTAGGTGGATTGGCCATGTTAAATTGCACCTTAATGTCCAAAAAGATGTGTAGGTTAGATTAAGTGGTTAATGGGATAGGGAAGGGAAGTGTGTTTGGGTGAAGTACTCTTTCAGAAGGTCGGTGTAGACTTGATTGGCCAAATTACCTCCTTCTTCATTGTTGGGCTTCTATGATTCAATCAAGTCCTTTTTGTCACTGTTCCCATGTGGAACATGGCATCCAGTTTACACTTAGCAAGGTCCCACAAACAGGATTAAGATAGCGACCAAGTAACCTGTTTTAGTTACGTTTCTGTGCACTTAATATCGGCCAGGGCTGCAGTGGAGTATCAGATGAGTTTTTCTGCTCGAGAGAGGGAAATGAACATATGAACTTCTGATTCAGAGGTGAAAGTGCAACAGTGGGTCACAACTGACACGATTAAGCCAGTTGTGATTTTCCGACAGGCTAGCAGATTTTGTGGCTATTTGCTAATGTCAGAAACAAATTCGCAGATTTATTGAAGTCCCTGCCACAATTTCAATCGCACAGCAAGTTGCCTGTGGTGAACATCTTTACCGACTTATTTGTGCAACATCATTGAAATCTTAAAACCTCAATTATGTAACAAGTGTTTTGACAGCCAGGCACGCTCTGATTTTTCTCCTGACTGATATGTATATACAGTACTAGTATTTATTGAGCTTGGGGGCTAAACGCCAATTGCAAGCTAGATTGAGATCTAGACAGGGGGGGTGGGGGGAGGGGGGGGGGATCGTAAACAGTGTGCATATTGGTCTCTTCATAACATTGATGAATCCATTGATACATTTTCCATACAGACTCATATCAATCATATTGAATCAGACCGGTACCTTCTGCCCCTACGTACTGCAACCTATCCCTATCTTTTCATATTATCAGGTGGAAGCTGGGAGACGTGAATCTGTTACTAGAAACAGGACAAGCCTCAGCAATTTGCTATATTAATTAAGCTGAGACTCAAAGACATATTTTGGGTGATCATCAGCCGAGCACTTCAGAGCGTGCCATCCAAACAATGCCCATCCTCGGTTACTAACCAAATTCTATCAGTCAGTTCATTAAAACAAAAGACAATAAGGAATTCCTGTTTGTTTTAACATGTTGACTAAATGCCAGATAAAAAGTGAAAGCGTAATAATTCTGAAATTCAATTTAATTTCTGCGTTCATGTGAAACAAAGTAAATCTAATTAAATACACAAAGGCATGCGTGTGCATATATCTGTACAATAAACTTTGTGTAAACACCAGACGGAGTTGTTAGCTTGTTTATGTGTGGATAAATGATCTCATTGTCCAATTATCTCTTTTTGTTCCAATAGGGTGGCAACCTGTGGTACGTACAGCTGTCATTTGGTGTGCTATGTTATCATTGTGCAACACCATCAGAATAACCAAAGACAAGAACAGAATACAGAGATCAGCTGGACTGAATAAAACTGTATTGGTGTCAGCTCTGAACTGATGGTATTCATGCCTCTGACTTCGACGGTCAAGGGTGTGAATTCCATTCCATAAAAGCTAGCCTGAGAATCTCGTACAGCACTGAGAGTGTGGCATGACCAGAAGTGCCGTGTTTTTTGGGAGAGATTAAACTGAGGTCCTAGCTGCCCGCCACCGCCCCCCACCGCCCCAAAGCACTGAAACAAATTACCTGCATCATTGGTGATTGTGAGATCTTGTTGGATGCCTATTGAAAATTTAAAATTTAATAAGAACACGGGGAGTCCACACCGAGTAAAATTAGAAACAAAGTCGATGCTTACGGGTTCCTCTCTGGTCGGTGCCTTGCTGGCTGACCTTTTATGCAATACCTAATTGAGATACCCCACCTTTAGTAGGGGAGCTGGTACTCCACAAGGAGCACGGGGAAGATATCCATTCCCACCCATAGGTTCCGTGCGGGATATCACAGAAATGTTTTTCAACAATGATTACACTTCGGAGCTCCTCCATTGGCTATAAAGTGCGACGGGTTGTTCTGAAGACTTCAAAAGTGCGAGATGAATGCAATTTATTTTCCTTTATACCCAATTGTCTGCCTCTACCTTTTGTATTTAATATTTCTAAATCACAGGCCTGGGAATAAACACATCATGCGATGAGAAAAGTATAGAAATCAATATTTTTTAAAAATAGTATTGGATTTAAACATTTTTCATCACAGCACAAAATGTCATTCCTGCAGCATGAAATTCCATATATTTCATTGCTGTTAAAACATAGAAATAGAAGAGGGGGAGGCCATTCAGCACCCCCCCAAAACCTGCTCCACCATTCAATATGATTATGGCTGATCCTCTATCTCAAAGTCATTTTCCCATTCTCTCCTCATAACCCATGACGACTTTGGTGTCTAGAAGTCTATTTCCTTATTAAATATATTAGGTGACTTGGCCTCCACATCCTTCTGTGGTACAAAATTCCACAGGTTCACCATTCTCTGAGTGAAGGAACTTCTCCTCATCTCAGTCCTAAATGGTTGATGCTGTATCCTGAGACTGTGGTCCCTTGTTCTAGACTCCCCCAGCCAGCGGAAACAACATCCCTGCATCCAGTCTATCCAGCCCTGCCAGAATTTTATGTTTCAATTAGATCCTCTCGTTCTTCTAAATTTCAGTAAATACAGGCCCAGTTGACCCAATCTCCCCTCCTATGACAATCCTGCCATCCCAGAAATCAGTCTGGTGAACCTTTGCTGCAGTCCCTCTAAGGCAAGTGTATCATTTCTTGAGTAAGGGGGGCATAAACTGCTCCAGGTGTGGTCACCCCAAGGCCCTGTGCAGCTGCAGTCAGACATGCTTAATGAAGGCCAACAAACCATTTACCTTCCTAACTCATTGCTGCATCTGCATGTTTGCTTTCAGTGACTGGTGTACAAGGACACCCAGGTCCCTTTGTAATCGATATTTCTCAATCAATCACCATTTTAAATAATACTCTGCCATTCTGTTTTTCCTACCAAAGTGGATAATTTCACACTTATCCATGTTATTTTGGAAGCGTGTCTATTGCAGGACATGGAGGATAATGACAACCCGCTCTGCGATGAGCTCTGGGCTCTACATCGTTGGACAATGTCTGACCCATGGCCACAGTACCACCCTCCACCTGGACCGTCCCTGCATGCGGCCGTGACACTGCAGCGCATGGTCCCGTCGTCTGCCTGGGGGGATGGGGACGGCGACCCGGGGGAGGGGGGGGGGGTCACACTCACCTGAGGCCGACGTTCTATCACCCCTCACACACTCATTGGCGCTCACCTCACACCACACCCCCGCACGCATCGGACAGAGCACAAAGGCAGCTTCTGTAGGTGTGAAAGTGATTTTAATAACAAACGGTTCATACACGTGCCCTAGCCCCTATAAATAACCTGTGCCCTGCACCCGTGCCAACTTACTCAGTGTCTAATTGTTTGGCCTTACGGGCCCTTTGACTACGTCTAGGTGGTTCCCCAGACGGTACAGCAGAACTGGAGGTGGACTCCTGTGATTCCTGCCCTGTGACTCGGGGTCCTTTGGTGGCCGTTTCCTGAGGCGGCCCGGCCTAGATGGGCCAGGCTGCGGCTCGGGCGAGCTGCCAGCCTGTCCTGCCCATTGCCAACCAGATGCACCTGGTACGGAAGGAGTCCGAGGTGTCGCAGTGTTCCGGGGCCTCCCATACAGGGGGACCCGGGACAGGCCCCAGCACTTCCTCCTCCCTCTGGGTGCCCGATGGCCCCCGGGCCTCTTCAGGGGTCGCGGAAGCGAACCGACCGAGCATCCGACGGCCCCCCGACACCTGGTGCTCCCAGTCCTGGAGGCACGCCCTGGTATCAACAAGGGTCTGCAAGTTTGCAACCATGGAGCTCAGGGAGTTGGCCATCCCTGTCTGTGTCTGGGCGACGCTGGCCTGCACCTGGGCAATGGCGCCGATGGCCTCAGCGATGGCCTGCTGAGACTGGGCCATTGCATGCTGAGACTGGGCCACGGCCTGCAGAGACTGGCGCATTGCGTGCTGGGACTGGGCCACGGCGTTGAGCGCCTCTGCGATCTGCTGCTGGCTCTGGCTCATGGCTGTCTGTGAGAGGGCACCCATGTCCTGGGCCACGTATGCCGCCCGCACGGAACGCCCCAGGCCTTGCATACTGCTCCCCATGTCTGACACCGTCGCACCCATTGCCTCCACCGCGGACGCCACCCATGCGGTTTCGGCCTGGGTGGCACGCATGACCGGCACCACTCCCTGCTCCTGCACGCGGATGGACTCGTCGACCTGCATCTGCAGCTGCCGCAAGCCGGCCGTCACCTCCTTTGATCGTCCCTTGGTCCGTGACTGCATCGGGTCTATGTGTGGGTGTGGTAACTCCAGGAACCCGGGACCCGTCTGGGCAGCAGATGGTTGCCTGCGCCGGTCTGCCCTCCGCCCGCCCGGCCCCATGGCTGCTGCTGCCTCCACCTGCTGTACCGGGACGGCTGTGTTGTGCGCACCAGTTAGTGTCCCAGATGCCTCATCGCTAAAGTGCCCAAGTGAGTGTCTCTGCGATGGTGGAGGGTGTAGGAGACAGCAGAGGCATAGTGTCATGCTCCTCATCCGACCCGAAGTCCGGGGTCCCCTGGAGTGGTGGTTCTTGTCCATCCGTCCCCTGTGTGTGGGTGTCCTGGGCGTCAGTGTCGTGTGCGTCAGTGTTCAGTGCATCAGTGTCCTGGGGAGGTGTGTCCTGGGGAGGTGTGTCCTGGGTAGGTGTGTCCTGGATAGGTGTGTCCTGGGGAGGTGTGTCCTGGGGAGGTGTGTCCTGGGTAGGTGTGTCCTGGGCGGCTGCCTATTCCTTTGGCTGCCCCCCTCGTCGCTGGATGTGGCCCACCGGCGTCGCCGCACTCGCACTAGATGTGGGCTGTGATAAATGATATCTGTATACACATGTACCTTTAATGCGTAGGCCCCTTTAAGTCTGGGTTTGGAACCCTGGGGGACTCCGCCTCCAGCTACGCCATGAGGGAACTGTATTTAAGGTTACGTTCAGTAGGCAGCGTGCAGTGAGCACACTTCTCGGCAGCTGTCTGGTTCTCTGGTAATTAAAGCCTTTAAATTATCCATCTTCTCTCCTGAGTCGTAATTGAGGGTATCTCAATTTAATAACCAGACTACATCAAGATGGACAGCGGTCTAAAGCCGGAGAAGCTCAATTTGGACGCTCGGTTGCCGGAGGCCACTGAAATTTTTAAATACTGGCTCCGGTGCTTTGAGGCCTATCTGAATTCCTCAGAGACTGAAGTTGACGGACCTCGCAAGCTGAGCTTACTACTTGCCCGGGTGGGTCACCGACTATCCTCCGTGGTCGAGAAAGCTACGATGTACGAAACGGCGGTCAAAATCCTACAGAAGCGCTTCGTAAAGCCGATAAACGAGGTACACGCCAGACATTTGCTCTCGACCTGCCGCCAGCGCTCCGGGGAAACGCTAGATGAATACTTGGAGAGACTCACCGCGCTCGCCAGGAACTGCAACCATAAATAGGTGACGGCAGAAGTCCACATCAACTTACATATTCGTGATGCTTTCGTGTCCGGTATCCGATCCCCTTACATCCGGCAGCGGCTCCTAAAATACAGAGCGAAGGACCTCCAAGGTACGGTAACGCTCGCCTCTTCCCTGGAAGCGGCCCACCATAATCTCCGCACGTACTCCGCGGACCTTGCGAACCCCTCTCGATCCCCTCCATACTCGGCTACGCTACAGGCCTGCGCTGCGTGGCGGCCCGCTCACACCGGGGTGCACCATGCTATTTCTGTGGGAAAGGCCAGCACTCGCGCCAGCGTTGCTCAGCCCGCTCCACTATCTGCAACGAATATGGAAAGAAGGGGCACTCCACAAAGGTCTGCCTGGCTGTGCCCAAAGGCCAGAAACAAAAGTCTCATCGGGCCCAGAAATCAAACTCCCAGGACCACAGACCCCGCAACGCGGCCGCACGGCAGCCGGACATGCCTACGTCCAACGCGTCATCGGCCTCGTGCGAGTCATGGGGTGGCCATCTTGGCGGCAGCCATTTTCAAAACCCAAAACGTGCGACCGACGGCGGTGGCCATTTTGCGAGTCCAATTCAACCGAGGATTCTGACTGCCCGCAACTAGGAGCGATCACGCTCGATCAATGTCGGCCGAAGCACGTGCGAAACCAAATGATGCAGGTTCAAATCAACGGCCGCGACAACCCCTGCCTTTTTGACTCCGGGAGCACGGAGAGTTTTATCCATCCAGACACGGTAAGACGCTGCTCCCTGCGCACCTATCCCGCCTCCCAAACTATCGCCCTCGCATCTGGGTCTCATTCGGTCCAAATAACGGGGTATTGTGTCGCGAACCTCACTATTCAAGGCGCCAAATACGCCCGTTTTAAACTTTATGTTCTCCCTCACCTCTGCGCCCCCCTGCTGCTCGGTCTGGACTTTCAGTGCAGACACCGAAGCCTGACGCTGAAGTTCGACAGTCCCCTGCCCCCGCTCATGGTATGTAGCTTGGCAACACTCAAAGTTGCACCACCCCCACTCTTCACGAACCTCACTCCCGACTGTAAGCCCGTCGCCACCAGGAGTCGGCGGTACAGTGCCCAAGACATGACTTTCATCAAGTCAGAGGTTCAGCGGCTACTAAAAGAAGGGGTCATAGAGGCTAGCAACAGCC
The DNA here is from genome assembly GCF_047496885.1 of Scyliorhinus torazame. NCBI lineage: Eukaryota > Metazoa > Chordata > Chondrichthyes > Carcharhiniformes > Scyliorhinidae > Scyliorhinus > Scyliorhinus torazame. The sequence goes on along the minus strand of NC_092707.1, from coordinate 198,821,127 downwards.
CTTGAAGGGCACAAGTACTGGTAGTCCGCTCCAGAGAAAAACAACATATGGTGGTGGACTATAGTCCAACCATAAACCGCTTTACGCAACTCGATGCGTACCCACTTCCCCGCATAGCAGAAATGGTGTACCAAATCGCCCAGTATCGAGTATTCTCCACGGTCGACCTAAAATTTGCCTATCATCAACTCCTTATCCGCCCAGAGGACCACCCCGATACGGCCTTCAAAGCAGCCGGTTGGCTCTTCCACTTCCTCAGGGTCCCTTTCGGTGTCACAAACGGAGTCTCCATTTTCCAAAGGGCAATGGATCAAATGGTGGACAAGTACGTCTTACGGGCTACATACCCGTACTTGGACAACGTCACCATCTGCGGCCATGACCAGCAGGACCATGACGAAAACCTGAGGAAGTTCCTCCAGACCGCCCGGGCCCTCAATCTGACATACAATAAAGAGAAATGCGTGTTCCACACAACCCGGCTAGCCATCCTCGGCTACGTCGTGGAAAATGGGGTCCGAGGCCCAGACCCCGACCGCATACACCCCCTTAAGGAACTTCCCCTCCCCCGTAGCCTCATGGCACTCAAACGGTGCCTGGGGCTCTTTTCCTATTATGCCCAGTGGGACCCCAGCTACGCGGACAAAGCCCGTCCACTCATTAAAACCACGATTTTTCCCCTGACGGCTGAGGCTCAGTCGGCCTTCAGTTGTATCAAGGCGAATATCATCAAGGCCGCCATGCACGCGGTGGACGAAACTATTCCCTTCCAGGTAGAAAGCGACGCATCAGACGTCGCCCTGGCCGCTACCCTCAACCAGGCGGGCAGACCAGTAGCGTTCTTCTCCCGAAGCCTCACCGCCTTGGAAATTCAACACTGCAGTCAAGAAGGAGGCACAAAGCCATAGTGGAGGCCGTGCGGCACTGGAGGCACTACCTAGCCGGTAGGAGGTTCGGGGCAAAATAAAGAATGATAAAATTCTGAGGTGGAGGATCGAACTCTCCACCTACACGTACGATATTACATATCGTCCGGGGAAGCTCAACGTGCCCCCAGATGCCTGTCCCACGGCACGTGCGCCAACGCGCAAAAAGACCGCCTGAGGGCCATCCACAATGACCTCTGCCACCCGGGGGTCACCCGGCTTGCCCATTTCATCAAGTCCCGCAACCTACCTTACTCCACCGAGGAGGTCAAGTCCATGACCAAGGCTTGCCAGATCTGTGCAGAGTGCAAACCGCACTTATATAGACCAGACAAGGCTCGCTTGGTAAAGGCCTCTGGGCCCTTTGAGCGACTAAGCGTGGACTTCAAAGGGCCCCTCCCGTCCACCAACCGCAACAGTTATTTCCTCACTGTCATCGACGAATTCTCCCGCTTCCCCTTCGCTGTCCCCTGCCCCGATATGACCTCGGCCTCCGTAATCAAGGCACTGCACAGCATCTTCACGCTGTTTGGTTTCCCTGCTTATATCCACAGCGACTGGGGTACATCGTTCATGAGCGATGAGCTGCGCGATATCTGCTCAACAAGGGCATCGCCTCGAGCAGAACGACCAGCTATAACCCACGGGGAAACGGGCAGGTGGAGAGGGAGAACGTGACAGTTTGGAAGGCTGTCCTTCTAGCCCTACGGTCAAGAAGTCTCCCAATCGCCCGCTGGCAGGAGGTCCTACCCGATGCCCTACACTCCATTAGGTCGCTCCTCTGTATGGCCATGAACGAGACCCCTCACAACCGTTTGTTTGTCTTCCCCAGGAAGTCCACCTCTGGGGTCTCGCTTCCACGTTGGCTGACGACTCCAGGACCAGTTCTACTCTGGAGGCACATGAGGAGCCATAAGACAGATCCACTGGTCGAGAGGGTCCGACTAGTACTCGCAAACCCTCAATAGGCCTACGTCGAGCACCCCGACAGCAGGCAGGACACCGTTTCCCTGCGAGACCTGCCACCCGCTGGCTCGCCCACCGACGCCCCCCCTTCTACCGACGCTCCCGTCTCCGCACCGGCTGTCGACTCCGACAGCGCCTCCCCCCCCGCATAGCGCCCCCCTCCCGGCGCCGGCACCAATCACCCTAGTCACCCCGGATACCCCCCTGCTCCAATGCGGGCAAAGGCTCAGACAACCGTGCTCCCGGATATACCATCACTGAGGGTGACCGTATCCACCGCACCACCACCGGAGCTGAGAAGGTTGACACGGGCAATCAGACCACCCAAAAGATTGAACTTGTAATGCCACTTCACCCCCGACGGACTATGCGTTTTTTTAAACAGGGGATGAATGAAATGAAATGAAAATCGATAACTGTCACAAGTAGGCTTCAAATGAAGTTACTGTGAAAAGTCCAAATTAACACATTCCGGCGCCTGTTCGGGGAGGCTGTTACGGGAATCAAACCGTGCTGCTGGCCTGCCCTGGTCTGCTTTCAAAGCCAGCGATTTAGCCCTGTGCTAAACGGCCCCATGTGATGAATGATATCTATATACACAAGTACCTTTAATGCGTAGGCCCCTTTAAGACTGGGTTTGGAACCCTGGGGTCTCCGCCTCCGGCTCCGCCCCCAGGAAGCTGTATTTAAGGTTACGTTCAGTGGGCAGCGTACAGTGAGCACACTTCTCAGCAGCTATCTGGTTCTCTGATAATTAAAGCCTTTAAATTATCCATCTTCTCTCCTCAGTCGTAATTGAGGGTATCTCAGGGGCATCATCTCCCTGGTGCTCCGGATCTGTCCCTATCTCGTGGCCACCCTGGATCGTCCTGGGTGCGCTCGGCATCCGCGGGGACGGGTGGGTCGACGTTTGGTCCTGCAATACACAATACAGCATGCATGGTTAGACACGCAGACGGGGATTGGGGGCAAGAGGGGTATGGGGGAAGGGGAATATGGGGGATATGGGGGAAGGGGGATATGGAGGAAAGGGGGGAAGGGGGATATGGGGGAAGGGGGATATGGGGGAAGGGGGGCAGGCCGTGGAGGGTCTCACTTGGTGGTGCGCCCTCGACCTCTGCATCCGCACCCTCCCGTGGGGGGGGGGGGGGGGGAAACTCACCCTGGCTACCCATTACTTGCTGACTTACATTGGCCCCTGGTTAAGCAATGCCTCAGTTTTACAATGTTCTTCCTTATTTTTCAATCCCTCCATGCCCTCAACCCTCCCCAACTCTGAGATCCTTCAGTCCCAAATCTGTCTGAGACGCTGCACTTATTTGATTCTGGCCTCTTGAGGCTGCCCCATTTTAATTGCTCCATCATTGGTGGTCACATCTTCAGCTGCCATAGCCCTAGCTCTGGAACTCCCTCCCCAAACCTCTCTACCTCTCTCAATTCCTTCCAGACATTCCTTAAAAGCTAACGCTTGGACCAAATTATTGACCATCTGCCTGAATATTTTCCTAAGTGGCCCAGAGTCAAATTTTGCTTTATAGTGCTCCTGAGAAGTACCCATGAGCATATTCTTTTACAATCAAAGGCACTAATAAATGCAGGTTGTTGTTGAGCATCAAAAATTGCAAGTGATCAGTTGAATTACATTCATGCAAGCAACTGAATTGGACTAGCCACATAAATACTGTGGCTACAAGAGCAGGTCAGAGGCTAGGAATCCTGCAGCAACTAACTCAGCTCCTGACTCCTGTCCACCCTTTACAAAGCATAAGTCAGGAGTATGATGGAATACTCTTCACTTGCCTGGATGAATGCAGATCAACAACACTCAAGAAGCTCAACATCATCCAGGACAAAGTAGCCCGCTTTTTTGGCATCCCATCTACAAACATTCACTCCCTCCACCACCAACAAACAGTAGCAGCCCTGTGTACTATCTTCAAGATGCACTGCAGGAACACACCAATGCTCCTTCCAAACCCACAACCACTATCATCTGTAAGGACAAGAGCAGCAGATACCTGGGAACCCCACCACCTCGATGTTCCCTTCCAAGTCACTCACCATCCTGATTTGGAAATATGTCCACATTCCGTCACTGTCACTGGGTCAAAATCCTGGAACTCCCTCCCTCACGGAACAGTGGACATAAACTACACCACAAGGAGTGCAGTGGTTCAAGTAAGCAGCTGACAACCACCTTCTCCAGGGCAACAATGGTGGACAGTAAATGCTAGTGTAGTCAACGATGCCCACACCCAATGAATGATTTTTTTGAAAAACTGACCCATCACATATTTTGGAGGGAAGGAACCTGGGTTCAAGTCTAAAGACCTTAAAACAATGAGGCAGAGCACACAGTTCTTGATTTCCAGAATCTTGCTCTGTGGCATACATTACACGGATTACAGGATTTTAAGTCTCATTATTGCACTCCCTTCTATAATATCCACTATCACTATATTTACCTTTCTTGGCTTTTAATCACCCCCCGCAACACCACCACCGCCGCCCCACCACCACCTCAAGTTCAAGTTATAATGTGTGAATTGTTTGATTGTAGGCCAATATTTTAATATCAGTGAGGTAAATGCACACATTTGCGGAAATGTAATGGTTATAATAAGAGTTTCTAAACATATTTAATAATGATTACTGGGTATTCACCTCGTGACCTGTTGTGGAGCCATAAATTACTAAACAAATAAACACAGGAATGGCTCAGTTGGTAGCACTCTCACCTCTCAGTCAGAGGTCGCAGGGTTAAGACCCATCCTGGAACTAAGCCCACAAATCAAGGCTGACACCCAATGCAGAACTAAGGTGAAGTGCACTGTTAGGGGTGCTGCCTTTCAGATGAGCAATTGAAACCAAAGCCCAGCCTGCTCTCTCAAGTGGATTTTAAAGATCCCACGGCAATATTTCGAAGAGAAGTACCGAATGTGTCTCCACTTATATGGGAGTTCCTGGTCATATGACCATGGTCTTGAGACTACATGGTGTGTCTGCACCGCCACCTACTGGTTGGAGGTCGTACACCATCCACCGATGATATTGCTTCCAGGCAAATCACCACAACTACACTTCAAAAGTATATAAAAGACTATAAAGCGTTTGGGATGTCTAGAGGCTACGTAAATGCAAGCCTTTTATTTTGAACAACTGGAGCAGCAGATTTTCTGAGTTGAGGAGTAAATACAACATAAATGACAGCTCACTGAGGGGCCAATCTGAGGCTTTCCATAATACTATGTTCTTTTACACTTGGTCTGTGGAAGAAGGAGGTTTGATGATCCATTCCTCATTCTACAGTATCATGGGCGGGATTCTCCATTAGCCGACGCCAAAATCGGGAAAGGCGATTGGGTGGAGAATCGGTTCCGACGCTGAAATTGCAGCAGGCGTCGATTTAACACCAAATCGCAATGCTCCGGCATCTCGACAGCGGTGTCAATGCATTCCGGATGGCACGTACAATAGACACCGTTTGCATATCACTAGTGGGCCAGACCCGGTATTCTCCAGGGCCTCCGCGGTTCTCCACCTCCGATGGTCAAGTTCCTGATGGCGTGATTCACTCGTGCTTTTAAAAATCGTGAAACTGGTGGGGAGGCTGCTGAAGGAGAGAGAGAGGTATATAAAAAGTGTCCAACATCTCCATAGTGTGCTGACAGTTGTGCCGCTGGCCAGGGGGGCTTCTGTCAGTGCTGGGGGGAGTAGTGGGGAGTGGCCAGGAGATGGACTGTGAGGTCGGGGTGGATGGGCAGGGAACACCATTGCCGCAGCCGACAAGGCAACCATGCAGCTGCGTACACCGCTAACCGCCCACTTTGAACTGAATGCCATGGGTCGTATAGGTTGATGTGTGAGGCAGGTTGGTTCGATGTGGACTGCACTCGATGCAGGGAAGTTAGAAACAGACGTCTAACACAGGAGAAGATCCAACACTGTTTTATTCAACTAGATGAACTGCTGTACATATTCAGCTGTGGGTCGACACTATACTGATCTGACAACTGACCTTGTAGTATCCTGACCAGACTTACTAGCTACCGCATGGTGTTTGCACTTGCTAGCTCGTGGACTCTGACTGTCTCAGTAGCTAGGTCCCGAGAGAGTGGGAAACCTAGTGCCCTCTGGCTTTATAGTGGTAGTGTCCTGTCTGGTGATTGGCTGTGCTGTGTTGTATGCTTACTGGTCACCCTAGTGTCAATCACTGTCTGTCTGCATCTCATTATATACATGAGTGGATATTATGACATAGGTGTCCCCCCAGGGCACTCCCCTGGGTGCCGTCTGGCCCCAGCCAACCCACCAGCTGTATGAGCATGCTCCCAAGCAACCAGTGCCATCTTGTTGGCTGGGATGAGTGTGTGGGGATTGTAATGTGTATATGTGGCCGCAGCTTGTCAGCTTCCCAAGTGTCAACCACAGACCCGGCGAATCCCACACCGTATTTCATTGGATTCGATTGTGTTCCATGCGGCACTGGTGCTAGCCCCTCAACGGTAACGGAATCGGTCCAGGTGCGACGGCAGTTTTTCTGTCGTAAAAGTCCATGGATTCTGTGTTGGTGTCAGCACTTGGTCTCAGCTATTCTTACTTCTATTCATCAAGATGAAAGATGTCACTACTGGGAAAGAGATCAGTTCTATTTAAAAACCATGTATACTCAGATCAGATATATAGCCTACTCCTAATAGCTATTTTGCTTAAAAAATGGAATTATTCAAAAGTTTGAATTAATCAAAGTCAAAAAGCTCACAGCGTGCAGAGTTTAATACATAAAAAATAGATTTTATGTGGTCATTTAAATTTTGCTTTGAACTAAAAGTAGACTGTAGCATAAATTAGATACAAAAAGTGACTGACCATCAACAAATTATATGCCATAATTGTTACCACAGACGCCAGTAAATCACCAGAGTATATAGCACTGTATTGTATCATTTAGAATCATACAGGAAGATCTCTATTGTTCGGCACACTCCTGGAATAGGAGGTGACAGTTAATCAAATATTAAAAGTAAAGTCGCCATAGTCCCAGATGACCATTGGCTGCTTTTCCCTTTGACAGTGAGAGCTGACTGGTGGCGATTTAACCTGAGGATCTACACACCTCAGGTGAGGGGCAAGGTTGAGAAGGTAGCGCCTTAGTGAGCAGCCCCACACAGGACGGGAATTGAACCCGCGCCGTTGGCCTTGGACTGCATCACAATCCAGCTGTCCAGCCAACTAAGATAGCCGTAAGATGAGTTCTGCCTTTTCATCCTCTGGGAAAGCTCCAGGATTATCATGCCGGCATTAAGATCTCACAAGAGGTACGGGAGCGTGCAAATTGAGTGAGCAGTGCCAAGGGGAGACAGTGCTACAGAGCAATGGGAGACTGAGACCAGAACAAGGGCAGGTCGCCAATAACTATTACCGGTGAGTTTGACATCTCCAATCAAAAAACAGACCCAACCTTGGGTTGCAGTTAAAAGAGAATTGCAGGTGGTAAAATGCAGGGTGACAGAAACTTTACTGCAGAGATTTTACAGCACGGAAATAGGCCATTCAAGCTACCTGGTCCATTCCGGTGTTTATGCTTCTCACAAGCCTCCTCTTGCCCGACATCATCTCACCCTGTCGGGATATCCTTCCATAACTTTGTCCCCAATTGCAGTCAATCTGACTTCTCTTCAAATGCTGCCGTACTATTTGCCTCAATCACACTGGCTGGGATTTTCCAGCCCCAGAACAAGCGGGTCCCGCTATGGTGGATGTGGCAAGTGAGCCAAAAGTCCATTGACTTCGCTGGCACCGGTGGACCCTATTGTCAGACAGAACCCGAAAATTCCAAGTCCCGGTGGTGCTGTTATCAAGGCCCACATTGTAACAATGGTCTTGCTGAAGGCATTTCTCCAGAATTGATTTATTGCTGACTATTTTATATTGAGGACCAAATTTTGAACATACTCACAAGTGGAAACAGCTTCTTGACACATCTCCCCTATCGAACCCCAACATACTTTTAAAGACCTTTATTAGGGCATCCTTCAGACTTCAATGTTACCTGACCAGAGGATTTGGCACCTCAAAGGCTTTTGCACAGTCCCATGGTGGCACAGTGACACAGCGGTTAGCACTGCTGCCTCACAGCGGCAGAGACCTGGGTTCAATTCTGGCCTTGGGTCACTGTCTGTGTGGAGCTTGCATGTTCTCCCCGTGTCGGCAAGGCTTTCCTCTGGGTGTTCCGGTTTCCTCCCACAGTCCAAAGATGTGCAGTTAGGTGGATTGGCCATGTTAAAGTTGCCCCTCAGTGTCCAGGGATGTGCAGGTTAGGTTACAAGGATTGGGCAGGATGGGCAGGGGAGTGGACCTGGCTCGAGTGCTCTTTCAGAGGGTTGGTGCAGACTCGATGGGCCAAATGGCCTTTTGTGGCACTGTAGGGGTTCTATGAATTACTGGGACTTGGGTTGGTGAATTACATGAGGAGTGTGGTGAGCATTGTTATGAAGGCAAACCTGACCTGCGTGGTGAGTATATTCTTACAATCAGATAATGAGGCGAATATCTAACTCGTGTTTCTGTTTTTGGTGGTATTGTTTATGGAGGAGTATTGGTTGTCTCCTCCTGCCAAAGAGAAGATGTAATACCTGATTGGTATTTGTCCAGGATCTGATGGCTTTGGATCCACAGCAGGAAACCACTTCTAGTACAGGTTGTTACTAATTGACATTGTCACTCAGGGAGACTATAATGATGGCTGTTGTTCATGCCATTGTACTGTAAAGGTGTTCGTCAGACAAGGGCTGACATGGGACTGGAGAGTGGCACCGTTCACAGTATGATGTATAAAGGCACGTGACTAAGGCCGGAATTTTTTCCGGCAGTTTGGATTCCCTGTTCCCGCCATCAATGCATCCCCGCCTGCAGGTTTCCCAGCAGCATGGGGAGGCTTCAAAAGAAACCCTATTGACAAGCGGCAGGAATAGAGAAGCCCGTTCCCCCCCCCCCCCCCCACCTGTGAACGGCATGATACTGAGAAACATGTGGCTGAGTGTGGTAAACCATTGTATTGTATTGTCTTATTACATGCCTGGACTTGTCCCTGCTGGCTCCGCCTGTGGCTCCTCCTCTCGGGCTCATGTATAAAGGTGGCTAGTCTCCGCCTCCGATCCAGTTCGGGATCAGAGGCCAGGAGGCTTTCTGTTTAGTGTATTAAAGCTTCAGTTACGTTCACCAGTCATCGTGTGTTTATTGATGGCATATCAATTTAATACACTAAACTTCTAATATGAATTTATCACTCAAGCCTGATCGCCTGGAGCTGGACCCACAGGCAGCCGATGCCACTGCAACTTTCGAGCACTGGCTAAGCTGCTCCAAAGCATACCTCGGATCCTTCACCGACCTCCAAAAGAGGCAGATCCTCCACGCACGGGTGAGCCCGCAAGTCTTTATTCTCATCAGGGACGCTCCCTCGTATACGGAGGCGATAATGCTGCTGAAGGGATAGTCTGTGAACAAGGTGTACGCTAGGCAACGTTTTGCCATGAGACGACAACGCCCTGGGGAGTCACTAGCAGAATTCCTGCGTGCCTTGCGGGTACTCTGTGCTGTGACTGCCAGGTGGTATCGGCTACCCAACACGCGGAGCTGGTGATCAGGGACGCTTATGTCGCGGGAATGAAATCAAGCTACATCCGCCAGCGATTGCTAGAAGGAGATACACTCGGCCTCCCAGAGACAGTGCGGCTCTCAAACTCGCTGGAGGTGGTCTACCAGAACATGGAGGCCTACACCTCTGATCGCGCGGCACCCTCGTGGACCTCGTGGGCGCCGCCATCATCCGGCCCCGGTGCGGTGCAAGCCTGTGCCACGCAGCAGCCCGCCAACGCCGGAAGCCCCAAGTGCTACTTTTGCAGCCAGGGTAATCATCCCCGACAACGCTGCCCTGCATGGAACGCGACTTGTAACGGGTGTGAAAGGAAGGGCCACTTTGCGAAAGCCTGCCAGGCCCGATCTCTCCCTGAAGCTTTTAGGCTCAGCAGTGCTGCCTGCTGCCTGTCGGGGCCACCCCCAGCTGCCGCACCACTTGCCATGTGCGACCCGTGGGCGCCGCCAGCTTCTATTTTGGCCGCCACGTGCGACCCATGGGGGCCGCCATCTTTAACGCATTTTGTACTTCACCTGACATGCGCGACCCACGGGGGCCACCATCTTTGACGCCATCTCCGATGCCACCCGCCACGCGCAACTTATGGGGGCCGCCATCTTGGGACCACTCTGCAGCCTCCCGGGAGCCCTGCTCACCCAATCTTACGCTGGCCGCCGCTACCTCCGACCGGCCTACCCATCACCTTCCGAAACTCGCCTCCATCACGCTCGGCCAGTCCCGGCCTCATCACCACAAAATCGACGATGATCGTCCAGATCAATGGGCACGAGACGGCCTACCTTTTCGATTCCGGGCGCACAGACAGCTTCATACACCCAGGTACGGTAAGGCGCTGCTCCCTCCCAATCTTACCAGCGACCCAGAAAATCTCCCTGGCTTCCGGATCACATGCAGTAGAAATCCAGGGGTACTGTGTCGCGACCCTTACTGTACAAGGCGTAGAGTACACTAACTTCAAACTCTACGTCCTTCCCCATCTCTGCGCTGCCCTATTACTGGGGCTCGACTTCCAGTGCCACCTCCAAAGCCTTACTTTAAAGTTCGGCGGACCCCTGCCCCCCCTCACCGTCTGTAGCCTCGACCCTTAAGGTCGCCCCACCCTCGCTCTTCGCTAAACTCACCCTGGACTGTAAGCCCGTCGCTACTAGGAGCAGGCGATACAGTGCCCGGGACAGGGCCTTTATCAGGTCGGAGGTCCAGCGACTCCGACGAGAGGGGATCATTGAGGCTAGTAACAGCCCCTGGAGAGCCCAAGTCATGGTCGTCAAGACTGGGGAGAAGCACAGGATGGTCATCAACTGCAACCAGACCATTAACCGGTACACGCAGCTCGATGCGTACCCCCTCCCCCGCATATCTGACATGGTCAATCAGATTTGAAGTCCGCATACCACCAGCTTCCTATCCGCCCGGAGGACCGCCAATTCACTGCCTTCGAGGCAGATGGCCGCCTCTACCACTTACTCAGGGTTCCCTTCGGCGTCACCAATGGGGCCTCGATCTTCCAACGGGAAATGGACCGAATGGTTGACCAGTACGGGCTGCGGGCCACGTTCCCGTCCATCGATAATGTCACCATCTGCGGCCATGACCAGAAGGACCATGACGAAAACCTCCGACACTTCCCCCACATCACCAATCTCACTTACAATAAGGAAAAATGCGTTTTCCGCACAATCTGCCTAGCCATCCTTGGCTGCGTTGTGGAAAACGGAATCCTAGGGACCGACCCCGGCCACATGCTCCCCCTCCTGGAACTCCCCCTCCCCCACTTCCCCAAGGCCCTGAAGAGATGCCTGGTGTTCTTCTCCTACTATGCCCAGTGGGTGCCCAATTATGCGGACAAGGCCCATCCACTTATTAAATCCACCGTTTTTCCCCTGACGGCTGAGGCCCGTCTGGCCTTCAACCGCATCAAGGCAGATATTGTCAAAGCCGCGATGTACGCTGTAGACGATTCCGTTCCGTTCCAGATGGAGAGCGATGCGTCGGACTTTGCGCTGGCCGCTACCCTCAACCAGGTGGGCAGGTCTGTGGCTTTCTTCTCCTGTACCCTCCATGCCTCCGAAATTCGACACTTCTCCGTCGAAAAGGAAGCCCAAGCCATTGTAGAAGCTGTGCGACATTGCAGACATTACCTTGCCAGCAGGCGATTCACTTTCCTCACTGACAAAGGGTCGGTTGCCTTCATGTTCAACAACACACAGTGGGGCAAGATCAAGAATGACAAGATTCCGAGGTGGAGAATCGAGCTCTCCACCTACAACTACGATATTTTGTAACGACCTGGGAAGCTCAATGAGCCCCCAGATGCCCTATCCCGTGGTACATAAGCGCATAAGTTGACCGACTCCGGGCCCTCGACAATGACCTCTGTCACCCGGGGGTCACCCGTTTTTTTCAGTTTATCAAGGCTCGCAACCTGCCTTACTCCATCGAGGAAGTCAGGACTGTAACCAGGGACTGCCAGGTCTGCGCGGAGTGCAAACCGCACTTCTATCGGCCAGACAGAGCACACCTGGTAAAGGCTTCTCGCCCTTTTAAGCGCCTCAGCGTTGATTTCAAAGGGCCCCTCCACTCCACTAATCGTAACATGTACTTCCTCAACATTGTTGACGAGTACTCAAGATTCCCCTTTGCCATGCCATGCCCTGACATGACCTCTGCCACCGTCATCAAGGCCCTGCACAGTCTTTTCACCTTGTTTGGGTTCCCCACCTACATCCATAGCGATCGGGGATCCGCCTTCATGAGCAACGAATTGCGTCAGCTCCTGCTCAGCAAGGGCATCGCCTCCAGCAGGACGACCAGCTACACCCCCCAGGGAAACGGACAGGTGGAGAGGGAGAACGCGACGGTCTGGAAGGCCGTACTCCTGGCCATACGATCTAGAAGTCTCCCAGTCTCCCACTGGCAGGAGGTCCTCTCCGATGCGCTCCACTCCACCCGGTCGCTCCTGTGTACTGCCACGAACGAGACCCCTCACAAATGTATGTTTGCCTTCCCCAGGAAGTCCACCTCAGGGGTCTCGCTCCCATCCTGGCTGACAGTCCCAGGGCCCGTCCTCCTCTGGAACCATGCGAGGAGCCATAAATCAGACCCCCTCGTCGAGAAGGTCCTGCTCCTCCATGCCAATCCACAATATGCCTACGTGGCACATCATGACGGGCGACAGGACACAGTCTCACTTCGGGATTTGGCACCTGCAGGTTCCCCAGCGATCATCACCACCACCCCCGACCCTACACCGTCTTCCCCCACCTTTACCCACCTACCTCAAGAACTGGCATCCGCAGGTCCACCGGCGACCATCACCACCACCTCTGCCCATACACCCCCCCCCCCCCCCCTCCATCGACTCAACAACTGGGTGAAGAAGAGGACAACAAGCTCCCGGACGTGCAGGTCTCGAAACCGGTGCCCACACCACAGCCGGGACTGAGGCGATCACGGCGGAAGGTCAAGGCCCCCGACAGACTTGATCTGTAAGCCCACTTCACCCTCGCTGGACTCGTTTTTAACAGGGGGTGAATGTGGTAAACCACTGTATTGTATTGTATTGTTACATGCCTGGGCTTGGCCCTGCTGGCTCCACCTGTGGCTCCTCCCCTCGGGCTCATGTATAAAGTTGGCTGGTCTCCGCCTCTGATCCAGTTCGGGATCAGAGGCCAGGAGGCTTACTGTTTAGTGTATTAAAGCCTCAGTTATGTTCACCACTCATGTGTTCATTGATGGCACATCACTGAGGGAATGGGGAATCCAGCCCTCAGAGAGAACACTCAGGAAGCCCAGTCTGCATGGGGATGCAGCTCTGTGCATGATAGTAACCTGGGATTTGTAAATGGTTAAAGACTAACAATAAACAATTTGTGTACAAGTCTCAAGATCTCATCATTGAGACAGCTAAAGAACCCATGTTACAACAATGGCTGCCATGGCAATATTAGTCCAATGCTGCCTTTTTAAGGTTGCTCTAAGTCACATTTATTCTGCATCTTACCTACAAATGCTTAATGCTGCAGTGATACTGAGGAAAGATGAATGTTGTTTGGTATCCATCAGTGCTAGCCTAAAAATGTACACCTGGTTGTAACAGCAACAGAATTTTGTGTCTCATGCTTGTTTTAACTTTAGCAACAATAATCTAAATGAAGGCGTATGTAAGTAATGAGCCTGTTAGTTGGACAAGAGCTATTTCTGATTGGTGCTCTCATGAACAGGAGACAAAGGATAAACTACAGGTTTAAAATTAGAGATTGTGTGACCTTTTCACATCATTGTCCATTGTGCGACTACCGTAACATCAACGCAGATGTAACTGACAGTGAGTGATAATTACGTTCCAGTTATGATTGGGTGCTTTCATTGGTGATGATACCATTTTAATATGTAGCTTAAGTGGTTCCAAGAATTTGCAGCAATTAATGCACATCAGTTTATTTTTCAATGAAAAGAGTTTTTAAAATGTATATCATAAATGTCAGTGACTTCCTTTTTCTAAGGTGAAAAGTCATCTGGTTCACTCATGTTGGTCAGGGGGAGTAAATCCATTCTTAGGGTTACCATCACTGAAAATATAGTGAGGAGGAAGAGAGAAAATTGACCTGCGCGAACAGATTAAATACAAGTTCACCAGATATATATATCTGCCTCCAGGCAGACAGACAGGTTTCTTTGAACCCAGTTCAACCTGTCACTTTACCATTTTGCCACTTTTCCACTTTCAACTGTCACCATTTAGGGTGTGGAATGGGAATAAATACAAGAAAGCAGAAATGCCTCTTCTCATTTCCAAATGTCAGAGCAGTGGAGTTGAGGGCTACTGAGACCATATTGGACGATGAATATCAGCTGGGTAAGTTGTGGAGTTATTCATTTGTACTGTGATGTAGACCTGGGACCTTCTATCCTGATCCTGGCCCTTTGTAAACAGAGGAAGAAGTCATTTATGACATTAGGTTATTGAAAAAACTTCATTTCTCTATCAATAAAATGCGACAATAAATGATTTATCATCCAGTAAAGTTTCATTGTATTTAGGGTCCTTATAAGAGTTCTTCCTATCCTAGCCAAAACCCATCCTGGAATCACTTATTGCTGCTGATTTCTTGTTTTTTAAATACATTTAGAGTACCCATTTATTTTTTCCAATTAAGGGCAATTTAGTGTGGCCAATCCACCTACCCTGCACATCTTTGGATTGTGGGGGTAAAACCCACGCAGACATGGTGAGAATGTGCAAACTTCTCACAGACAGTGACGTGAGGCCGGGATTGAACTCGGATCCTCAACGCCGTAGGCAGCAGTGCTAACCACTGCGTCACCGTGCCGCCTTTATAGCTGCTGATTTCATACAGTCACAGACCTTTACAGGGTGGTACTGTTGTTCCAATATGTTGCGTATAGAGCAAGCATGGTTTTTCCAGTGTGATGCTCGACAGCATGATTTTGTATTCTGTAACATGCTACTCGAAGAAGATGCCACAGGGCATCCAATACGTGAGGGGTATGGAGCAATAAACATTCAGGAATACAGCTTTGCCGACTCTCCCCCTGACCTGACAGTCACAGGTGGCATTGGCAGAGTATTGGCAAGAGGTTTCCATCTTTGCTCCTGGTCAGAGAATAATGTCTGCCTGTGAATGACCGAAAATAGGACAAAATACAAGAAAAAACAGCATTTTATGCACACGTTTACACTTTAAGTGAGAAGCTGATAGTCCCAAATTGTGTTGACTGACAACTTAACTGACTAAGCATAATTTTATCCTCACCAACTGACAGAATGAAGTTCTCATGTAAGCTTGTCGTGGTGCTCTGCAACTTTATGTGTTTTGAAAATGTTGTCTCATTCTGCTATATGAATAGCTAGGGTGTCTTGAGGGAGCTCTGTGATGTCGCCTGGTTCATTTTTCATTGTCATATACCTCTGCTCAAGTTATGAATCAAATTAAGCATGCTACTACCAGTTATGCATACAATTACTGACTGTAATTATTAGCAAACCCAGGTACCAGAAGAGACATGGAGAACTGCTCAAACTGAATCTTAGTCACTCAGCTGAGGGAATGTCATTCAATGATGTATAGAGAATACTGAAGGGCAAATTGGATTATGTGATTTATATCACTTGAGTGTGCTATGCAGGTTATTTTCACTAGTGTTTTGCATACATCTGTACTTCAGTGTTTTGTTGATGCACAAAACGTGTTAAATGCCAATTTGCTTAATGCCATCGGATTCGTAGCTGGCACAGAGCCAGCAGACATGCTCATGTGTGCACTCTGGGCGATGGTTCCAATCCACTTGGCAACTCTCTTCACTTCAGGATTTCAAACAAAGAAGTTAATCCAAGGCATAAACAAAACATCCCAGAGACATTCAGCAGGTCAGGCAGCATCTGTGGGGAGAGAAACTGAGCTGCTGCTTCAGTTTGGTGACCTATCATGAGGGTCAAACTGCTTATGTGCAAGTAGAGAAAAGGTATTAATTGTCTCTGAGCACATAAAAGTAGAGGATGGCTGGGACACTGGGGAATGGAAGGAGAACTCTGAGGCTGAACAAGTCAACAAACTCCCTCAAAAAGGAAAAGCTTTGTGTCTTGATTTATGCTTCGCCATCTGGCTGGAATCCTGTTAGCAGGGTCAGTCCACAAGGTTTGTGGATGATGCCATCTGCCATGTACTAATAGGGGATGACCAACCCAGGCTGCAGTCCACACTTAGGGCAGAACTCTTCAATCCCCTGCCATGTGTTTCTCGGCAGCTCACCGTTCGCTGTTGGCGGAATTTTCTCTTCCCGCCGCTTGGCAATGAGAATTCCCATCGAAGCCACCCCACGCTGCCGGGGTGTGCTGCCAGCGGGAAAAGAGAATCCCAGCAGCCGGAGAATTCCTTCCTAGGTTTTGGATGAGATATTAGACAGAGTCCTTGTCTACCCTCTCAGGTGGATGTAATAGATCCATTTGCGCTCAAAGAGCAGGGGAGTTTTCTGCAGCCAATGGTGATCTAGGTGATGAGAGAAGATCCATCAAGTAATCATATTAATGCTGGCCCTGCCAACCGGTTTTGTGATTCCAGTACACTGAGCCAAAGATGCCTTTTTAACTCACTGAAATGAGCGCTCCTTCAGTTTAGTATTTTGAGCCATGGCCTACAAGTGTGGTCTTTAATCATTTAACTTGTTCCTGAACTTAGTTTGGATTTAATGTTACCCTGGGACAAATTCAATCCAGCTGTCATACAATGTGAAATAACAGTGATGCCAACTTATTAAAAAAGTATCATTACAAAACTGACTCCAATAAGACAGTTATAATTCTGATGAACTGCCATTGATTCAGCGCTATTGAGAGACATCTCAGAGGGGCAAAATTCTCTGGAAATGGCGCGATGTCCGCCGACTGGCGCCCAAAACGGCGCAAATCAGACGGGCCTCGCGCTGCCCCAAAGGTGCGGAATGCTCCGCATCTTTGGGGGCCGAGCCCCAACCTTAAGGGGCTAGGTCAGCGCCGAATGAATTTCCGCCCCGCCAGCTGGCGGAAAAGGCCTTTGGTGCCCCGCCAGCTGGCGCGGAAATGACATCTCCGGGCGGCGCATGCGCGGGAGCGTCAGCGGCCGCTAACGGCATTCCCGCGCATGCGCAGTGGAGGGAGTCTCTTCTGCCTCCGCCATGTGGAGACCGTGGCGGAGGCGGAAGGGAAAGAGTGCCCCCACGGCACAGGCCCGCCCGCGGATCGGTGGGCCCCGATCGCGGGCCAGGCCACCGTGGGGGCACCCCCCGGGGCCAGATCACCCCACGCCCCCCCCAGGACCCCGGAGCCCGCCCGTGCCGCCTTGTCCTGCCGGTAAGGTAGGTTGTTTAATCTACGCCGGCGGGACAGGCATTTTAGCGGCGGGACTTCGGCCCATCCGGGCCGGAGAATCGCGCGGGGGGGCCCGCCAACCGGCGCGGCGCGATTCCCGCCCCCGCCGAATCTCCGGTGCCGGAGACTTCGGCAACCGGCGGGGGCGGGATTCACGCCAGCCCCCGGCGATTCTCCGATTCTTCTGGCTTTAGTATAAATAATGCAAAATATCACCACATAACCGATAACAAGTTTTTAAACTTTAGCCCTCAATGTTAAAGGTGAATGGACTGCCAAATGCTTGTGTCAAGCTAGAAAAACCTGAAGCGATGTTCAGCTCCATTTAAAATGTTGCAAAGTGGTTTGGGGCCTTCTGAAGTCAGGAAAAACGACAAATAAATTTGAGTCTTTATCATTGGGCGGTAGTGGAAGTCTGCCGAGCAGCTATCGTCGTTGGGTCAACTGAAATTGTTGGCTGAGGGTACCAAGGACTTTTAAACTAAAACGAGAGGCAAATCAAATGTTGAAACTGGTTCTAGGAGCTGAATTGCCGCCTCTGGTTCCAATGATAGTCGGAGGCGATTGATAAGAGCTCACAGGAAATTCTCAGTGTTTTGCACTGTTAATGCAGGTGTGCAGATCAGTAATTTAGATGCACCCCCCTTACCCCCTCAATTTATTTCCTGTTAGAAGTGTGAAAGATGACAACTCATCATCCATGTGGACAGATACAGTTGCACAGACCACTGCTTTACCTAATGAGCAGGGCCCACGATATGCAACCTGAGCCAGTCAGGGGATGCAGTGCAAGGACACCTTTGCAATAGTCCTTGATCATTTGGTCAGTTCTTTTTATATAACTATTGTAGGCATGCCTTTTTCAATTCTGTATGTATGCATTGCAAATAGGGTTTTTCAGATAGCTGCGTTTTGGGACTGTCTTTAATGCAGGCTAAAATGAAAGGCTTTATGTGGACCTGTTCTGAAATCTGCCTAATGACAAGCTTGGGCGATGAAGCTGTTAAAGATTAAAGTGAGACCTCAGTTTCTTTGCTGTAAAGACAGTCTAATGTGTCCACATTTTGAGGCAATAGCATCAGCTTCTGTGTTCACAGTGGCTGGACTACTCATCTCTGAGTCCCAGGAATGTGTTGAGAATGTTGGATTGTAAATGGTTAGATTTTGCGCTGTCTGCATACTTTCAAGATGGAATAATTCTAAAGAACAGCCAACCAGAATTTCTACAAGGCTACAGGACAATGTGATTCCTGTTTCCAATGTGATGGGCTTTTAGAGGAGGAGAGTCATAGGATCATAGAATTTACATTCCAGAGGAGGCCATTCAGCCCATTGAGTCTGCACTGGTCCTTGGAAAGAGCACCCTACTTAAGCCCACTCCTCCACCCTATCCCCGTAACCCCACCTACCCTTTTGGACACTGAGGGGCAATTTAGCATGGCCAATCCATCTAACCTGCACATCTTTGGATTATGGGAGGAAACCGGAGCACCAGGAAGAAACCAATGCAGGCATGGGGAGAACGTACAAACTCCACACATACAGTGACCCGAGGCGGAATTGAACCCGGGTCCCTGGAACAGTGAGGCAGCAGTGCCAACCACTGTGCCACCGTGCCACTCTTTGGAACCATTGAAAGATCGGGTTGCAGGCTTTCCTAAAATATCATTAAATCTCATAAACAAGTTAGTCTTGCAAGATCTTGGAGAGAGCAAAAGCAAAAATCTCTATGGTTTGACAAAGAGTCATTCAGAATCAAAACTTTAGCTCCCTTTGCTCTCCACAAATGCTGTCAAGCCTGCTGAGATTGTCCTGTATTTTCTCTTTTAATCTCTACTATGTAGTAACCTCCTGCTGATTACCACGTACTGGCCACCAGGGCGGCACGGTAGCACAGTGGTTAGCACTTGCTTCACCACGTACGATTCCTGGCTTGGGTCACTGTCTGTGCAGTCTGCACATTCTCCCTGTGTCTGTGTGTGGTTTCCCAGGTGCTCCGGTTTCCTACACAAGTCCCAAAAGACGTGCTGTTAGGTAATTTGGACATTCTGAATTCTCCCTCAGTGTACCCGAACAGGGGCTGGAATGTGACGACTAGGGGCTTTTCACAGGAACTTCATTGCAGTCTTAATGTAAGCCTACTTTTGAGAATAAAATATTATTATTAAATATTATTATTATTACCATCAGCTGATGAATCAGTATTACTCAGTATTACTATTAGGGCAGCACGGTAGCATTGTGGATACCACAATTGCTTCACAGCTCCAGGGTCCCAGGTTCGATTCCGGCTTGGGTCACTGTCTGTGCGGAGTCTGCACATCCTCCCCGTGTGTGCGTGGGTTTCCTCCGGGTGCTCCGGTTTCCTCCCACAGTCCAAAGATGTGCAGGTTAGGTGGATTGACCGTGATAAATTGCCCTTAGTGTCCAAAATTGCCCTTAGTGTTGGGTGGGGTTACTGGGATAGGGTGGAGGTGTTGACCTTGGGTTGGGTGCTCTTTCCAAGAGCCGGTGCAGACTCGATGGGCCGAATGGCCTCCTTCTGCACTGTAAATTCTATGATAATCTATGATACTCCATGTTGAACACCACTTGGAGGAAGTACTGAGAGTGACAAGGGCACAGAATATGCTCTGGGTGGGGGACTTCAGTGTCCATCACTGAGAGTGGCTCGGTAGTACCACCACATCCCGAGCTGGCCGGGTCCTAAAGGACATAGCTGCTGGACTGGGAC
This sequence comes from Scyliorhinus torazame, assembly GCF_047496885.1. Lineage (NCBI taxonomy): Eukaryota > Metazoa > Chordata > Chondrichthyes > Carcharhiniformes > Scyliorhinidae > Scyliorhinus > Scyliorhinus torazame. Next base: position 198,800,977 of record NC_092707.1, on the reverse strand, counting down.
TGCAGCAGGTGGGGAGGGAACCAACAAGAGGGAAAAACATACTTGACCTCGTCCTCACCAATCTGCCTGCTGCAGATATCGACAGAAGTGACCACCACACAGTCCTTGTGGAGACAAATTCCTGACTTCACGTTGAGGATACCGCCCATCATGTGTGGCACCACCACCTTGCTAAATGGGATAGACTTTGAACAGATCGAGCAACTCAAGACTAGGCGTCCATGAGCCGCTCTGGGCCATCAGCAGCAGCAGAATTGTATTCAACCATAATCTGCAACCTCATGACCTCGCATATTCCCCACTTTACCATTACCACCAAGCCAGGGGATCGGCACTGGTTTACTGAAGTGTGGAGGAAAGCATGCCAGGAACAATATCAGGCATTATGATAATTGACATGTCAACCTGGTGAAACTACAACACAGGACTACTTGTGTGCAAAACAGCATAAGCAGCAAGTAATAGACAGAGCTAAGCAAATCACAATGAACGCCTCAGATCTAAGCTCTGCAGTCCTGCCACATCCAGCCGTGAATGGAGGTGCACAATTAAACAACTCACTGGAGGAGGTGGTTCCACAAATATCCCCATCCTCAATGATGGAGGAGCCTAGCACATAGTTGCGAAAGACAAGGCTTAGGTATTTGCAACAATCTTCAGCCAGAAGTGTTGAGTTGATAATTCATCTCTCTCTCCTCCGGAGGTCCCCAGCATCACAGATGTCTATCTTCAGCCCATACGATTCACTCTACGTGGTATCAAGAAATGGCTGAAGGCACTGGATACTGCAAGGCTATGGGCCCTGACAATATTCAAGTAATCATACCTAAGACTTGTGCTCCAAAATTTGCTGCACCCCTAACCAAGCTGCTCCATTACGGCTACAATACTGGTATCGACCTGGAAATTTGGAAAATTGCCCAAGTATGTCCTGTACACGAGAAACAGGATGTATCCAACCCAGCCAACTACTGCCCTATCAGTCTTCTCTCCATCATCAGCAAAGTGATGGAAGGAGTCATCAACAGTGCTATCAAGCGGCACTTACTCAGCAATAACCTGTTCACGGTTGCTCAGTTTGGATTCCGCGAGGGTTACTCAGCTCCTGACCTCATTTTAGCCTTGGTTCAAACATGGTCAAAAGAGTTGAATGGCAGTGGTGAGGTGAGAGTGACTGCCCTTGACATCAAGGCAGCATTTGACCAAGTATGGCATCAAGGCACCCTAGCTAAACTGGAGTCAGTGGGAATCAGGGGGAAAACTCTCGGCTGGTTGGAGTCATACCTGGCACAAAGGTGGTTGTAGTGGTTGGAAGCCAGTCATCTCAACTCCAGGACATCATAAGATCAGAAGTGGAGATGTTTGCGGATGACTGTACAATGTTTAGCACCATTCACGACTCCTCAGATAATGAAGCAGTCCATGTCCAAATGCAGCAAGACCTGGACAATATCCAGGCTTGGGCTGACAATTGGCAAGTTACATTCGTGCCACACAAGTGCCAGGCAATGACCAGCTCATACAAGAAAGGATCTAACCATCACCTCTTGACATTCAGTGGCATTACCATTGCTGAATCTCCCACATTCAACATCCTGGAGCATACCATTGATCAGAAACTGAACTGGACCAGCCATATTAATATTGTGGCTACCAGGGCAGGTCAAAGGCTAGGAATCCTACGGTGAATACCTTACCTCCTGACACTCCAAAGCCTGTCCACCATCTACAAGACACAAGTCAGGAGTGTAATGGAATACTCTTCACTTGCCCGGATGAGTGCAGCTCCAACAACACTTAAGAAGCTCAACACCATCCAGGACAAAGCAGCCCTCTTGATTGCTGCCCAATCCAGAAACATACAAACCTTCCCCACCTACGAACAGTGGCAGCCGTGTGTACCATCTGCAAGATGCACCGCAGTAACTCACCAAGGTTCCTTAGACAGCACCTTCCAAATCCATGACAATACCATCTAGAAGGATAAGAGCAGAATAAAACTGGGAACCCCACCACCTGGAGGCTCCCCTCCAAGTCACTCACAAACCTGACTTGGAAGTATATCACCATTCATTCACTGTCGCTGGGGCAAAATCCTGGAACCTCCCTAACAGCACAGTCCCCTATACCTTGGGGACTGCATGGTTCAAGAAGGCAACTCGCCACCACCTTCTGAAGGGCAAATAGGGATGGGCAATAAATTCTGTCCTAACTAACAATGCTAATATCCTATAAATGAACAAAAAATACATTTTAAAAATATTGGTGGGAGTTCACACTCAGATTGAAAAGACCAAGGGCAGGAATCTCCCATCCCGCAGCAGAGTGTCCACGCTGTCGTAAACGCTGTCGCGTTATACAACGGTGTGAACGGGCCGCTGCCTGGGGTAATTCTGGCCCCTACAGGGGGCCAGCACGGCGCTGGAGCGGTTCATGCTGCTCCAATTGCCGATCCTGGCGCAAACTGTGTGCCGCGGGATCCGCGCATGTGCAGTGGCACCAGCGCCAATGCGCGCATGCGCGGTGGCCTCCTACAACGCGCTGGCCCCGACGCAACATGGCGAAGGATTACAGGGGCCGGCACATAGGAAAAGAGACCGGGGGACAGAGAGGCCAGCCCGCCGATTGATGGGCGCCGATCGCGGGCCAGGCCGCATCGGAGCCCCCCCCCCCCCCCCGGTATCAGAGCCCCCTCCCCCACCACAGGCCGCCACCCGACCCTTGCACGCAGAGTTCCTGCCGGCTGCGAGCAGGTGTGGGCGGCGCCGGCGGGTGTGGACGGTGTGGACTTAGCGTTTTAACTGTGGCCGCTCGGCCCATCCCGGACCGAGAATCGGTGGACCGGCCGTGTAGAGTGGCCCGCGACCGGCGCCGTGCCAAACACGCCAGCGCCAATGGTGCCGATTCTCTGCTTTGCGTCGGGCGCGTGGCCCGGCCGCGGGGATTCTCAGTCCCGGCCCCGGGCTGAGAGAATCCCGCCCCAAATTTGTGAGGATTTGAAACAAGGCTCGAACATTCATCTTGCTTGCGCGAGCAAGAGAATCTCCCGGGAAAAATAAAATTTGTGCCATGAAAGACAGTTCTGGGATTAAAAGTTACCAGCTTGGAAAGGGAAAAACTGGATGTAAATACTTGCAAGCTAAGAATGCCTTTGGACTAGTTCTTGGAGAATTGAATGTCTACCAATAATAATAATAATAATAATAATCGCTTATTGTCCCAAGTATGCTTCACTGAAGTTATTGTGAAAAGCCCCTAGTCACCGCATTCCGGCGCCTGTTCGGGAAGGCCGGTACAGGACAGTGTAAAGTATAATTGTGAAGAGGGATTTTTAGCTGTGTTAAAAGTTAAAGCGGAAAGTTATGTTTGGTAGTTTAAAGTATAAATTGCCTGCTAATAGTGTTTAGTCACTGTTGTTCCTCGTTTCCTTGTTACAGTAAAAGCTTAAAAAGTGAAATCGTATTGTGTCATCCTTTCAGTGTTTAACTGGAAGTTCTAATTACTTCTTAAACATTTTTGGATTCCACAGGGATTGTAACAATGTGGGATTGATATGTGATAAAATATACAAAAACCGTAGAGAATAAAGTAGTGATTCATACAGGGGAATTGTATTTAAATTGAGTGGGCAAAGAGGCATGAGGCAGAAATTTATGCAACTGACATTTTAATGTACAATATAGAACCAAATTGTACCAATTAAATGTAGAAGCTGTGAAGCCACACTATAGTTGAAATAATTTGCATGAATGACTTTTTAAGACATTTTCTTCCCCGATGCAACATCATCAGCTTGGGTTTTCCTCTTTGATCTTTCGGTTTGCAAATCTGTGGCTCAGTATGTCCACTTTAAGCTGCTACTCATCCTGCTGCTGCTTTCGGATTTGGGAAGACTTGGATCTGTGAGCCAATGTTTACCCTCCCTTATCCCAGCTGCGGTCTCATAAACACGGTTTCTCAGTGGGTCCATACATCTACTGCAAGGATTTTAACACAAAGCCTGATTGAATTGCTTTGTATGCCGGTTTTCTGGAATCCAAATTTTAGTGGCCACAGAGGAGCCCAAACGAGAGGCGTAAAGAAAATTGTTTCATTGTAATCTATATACACAATGCACTCCAGGTCCCAGTCGAGACTACTCATGCTCAGCCCTCATCTGGGCCTGCTTTTATGTTAGAATCCACTCACTACGCTGATGGGCCCCCTCCCCTTAGCTGGAAAGCTGATATTCAACGAGGCTCACGGGGAGGCTAATCGGTCTATCCCCGTAGGTCTCATGGGGGTTACCAAACAAATGAAATCTTCTACAATATAAAAACAATGACTGTATTGAGCTGCGGCCACAGGTTGTGAATAAAGCTTTATACATAAGTGAAACACCTGTGATAATAGCTCCTTAAAGCATTGCTCCATTTTTATTGTCATTCTAATATTAAAAGAAGCGGGTAACCGGGGAAGCAAGGCCCAAAAGATTGATTATTCGCCTCCTCTTTGATTTATACATTCAACTTTTAGAGCTTATGTTGCACTTTTGCAATAAAAATCTTCCACTTGTTCTATTACAGCCATTACTACTTCCGCATCATATTGACATTTCTGTCAGCCATAATAACCCTTGTCCTTCACTTTAGCAAAAGACTCCCACAAACTGCACTGCGCACACAAGTGGTTCCACCGTTGTAACTTCAACTAGATCCTGGAATTATTGTACAGTCTGGGCTCCTGGAAAAGCTTTTGGCTTTGTCCAGCTTCTAAATATTTAATATTCTCTCTGCTGCCCACAGTGGTGCGTTTGCAATGTTTCAGAGTGCATCCGTTCATTGATCCAAACCAACGTCTTTTATTGGTTCATTAGTTCATAAAATCCATAGAATCCCTGCAGTGCAGAAGGAGGCCATTCGGCCCATCGAGTCCGCACCGGCCCCTGGAAAGAGCACCCTACCTAGGCCCATGCCTCCACCCTATCCCCGCAACCCACTAATCCTACCTGAACTTTTAGACACTAAGGGGTAATTTAGCATGGGCAATTCACTTAACCTGCATGTCTTAGGACTATGGAAGGAAACCGGAGCACTGGGAGGGAACCCACACAGACGGCGGGTGAAATTGCAAACTCCACACAGACAGTCACCCAAGGCCAGGCTGTCAATACTGGACTGTCACATTCATTTGCATCAGTCGGCTCATTGACTTTCACTGGTGGATACTCACCAATCATAGAATCATTGAACCACTACAGTGCAGACAGAGACCATTTGGCCCATTGGGTTAGCACCGACCCTCCGAAAGAACACTCTGCCTAGGCGAACTTCCCTGCCCTGTCCCCGTACATTGATCATGGCCAATCCACCAAACCTGCACATCTTTGGACTGTGGGAGGAAACCGGATCACCCGGAGGAAACCCATGCAGACATGAGGAGAACATGCAAAATCCACACAGTCACTCAAGGCCGGAATCGAACCCAGGTCCCTGGGGCTGTGAGGCCTCAGTGCTAACCACTGTACCATCGTGCCACCAATGTGAAAACACGGCATCATTTGTACCTTCTACAGTGTTGCGAATGGGGATATCACTCCATTTCCAGCCTACTGCTGCCAGCTCACATTTTTATTGTGAAGTGGAAGACAAGTCGAGGATAGGTGCAGGTAACTAACTCATGGGGGTTTAGTTATATTGCAATCCTTCACTACCCCATCTCTGCAGTTGGAGTTATGCACTATTGCTGTATTAGGTACGGAACTGCCATAAACCTGCACCGCTGGGACATCACCACTTTATTCTGCTTTGGACTGGACCATCAGAAAGAATCAGGGTTTTACTCAAGGAAGGGACTGAACTTCAGGCATGCGGTTCTAGACAACTGTAAAGTGAGGGGCACCTACAAGTCTGTATGTGTGTACTCATTTACTTTGTTTGTTTAACCTGCGATATATCATAGGCTGGATTCTCCAGTACCCCAGTCGCGTGATTCCTGGTAGCAAGAAGTGGCATTCTCTGTTCTATCACTGTCAATGGGATTCCCATTGAAGCCACCCACACCGGCGGGAAACCCATGGGCGGGGCTACACTGCGATAAGAAACAGAGAATCCTACCGCCAGCGAATGGTCGGAGAATCCTGGCCCACATCCTGACATTAGGCAGGTGCTGGAGCCCTAGACTGCGCCACCAATGAGAAAGTGCTGCATCAGCAAATTCCTGACTGGGATTCCCCATTGCGAGACCATCCCGCTACCGCTGCTCGCGCGGATGGAGAAATTGGAGCTCAGCCAAATCTCCCATTCAGTGCAGTGGGAGCAGAGGATCCCGCCGCCATGAACGGACCGAGAATCTGAACACCTTACCTGCTCCTTTGGGTGGACATGGAAGATCCCAAGGCCTTATTTGAAGAAGAGGTGTGGAGTTTCGTCTGTGTCTTTGCCAATTTTTAATCATCAATCAACACCTAAAATGGATCATCCTAACCCCCTATTATCAGAAAAAAAACCATATCAGAGAATCCATTCCCCCATAACACAGAACCCCCATCATAAATCACCCCTGCCTGGAAGCTAAAAAGCAGTTCAGGCAGAAACAGTGAAAAAGCACTGCTTTTTCCACTCGCTTGACCCTTACACCTGCTGCCTCAGACAGATGTGTAGAAAGCAGCAGCAGCTGTTAGAAAGTCAAGACATATCACAAGAATTTAAATCCCTTCAGATCATTTGATCTGCAAGACTTATATTTACTTTCAAAGTGAGAATAGCTTTCAGTCGGCTGTAATTGACAGGGTATTTGCTTCCAGACAGCTAGGTATCTGGATTGTTTATTTTCATTTCACTTCACTCCCAAAAACATGCTTTAAAATCGTCTCTCATAATTAGAAGGCTTTCTCTTGGCAGTTGGCATTCCAAAATTCCGACCAGGTTTTCCAAATTGCACTTTTAAACAAAGCTTCCGCTCCACTTTTAGCAGAGAATTGAGTCTCGGATTTCACACTAGCTCCTTTAATGATTTATTTGCCTTGACAACTGTGCAAACTGCTCACAATTGTTTTAACTCTCAATTCCCAGATTGTGTAACATTGGCTTCAGGAGTTTGTTTTACCTTTGAAGGCTGCTGTCCCACTTTAAAACTAGTTACTGCAATTGCATCTTTAACTCAGAAAACTTTGTTTACTCTTCTTTGAATTCTTTTGACCAACATCTTGGTCTCTGTCCACTTAACTCCAGACTTTTTGGACACTTCTCTTTTGTTTCTCTAGTTTCCTTCATTTCTTCTCTTCAAATCTCTGCACTTATTCCACAATATGGCTTTTCTTCCAGCAACGCTGAGAGAGATGGTCCCTCTCTAACCTTCTAAACCTACTGCTTCTCGCAGAGCTGTGAGAACTGTCTTCTCGCTACATAGCTCCAACTGCAATCAAATTAGCTAAATTAAAACATAAAAGTTTCTCCACCTTTTAAGACCCCAGCTGCAAAGCAACCTCCACATGTTTATGCCTTTTATTTATATTTCACCACCGTCGCCCTCTCTTAGGACAATAGAAACACCGTTGGAACTTAACCAACTCACACACATAATATCACCTTTGCCAGCATGAATCTAACTATAGGTTTTACCTTTCCAGATACAGAAACATTCAATTAAATCTACTTAAAACTATACCATGGGCGGGACTCTCCCCTAAGCGGCGGGGCGGGCGTACCATCGCCGAGGAGTGGCGTGAACCACTCCGGCGTCGGGCCGCCCGGAAGGTGCAGAATCCTCCGCATCTTCAGGAGCTAGGCCAGTGGCGATGGGGTTGGCGCCGCGCCAGCCGGCGCCGAAGGGCTTGGCGCCATGCCAACCGCTGCCGAAGGGCCTCCGCGAGTTGGCGCATGCGCGGGAGCGTCAGCGTTTGCTGCCGTCATCCCAGCGCATGCGCAGGGGGGTTCTTCTCTGCGCCGGCCATGGCAGACCGTTACACCGGCCAGCATGGAGCGAAAGAGTGCCCCCACGGCACAGGCCCGCCCGCGGATCGGTGGGATCCGATCGAGGGCCAGGCCACCGTGGGGGCCCTCCTCGGGGCCAGATTGCCCCATGCTCCCCCGAGGACCCCGCAGGCCGCCGGCAGAGCCAGGTCCCGCCGGTACAGACCTGGTGTATTTCACGGCAGCGGAACCCGCCGGAAACGGGCGGCCACTCGGCCCATTGCGGGCCGGAGAATCGCCGCGGGGGCCACTGCCAATGGCCCCCGACTGGTGCGGCGCGATTCCTGCCTCCGCCGAAAAACCGGCGCCGGAGAATCCGACAGCCGGCGTCGGGTCGGCCGGGGCGGGATTCACGCCGCCCCCCGGCGATTCTCCGGCCCGGCGGGGGTTCGGAGAATCCCGCCCCTTATTTCTGATGTCTACTAATACAAATATAAATCCCTGAAAAAATTAAATATATACATTGCACTTTTTAAATGGTATACAATCTCCCTATCATTGCTTTGCCATCCTTCCAGTAGTGCATGCCAGAATTGGAAACAATATTCCAGTATAACCTCCTGGGGTTACGCCACCCTGGGAAAGTGCTCAGTCAATGCCATCCCCACATGCATGGGAATTAACCAGTAATTCACTAGTTAGAAAAATTCCCCAAATCCTTGGCCTTTGGTTGTCCAATAATTACAGTCACCGGGTTTGTAAGATTCAACACAATTACTGTTCATGTATAACAAGGACAATCATGTGATACGCACTAAATACAATTGATTAACGACAAGCTAATACCAATTCCTCACGTTAACCTCCCCACCCTCTACCTACACACACAAGACAGACGGACATGGGGGGTGGGGTAAAAAATAATAAGGATGAAGGTCAAAAGATTCAAAAGATAAGGATGAAGGTCAAAAGATGGTCTTTGCTTCAGATGGCAGTTCTTTCGCGCACATTCTTCACAGCAAGATTGCTGATTAAAATCTTAGGTTTTCAGTCGGTAATGGCCTTCTTTGTCGAATCATTCATTCAGGGTGTCTGTAGTTTAGAAAATGCAGTACTCACAGGCGGCAGGCTTTCTGGATACCTTATTTCTCATCAAATTGGGCTTTCAGATCAAGGTTCGGATTCAGGTCTCTTATCTTTCTGGAGAGTCACTTTATTGCACATCAAACCTTGCACCCAGCTCATGCCTCTGCACTCTCAAGAGAATACCACTCAGAGGCTTTCCGGAAAGAGAGTCTGTCCTCACAGGGGCCTTCTACAGAGAATTAGCTCGATCTTTTTGGAGAGAGTTAGTTGGATGACTTCATCGGGATGCCAGAATCAACACTGAAGCCAAACTCAAGCCTTGGGGCTCTGAAAAACCTATCTGGAACCTTACTGGTTGCTTGTCTTGAAGTGAAATGCCCATCAATCATCCATGGATCAAAGGTGCAACAGCAAAATAAAAGAAAGGGGAAAGAAGGAATTAAACAATGAATACACAGGGAATAAAGAGGAATGACCCTTACACTGGTCAGTAGAGGTGCTGAGCACCAAGAAACTGATATATCCTGTTAATCAGTGTTGGGCATTTGTTATGGGAGCGGAAGGTACACACCTTGTGGCCTAATGATAAGCAAAGTTTACCTGTGCACTTGATTACTGCTCAAACCAAGCACAACACAGATCTAATCTGAACAGCATGATGCTAGTGTACAGGTTGCTTCCTCAATCGAGATGATGACAGCCCTGATCTGAATGCCCAATCTGATAACCATTGAAAGCTGAAGGGAAATGATTGACCTCTCAGTATTGAAATGGCCAAGCTATTGAGTTAAAATAAAGTCGCCAAGTGATTCTCATTGGAATTGGGAAGGAATTATTATTCTTTATTCCGACTGAAATCAGGCATTAAAAATTGCTTCAAAACGCTGATTCCATTCTCTCTACGGAAATCTTAGCAAAATACAAAAGAGTTAGACGATTTTAAGAGAATTTGATCTTAAACAACTGAATGACGAGATTGTCTATTGAATTGACGGGCAACGGAGGCCAATCCAGGTGAAGGATCCCTCGGGCGATTGGAAAGGAAATCTCCCCCAACGGCGCGATGTCCGCCGACTGGCGCCCAAAACGGCGGCAATCAGACGAGCATCGCGCCGCCCCAAAGTTGCGGAATGCTCCGCATCTTTGGGGGCCGAGCCCCGACATTGAGGGGCTAGGCCGATGCCGGAGGGATTTCCGCCCGCCAGCTGGCGGAAACAGCGTTTGTTGCTCCGCCAGCTGGCGCGGAAATGACATCCCCGGGCGGCGCATGCGCGGGAGTGTCAGCGACCGCTGACAGTTTCCCTCACATGCGCAATGGGGAGTGTCTCTTCCGCCTCCGCCATGGTGGAGGCCGTTGCGGAGGCAGAAGGGAAAGAGTGCCCCCACGGCACAGGCCCGCCCGCGGATCGGTGGGCCCCGATCGCGGGCCAGGCCACCCCCAGGACCCCGGAGCCCACCCATGCCGCCTTGTCCCGCCGGTAAATACCTACTTTAATTTACGCCGGTGGGACAGGCAATTTCTCGGCGGGACTTCGGCCCATCCGGGCCGGAGAATTGAGCGGGGGGGCTCGCCAACCGGCGCGGCCCGATTCCCGCCCCCGCCCAATCTCCGGTACCGGAGACTTCGGCAACCGGCGGGGGCGGGATTCACGGCGGCCAACGGCCATTCTCCGACCCGCTGGGGGGTCGGAGAATGACGCCCCAGATACTGTAACCCTGCCATGACCAGCTAACAGAAATTTTAAAGAATGAAACAGAGTTTACTGGTACCCTTGATGTCTCCTCACAGCTGCATTAAATAATACGAACTGTACTGTGCCCTCATACAGAGTTCAGAAGTCAGCTGAAACCTGCATTGAGTTCTGAAGAAGGGTCAGGTTGAACTCGCAATGTTAACTCCACAGATCCTGTCAGACCTGCTGACTTTTCCCAGCACTTTCGACTTTTATTTCTGCAGTGATCCCATGTCTCTGGACATTGGCTGAAGATAGCACTGAACTTGGCTGTTACTTTGGTGACCAACCAAGCTCAAAAACATCCACAGTTGTTCTGAAGTTTGCGAGGACAGAGGCCTGCATTTTCCTCTCAATGGTTGGTGCTGTGACAACGTAGAGCCATCTCATGCCACCATTTTCACTGACAAAGTTGACATGTGGACTGATTTACTGCATTTTTATTCCAAAACTGCCTCCTCATGTGCACCCTTCCAAATTATGGGCACTGAAACGCCATTTGGCCCATGAGTATTAACCCTTCCAAATCTGAACAGGCATCAATGTAAAGTCACAGAATGGTTACAGGAGGCTATTCAGAACATCGAGTCTGTACCAATTTAGCTAGTCCCACTTCCCACAACTTTCTTTGCACTACAGTGACTGACACAATTCCTTTTTTTAAGCCATGATTAAATCTCCCTCTGCCAACCTTTCAACCAGTGCCTCCCAGATCCTAACCACAGGCTGATATCACATTTCTCCTCACAGTTCACATCACTTCCCAGTTTTGCTTCATCAACAAATTTTGAAACCGTGGCCTCTATGCCCAAGTCTAAGTCATTAATATTTATCAAGAAAAGCAGCAATTCCAAATCTGAACAGGCATCAATGTAAAGTCACAGAATGGTTACAGGAGGCCATTCAGAACATCGTTGCATCCATGCTGCCACTGTTCATTTTGTTTCGCGAGTTTCAATTTGATGGCAGACTTTTGAAAGTCTGGTACATCATGTCATCTACATGACCCTCAAAGCATTCTTTGTTCCCCTGTCAGAAAGTTCAATCAAATTAATTCAACATGATTTGCCTTTAATAAATCCATGCTGGCTATCATTAATTAATCCATGCTTGTCTAACTGACTGATAATCATGTCCTGCAGTTTCATTTCTAAAAGGTATAATTATCACTACCAAAAGGTTTTAAACTACAGGTCTGCAGTTGCTGCACCATCCTTAGACCCTTGTTGAATCAGATTGTAACATGGGCAATTCTCCAGTCAATGACGTGGAGATGCCGGCGTTGGACTGGGGTGAGCACAGTACGAAGTCTTACAACACCAGGTTAAAGTCCAACAGGTTTGTTTCGATGTCACTAGCTTTCGGAGCGCTGCTCCTTCCTCAGGTGAACTGGTGAACACATGGGGCAGTGTAAGCTCTCATTTAGTACCTCAACCATGTCCTCTGGCTGCATGTGTAAGTCCCCATTTTGCTCTCTTGTTGACTCTGCCCTTCCTCTTTTACCAGTGATATTCCTCAGGCATTTGTACTCCCTTTTATGTTAGCTGCCAACCTTTTCTTATAATCTATCTTTGACTCCCTTATTTCCTTTTTTGATTTTGATTACCAATTACTTGGTAGTAGAGAACTTGAGTAGTGTTGAAAAAAAGAAACACGTTGCTGAAGCTTTTCACCTTGCACGCATCAGGGACGGGATTCTCCGACCCCCCGGCGGGTCGGAGAATCGCCGGGGGGCGGCATGAATCCCGTCCCCGCCAGCCGCCGAATTCTCTGACACCGGAGATTCGGTGGAGGCGGGAATCGCACCGGTCGGCGGGCCCCCCCCCCCGGCGATTCTCCGGCCCGTGATGGGCCGAAGTTCTGCTGGTTCTGTGCCGGTCCTGCCGGCGTAAATTGGTCTAGGTCCTTTACCAGCGGGACCTGGCGGCGCGGGCGGGCTCTGGGGTCCTGGGAGGGGGGGGACGCGGGGCGATCTGGCCCTGCAGGGTGCCCCCACGGTGGCCTGGCCCATGATCGGGGCCCACCAATCCACGGGCGGGCCTGTGCAGTGGGGGCACTCTTTTCCTACGCTCCGGCCATGTCAGCCTCCGCCATGGCCGACGCGTTGGTGAACCCCCCCGGCGCATGCGCGGGCATGACGTCAGCAACCCCTGACTCTCCCGCGCATGCGCGGACCTGCGCCGGCCGGCGGTGTCCCTTCGGCCCCGGCTGGCGTGGTGCCAAAGGCGTTCCACGCTAGCCAGTGGGGCGCCAACCACTCCGGGGTGGGCCTAGCCCGTAATGGTGCGGAGGATTCCGCACCTTTGGGGCAGCCCGACTCCGGAGTGGTTCACGCCACTCCATCCCGTTGGGACCCCCCGCCCGCCAGATACGGGAGAGTCCCGCCCCAGGGCAGAATCACAAGAATACAATATCTCAAAGGAAACAACAATTTAGACTGCATGAGGAGAGGGTGCTGATTGGTTGGCAAGAGGCTTTTCCATGGAGAATGCACCAGAGAAAAGTTAACTGCCAAACATTTGTTTAAATTCAAACCAAGCAAGTGTACTTTGGTCAAGGATTGAACCAGGGAATGGCTGCGACCCAAACTTTTGTATCGTTTTAAATGGCGCGATGCATGGATATACTCATTCTGTTCACTGTTGGGGGTTGTATGTGTGAATAAGTGTAACTTCTTGCACGTATAAGTGAGCTGGAAGGATTATCTTAAATTGGTTGCTGTGCAATCACTAGCACTATTAGTATTATTTTGTAGGTGTTGTTCAACTGCAGAGTCACATCAAATGTTGGACATTCTGTTCTGATTTTTGCAAGCACAGGCTGGTTTGGTAGTCAATATTTTACCTGTTACAAACAGCCAAAGGGCATGCTGCTTGATATGGTCCACCAGTCATTGGATAGACAGTCTGCCAACTTGTCATCACACCAGTGGCATGGAGGCACAGTGGTCAGCACTGTTGCTTCATAGCGCCAGGGACCTGTGTTCAATTCCAGCCTTGGGTGACTGTCTGTATGGAGTTTACACTTTCTCCTAGTGTCTGCACGGGTTTCCTTGGGGTGCTCTGTTTTCCTCCCACAGTGCAAAAATGTGCAGGTTCAGTGCAGTTATCTTGGATCAAAGTTGTTTCGGCAGATTTCCATTTGTTTTACGACGGTTTTTATATTCCACCAGTTTCTGAAGATATTCTCAGGAAATTTGATTAAGTTGTTATCGGCAAGGTCGGTATAGAGGCCATGGTAAACTTCAATGTAATTGTGACGTAAGTCAAGATGGAGAAAAATCCAGCTTCAATATGTAAGAAAATAAGAAACATAGTTGTTTGTACATTGGGGAGCATTGGAAAAGGGACTTGTAACCTTCCTGTGTCAATCCTCCCTCTTTTATTTATTCATTCATGGGTTGTGGACGTTGCTGACTGGGACCAGCATTTTTTGCCCATCCCTAACTTCCCTTGAGAAGGTGTGGCGAGTCGCCTTCTTGAATCCCTGCATTCTATGTGTGTATGAACACCTACAGGGAGGGAGTGACAGTGAAGGAACTCCCATTCCCCCTTCAATTATTTCACATTCCGCTGCCACTTGTAATTATGCAGCATCAGCTCTTCGTTGCAACTTCTAAATGAAGCAAGCCTGGTTAAATCTTCAAATAGAGATTGTGACCCATGGTCCGTGACCTTATGAAGCTTCAGGCTGCGGCTCTTTTTATTACAAACTGTCCTTAACTACAGTCATTCGTGTAAGGCAGCACGGTGGTGCAGTGGTTAGTGCTGCTGCCTCATTGCGCCGAGGTCCCAGGTTCGATCCCAGCTCTGGGTCACTGTCCTTGTGGAGTTTGCACGTTCTCCCCGTGTTTGTGTGGGTTTCACCCCCAAAACCCAAAGGTGTGCAGGGTAGGTGGATTGGCCAGGTCAAATTGCTCCTTAATTGGGAAAAATGAATTGGGTACTCTAAATTTATTTTTAAAAACTACAGTCATTCATTGTTAAGCTCTTTCAAAGGAAAATCACCTTGAGGAACCCAGAAAGCAGTGAAGGGCGATCAGTGTAAGAACAATAAATTAGATGTTACATCAAATTCAAGTTTCATTTTCGACGCAAGCAAATGAAAAGAAAACATAGAGGAGGGCGTATAAATGCAGTCAGCTGCCAAATGTTGACATGATCGTGACTCATTATGTTGCCTATTAAACTCAAACGATGTTTGTGTTAAATTTTGGTTGTATGTTCTTTGGATTTAAAGTTCTGCTCTAATGCACTAAATAACAAAGGAAGCCATCCTTCTGAACATTTCTATGTCTCGCGCCTCTGTGATTTTCTCTTGCCACTGCCAGTTGGTCAGATGGTTTAATTTTTAACTCCACATGAACGACCACTGGTGAATAACTGATACGTGTAATTTGATGGAACATTTCAAGCAAATGTATTTTCATTAGCCATTGTCATGGGAAATGGGAATAGTTCCATGAACGCAGTCTATCCTTCATTGTGCTGTTGCAGTTCATTTATTATTAAAATGTCACATTGAAAAGGTGACTCCTGTCTGTCAGATTGAAAATCAGCAAACCCGTTATAAAGTGTGGTTTCCCTGTGCAATCTGAAAGTCACGTTGATAATTTTACATTCTATATTCAGCGGGTTTTGTAGACCACAAACGGGTCCGAACAGTTAGTAAAAGAAAACTTGGTTTGTAGCAAAACAATTGTATTTACAATATACATCAGATCCCAACCGAATCTGCTCTGTCGGTTCCATACCTGGCCAACTTTATACAGATCTGAATCATAAATGATCTCGGACTCCGCGCCCCCTTAGCGGGCGAGCTCGTATCCAGCAAGACTCACGTAGAGACTGATTGCTTCAAGCCCGTAGGCCTCATGCGTATTGAAACATCCTTCCCCCACCCCATCCTCAAAGTCCAAAGACTCTTCTGACGACTGTGGAGTGGGGGATGCCGGACTCTCTTCGCACTCGGCTGTGCTTCTTGCAATCGTGGTGCTGGATCTGGCGGCGTATATCTGGATGGAGAACGTCGCTTCTACTCGGAATGTTGTGGGTTTCCATGTCAAAGTCTGTATCTACAACCTCTCTCATTATGGCGTCTTGACCTGCTTGTGGTAATGCTTTGACCTCTTCGGACATCGGATTTGGCTTGACTGTAACTTTCCTCTCCCGAAGAACTTTGCGTAGAACTGGTCATTTAGACTGTGTGTGTATCGAGGTGCTTTTTCATGATGCAACCTTGTGCCTGAACTTGATAAGATACTGGCCCTGTCTGGCAGACAAGATCCATTGGGCGCCGTCTGCAAAGTTTCGAACATAGACTGCGTCACCTGGTACAAAGTGTCTGTGTGGTTTTCATCGACTAGGGCAACACCCTTGCAGCTCCTGGCTGTGGTGTTCCTGCCTCTCTCAGGGAAAACTATAGAAGATGGATTCAAAGACTTCGGCTCATTAGCAATTCAGCCGGTGTCATCCCGGTCGCGCCATGCAGAATGGTCCTCTAACAGAACAAGAACCTGGCCTGTCTTGTGTCCATCAACCCGGATGTCTGCTTTTCCAGTCCACGTTTCAACGTTTGTACCGCCCTTTCTGCCAGCCCAATTGAAGCTGGATGATACGGGACCGTACAGATGTGTCACATCCCGTTAGCCTCCAGGAATCTCGAGAACTCCTCACTTGTGAAAGGCGTCCCATTGTCGGTAACCAACACCCCCGGGATACCGTGTGTATTGAAGGACAAGTGCAATTTTTCAATGGTCGCCTTTGAGGTGGTTGCCGGCATCCCATGGACTTCCAACCACTTAAAGTGGGCATCTATCAAGCGTAAGAACATCGAGTCGGTGTGCAAGCGTTCCCACGGTCGCCCCGGGATTTCAATGGATGAAGGGGCCCGGCTGGCGAACGTTTCAGTTGCTCCTGACATATGCTGCACTGCTAAGGTTCTCTCTCTGCTCCTGACATACGGCGCAGTGCTGGGTTACTCTTTCTACCTCAGCGTCAATGCCCAGCTACCAAATGCAGCTATGTGATAGCATTTTCATTTTTGACACGCCTGGGTGCCCGTTGTGAGGATCAGGTTCTGTCCCTTGCCTGGGACGACGACGCACATACCCCATAACAGGATGCCATCTTCCACGTTAAACTTGGAGAATGCCTACAACTCACCTGGTAACCGCCAATGCTGACCTCCATATTGGACTATTTGTCGAACTTTTGAAAGGACTGGGTCTGTCTATGCCCACTCAGGATTTGGGACGTTGTAACAGGCAACAAATCCATAAAGTTGAGCGTGGCCACTGCCTCGTCTATCCTAGAAGGAGAAGGAGGGCGCGTTGACAAAGGCAGTCGGTTTAATGCATCCGCATTTGCGATCTGGGTGCCTGGACGATACTCAAACGAGTAATTTTAGGCTATTTCCTTCGCTGTCGCCGTGTAAAAAACCCTCCCTAACAGCATTGTGGGTGCGTCCACATCACACGGACTGCAGCAGTTCAAGAAGTCGGCTAACTATCACCTTTTCAATGGCAATTAAGGATTGGTAATAAACTCTGGCCTAGCCAATGACACAATGAATAAAAAAGATCTCCCTGGTGTCCAAGCCAATAATTATATCTCAACCCATATCTCTTTAAAATGAAACCACCATGAGGATCCTTTGGTACATGAATTGGTTGTGTTTCCCAACAGCACAACTGTGGGTTAGGGTCAGGATTTCATTGGCTCTAAAGCACTTTGGGATGTGTGCAGGTCATGACAAGCATTATGTAAATGTAAGTCTTTCTTTGTTGAATGAAAAAATTGAATAAAATCCTTGCTTTATGCTCAGCTGCTGTCCTTAATTGGCTATACGAGAAAGAAGCTGAGATTCACTGCTCACTATTCTCAGTTCCGTGGGAGTTGGGGGACTCTGTATGATCTAGTATGCTGTTACTGCTTGCCAACACGGGACAGGGTTGTAATTTTGTCTTGTATCAATGGATAGGATATCTTACTTTTCCTTTTCAGAAAAAGTCTTGTATAAAGCACTGACAAAGCATTGTCCCTTCATTCAGTTTATGCAATAGGACATGTCACACAGTGCCGCTGAATTTTAAGTGCAGCATTTATTATCCTGTCACTTACATCATGTATTTCTAGTTCAAAAGAATACACAAAATCTTGGCTGAATAACATTCAAAACATTACACAGAAATGAGAACTGGGGGGGTGGAGGGGGGGGGTGGGGTGCGGAGGGGGAGAGGAATGACAAATAGAGGAAGCCTTAGGAGAACAGAAAATGCTGGCACTAGACCTGTCAGTGTTCGAGGGGACAGGTTCGTTTGTCAGGCATTTCCTAACTGGATCCAAAGACTTGAACACAAAATCAAGGCAGGCTCTTTAATGCAGTACTGAGGAAATACTGCACTGTCTGAGGTGCTGTCTTTCAGCCAAAATGCTAAAACAAAGCCTGTTCAGGTGGACAAAAGATCCCATATTTCGAATATTCGGCCAATAATTCATACCTGTGCCCTTGCTGTTGTTTTTAAAAAAAATACTTTTATTCTCCTCCTTTTTCACATTTTCTCCCAAATTTACACCCACCAACAATAAACAATAATCAGCAACAAATATGTCAATCCCCATAACAATAACAACGATCCCATCATCCCACCAACCCCCAAACATTAGCCCGCATGTTTACATAAACAAATGACAAAAAGGAATCAGGGATTACCCATAGTCACCCTTAATACACACAGCCCCCCTCCCCCCCAACCCTCCCACCCATCCCCCCAACTAATGTTCGATGTTATCCAGTTCTTGAAAGTGCATAATGAATAATGCCCATGACTTGTAGAACCCCTCCGTCCTTCCCCTCAGTTCAAACTTAACCTTCTCAAGAGTCAAGAATTCCAGCAGGTCCCCCCGCCACGCCAGGGCACAGGGTGGAGAGGCTGCTCTCCATCCCAACAGGATCCGCCTTCGGGCAATCAACGAGGCGAAGGCTACGACCTCTGCCTCCACACCTGTTTCCAATCCTGGCTGATCCGACACCCTGAATATGGCCTCCCGGGGACCCGGATCCAGTTTCACACGCATCACCTTGGAAATTACCCTAAACACCTCCTTCCAGTACTCCCCTAGCTTTGGACAGGACCAAAACATATGAACGTGATTAGTGGGGACCCCCCCCCCCGCAATGCTCACGCACATCTTCTACTCCTTCAAAGAATCGGCTCATCCTCGCCCTCATGAGGTGTGCTCTGTATACCGCTTTCAGCTGTATCAGCCCCAACCTCGCACACGAGGTGGAGGCATTTACTCTCCGGAGCACCTCACACCAGACCCCCTCCTCTATAACCTCTCCCAACTCTTCCTCCCACTTTGCTCTGATCCCTTCCAGAGGTGCCTTATCCTCTTCCAAATTAGCTCCGTCCACCGCTGACACTACCCCCTTCTCCAGTCCCCTTGTCGTCAGCACCTCCTCCAGCAATGTGGAGGCCGGTTCCTCCAGGAAACTCTGTATCTCCTTTCTGGCTAAATCTCGAACCTGCATGTGTCGAAACATTTCTCCCTGCTCCATCCAATACTTCGCTTCCAGCTCCTTCAGTCCTGCAAACCGACCCCAAAGAAACAAATCTTTTAGCGTCTTAATCCCCTTCTCTTCCCATTTCTGAAAATTTCCATCCCACCTCCCTGGCTCAAATCTGTGGTTCCCCCGAATCGGCATTTCCCTTGACCCTGCCCCCAACCCAAAGTGTTGGCGAAATCCCTCGCTGTTGTTTATCCTTGAACAAATATCACCAAAAAGATATTTGGGATCTTCTTATATGATGGCTGTGGGACTTTGCTGTGTGAAATTGACCTGACAAATTTTCTACATTACAACTGTGATTACTTCAAAAGTATCTTCCTGGCTGCAGGTTGATATGAGGCTGGGTCATTAAGTATTTTCAAGGCTGAGATAGACTGATTTTTAACCAGTAAGGGAACCAACGGTTATGGGGATAAGGTGGGAAAATGAAATTGAGGATTATCACATCAGATTAGTCATGATCTCATTGAATGATGGAGCAGGCTTGATGGGCCGAATGGCCTATTTCTGCTCCTTAACCTTATTGTCGTATGGGGTCCCTGATGTTGGGAAGTTGCAATAGAAATGTATTTTCTATTTTATAGAATATCATTTGTTCCATAAAAGATCATGTGAACCTCTTTTATATGTAATTTACAATAAACAGCTAACAACAACCTTAATCGCATTGACCTATTCATAATCTTAAACACGTTGGGTTGCTCGTAAATCAATTGAGTTACACGGTTGTGGTTCAGTCCTCATTGTGTCCTCCTTGATTAAATACTGGGACTGTCCTATGAAGAGAGATTGGGGGAACTGGCCCTGTATTCTCTAGAGTTTCGAAGAACGAGAGGTGATCTCATTGAAACCTACAAAATACTTAAAGAGAGAGACAGGTTAGATGAAGGTAGATGTTTCTTCCTGGTTGGGGAGTCTAGAACCAGGGGGTCATAGTTTCAAAGTAAAGGGGAAGCCACTGAGGACCGAGATGAGGAGAAATTTCTTTACACAAAGGGTTGTGAATTTTTGGAATTCTCTACCTCAGATTGCTGTGGAAACTCAGTCATTGTGTATGTTTAGAGATTGGCAGATTTCTAAATCCCCAATGACGTAAAGGGATGTGGTCGTCACCGCTAGCAATATTATATGTATTACGGTAAGACACGTATAGTAGAGGTACATGGGTAAATCCCTGCCTGCTGGCTCCGCCCAGTAGGCGGTGTATAAATGTGTGTGCTCGCCGGTGCTGCAGCCATTCTGGTTCCAGCTACAGGAGGCACAACATCTTTGCTCAATAAAGCCTCGATTATTCCACTACTCTCGTCTTTGTGGTAATTGATAGTACATCAAGGGATATGGAAATAGTGTAGCAACAAGGCATTGAAGTGGATCATCATCCATGATCATATTGAATAGTGGAGCAGGCTCAATGGACTGACTGGCCTAATCCAGTTTGCTGATGTATCTATAAAAGCTGAATGTAAAAAAGAAGAGTGTTGCAAGTGCTTTCTACCTTTTTGTGTCTTGGTGTATTTTGGAGTTTAAAAAAATGTTTTGGTCACAGGGCACACAACTGTAGGTCGATGGGCGACCCCAAAACAGCAAGAGATTAAAGGATCCGGCAGAAGAAGAAAGAACAAGTTGTAAAAGACGGTGCAAAGTGGAATGAAGCCGGAAGTGCCTGGATGCTTTAGCATCAGAGTTGAGAAATATTGGAGCAGTGGCTACTGGAAACAGTAATAAGCCTGGTTTAATGTGTTGGTGTTTAGTGGCTTATGAAATGGTGCTCTGGATGGAAGTCTGCATCTTAAGACTTCACAGGTTATGCAGGCAGTTGAAATTTTGAGTAGCTTGTTAATATGGCTCAGGCTGATTATGCTCCATATGAATGGGAACAGCAGGGAACCTCCAGGCAAAGATAATGGTTATCAGCTCATAAATTATACAGTTCATGAATACTTGATTACAGTTACTATTCAAGTATGCCTCTGGTAGAAGCTGTGTGCGTGAGAGAGGAAAGTGGGTTGGGATGGGGGGGGGGGGTGGTGTAGAGGGGCAGTGAGTGATGTGGGGATGGAGGTGGGTAGAGTCTGCAGCGCTGGCTAAGAATCAGCACACTGTGAAGCGGGACTATAGGGGCAGCTCTGGCAGTGGAGGGTAAGGATGATGGATGAGATTGGATCGAGGTGACACAAAGACAGAGTGAGAACAAAAGGCAAACACGGGGAGGTGAGTGCTCGGCTGATGCATTATGAATGGTGATGGATGTTGATACATGGCAGCCAAGCACATTTGCATGGAGCTCGTGGCTGTGTCAGGGTTAGGGAGGACACCAGCCCACAATCAATTTAATGAGACATGTGAAACTCCGGTCACCTCGCATGCCTCAATATTTATCGTTTTATATTCCTTTCTATTGTAAATCTGCAGCTAACCATGCCTAGTAGCACAAGCTGTGAAGCACTTAATGGCCAACAAGAAAGTCAGAACTGGGATTCCCAGTAACCCAAGCTCACTTGCCCCAGTGCAGTTTGTATTGTCAGGTCACAATAGGGGCTGGTTTGGCACAGTGGGTTAAATAGCTGGCTTGTAATGCAGAACAAGGCCAGCAGCATGGGTTCAATTCCCATACCGGCCTCCCCGAGCAGGTGCCGGAATGTGGCGACTAGGGGCTTTTCACAGTAACTTCATTGAAGGCTACTTGTGACAATAAGCTATTATTATTATTATATTATTATTATAGGGCCACTTGGAAGGAGATCCAAGTGCTAATGGCCAGAAAGTGCAGCAATAAAGCCTGGCCTTCCAATATTTAATGTCCTCGCTCATAGCATTCCGATTTCCTTGTCAGAGAGTACACCTCCTGGTTGTACCACTATAGTAGAGAAAGAATAAAAAGAGATGTGCGCACTACGTTAACATTTCCACTTGGTTCATGTAACCTCATGAACTGTTGGCTGAGGAGATCAGCGAGTGACTTGTCATTAGAATATTGAGCCCTTATTGGCCCTGGTGTTTTTTCTACCTCTCAGAGGAGATTTGCACGACTGTGGACGCAGAGATTAAGGAGAAGTGTTTTGCCATGGTGATGGAGCTGTGCGAAAAGCTTGAAGGAGGAGCTACTTTTTTTGCTGCCCCTCCATTTTGTATGTTTATATGTGCATGAGACCCGTCATTTTTCTAAAATCCTCCTGAGAAGATGATGCACGACAGGCGAAAATAAGACAGGCAGTGAGGAAGAAAAGAATATATAATTCATTAATTTTATTAAGAAGTACTGGTGGAGGCAAATCGCAATTGTTTGTTTCTGACTGTTGGCTATAAGGGTGAGACTGTCTCATTTTGGCAGGCAGGCAACACAGTGGAACATATTCAAAAGCAGAAAATGTCAAAGAATCACCCAGACTCGAAATGTTAGCTACCTTCTCTGCCTACAGATGCTGTTAGACCTAGTGATATTGTCCAGTATTTTCTGTTTCTGTTTCAGATTCCAGCATCCACAGTAATTTGCCGTTATCTTACTGGAATGCATTGTCTGACTGGTGGTGTTATAAGGAGATATTGCAGAGCGGGGGGGGGGGGGGGGCTGATAATAAAATTCAAATTTCTGCAAATGGAGATGGCGTAAAAGCCGTTTTGGGACTCCCGCTCGATTCTCTGCCCCCACTGCCGTTCCCACCCCCCAGAAACGGGGACAATAAATCCCGGCCGGGAACTGTCACTTCCCCGCCTGATACACCATCAATAATAGATGACGAGTGATAAACGTAACTGAGCGTAACTGAGGCTTTAATACACTAAACAGCAAGCCTTCTGCCTCTGGACCCGAACTGGGTCCAGAGGCGGAGACTTGCCACTTTTATACAGAAGCCTGAGGGGAGGAGCCACAGATGGAGCCAGCCTACACAAGCCCAGGCATGTACCATACAGCACAGTGAATATAAGACAATAATGTGGTTTACCACACCGCCAACATTAAAAGCCAGCGTTCAGATGGCAGAGCATGTGCAATGACGTGGAACTGGCTGCATAACTCGGGAGGCCCCAAGTTACTGTAAAAAGGTACTAGTCAGAGACTAGTCACCACAACAATATAGCCATGAATTGGCAGGTTGGATCACTGCTCTATGTTGCTATTGGTGTTCAATTGTGAAATGTGGTGTTGAAATCTTAATACGTATCATAATGTGGTTTACCACACCGCCAACATTAAAAGCCAGCGTTCAGATGGCAGAGCATGTGCAATGACGTGGAACTGGCTGCATAACTCGGGAGGCCCCAAGTTACTGTAAAAAAGTACGAGTCAGAGACTAGTCACCACAACAATATAGCCATGAATTGGCAGGTTGGATCACTGCTCTATGTTGCTATTGGTGTTCAATTGTGAAATGTGGTGTTGAAATCTTAATACGTATCAGGTAACTCTTATCAAGCAATGTACATTTGACATGGCTGGCGATGATTTGCTCTTACTGTAGGGGATACATGGTAAATCTACTTCTGGAGCACCCCAGGCCAGTTGCATTTATTGTTCCAGTGACAGTTTTCTGTTTCATTTACAGTACCTTACCAGTGCTTTCATTTTATCTTCAATACAACATGGTCATGTTCCTCCTGGGAATTAACCTGTTAGGCTGGAGTTAAAGCACATTCCAACTTTAAATCTTGTTCTGGACCTATCTTCCTGTTTAAGCTAATAAATCATGCAAGCTAATCTCAACATCCCTAATGTTAAAGGAAATGATTAAATCTTAAGTTGCCGCACTGAAATGTTGTCTTCAGAGGGGTTTTTTCCCCGAATAAATATACTTTATTCATGAAAAATTGCAAAATTTCATTCCACAACAGTACAAATTGGACATTACAGAAAGTTCAATCTAGGTCAACCTTTTTCCATACATCACATGGCACACTTGAGGTATCACAATACAATTGCAATCACACATGATATTTACAGTATGTATTCCATGACAAAGATACCACCCGATGGGTGTTCCACATTTTTCAGACCCGTGCTGTTCTATATCGCAGGTGGACCACCGCCAGTGTTCTTTCCTCATTGAAGATTTGCAGAGATTGTCCCAAGCTTTAATGCATCACTCAGCTTGTGGTCCTGGACCTTGGAATGCGCCAGTCTGCAACAATCAGTCAGGGACCACTCTTTGCACTGGAAGACCAACAAGTTTCAAGCAGACCAAAAAGTGTCTCACACCAAGTTGATGGTTCTCCAGCAGCAGTTGATATTTTTCTTGGGAATGTTTCCCTGGGAATGGTCCGGAGATTTCTGAGTCCTGCACATTGGAGCTACTTGGGAGGAACTTGACAAAAACCATTGCATCTGTTTCCACGCTTGCTTTACAAAGACACATTCCTGGAAGCGGTGGGCCATGGTCTTGTCCTCGCCGCAGCTGCCTTAAGGAAGCTTGCAGGGGGTTAACATTCTGGGCATGTAGGAAGGATCTGTAGGGAAGGCCGTTCTCATCACCACAGCCAAGTTACATCTCAGCGCCTGTTTGAACGTTCTGATAATGAGGGATTCCGCCAAAGTGACTTTGACAGACTCCTCAGGGAATCATCAGACAGGATCCACCATCTCCTTCTCCCACAGGGTCTCAGGGATTTTCAAACCACTGTCTATATGTCCACATGGTCAAACGTTTTTTTTCTGAATTCTCCACCAGGAACAAGGAGTACAGCATAGTCTAATTATCTGGAGTGTTCTGCAGCTGCGTGGCCAGATCCATCCTTCACAACACAGGGGATAGATAGAACTTCAGCATGTAGTGACACTTAAGTTTTTATTTAGCACAGGTCACTGCACAGCTTGATGCAGCCACATAGAAGGTTGATCATCAGGATGAGGGTGATATAGGGTATGTATTTTCCGCCTTTGTCTGAAGACTTGTCCATCATATTCCTGTGGACATAGTCTATTTTCAATCTCCAGCCAAAGCAGCAGATGGCACGGGTGATCACCACAGCGCAGGAGTATGGAAAAGGCCAGGCCTGCGCAAACTTGCTCCTGATGACCGGTTACCATTAATAAGTACCAAATAAGCATCTGGACACACGTGACAGGTCATGACACTTGTCCAGTCTGCATGTTTTGTTCACAGTATCATTCTTTTGTCAACATAAATGTAGCGCATATTGGGCGGGATTCTCCATTAGCCGTCGGCAAAATCGGGAAAAGCGCTGATTTGATGCCAAATCGCAATGCTCCAGCACCTCGACAGCGGTGTCAATGCATTCCGGAATGTAAGTACAGTAGACACCATTTGGTATCATTAGTGGGCCCAACCCGGTATTCTCCGGGGCCTCCATGACTCTCCACCTCTGATGGGCCGGGTTCCCGATGGCGCAGTTAACTTGCGCTTTTAAAAATCGTGAAACTGGTGTGGCGGCTGCTGAGGTAGAGAGAGTAGTTACGGAAATTGCCCAACATTGCTATAGTGTGCTGGCAGTGGTGCCGTTGGCCAGGGGGCTTCTTCCAGGGCCAGAAGGAGTAGCGGGGGTGGCCAGGAGGTGGGCTGTGGGATCGGGCTGGACAGGCACGGAACACCATTGCCGCAGCCGAACCTAGTGCCAGGGCACTTAGTCCTCCCAGGGAAACCCCTTGGACGCTTCTGGCCCCAGCTGTCCCAGCTGCAGCTTGTCAGCCTCCTGCACCGTTTTTCACCTCAACAGTAACGGAATCGTTCCAGGTGCGACGGCAGTTTTTCTGTTGTGGAAGTCCACAAATTCTGCGTTGGCGTCAACCATTAGTCTCAGAAATGGAGAATTCCGTCCATTTTCTATTGCATGTGTGCATCCTAGTTTTGTAGTGCACATTAACATGGACTGATGTACCCAAACATATGCTCCTCATGCAGACATTGTGGTGGGATCCCCGTCAAATGTGATACAGAACATTTGACTCACAATGGCCCAAACTGCATGTTTAATGCAAGGCATATCTGGCACAGTTGTCTAGCTATGTACTTGCTGTCTGTGGCTGCCCGAGTTTGCTTCTCAGACAGTCTGTGTGCAGGAGCCCGTTCGGGTGATGAGAAACGTGCAAGCACTTGTTCCGAAGCAGCAGTGTGTTGACTGCTGAATGGCCCCGAGGTCATTGCTGCCATTTAACATTATACAGCTTGTAGATACTTACCAAGACCTTCTGTTAGCTTCGAGCTCTCAGGGCAGCAAACAGGGTCCATGCAGATAAATGTGCCCAGACTAGTGTGAGAGCTTTATTTTCATTTCAAAGTGATGCACAGCTGATTCCTGCAGGTAGTTTGCAAAAAAATAAATATTTCCCTCAGAATGACTTTGTCTTCCAGATCTTTTCAGGGTTTGTTTTTTTAACGCCGTCGAATGAACTGACCAAATGCGGGGCGAGTGAGTATAAATTAGCATCTGCCTGCTGAGGGCAGAGCACTAACGCCTACTTTAAACTGATTGTTTTCAATTATTTTGATTTATATGCCACTCAATCGATCTGTTATTATTAATTTTCCTTCATTATGAGCTTTAATTACTTTGCCATTTAATGCACATTGTTATTACCTCACTGGGTAATTAATTTATTGTATTCTGGTGCTGCTGGTTCCCTTTGGCAGTCATCGCACCGCAATTTTCTTCAGTACTTGAGCACTTCACGGGTCATTAAGGAGTCGTGGTGAGACTTTAATGCAGGATTTTTTCAAAAACTGTACAAGTACCGTGAAATATTCCACGTTTCTTTTATTTGCTATCCTGAGTAATCAGCTAAAAACGTGGTTGTAAATTTACACTCCTCTGCAAATGAAATACTGACTGTGCCTGGTAACTGCCCATTATCTCCCGCCGTGCCATCTCTTTTATTCATTTGCATAGCAGTCCATTTTATATCCAAGGTTAATGGAGACGAATGATTTCCCTGTACTTTTCGGAAGGAAGTTTTTTTTTTAACAGCACTATTTCAATTAAAAGGAGGCCAGTTTGAACCTTGACAGGGAGCAGTTTTAGGACATAGAACATACTGTGCAGAAGGAGGCCATTCGACCCATTGAGTCTGCACTGACCCACTTAAGCCCTCACTTCCACCCTATCCCGGTAACCCAATAAACCCTCCTAAACTTTTTGGTCACTAAGGCCAATCCATCTAATCTGCACGGTTTTGGACTGTGGGAGGATACCGGAGCACCCGGAGGAAACCCACACAGACACGGGGAGAACGTGCAGACTCCGCACAGACAGTGACCCAGTGAAGAATCGAACCCAGGACCCTGGCGCTGTGAAGCCACAGTGCTATCCACTTGTGCTACCTTGCTGCCTGAAAGAACAGTACAGCACAGTACAGGCCCTTTGGCCCACAATATTGTGCCGACCATTTATCCTAATCTAAGATTAACCTAAACTAGACCACTTCAATTAACTGCTGTCCATGTGCCAATCCAAGAGTCGCTTAAATGTCCCTAATGACTCTGACTCCACCACCTCTGCTGGCAGTGCATTCCACGCACCCACCACTCTCTGTTTAAAGAACCTGCCTCTGACATCACACCTGTACCTTCCGCCAATCACCTTAAAATTATGGCCCCTCCTGACAGCCATTTCCGCCCTGGGGAAAAGTCTCTGGCTATCCAATCTTATCCATGCCTCTCATCACCTGGTACACTTCTATCAAGTCACCTCTCTTCTTTTTTCACTCCAGTGAGGAAAGCCCCAGCTCCCTCAACCTTTCTTCATAAGACATGCCCTCCAGTCCAGGCAGCATCCTGGTAAATCTCCTCTGCACCCTCTCCAAAGCATCCACATCCTTCCTGTAATGAGGCGACCAGAACTGGACACAATATCCCAATTGTGGTCGAACCAGGGTTTTATAAAGCTGCAGCAAAACCTCACAGCTCTTAAACTCAATCCCCCGTTAATGAAAACCAACACACTATATGCCTTCTTAACAACACTATGAACCCCCCGAGGTTAGGGGAGGGGGACAGGGCTACATTAGAAGGGCCGATAGTGGAGCAGGAGATAAAAGATGGGAGAATGCAGCTGGGGAAGGTGGCAGGGCCGGATGGGTTTCCGGTGGAATATTATAAAAAATTTAAGAATAAGCTGGCACCGCCGATGGTGGGGATGTTTGAGGAGGCGATAGGGAAGGGGTTGTTACCACAAACTTTGGGGCAGGCATCAATTTCCCTGTTGCTTAAAAAAGATATGGATCTGACAGAGTGTGCGTCATATAGACCCATATCACTTCTACATGTGGACGCAAAGGTATTTATTGGTGAAGGTACTGGCAGGTAGGGTGGAGGAGTGCCTCCCGAAGTTGATAGGTGAGGATCAGATGGGGTTTGTGAGAGGGAGCGAGCTCTTTTCGAACATTAGAAGGGTATTGAACGTGGTGATGGCACCGGCGGAGGGGAAGGAAACAGAGGTGGTTGTGGCATTAGGCGCCGAGAAAGCGTTTGACCGGATAGAATGGGGGTACTTGATGGCAGTTCTGGAGTGGTTCGGGATTGGACCATGATTTGGGGACTGGGTAAAGCTACTGTATTAGGAGTCGAGGGCGAGTGTCCGCACAAATAACGTCAGCTCAGGATACTTAGGCAGGGATGTTCTATGCCCCCCTGCTGTTTGCACGCGTGATTGAACCGTTGGTCATCGCGTTAAGAAGTTCGGGAGTATGGAAAGAGATAATGCGGCTGGGGGAAGAGCATAGGGTGTCCTTATATGCCGATGACTTGTTGTTATACATGCCGGAACCGAGTGTGTGAACAGGGGAAATATTGGAGCTGATTCAGGT
This sequence comes from Scyliorhinus torazame, assembly GCF_047496885.1. NCBI lineage: Eukaryota > Metazoa > Chordata > Chondrichthyes > Carcharhiniformes > Scyliorhinidae > Scyliorhinus > Scyliorhinus torazame. Next base: position 198,771,938 of record NC_092707.1, on the reverse strand, counting down.
GTTTGGGTCTTTCTCGGGGTACAAGTTAAATCTAGACAAGAGTGAGTATTGTGGTGTCTTAGCCGGGGGTGGGGTGAGGGGTGGGGGGGGCTGCTATTCCGTAAGGCAGGGACTCACTTTAGATATGTAGGGGTGTAGATTGCTCGGGAGTGGGGGGGGGGCTCTTTGTTTATTTTCTACAGCCTGCCGATTTTCCTGCCAAAGGCATTTTTTAGAGAGATTGAAGGAATAATTATCTCATTCAAAAGGGGAGGGAATCTTAGAATTTACAGTGCAGAAGGCGGCCATTTGGCCCATCGAGTCTGCATCGGCCCTTACAAAGAGCATCCTACTGAAGCCCACATATCTACCCTATCCCAGTAACCCCCACTTAACATTTTTTGGACACGAAGGGCAATTCAGCATGGCCAATCCATCAATTCCACACATCTTTGGACTGTGGGAAGAAACTGGAGCACCCGGAGGAAACCCGCACAGACACTGGGAGAATGTGCAGACTCCGCACAGTGACCATGCCGGGAATCGACCTGGGACCCTGGCGCTGTGAAGCAACTGTGCTAACCACTATGCTACCGGTAGCCAGAGTTTAAAATGTGCTACTACAGAGGGGAAGGCAGGCAAAGGGTTTGGGTCTTCCGAACCTGATGTATTATTACTGGGCGGCGAATGTGGAGAAGGTGCAGAGCTGGGTCAGAGGGGTGGATTCCCAATGGATCAGAATGGAGGAGAGTTTGTGTAGGGGGTCGGGATTGAAGGCACTAGCAACAGCGCCGCTCCCGATAGCCCCGGGGAAATACTTTGGGAGTCCAGTAACGATAGCATTGTTGAGAATTTGGAGGCAGGTTTGCCAGCACTTCAGGTTGGGGGCAGGGTCAACGGAAATGCCGATTCGGGGAACCACAGATTTGAACCAGGGGGGAGGGGGGGGGGAGAGGGGAGGGGAGAAGGGGGGGAGGGGGGGAGGGGGGGAGGGGGAGGGGGGGAAGGGGGAGGGGGGGGGAGTGTGTGTGGGGGGGGGAGTCAAACCACGCTCATATGTTTTGGTCCTGTCCAAAGCTGGAAGATTACTGGAAGGAGGTTTTTAGGATAATCTCTAAAGTGGTGCACGTGAAACTGGACCTGGGCCCTCGGGAGGTCATATCTGGGATGTCGGACCAGCCAGGGTTGGAAACGTGTGCGGAGGCAGATGTTGCAGCCTCCGCCTCGTTGATCGCCCGAAGGCGGATCCTGTTGGGATGGAGAGCAACCTCTCCACTCTGTGCCCTGGCGTGGCGGGGGGACCTGCTGGAATTCTTAACGCTAGAGAAGGTCAAGCCTTCACTGAGGGGAAGGATGGAGAGGTTCTACAATTCATAGTCGTTATTCATTGTGCACTTTCGAGAATTAGATTACATCGAACATTAGGGGGCTGGTTGGGAGGGTTGGGGGGAGGGGGACTGTGTGTGTTAATGGTGACTATGGGTGTTTCCTGATTCCTTCTTGGTTTTTGTTAACATGCGGGCTGTTATTTGGGGGGTTTGGTGGGGGGTTGGGATTGTTGTTGATAAGGGGATTGACAATGTATTCATTACTGTGTATTGTTTGTTGGTGGGTGTAAATTTGGAAGAAAATGTGAAAAAAGAGGAGAATAAAAATATAAAACAAAACCAACCCTATCAATCTAGGTGGCAACTTTGAGGGATCCATGTACGTCTACCCCAAGATCCCTCTGTTCCTCCACACTTCCAAGAATCCTGCCTTTAACCCTGTATTCAGCATTCAAATTTGACCTTCCAAAATGAATCAGCACATTTATCTAGGTTGAACTCCATCTGCCACTTCTCAGCCCAGCTCTATATCCTCTCAATGTCCTATTGTAACCTGCAACAGCCCTCGACACTATCTACAACTCCACCAACTTTCGTGTCATCGGCAAACTTACTAACCCACCCTTCCACTTCCTCATCCAAGCTATTTATAAAAACCACAAAGAGCAGAGGTCCCAGGACAAATCCCTGCGGGACACCACTCGTCACCGACCTCCAGGCGGAATACTTTCCATCCACTACCACTCGCTGTCTTCCTTAGGCCAGCCAATTCTGTATACAGACAGCCAAATTTCCCTGTATCCCATGCCCCCTAACATTCTGAATGAACCTACCATGGGGAACCTTATCAAATGCCTTACTGAAATCCATATACACCACATCCACTGCCCGACCTTCATCAATATGTCTCGTCACATCCTCAAAGAATTCAATGAGGCTTGTGAGGCATGAACAGCCCCTCATAAAGCCATGCTGACTATCTTTAATCAAACTATGTTATTCTAAATAATCATAAATTCTGGACTGGATTATCCCAAAATGGGACTATATCCCAAGCTTGCATAAAAACGCTGGAGCTTTACTCCAGAGATTGCTGTAAAAATGTGGAGCTAATTCAATGACCTGAAGGGGGCTAGCCGGGACCCGGAGTAACTCTCGGAGCTTTAGCTGCAGATACGGGCCCCCGCACTTCTGGTTTGGAGTCCGCACATGCGCACGGCGGCGGCCTCCAGCGGCCGCGCCGAGCTCCATGGCAGACTCGGACCACGGAGCCAGACGCAAAAATGAGACCCCTCCTGATCGGCCGCGCTCCGAGCATCTAACCGCGCAGATCTAACCCCCGGCCGCCTATCAGGCCCCCCCCTCGGTGTCCGATTCCCCCGCCCCCCACCAGGGTGGGCGAGGACTGAGTCCGCAGCTGCCACGCGAGCATATCAACCAGCAATAGGTGGTCAGTTCCACACCGTTGGAAACTCGGCCGGTCGGGAGCGGTGGATCACTGGGCGGGCCTCTGGCAATGGGCCCCCAGGCGCGCGGCAGACTCCGCGATCATGCCGATTCCCGGGTCCTGGAGAATCGCCGGACTGGCACCGGGCCCGATTTCGGCGTGAAAGTGAATTCTGAGAGATAGGGGGCTGCGGAGAATCCAGCCACCTATCTCTCAGAATCTTTTCCAGTATTTTGCTCACCACAGACATAAAAATGACTGGCCTGTAATTCCCAGGAATTTCCCTATTCCCTTTCTTGAACAGGGGAACAACATTCGCTTTCCTCCAATCATCCGGTACTACTCCAGTGGAGAATGAAGACGCAAAGATCATCGCCAACGGCGCAGCAATCTCCTCCCTCACTTCCCGTATAAACCTTGGGTATATCCCGTCTGGCCCAGGGGACTTATCTATCCTGAAGCTTTTCAAAATTTCCAGCACACCCTCCTTCTTATTATCAAACTGCTTGAGCCTATTGACCCGGTTCACGCTGTTCTCACGAGCAACAAGGTCCTTCTCTCTAGTGAATACTGAAGCAAAATATTCATTTAGGGCCTCCCCTACCTCCTTAGTCTCTAGACACAAGTTGCCTCCACGATCCCTGATCGGCCCTATTCTCACTCTCATCATCCTCTTATTTCTGACATAAGTGTAGAACGCATTGGCGTTTCCCTAATCCTTCCCGCCAGGGTTTTTTCATGCCCCCTTCTATTGGTGTTTCATTCGGACCCCCTTGTGGACTGGCCCACTCCCTCCCCACCCCCCTCCCCTCTCCTCCCTCCCCTCCTTTTCCCTCCCTCCATTCCCAGACGGACATCCCCTCTCCCGGACTGAACTCCCCCCAGCCCCCGGTCTGATGCCTTTTGCTAGTCCGATGCCCGCTCCACAACCGATGCCCCCGCCCAGTCCCCCCCTTCCCCCCCCCCCTCCCTGTCGAGCTGGAGCCCCCCAACCTGGTCTTAACCCACCCTCCCCCATTGCAGTCCGATCCAACCAACCCCTCCCAGACTGTTAGCCCCTTCCTCAGGTCAGTCCCTGCCCCCGACCCGGACTGACCTCACTTGCCCACCCCCCGTTTGATCCACCCTCCCAGACTGATCCAGCCTATCTCAAACTGAACCTTATATCCCAGACCGACTGCCCCTTCCAGTCCAATGTCCCCCTCCTGGACTGACACTGTTAGGGTCTGACCCCACCTTCCGTCCGCTGCCTGGTCTGACCCAAATTCTTCTCCCCACTTCTGTGCCAGTGGCTCAACCTATTATCCCGGTGCAACCGCGCACCCCCACCCCCTCGACATGCCCTCTCGGACTGACTCCACCCCCCTCTGGTCCAACATGACCTCCTCCTCTCTCCCCCCCCTCCCTCATCTGAACCCCCTTCCTCCCAGTCTGACTCTCCCACACCTGTCCGGAACACCCCCCCCCCCAATCACCACCACCGGTCTGACCCCTCCCTTTGTCGTGTTGGGTGTTCCGATACACAAATGATCCAACACGGTTGTAGATGGTACAACTCTGTTTTATTGTCTTAAACAATAACAACTAATAACTTCTGGCTGAGGTTCATGCTTCACCAGCTAACCTGTGGACCCAGCCCTTTCACTATCTTGGTGAGGCACTCAGCACATGGTGTATGTCTGAGTGGCGCGCTGTGAGCTCTGTGCTCTGAGCTATCTCCTGGTAGAATGAGCGGGAACTGTGGTGTTCCCTGTTTTGTAGTACGTGTGCTCTCACTGGTGATTGGCTGCGATGTGTGTGTGTTGGTTGGTCCAACTACCTGTCCATCGGTGTGTGTGTGATTGCACCATGATACGTTAATGTGGATATCATGACACCCTTCTTGATCTGACAATTTCCCCAACCCCATCTGCTCACTTCCCCCCCCCCAGATCTGACTCATACCCCCCTCTCCCAAGTCAGACCTGCCCTTCAAGCCTGATGCCCCTGCACACCCCCCCCAGTTGCCTGAACAACTTAAATTTGAAATTTACCCTTTAAGCACCGAGTTTTTGGCAGCTAGTGCCATAAAAAGGGAGTGTTCCTTTCTTTCTTGCGCCCCAATTACTCTACACCGATGCAGCGGGGGATGTGCTTTGCTGCTCCTGCCTCACCCAGCCTGAGTGAAGAAACTTGGGTCAGACAATAATAATAATCTTTATTATTGTCACAAGTAGATTTACATTAATACTGCAATGATGTTACTGTGAAAAGCCCCTAGTCGCCACATTCTGGCACCTGTTCGGGTCCACGGCGAGAGAATTCAGAATGTCTAATTTACCTAACAAGCACGCCTTTCGGGACTTGTGGGAGGGAACCGGAGCACCCGGAGGAAACCCACGCAGACACGGGGAGAACGTACAGACTCCGCACAGACAGTAACCCAAGCCGGGAATTGAACCCAGGTCTGTAGTGCACTGTGCTACCGCGCCACTCATGGTTTAAGAATCGCAGAGTGGATAAGTCTGTCGAGAGTGGCAATCCGCCGAAGGTTACCTCTCTGAGGAAGTTGCGGGCCAGTATTACTTTTAATGCAGCGTTATGATCTGCAGTGTACAGCCTGAAAAGCTGGTGGTAGTGGATTTAACAGTAACTTTAAAAAATGATATAGGCATGTCAGTCCCGCTGAATGGAGCATTCTGCTGCACCATGTCCATCATTCTTCACAACACCAGGGGCAGATGGAACCTTTGCATGTTGTGACACTTGATTTCTGCATATGCACAGCTTGATGTAAGATTTGACCTGTTTCTGTCCCTTTCTCGCTCTTGCTACTTATTACTCACTCACTCAAAAAAGAATCCTGCTTCAGACACCATGAAGTAGGCTTCATAGTCTGGAGTGTGTTAACAGCAGGTCCTTATTAACAACTCGTAACTATATAGATATTTACAGTGGGGTGTACAGATATGGAGCTGATTGCATCCTAGGTTTTAAACTTCTTTCTTATATCACCATGTGAGTGGTACTAGACTCAGCCCCACATTAACCCTTTATGCACCCAACACTATTACTACAACTCTCATTCACTCACTGGGTGGACTACCTTGGTTAACTGGCCGCCATGATATAACTTGCACTTGAAACCAATAAAAGAATCTCAAAGTGCAGCGGGAAGTTTTGCTTTGCTAACTTTGTAGCGAGAGGAGTTGGAAAGTAGCAGTGGAGAGATATAATGATCTGTATCATGGAGAATGCAGCACTGCAAAAGATAATGCAAAGCCGCAACTTTATGAATGTAACTATGATCTTGATGTGACAAATTTGAATAGAGAAAATAGTTTCATATGTTTTCACTTTGATCTCCGATCGGATGCAATGAAGAGAGTACAAAATTAATGGTTTGTGACATTCCAAAGCTTAGCGATGCTTAAAGTGGAAATGCGCAGGTTTCTACTGATGAACCTCGATCTTATAAATTTACAACTGTGGCTGCACTACTATAGAATGACAGCAATCCAAAAAACAATATCTTTCTGCAAGGACTAGAATGAGAAAGGAAGTCACTAGGCCACTGTCACTCACCTCCCAGTAAATTAAAAATGGCTTTGATGGGCGCCAGAGGATAGATCATGGGTTCAGAACTGAAAGGGGAAGGGGCATCACAGCTTCAGTTTTGTATGCAAAACCAATGAGAGAGAAAAAGAAAAGCAGAGTGTGGGGGAAGTGGGGGGAGAGAGAGGGAGCCTGAGGGTGGGGCAAGGGAGAGAGAGAGGGGAGAGAGGGAGGGAAGGGAAGGGAGAGAGCGAGACAGGGAGAGAGAGGGAGGGAAGAGAGAGAAAGAGAAACAGAGCAATGTGGACAGAGAGAGAGGGGCAAAGAGATGGGACCTGAGGAGAAAGGGAGGTGAGAGACTGAGCAGAGTGGACATAGAGTGAGGGGGAGGGTAGAGTGTTGGAGGGAAGGTGGGAGAGAGCCTGAGATGGGGGTTGGGAAGGGAAAGAGAGAGAGAAAGAGCAGAGTAGGACGAGAAAGAGCAAAGTGGGGATAGTCAGAAGCAGAGAGAGAGAAAGGTGTTGAGAGAGCAACAAAGAGTGCAGGATGGAAAAACAGAGTCAGCAAAGATAGAGGGTGACAGAACAGGGAAATAGCAAGCAAAAAGAGCTGTGGATTAATCCTTGACACTGGTTGCATTTGTAGTGTGATTTCTTGCTTTACAGCATGGAAGAGGCATTAGATTAAATATGTTTGCTCCTTCAGCTTTGATAATTAAGACACTATTATTGATTCCCCATTGTATGAACATATGAATTAGGAGCAGCAGTAGGCCGCTCAGCCCCTCGAGCCTGCTCCATCATACAATAAAATCATGGCTGATCTAATTTTAACCTCAGTTTGCACATTCCTTTTTTAAAAAAACAATTCCAGTTGTTTATTTAGTGTGGCCAATCCACCTACCATGCACATTTTTGGATTGTGGGGGTGAGACCATGCAGACACGGGGAGAATGTGCAAACTCCACACGGCCAGTGACTCAGGACCGGGATCGAACCCAGGCCCACAGTGCCGTGCGGCAGCAGTGCTATCCACTGTGCCACCGTGCTGCCTGTTTTCACATTCCTGCCTACCCCCGATAACCTTTCAGCCGTTTCTTATTAAGAATTTATCTAGCTCTGCCTTGAAGATTGATGCACTAAGCGTCAAGAACCACAAAGACATGTGAGACTTTAACTAAGGCTTTAATACACTACATAGGAAGCTTACCTGACACAGACGACCCCAGACAAAATGTGTCCGGTCTCAGAAGTTGGGTCTTATACTTAACTCCCGGGGGAGTGGCTAAGGCGGAGCTCTCCGTGGCCAGGTCAGGTTACATACAGGTGACCGAACCTCTACAGAGCTACAGTACAATACACAGTACCATACACAGGATTACAGGGCCACGTTACACACAACTATTAAATAATTATGTACAATGCTAGGGAAGTACAGTGGTGTATCGCCACAAAGATATTCTAAGACTCCGCCTCAAACAGTTTTTGAGGAAGAGAATTCCAAAGTCTCACAGCCCTCTGAGAGAAAATGTTTTTCCTCCTCTCTGTCTTAAATGAGTGACCCCTTATTTTTAAACAGTGACCCTCAGTTCTAAATTCTCCCACAAGAAGAAACATCGTCTCCACATCCACCCTGTCAAGACCCCTCAGGATCTTATATGTTTAAATCAAGTCGTCTCTTACTCTTCTAAACTCCAGCAGACACAAGTCTAGCCTATCCACCCTTTCCTCATAAGACAACACGTCCAATCCAGGTATTAATACAGTAAACCTTCTCTGACTGTTTCCAATGTAATTACATCCTCCTTAAATAAGGAAAGTTGCCATAGTCCCCAAGGACCATAGGTTGCGCACCCATTTTGAGAGAGTTGACTGGTGGAGACATAACCTGAGGCTCACCACACCTCAGGTGAGGGGCAAGGTTGAGAAGGTGGGGCTTTCATGGTTAACCTCAGCCGGTACAGGAATTGGACCCGCACTGTTGGCGACGCTCCACATCGCGAACCAACTGTCCAGCTAACTGAGCTATCTGACTGACTCCTTAAATAAGGATACCAATACTGTACACAGTACTCCAGATATGGTCTCATCACAGCCCTGTATAACTGAAGCATAACCTCCCTACTTTTATAAATGCAAAATACTGAGGATGCTGGAAATCTGAAATAAAAACAGAAAATTCTGGACAAACCCAGCATGTCTGGCAGCTTCAGGAAGCGTCATTTGCACTCAGAACATTAACTCTGTTTCTCTCTCCACAGATGCTGCCAGACCTGTTGAGGTTTTCCAGAATTTTCTGTTTTTAACTCCCTACTTTCATATGATAACATTCTATTAGCTTTGCTCATTACTTCCTGCACACTAATCTTTTGTGATTCATGCACGAGGACACCCAGATCCCTCTGCACCTCAGAGCTCTGCAATCTCTCACCATTTCGATAAAATGCTTTTTTTAAAATTCTGCCAAAAAGGACAACCTCACATTTCCCACATTACACTTCATTTGCCAGACCTTGCTCACCTATCTCCATCCTTTTGTAGCCTCCTTATATCCTCTTCTCTACTGACTTTCTTGCCTCCCTTTGTGTCATTCATTTATAAAACACCTCTAAAGTTTTAAAAAAAACTGTTGTTATAATATTTATTTGGAGGAAAGACTATATGGTGCAAAATGTGCTGATTAGAGCTGATTAAGTGAGTGGCTGCTATTAAACAAGAATATTTTAGGTATTATATCTCTCCTTATGCATTTATTAAAGATAAAATTCACTTCAAAAGAGAATTACTCTCCTATTAGGCATTGAAAATATTTTAAGAGCTTATCTGGACATTCCCTCAGAAGCATATTTTCCTGGAAAGCAAGATGCAAAGGCTCTTTGTGACTACCTGGAGGACTGTCCACGATGCAGCTCATTTTTCCCTTGCAAAACTGAAAAAAACTCAACATAATCTTCACAAAGAATCGTGGACAGAATTCTTCCATGTCCCCACCATGGGTTTAAAGGCAGACATGGGGAAGAATCGATGAGACACCAGCATTAAGTTCCCACAGAATCTTCCACTGGTGCCCGCCATGGCAGATCGGAAAACGCGCTGAAGGTTAGCATGGAAGTCATTTGCATCCAGCTAATGGAATGCACATAAAGGCCTGGCCGGAATCCTCACCAATGCCTAATTCTAAGACCATAAGTCATATGAGCAGAATTAGACCACTCGACCCATCGAGTGTGCTCCGCCATTCAATCATGGCTGATATTTTTCTCATCCCCATTCTCCTGCCTTCTCCCCATAACCCCTGATCCCCTTATTAATCAAGAACCTATCTATCTCTGTCGTAAAGACACTCCGTGATTTGGCCTCCACAGCCTTCTGCGGCAAAGAGTACCACAGATTCACCGCCCTCTGGCTGAAGAAATTCCCCCTCATCTCTGTTTTAAAGGATCGTCCCTTCAGTCTGAAGCTGTGTCCTCTGGTTCTCGTTTTTCCTACAAGTGGAAACATCCTCTTCACGTCCACTCTTTCCAGGCCTCGCAGTATCCTGTAAGTTTCAATAAGATCCCCCCTCATCCTTCTAAACTCCAACGAGTATAGACCCGGAGCCCTCAACCGTTCCTCATACGTCAAGCTCTTCATTCCACGGATCATTCTTGTGAACCTCCTCTGGACCCTTTCCAAGGCCAGCACATCCTTCCTTAGATACGGGGCCCAAAACTGCTCACAATACTCCAAATGGGGTCTGAACAGAGCCTTATATAGCCTCATAAGTACATCTCTGGTCTTGTATTCTAGCCCTCTCGACATGAATGCTCATATTGCATTTGCCTTCCGAACTGCCGACTGAACCTGCACTTTAACCTTAAGAGAATCTTGAACAAGGACTCCCAAGTCCCATTGTACATCTGATTTCCTAAGCATTTCCCTATTTAGAAAATAGTCTATGCCTCCATTTCTCCGACCAAAGTGCATAACCTCACCCTTTTCCACATTGTATTCCATCTGCTTTGCCCAGTCCCCTAGCCTGTCTAAGTCCTTCTGCAGCCTGCCTGCTTCCTCAATACTACCTGTCTCTCTACAGATCTTTGAATCATCTGAAAACTTAGCAACAGTGCCTTCAGTTCCTTCTTCCAGATCATTAATGTATATTGTGAAAAGTTGTGGTCCCAGCACAGACCCCTGAGGCACACCACCAGTCATCGGCTGCCATCCTGAAAAATACCCTTTTATCCCCACTCTGCCTTCTGCCAGTCAGCCAATCCTCTATCTATGCCAGGATCTTGCCCTTAACACCCTGGGCTCATAACTTATTTAACAGTCTCCTGTGGGCACCTTGTCAAAGGCCTTCTAGAAATCTAAATAAATTACGTCCACTGGTTCTCCTTTGTCGAACTTCCTTTCTCCTTCCTCAAAGAACTCTAATAGATGTGTTAGACATTACCTCCCCTTGACAGGGCCGTGCTGATTCAGTCCTATTTTATCATGCACTTCCAAGTACTTCGCGATTTCATCTTTAATAATGGACTCTACAATCTTACCAATAACCAAAGTCAGGCTAACCGGCCTGTAATTTCCCATCTTCTGCCTCCCTCCCTTCTTAAACAGCGGTGTTACATTCACCACTTTCCAGTCCTGTGGGACCCTTCCTGCCTTCAGTGATTCCTGAAAGATCACCACCAATGCCTCCACAATTTCCTAGTTCTTTTAGAACCCTGGGGTGTAGTCCATCCATTCCAGATGATTTATCCACCTTCAGACCTTTCAGTTTCCCCAGAACCTTCTCCTTAGTGATGGTCACTGGACTCACCTCTGCCCCCTCATTCTCCTGAAACTCTGGTATCCCACTGGTGTCTTCCACCGTGAAGATTGATGCAAAGTAAATATTCAGTTCCTCTGCCATTTCTTTGTTTCCTATTATTACTTCTCCAGCCACATTTTCCTGTGGTCCAATGTCTATTTTTGCCTCTCTCTTACCTTTTATATATTGAAAAAAACTCATCCTATCTTCTTTTATGCTACCAGCTAGCTTGCACTCATATTTCATCTTCTCCCCCCTTACTGCTTTTTTAGTTGTCCTCTGATCGCTTTTAAAGGCTTCCCAATCCTCTGGCTTCTCACTAAACTTCGCCACTTTGTATGCTTTTTCTTTTGCTTTTATGCTGTCCTTGATTTCCCTCGTCAGCCATGGATGCCTTGTCTCCCCCTTAGCATGTTTCCTCCTCCTTGCGATGAATTTCTGTTGTGCCTCCCGAATAACCCCCCAAAACTCCTGCTATTGCCATTCCACTGTCTTCCCTGCTAGGCTCCTTTTCCAATCAACTCTGGCCAGCTCCTCCATCATGTCTTTGTAGTTACCCTTATTTAATTGTAATACCATTATATCTGATTCCAGCTTCTCCTTCTCACACTGCAGGGTAAATTCTATCATATTGTGGTCACTGCTTCCTAAGGGTTCCTTTACCTTAAATTCCCTAATCAAGTCTGCCTCATTACACATCACCAAATCCAGAATTGCCTGTGGCCTAGTAGGCTCTGTCACAAGCTGCTCCAAAAAAACCATCTCTTCGACATTCCACAAATTCCTTTTCTTGGCATCCACTACCAACCTGATTTTCCCAGTCCACCTGCATACTGAAGTACCCCATGATTATTGTGATATCGCCTGTTTTACATGCCTTTTCTATCTCCTGATTTATTTTCTGCCCCACATCCTGACTACTGCTAGGGGGCCTGTACATAACTCCCATCAGGGTCTTTTTACCTTTGCAATTCCTCAACTGTACTCACAGAGATTCTATGCCTTCTGATCCTATAGCGCTTCTTGCTATCGATTTAACTTCATTCCTTATGCAGCACGGTAGCATAGTGGTTAGCACAGTTGCTTCACAGCTCGAGTGTCCCATGTTCAATTCCCAGCTTGGGTCACTGTCTGTGCGAAGTCTGCACGTTCTCTCCCTGTCTGCGTGGGTTTCCTCCAGGTGCTCCGGTTTCCTCCCACAGTCCAAAAGATGTGCAAGTTAGGTGGATTGGCCATGATAAATTGCCCTTCGTGTCCAAAAAGGTTGGGTGGGGTTACTGGGTTACGGGGATAGAGTGATGTTGTGGGCTTGGGTAGGGTGCTCTTTCCAAGGGCCGGTGCAGACTCGATGGGCTGAATGGCTTCCTTCTGCACTGTAAATTCTATGATTCTCACTAACAATGCAACCCCGCCCCCTTTTCCCATCTGCCTGTCCTTTCGATAGGACACACACCCTTGGATATTTAGATCCCAGACCTGATCCTATTGCAGCCACGTAACTGTGATGCCCACAATATCATACCGGCCAATTTCAATGTGCGCAACAAGCTTATTTACCTTGTTCCGTATACTGCGCGCATTTAGGAACAACACCCTCAATCCTGCATTGACCACCTCCCTTCTCACATTTTTCTCACCTTTTTTGCTCTGCCTGAGGGTGATGTTGTTCTCTTATTTTGGTTCTCTATTTCCCCTTCAGTTATTACACATTCTAAGGTAACATTCTGGTGTGTCCCCCCCCCCCCCCCCCCCCCCCCCGCCATACTAGTTTAAATCCTCCCGAGTGACTCCAGCAAACCTCCCAACCAGGACATTGGCGCCCCTCCAGTTTAGATGCAACCCGTCCTTCTTGTACAGGTCCCACCTCCCCTGAAGGGATCCCAATGGTCCAGAAATCTGAACCCCTCCTTCCTACACCACCAGTTTAGCCACGCGCTTAGCTGCACTATCCTCCTATTTCTAGCCTCACTGGCACGTGGCACAGGGAGTAATCCTGAGATTACAACCCTAGAAGTTCTGCTTTTTAGCTACTGCCTAACTCCCTGAACTCCTTCTGCAGGACCTCATCACTCTTCCTGCCTATGTCCTTCGTACCTATGTGCACTACGACCTCTGGCTGTTCACCCTCCCCCTTCAGGATGTCCTGTGTTCGTTCAGAGACATCCTTGACCCTGGCACATGGGAGGCAGCACACCATCCTGGAGTCTCTTTCACTTCCACAGAAGCGCCTATCTGTGCCCCTTACTACAGAGTCCCCTATAACTATTACTCTCCTGCACTTTGCCCTCCCCTGCTGAACAACAGAGCCAGTTGTGATGCCACTATTCTGGCTGCTGTTGTTTTCCCTTGATAGGCTATCCCCGCCAACAGTATCCAAAACGATATACCTGTTAAAGAGGGGGACAGCCACAGGGGATTCCTGTGCTGACTGCCTGCCCTTTCTAGCAGTCACTCATCTGTCTGTCTGCACCATGGGTATGATCACGTCTCTATAACTCCTATCCATGACACTTTACGCCACCTGCACGCTCCTAGGTGCATCCAACTAATCTGTGATGCCAGCGGGAAAACACGCCAGTGCAAAACATGTCTGGAACTACGTATTGTGCAGATGTCAGGATTCACCTAAACAATGCCTGGGTCTGCCTCCGGAGTTCAGGATGGAGGCCACCAGTAACGCTGGACCACATAACATCACAGCAGTGGGATGGGGGAGCATCTAGAGATGGACATTCCAGATTCTGTACCCTGGAGAGGCTCTCTCTTCGGCCTCAGAGTGCTCCCGGAGATCCATTTTCATTTTCAGGGGGTCCACCTTCTTGAGTAGTGGGTGAGTGACGTTGGGTGCCTTTCCAATATCGCACCCGGATAGCATAACAGCCTACGCGCCAACAGGCCACTTAATACAGCACCAAACACTCAGTTGTATTATTAATGGGATCAGGGTTGGAAGATGTGGCGTGTTTTCCCAGGATGAGAGAATTTGACTCCATATTTTAAATGGTCCACCAATGGACATGTTAATTAAACTTTCAAAGATATTTGAAGGGCAGATGGTGGTATAGTCACACAACTGCTCTCAGGGTTACTCAACACCTTTGTGAAGCAGTTCAGAAGTTGCTCAGAATTGAACAGCACAGTACATGACTTATAAACAAGACACCTCTTGTGTCTTGAACATAACTGCAACTCATCAGCCCTGGTAGCACCCTTGTCCCTCCATGTTTATCATTCAACCAACATCACTAGAATGGATTATCTGGTCATCATTATCTTGCTGTTTGTGAGAACTTGCTGTGCGCAAATTGGCAGCACATTCCCCACATTACAAAAGTGACTACGCTTCAAAAAAATAATTAGTTGTCTGTAAGGGATATCATGAGGTTGTAATCGGAGCTATATACGTCTTTCAGTCCTCCTTTCACTGTTTTCCTGAAGGCACTGATTCCTGCCATGTCCTGTGGACCTTGCGCCTAATTTATTCGGAGAAATGCTTTTTTATCTCTATGCCGTCTAAATTTTATGTTGAATTTAATGTGATCCATATATGAACAAGAAAATCCAGCATAAGCTATGGCTTTAAATGGAATGGATTATTTATGAGACACCAGACTAATAGAGGCCTAGAGTTAAATTTCTCCAGTTCATAAATCATTTAGAATTACTTTAACAAACAAAACGAGAAAATCTTCTGAGCCAAATGCATACTCTTGTTCAACAGTTAAACGGCCAATGTTAAACTAACCCCTTACAAGGAATTTTGACATACGCTTAGGCATTAAAGTCTGTTGAGGCCTTGCAGCTATCTTAATGCATGGAGGTAATTTCATAGCAAATTTTCCCTGAGGAATCGAGACAGCATTGAAGAAACAGCGAGGGGAGAGAACAATGGCTTTCACCATGAGGATTTTTGGGGTGGTGGCTATCTCACAATATAGAACATAGAACATTACAGCGCAGTACAGGCCCTTCGGTCCTCGATGTTGCGCCGACCTGTGAAACCACTCTGAAGCCCATCTACACTATTCCCTTATTGTCCATATGTCTATCCAATGACCATTTGAATGTCCTTAGTGTTGGCGAGTCCACTACTGTTGCAGGCAGGGCATTTCACGCCCTTACTACTCTCTGAGTAAAGAACCTACCTCTGACATCTGTCCTATATCTATCTCCCCTCAATTTAAAGCTATGTCCCCGCGTGCTACACATCACCATCTGAGGAAAAAGGCTCTCACTGTCCACCCTATCCAATCCTCTGATCATCTTGTATGCCTCAATTAAGTCACCTCTTAACATTCTTCTCTCTAACGAAAACAGCCTCAAGTCCCTCAGCCTTTCCTCATAAGATCTTCACTCCATACCAGGCAACATTCTGGTAAATCTCCTCTGCACCCTTTCCAATGCTTCCACATCCTTCCTATAATGTGGCGACCAGAATTGCACGCAATACTCCAAATGCGGCCGCACCAGAGTATTGTACAGCTGCAACATGACCTCATGGCTCCTAAACTCAATCCCTCTACCAATAAAAGCTAACACACTGTACACCTTCTTAACAACCCTCTCAACCTGGGTGGCAACTTTCAGGGATCTATGTACATGGACACCGAGATCTCTCTGCTCATCCACACTGCCAAGAATCTTACCATTAGCCCAGTACCAGTACTCAGTCTTCCTGTTATTCCTTCCAAAATGAATCACCTCACACTTTTCTGCATTAAACTCCATTTGCCACCTCTCAGCCCAGCACTGCAGCTTATCTATGTCCCTCTGTAACTTGTGACATCCTTCCGCACTGTCCACAACTCCACCGACTTTAGTGTCATCTGCAAATTTACTCACCCATCCTTCTACGCCCTCCTCCAGGTCATTTATAAAAATGACAAACAGCAGTGGCCCCAAAACAGATCCTTGTGGTACACCACTAGTAACTGGACTCCAGTCTGAACATTCCCCATCAACCACCACCCTTTGTCTTCTTCCAGCTAGCCAATTTCTGATCCAAACTGCTAAATCACCCTGAATCCCATACCTCCGTATTTTCTGCAGTAGCCTGCCATGGGGAAACTTATCAAAAGCTTTACTGAAATCCATATACACCACATCAACTGCTTTACCCTCATCCACCTGTTTGGTCACCTTCTCAAAGAACTCCATAAGGTTTGTGAGGCACGACCTACCCTTCACAAAACCGTGTTGACTATCTCTAATCAAATTATTCCTTTCCAGATGATTATACATCCTATCTCTTATAAACCTTTCCAAGATTTTTCCCACAACAGAAGTAAGGCTCACTGGTCTATAGTTACCGGGGTTATCTCTACTCCCCTTCTTGAACAAGGGGACAACATTTGCTATCCTCCAGTCTTCTGGCACTATTCCTGTAGACAAAGATGACTTAAAGATCAAGGCCAAAGGCTCAGCAATCTCCTCCCTAGCTTCCCAGAGAATCCTAGGATAAATCCCATCCGGCCCAGGTGACTTATCTATTTTCACACTTTTCAGAATTGCTAACACCTCCTCCTTATGAACCTCAAGCCCTTCTAGTCTAGTAGCCTGAATCTCAGTATTCTCCTCGACAACATTGTCTTTTTCCTGTGTGAATACTGACGAAAAATATTCATTTAGCACCTCTTCTATCTCCTCGGACTCCAAGCACAACTTCCCACTACTGTCCTTGACTGGCCCTACTCTTACCCTAGTCATTCTTTTATTCCTGACATATCTATAGAAAGCTTTAGGGTTATCCTTGATCCTACCTGCCAAAGACTTCTCATGTCCCCTCCTGGCTCTTCTTAGCTCTCTCTTTAGGTCCTTCCTAGCTAACTTGTAACTCTCGAGTGCCCTAACTGAACCTTCATGTCTCATCTTTACATAAGTCTCCTTCTTCCTCTTGACAAGTGTTTCGACTGCTTTAGTAAACCACGGTTCCCTCACTCGACCACTTCCTCCCTGCCTGACAGGTACATACTTATCAAGGACACGCAGTAGCTATTCCTTGAACAAGCTCCACGTTTCCATTGTGCCCATCCCCTGCAGTTTTCCTCTCCATCCGATGTATCCTAAGTCTTGCCTCATCGCATCATAATTGCCTTTCCCCCAGATATAACTCTTGCCCTGAGGTATATACCTATCCCTTTCCATCACTAAAGTAAACGTAATCGAATTGTGGTCACTATCACCAAAGTGCTCACCTACCTCCAAATCTAACACCTGTCCTGGTTCATTACCCAGTACCAAATCCAATATGGCCTCGCCTCTCGTTGGCCTATCTACATACTGTGTCAGGAAACCCTCCTGCACACATTGGACAGAAACGGACCCATCTAATGTACTCGAACTATCGCGTTTCCAGTCAATATTTGGAAAGTTAAAGTCCCCATAACAACTATCCTGTTGCTTTCGCTCCTATCCAGAATCATCTTTGCAATCCTCTCCTCTACATCTCTGGAACTTTTCGGAGGCCTATAGAAAACCTCTAACAGGGTGACCTCTCCTTTCCTGTTTCTAACCTCAGCCCATACTACCTCAGTAGACGAGTCCTCATCAAACGTCCTTTCTGCCACCGTAATACTGTCCTTGACTAACAATGCCACCCCTCCCCCTCTTTTACCACCTTCCCTGAGCTCACTGAAATATCTAAATCCTGGCACCTGCAACAACCATTCCTGTCCCTGCTCTATCCATGTCTCCAAAATAGGCACAACATCGAAGTCCCAGGTACCAACCCATGCCGCATGTTCACCCACCTTATTCCGGATGCTCCTGGCATTGAAGAAGACATGCTTTAAACCACCTTCCTGCCTGCCAGTACACTCCTGCAACTTTGAAACCCTACTCATGACCTCACTATTCTCAACCTCCTGTATACTGGAGCTACAATTCAGGTTCCCAAGCCCCTGCTGAACTAGTTTAAACCCTCTCGAAGAACATTAGCAAATTTCCCCCCTCTAAATGCTGGGAAGATGGCAGCCAATGTCCAGGGTCCCCATTATAAAGTCTAATTCCGCGTCATTGGCTCTATTCCTCTCCCTGGCAACTGCCTGATGCTGAACCAGACTGTTAGCAACCTTGTGATGTATTTAACCCCGGGATGAGCTTCTGATCAAATAACCATATCAACATTTCCACCTCCCAATTGTCACGTGACTCTGCCTTATCTCAACTCATGTGGTACATCCATGCCTTTACTAGTCCTAGATTTAATTGACTATTCTGGTTGGCCTTCCATCCTTTCCTCAAAAGATTTAGCGCACCCATAACTCTGCTGCCTGTGTCCTACGTCGCACCAAGTCCAATTCATGATTTAAAAGAAAATATCCCACCCTTGCTTTCAAATCCCTTTATGGCCTTGTCTCTATCTATGTAATGTCCTCTAGTCTTAGAACTCTCCGGGATTTCTGCACTCCTCAATTTCTGGAATCTTGTCCTAATTTTAGCTGTTCACGACTGGCCACTGTCCCTACAGTTGCCTTGACCTTAACCTCTGGAAACCCCTCCATAAACCTGCCTGCCTCTACCTCTCCTTGGGACACTTTACTATGTTAAAGATGCCAAATAAATGCAAGTTTTTGCTGCTGTTCTTCAGATACAGCTCAGAAACTGAATGGCACCCCCTTGTCTTCAATGTGGCTCAGTTATGCCAATCTCCATAGTGACCAATCTTCCTTTTGTGTCCACTATGAAGGATGGATTAATGCAGCGGGATTCTCCGACTCCCCGCCGGGGCGGAGAATCTCCGGGGGGGGGGGGGCGGCTTGAATCCCGCCCTGCCTGCTGCTGCCGTATTCTCCGGCGGCGGTTTTTGGGTGGGGGCGGTGTTCACGCCACGCCGGCCGGGGGCCGTTGGTAGCGGCCCCCTCCAGCAATTCTCTGGGCCCCGATGGGCCGAGCAGCTGTCCGTTTCTGGCCAGTCCCACCGGCGTGGGTTAGACATGGTCCCACATGGCGGGACCTGGCAGGTAAGTCGGCTGGGGCGGTCCTCGGGGGGAGGGGGGGGGGGAGGGGGAGGGGGGAGGGGCGGGAACACATGGTGGGATCCGACCCCGGGGGGTCCCCACGGTGGCTTGGCCCGCGACCGGGGTCTACCGATCTGCAGGCGGGCCTGTGCCGTGGGGGCACTCCTTCCTTCCCGCCGGCCCATGGCGGAGCATGCGCCAGAATACGCTGGCCGGTCTGCGCATGCGCGGTACCACGCGGGCGGTTCCACGTATGCGCAAGATCACACTGGCCCTTCATGCATGCGCTAACTCGCGCAGTCCCTTCGGCGCCGGCTGGCGTGGCGCCAAACCCTCCAGCGTCCACCTATCCCCCGGAAGTGCAGAGAATTCCGCACTTTCGGGGGCTGTTGACGCCGGAGTGGTTCACGACAGTTTGCCCGCCGGCGTGGGGACATTGTCCCCGGACAGGAGAATCCCGCCCATGATCTTTTACTCCAGTTTTTTTGAAGCCAATTTCTATCCCTTCTTTCCCACTTATTGATTTTTTTTCCGACAATCATCCAAGATGTTATCCACAAATCAGCCCAATACATACCCCCAAACAAGACTCAGACATGTGCCCTTCCCTTGTGAGATATTGATTGTGTGCTTTCACCCCTTCCCTGGGAACATAAAGGCCAATTGTTATTTACAATGGCCTTACCAGAGATCTGCTAACTCAGCAGAGAACATAAATCACACTCCAGACCTTCCCAGCCAATGTAACCCAGAAACAAATCTTGAAAATCATTTATCTGCAGAACATTAGGGGGAATTTTTAAAATCCTTTAACAAACAAAGGCTCAGGAGACCTGAGAAGGTGAATCAAAACACAGTTTATTTTCAGCCAAAAGTAAAGGCTGCAACACGACATACAGCACATAGATCCCAACCGGGACTACCGATCATGCTGGTCCCAATCCAGGCCGGCATTTCAGAGGTCATTCTATTAGTGAAGGGGCTCGTGGAGTACAATCGGGTCGTCCCCATGGGTTTCATGTGCGTTATTACATTTGCAAATCAGGTGACCATGTATATTTTCTAGATATTTCAGCATTGTTTTGATTTATAATGCTTCTAACGCAGTGGCAAACTGTTCAATTAGCACTTCCTTCATCCTGTCAAGGAAGTTTATTTGGAATTTACATTTCTCTGGGAGCATGGTCTTGATTTGATATTGGCTCTGGTAATACTCCCTTTTTATTTTAGTAAAAATAACTTATCACAGACAAGAGCCTTGTATTCTCAATCAAATACAATAAAATGTTCTTTTTCAAAAGAATAGACAACTTTTCATGACTTGAAATTTGATAATTGATTTAAGAATGTATACTGGTTGATTTAACTTAATTTAACATACAAAAATAAGGTATGCCTTTGGCTTTGTAATATGAGTTTTACTTCAGGCTTTAATTATTCGAAATGTAACTTGTTTGCGAAGAATCAGAAAATCCATGTCCTTTGTTGAACTTCTATATTTTTTCTTAATTTAAAGAGTTGGGAAAATGTGTACGAAAACGCTGTTTCAGTGCAAATGACTCAGAAATGATATTCAAGAGGAATTGCCATATTGGAGAAGCATTATCAAAGTAATTCTGTTGGAGTTAATTTAATAAATAGAGGTCCATTACCATGGAAACCACATGGGCAAAAATAAAGCCATTTAGCAAGGGAGCAAAATGGTACTTAACTTCTATTGTGAAGTGGTGCACAAGATACATTTTAAGATGTGTAGGTTGAGCCAGATTAGTGTAGAAGTGTGTGGGCTAGTATTTCAAATAAAATTGGATAAAATCTAATCAACACTGCATTGTCGAAAACCTCTGAATTGCATTGAATTATGAAAAGAAGGGCTCCGGTTGGAAGGACTGACTGCCCTCTCTTATTTCCTGCACTGATTGCTTCAAGATTACGGTGGAGTTGCAGGACTCGCAATTCATTGTTGGTTCAAAGGTTTGGGAGTGTCACACGCAAATTGTTCATTAATGCAGCTTCTGCTGTCACGCCAGCTGATTTTAAGTTCCATGCTGATGAATTCAGCTGGTTATAGGTCATTCTAGTTTTGATCGCTGCAAGAATTCAAAGGTGTTCCCACAAAAAGGGAAAATAAACCAAATCGAACACTTATCATATTATTCAAATTCAAGCACTTTGAGCTATTTTTCTGAGCTGAAGAATGTCAGCACAGGGAAATGGGAGGCTTTGCACACCAAATGTCAGCACTAAAACCACAATGACAGTATAAATAGGGTTTATCAAATGCTATAGTACGGGAGGATGCCATTTGGGCCATTGTGTCTCTGCTGAGAGTTTGAAAGGAATTAGTTTCACTCCCATAGTCTTTCACATAACCTTGTAAACTTTCCTGTGTAAAAACTTCTCTGGCCATGAAGATGAGGAACTTATGTGCAGGGAAATGCAATGTGTTCCTGCTTTGTATAGCTAATGTCAGCGTAAAGCATTCCCAAGTTTTAATCAGTATGAGTTGGATGCAGAATAAAGCCTCCATTGCTCTGACCACAGAATGGGGTTAATTTTAACACTGGATAATAATGTAAAGTGCAATGTTCAATATTTCTGTGTGTTATGATCCCAGTTGATGCTACTGACAGTGGCACGGTGGTTCGCACTGCTGCCGCACAGCGCCAGGGATCAGGGTGCAATTCCGGCCTTGGGTGACAGTCTATGTGGAGTTTGCATATATTCCCCGTATCTATGTAGGTTTCCTCGGGGTGCTGCGGTTTCCTGCTACAGTCCAAAGATGTACAGGTTAGGTGGATTGGCCATGCTAAATTGTCCCTTCGTGTCCATGGATGTTTTGGTTAGAATAAACGGCTATAGAAACAGGGCAAGGAAAAAGTAGTGGGCTTGGATGCAGTGCGCTTTCAGAGGGTCGGTGCAGATTCGATGGCTGAATGGCATCCTTCAGCACTGTAGGGATTCTATGATGCTACTGGGCAGGAAGGTCCCAGAATGGAACCCTCGCTCCAAAAAAAACGTAACTTTTACTTTTTCAGAAATCGCGGAGAAAACCAAAATTCCCACACATGCAAACATTTCTGTTCAACATTAATCTGATTAGCGTTTTACCCTTTCTTACACAGAAGCAGTAAATTAAACTCACTTAAATCAAAACCTTGGGGCGATTTTCCGCGGCGCGGACCAAGTGCCCGCACCATTGTGAAAGCTGTCGTGTTTCACGATGGCGCGAACAGGGCCCGGGCACAACCTATTCTGGTCCCCAAAGGGGCCCAGCACGCGCTGGAGTGAATCACGCCGCTCCAGCGTTCTTACGCAGCGCCGCGATGGGCGCCGCACCAACCCGCGCAAAATTGAACTTAAATTTCCCCCAGAAGTTTATTAAATTATGAGTCAACTCATTGGACTCCGGCTTCCACACGAGTGTTTGCAAATTCTGCTCACAAAATGACATGCCTCACAATCTGCTTCCAAACAACAGTTTCTCTCATGTTTTCAGCAAGGATCCACTTCCAGGATGTTTAACTCTCCTTTCGGTATTCCTCTCCATTTGAATTGTCACTCAAACTTCCACACAATCCTTCAGGTATCCAGCCACCAATAGAACATTATTGCTTCACAGGCTCTACTGAAGTCACCAAACTTAGGATTGCTTCAGATATCTGGCTTCCCTCGAGCCAACTTCACCAGTTCTCCACTTTTCTGCTCTGTCTTTAACTTCAATACGAAGTCTTACAACACCAGGTTAAAGTCCAACAGGTTTGTTTCGATGTCACTAGCTTTCGGAGCGCTGCTCCTTCCTCAGGTGAGGAACAGTACTTTGTTCAAATTCCACTTCCCTTTTGTTTCTTTGACTTCAATATTCCTGGAGCCCCTCTTTTCATTCCCTGATTTCTGCAACTAGCTTTTCTTTAGTTTCTGGGAATTGCTTTCCTGCCCATTGCTCCATTGTTCTGCTTCTTCTTCTGGCAGGGCTGTGAGAGCTACCTTCTCTCCCACTATCTAGCCTTGCATCCAGTTAAAACTAAACTCAAAAAACCCCCCCAACCTAAATGTTACCACTGGCTGCTAAGTAACAGTTCAGTCTCTTTTTAAACTCTTGTTTGTTTTTCATGATGCAAATTTTCTACACAATGGAGGCACAGTCTGAAATTAAATCAAAACTCCCATACATGCAAATATTTTAGTTTAACATGAATGTGACTGGAGTTTTACCCTTTCTTACACAGAAACACTGAATTAAATTCACTTAAATGTATACCTTATTTCTAATATCGAAGATAGATTCCTTAACAACTACCTCTCCTTCCTGACATGAGTTTGATTATGTGAATCTGTTTACAATTGAAGCTCACATTTAGACCCATTTCGCTGCTTATTATAGATGTGAAAATACTTGTGAAACCCCTGTCCAAGAGACTGAAGAACTGTGTACCAGAGGTGGTCGCAGAAGACCAGGCAGGCTTTCTCAAGGGTAGACAGCTAATTGCGAATATCAGACAGCTGCTGATTGTGATACTAAGCCCATCCAGGAGAGAACACCAGAGGTGATCATCCCCCTGGATGCAGAACAGGCCTTTGACAGAGTCAAATGGAAGTACCTCATTGAGGTACTGGAGCGGATTGAGCTCGGGATGGGGTTCACCTTGTGGGTGAAACTCCTGTACAACGCTCCCAAGGCGAGCATCCGAACCAACACCACCAGCTGTGAATACTTCCAGTTGCACAGAAGCTCCTGGAAATGTTTAGTGCCTTCTCGGGCTACAAACTCATCCTAAGCGAAAGTAAGGTTTTTCCAGTGAACTTCAGAGGAGGAGAGACAGAGCTGGAAAATCTTTCATTTAAAATAGCCCGATACAAATTCTGCTTCCTTGGGATCCAGATATCCCATGATTGGACATAGATCCACGAGTGGAATCTAATAATAATAATAATAACCTTTTTATTGTCACAAGTATGAAGTTACTGTGAAAAGCCCCTCATCGCCACATTCTGGCGCTTGATCGGGTAAGCTGATACGGGAATTGAACCCACGCTGCTGACCTTGTTCTGCATCACAAACCCAGCTGTCTAGCCCACTGAGCTAAACAGCCCTTGATCTGACCAGTCTGGCGGAGGAAGTTAAAAAGGACCTGCAGAGACAGGATGCACTCCTGCTTTCCCTGGCGGAGAGGGTGTAGACAATCAAGATGAACCTACTGCCAAGGTTTCTCTTCCTGTTTAGATCCATACCGATCTCCATCCCCAAGGCTTTTTTCCAAAGAATAGATAAAATGATTATGCCGTTTGTATGGGGGGTGGGGGGGGGGGGGGCAAGAATCCAAGAATCCCTAAGACAATACTGTGGAGGAGAAGAAGCATGGGTGGCTGGCTCTTCCGAACTTGCAACACTATCACTGGGCAGCCATGGCCAAAAGAGTGAGGGGATGGGTAAGGGAACCGAACATGGAATGGGTGAGGATGGAGGAGTCCTCCTACATGGGAACGACCCTCCACACCCTTGCCACGGCAGCATTCCCATCCCGCCGGCAAAACACACATCCATCCCAGTGGTGGTAGTAATGCTAAGAACCTGGAACCAGAAAAGACAACACTTTGGTTTAACCGAGGTGTCCACCATGATCCGCAACTGCGGCAAACACAGGTTTCCACAAGCCATGCTAGACGCTACCTTTAAGAGGTGGAGACAGGATGGGGCGACGCTAGCTATCAAGGACTTCTACATGGGGGACAGACCCGTGACCTCAGAAAAGCTGATGGAGAGACTAGAACTACCGAATGGACAGGAACTCTGACATTTACAAGACAAAACCTTTCTCCGCAAGGCGACGACGAGGTTCTCTCGAGCCTGAGAGACACAATGTTGGAGGAGCTACTGGACACGGCAGTATGGAAAAAGGGAACTGTAGGGACATATAGGGATGACTTTTAGAAAGTGTCAGAGCACCACTGGTCGGAGCAAGGCAGTAGTGGGAAGATGAACTAGGGGCGGAGGTAGGGTGGGGAATCTGGAGCAAAGCACTAAGTAGGGCCAACTCTACCTCCTCCTGCGTACGGCTAAGCCTCATGCAGTTTAAAGTGGTGCACAGAGCACACCTAACCAGAACCTGAATAAGCAGGTTCTTAAGCAGGTTCTTCCTGGAGATGGAGGACTATTGTGAACGGTGCCAGGGAGGCCCTGCCAACCACGGCCACATCTTCTGGGCATGCCCAAGCCTTCTTCGAGGTGATGTCCAAGATTGTGAGAGTGGAGCCATTCCTGAAAGTGGCAGTTTTCAGGGTTTTGGACCAGCTAGAACTTCATATCGGAAAGAGGGCCCACGCCCTTGTATTTGCTTCCCTAATCGCCTGCCGGAGAATCCTGCTCAGCTGGCGATCAGCAGGACCACCCACAACTGCAGACTGGCTGGCAGACCTGTCGTATGTTCTCCATCTGGAGAAGATCAAATGCAACATCTGAGGATTGGACGATGGCTTCCACAATGGGGTCAACGGAGAAGATCCCAAGGAAACGCGGAGAGAAACCAACAGAGGGCCTCCATAAAGTTTTAAGAGCAAAGTGAGCAACAAATAATCCATCTACGGCAGCGGAAAGGACCTAAGACAGGGAGCGGGATTCTCCGATCGGCGACACCGAAATCGTGTTGGACAATTGGCTGGAGAATCCCCGTTCATGACCAAATCGGGGGCGGGGCCGCTTTTGCGGTGCTCCGCCTCCTCCAAAGCGGCACACTCTAGGAGTACACCATGCAATGCTTCAACGACCTCAGGTATTGCCTGAGGCCCACCTCCCCGATGCTCCACCCTTGACCAGCCGAGTTCCCGACGGCGTGGGTCTCTCATGGTCTCATCCGTCGGGACCTCAGCGTGGCGGCTGCAGACTCCTTCGGAGAAGGCCAATCCGCGGGCTGGGGGGACTGCAGGGGGGGTGGTCCAGGGCGCGCAAACCGGCCTAAGTGGGGGCACTATTTTGCATGCCGGGTCCACGAGTGGCCGGCGCCATGTTGCACGGCGCGGCAGCTGCAGACCGCTGCCGTGCGCATGCACGGCTACAGACCCGGCAATTCTCCGGGCTATATCGACAGCTAAAGCCGGGTGCTCTACGCTGCCTTGCTGCTAGCCCCCAGCCAAATGGAGGATCGGTGGCCGTTTTATGCCATTTCTTCTGTCGTTAAACGCCACCGTTCCCAAGCCGGCGTGGGTACGTCGCCTCAAAATTGGAGAATCCAGCTCAGGGCCCGAAAATAGTTTGAACGGGGAAGGGGAGCGGGGGGGAGGGGGGAAGAAAGGCAGGGGGGAAAGGGGGTGCCAAAAACGCAACAGCATGTAAATTGTCAATAATAACCGTTTCAATCATCTCCTGTACAGTATTTATATGTAAACTTCAATAAAAATATTTATTAATAAAATAATAAAGCAATTGACGCTCACTGTGCTTGATTGATTAAACATGGGTGTGGACATAGGGAGGGGGAAGTAAACAAACCTCAGGAAGAGCTGGAAGCTGGAGCTAAAGCATGGAAGGAGACATTTTAAAGCATTGGAAGTAAAATCTGTTGCACATGTAGTAACCTCTGTATAGATCCGAGATATCAAACATAAAGCACAACCACTGATGTGAGTGACAATATGCATGGCTCATCGATCCCTCATGGCGGGGTTGACTTTGACGGAGCTAGAAGATCCTGCCAGCGGGAAGAGTCAGAAAATCCCAGACATTGTTGCTTTAGCAGACTGACTGTCGTGCAATAGTGAGTTACGCGGCATTCTGAATATACATGGATGGATACGCATGACGATATAATTCCCAACACTTTCCACATAACCTAACAATATGGCACTTAGTATTTATTCACAATCTGTATTCCACACAGTTTCTCATATTGCAATCTCCATTGTTCCTGCTGTCTCTCCTATCTTTGTACCTGATGGTGTTTGGGATTCAATCTTAACTCCAACTTGAGGTGACATGTTCTAAGGGTTCGTACAGAGGTCCGCAGGTACTAGGATTTCAGGCACGCAACTGAAGCAGTAGAGGCACTGAATTCATAGAGCAGAATTTGCACCAGTTCTTTGTTTCCCCGAGCTGCAATACAGCAATCTGGGATTTAGTGAAGTGAAATACTTGTTCCCATTTTATGCAAATTAACTACCAAAGGCACAAAGAATGAATTCAAAGTGCTGAGTTTGCTCCTCCTGTCCTCCCTTTTGAATGGAGACAAACTCCACTGGGGCAGCTGGGGAACACATCAAGTGAAAATTGATAGGGAAGATGCTTAACTGTTGGTGCAAGATTTAGCTGTAGTTTATTTATAAATTGCCTCACGTGCACTATTTCATTATTCAGCCACACAACACCAATTTCTATTTATACAGCACCTTTAATGTAATAATATACCTCAATGTGCTCCACAAAAGCATAACAAAACAAATATGTCCAAGCTACAAAAGAATATATCAGGACCAAAATCTTGGTCAAAGAGGTAGGTTTAAAGAGCATTTTAAAAGGAGGAAACCGAGTTAGAGAGGTAACGATGTGTAGCGAGGAAATTCCAGAAACAGGGCAGAAATACTTCAAGGCTCGGACACCAATGTTGGAGCAATTGAAGTGGCAAGGCTCAAGTGGCCAGAATTGAAGGAACTATGATAACCTGGAGGGTTGTGGGGCTGGAGGAGATAGCAGAGGCTAGGCCATAGAAGGACTTGAATGTAAATCCAGACGTTACAAGAGAAAGCAGGCATTTTGGGCATCTCAGCAGGCCTGCTGCCACTGTGGGCCCATCTACCTGCCAGTCACCTGCCTGTTCATAAAAACATAGAATTCCTACAGTGCAGAAGGAGGCCATTCAACCCATTGAGTCTGCGATTCAGCACTCTACCTAGGCCCACACTCCCACCCTATTCCCGTAACCCAGTAACCCCATTTAGGAGCAATTTAGCATGGCCAATTTATCTAACCTGCATATCTTTGGACTGTACGAGGAAACCTGAACACCAAGAAGAAACCCACGCAGACACAGGGAGAGTGTGTAAACTCCATGCAGTCACCCAAGGCCGGAATTGAGCCTCAGCCCCTGGCACTGTGAAGCAGCAGTGCTAACCACTGTTGCTGTTGGTCAATAGAGCAGACCTGGGCCATTTGAAACGAGGGGGCGACAGCCAACTTGCAGAACTAGTACCACATTATTGGCAAGGTCAGCTGACTCTGGCTTATTCTTGGCCATCACAGCAATATCAGGTATTATGTGGCCCAAATTTGTATCGCTGATTGTAGTGCCAGACAGCAATGCTCATCAATTTCTTCCTCAATGATTGGTATGACAGAATCTGTTTTGACATGTGAGAGATAATGGCAAGGTCAGCGTTTGTTGCCCATCCTTAATTGTTCTTGCAAAAGTTGCCTGGTGTTGTAGCAGTATGGGAGATGGGTCCTTGATGGTTCCTTTTTGATGAACATGGTACCAAATCTGTGTGTCAGTTGAGGTCCATATCTGCACTAAAATGTGCACATGTTGACATTGTCAGGTGATAGTTTTCCTCCTCGAGTGAGAATGTTATTGGTTCATGTTCCTTGATGGGTGTTGTTGTCTTCTTTACTTTGGGGTGAACCACAAGCTGTATCTTATATCGACCAAATAACCACACAACCGATATGTTCTCAAATACACAGTTTGTTAATAACACAAGACTTTTATCTCTATGCAATAACACACGCGGCTCCGTACTAAACTACACCTAACGACTAAGATGACCTTTACTTAACTTCGAGTGACCGGCACTGTGCGAGATAAGGCCTTTATCCGGGTCCAAGTAGTCGGTTTGGAAGTTGTTGGGTTCGTCTCAGCTGGGTTCATCCTTCAGGAATGTTCGCGGGTCCCTGAACTTGGTTGTTCTGCGGCAATTGGTCGCACACAGGCCGGTCCGAAAAGAGATTGATCTCTAGTATACAGGGCTTTTTATCCTTCGTCTCTTTTGCGCCTTTTGGGCGGTCCTTACTCCAGGTCCAATGGATCGATAGGGTTTTCAATTACCCTCATTGATCTCAGTCAATTAGGGGGTGAATACCTCGATAGCTGGGTGGGTCCCAGCCATTATTGTCCCAGGCACATAGGCCTTTCCAAATTAGGGGGGGTTGCGCCGGTTAGTTGGCTACTGTTGTAATTCCTTGATTCAAACTCTATTGTCCTGGGGGAAGTGGTGAGCGACTCTTAATGGATACAAGTTTCAGCCAAGTCTGGTTTCTTTGCGCAATACACAGAGGCTGTGTACCTGTCTGTGTCCCAAATTGACCACAATTCCCATGGTCCTTTGCAGCTCCAGGGTCCCAGGTTCGATTCTGGCTTGGGTCAATGTCTGTGAGGAGTCTGCACATCCTCCCCGTGTGTGCGTGGGTTTCCTCCGGGTGCTCCGGTTTCCTCCCACAGTCCAAAGATGTGCAGGTTAGGTGGATTGGCCATGATAAATTGCCCTTAGTGTCCAAAATTGCCCTTAGTGTTGGGTGGGGTTACTGGGTTATGGGGATAGGGTGGAGGTGTTGACCTTGGGTAGGGTGCTCTTTCCAAGAGCCGGTGCAGACTCGATGGGCCGAATGGCCTCCTTCTGCACTGTAAATTCTATGATAATCTATGATCTTTGATAATCTATGATTTTACATGGCTACATTCCGTCCTCTTGATCCTGAGCGCGAAGCGTGGTGGATCACAGTCTTGATCCCGCAGTCCACCTTGTCAAGCCGGCACTGGTCAGTCAGTTCAGGTCCTACTCTACTCTGTCCTAAATTCATTGTACAATTTTACCTAATTCATTAATATTACATACATTCATTGAAACAATTCACTACTGATAGCTATTTCATTCCTAAAATCGGATCCATATAAAACATTTTAACTTAAATTAACATATCAAACAGTTGTTTTCTAACTAAGCTTTCTAAACTACACTCATGCTGCTGGTTTTGCCTAAAGAACTTATATATAAGACAAAATCTACAAAACTTAAACAGCAGCACCACATTCTTTCGTCTTATCACATTTCAACGGTACAGAGGGAGAAAGGGTCCATTTAGCAGTGGTTATCGCAGATTTGTAAGTTGTACATTCTTAGTAGAGTTCTATTGGATTCCAAAGAGGGGGGTTCGAACTGTGTATATAGGGGGCCGGGAGGCTTTTGGCTTCCATTTACGGAGTTTGAATGTGAGGACTACACTATAGATTACTGCAATCAGGAGGAGGGTCTCTATTATGTATGAGAGTGGGTTCCATTTTGCAATGCCTTCCCACCAGGTGGGGGTTTCCATCTCTATCTCTAACAGTTGTTGTGTGGTATCCTGACTGGAGGGGGTGGGTGGGGTGGTGTCGCTCGGGGCTGGCTTAGGTCCTACTCTAATTGTGTGTATTGCCAAATTATCTTTAGTGGGTGTCCCGGGGCAGTATTGTCCGATCCTTATTGTGTTCCCTGCAATTTTATTGAAACATCCAATTTCGGGGCACCTTTCATTAGTAAGTTCCCACCAATCTTCTGTTCCGGTTGTGCTAATGTAACATTCTGATGTGGGCCCGTTGGGCTTTCTGTAAATTGTCCGTTGGTTATTGCACCCAAATATGACGCTTCTGTTCTTGCGCACCCATAGGATGCCACTCTTGCATTCCCCTGCATCTGGGGGCTGGTACCACAGACCGCCGGGCTGTGGAAAGTCTTGGGTATCTTGTGCTTGGAGTGCGGTAAGTGCGGCAACTATCCAGACAGCGATCATAGGGGCTGGGTTCAGCCTGCGGTGTCTGGTTCCGTGTAATCCTAAGGAATCAAGCATAGTATCATGGCAGTATCGTTGGTTAATATCTGTGTGTGTTAGTCTCTCTCTCTCTTAGTTCCAATTTCCCTTTATGCTTGTCACCATGTGTGACTCCCCCATTTTGGTTAAAAAAAAAAAAATTTGGAGAGGTACTAATCCAAGTGTCTCAATTCAAGTATTCAAGTGTCTCACAGCTTGTGTGGTTGATGTGAAGAGTGGGTGGATGCTTTCTTCGACCATTCTCCATCTTTACTAGCAACCAAGGAGGTTGAGACATTGCTTAACCAGCTGAATTTCAGGGCGGCCAGTTTTATAGACTTTCATCCCTGGGGCTCAGAGGTAGCAACAGTGATCAGCAACCATTGTGTTTTTGGGGGTGACCCGACGGGGTCTGAAAGAACAGTGGAAGAAAGAAGGGTTTAGAGTTGGAGCGGAAAGGAAGATTCAAGACCTGCCCAAAGCAGTAAAAGGGTGTAGTAAACCATTCCAGAGAGCATGATATGAAACGTGAGGTGCATGTGGGCCGCTGCGGGACAAGAATGGGTGGTATCCCCGGGTGCCGTTATTCCACTACCCGAGCGTGATTGACCGGTTAATTTTGGGGCCCTCAGGTAGGGCGGGGATCAGTGCCGTTACTCTTTCCCTGGGTGACAGGGATGAACGGAAAGAATTTGTAGTCATATTGTAGTGCCTTCAGCTGCCATTGGTCAGTAGACCGCATGTGACGGTTGAATCAGAGGAGTAAATATGACTGCATAACCGAGTGTTGGGCCGACATAGATTAAAACCATGTTTTGGAGAGAAGAGGAGGTTAAAACAAGAAGACGGGCAGGCTCCATCAGAAATTTGGACAGCTTAATTCTTAGACAGTGTCCGTTTCTCATCATCTGGACACCTCAAATATTTGCGTGCATCAGTTCCGTTAAATCATTTCCCAGAAGGGGCTCATCGCTTAAACCATCACCTTCTCCTGGTTGCCAGACTCGTGTCTGCAGGTTCCGGGCGGTAGCCGCGTAGGCCTGTGGGTGGTCCGATTCGTCATGTCTTACCAACCTGTAGGAATTGTCATGGTGCCAAAAAGGAGTATCGGGGTTGTCGTGTGGCGGTGTGAAGCAGGGAACTGGTGTACTGGAAGTGGAAGCAACATTGTTGGGAGCGGGCGTAGGAAGAGTCGTTGGGCGGAGACGGTCGTACAAGGTGTCGAGAAAATCCAAGCGTTGTTCCGGGGGCTAGAGTAGCTGATGGTGGGGAGGTCGCTAGGGATGGTAGTCAAATCCGGGAGGCTCTCATCAGAGACAAGTTTGAGGTTGAAACCTGTGAGTATGGGCGGAGTCGAGGGGAGAGTGTCGTCCGGAGGGGGGAGGGTTGGAGCGGGCATCGGGCTGAATCGACAGTGGGCAGAGCGTCAACCTCTCCCATTACCAAGGCTAAGTGGTGGGTATGGCTACGTTGTGATCCGTAGAGTTTCAGTTGGTTGATGTGGAACCAACCAGTCTGACCTTAGGGGTACGCTATCTTGTACACA
This sequence comes from Scyliorhinus torazame, assembly GCF_047496885.1. Taxonomy (NCBI): domain Eukaryota; kingdom Metazoa; phylum Chordata; class Chondrichthyes; order Carcharhiniformes; family Scyliorhinidae; genus Scyliorhinus; species Scyliorhinus torazame. The sequence continues at coordinate 198,739,585 of NC_092707.1, read as the reverse complement.
GAGGGGCTTACTTTGTCAGAGATGGAGTAGGGGCCTGCGAATTGTAGGAGCAAGGAAGGAGCTGGGGTTGTACAACAAGATCATAACTTGCTGGCCGACTGTATACTCTATGGGGTGAACCTTTTTGTCAAAGCTGGCTTTACTCTGCTTTTTCCGAGTGCCTAGTCGGACAGCAGCAGCTAGTTGTGCCGCTTTAATGTTTTCTGTGACCTGTTGGACTGCTTTTTCGTGGGTGAGCGCGGTTACTGCGGGATTGGTCAAATCGCGCCCTAATAAATATTCAATGCCTTTCATGGGTCTCCCTGTCATAAGGGTGTGGGGGGTGAAACCTGTGCAACTGGAAACTGTGTTCCTGATAATCATGAGAGCGAAGGGTAGTACCGTGTCCCAAGTGGAATTGTTCTGCCGGACCATCCTCCGAATGGTCGTTTTTAAAGTGCGGTTCATGCGCTCTACTGTGCCGCTGGACTGGGGGTGGTAGGATATGTGGAATTTCTGTTTGATACCGAAAATGGTCATAACATTTTGCATGACTCTGCTGGTGAAGTGGGAACCTTGGTCTGACTCAATGCTGCGCGGAAGACCCCAGCGCGTAAATATCTGTTGGGTTAAAGTTTTAGCGGTGGCCTTTGCTGTGTTTGAATGTGTGGGAAATGCTTCGACCCATTTTGTAAATGTAACGATGACGACCAGCACGTACTTGAAACTGTTTCTGCAGGGGGGGAGGAGGGGACCAATGTAATCAATTTGCAGATTTGTCCAGGGGCCTTCTACAGGTCAGATGTGTCTTAATTGTCCCTTCATTGCATAATGTTCTGGATTGTTCTGGGCGCAAATGAGGAAATTGTCTACATAATGTGGGACATCGCTGTTTAAATTGGGCTACCAGCACAAGGGTCTTAAATGGGCAATGGTTGCGTCTATTCCCTGATGTCCATGTCCGTCATGGAATTGGTAGATTAACTGGTTTCTGTCTTGGGTGGGGGCCACATAAATTCCGTCCTTTAACACTATTCTGTCCTGTATTGTGGGCGTGTCCTTCCATTTATCATCGGGGGCTGGGTAGCTGCCGTTCAGTATCTGTTTGAGGGAGTCGCCTGCTTTCTGTGCCTGAGACAAATCCTCAATATTGGTTTGGGAGACCTGGATTGAATGTATCCGTTCACACTCAGGGGGGTTGCCAGAGGTGACCAGTGCGTGATCCAGTTTTAGCTAAATCGTCAGCCTTGCGATTCCTGGGGGGGAGGTGTGGTGATGGTTCTTTACTTTAATGATGCCGTATGTTCGGCCGGTGGCTTTCTTAAGAATACGTGTATATTCTTAATATATCTGGATAATTGGGGCTCATTCTGGGGTCGGTGGGATCTCTACAAACAGGATGGTCTACACCTGGACCAGAGGTGTACCAATATCCTGGGGTGGGGGGGGGGGGGGGGGGGGAATTTGCTAATGCTCTTCGGGAGGGTTTAAACTAGTTCAGCAGGGGATTGGGAACATGAATTGTAGCTCCAGTATACAGGAGGGTGAGAGTAGTGAGGTCATGAGTAAATTTCAAAGTTGCAGGAGTATACCGGCAGACAGGAAGGTGGTTTAAAGTGTGTCTTCTTCAATGCCAGGAGCATCCAGAATAAGGTGGGTGAACTTGCAGCATGGGTTGGTACCTGGGACTTCGATGTTGTGGCCATTTCGGAGACATAGATAGAGCAGGGACAGGAATGGTTGTTGCAGGTACTGGGGTTTAGATATTTCAGTAAGCTCAGGGAAGGTGGTAAAAGAGAGGGAGGGGTGGCATTGTTAGTCAAGGACAGTATTACTGTGGTAGAAAGGACGTTTGATGGGGACTCGTCTACTGAGGTAGTATGGGCTGAGGTTAGAAACAGGAAAGGAGAGGTCACCCTGTTAGAGGTTTTCTATAGGCCTCCGAAAAGTTCCAGAGATGTAGAGGAAAGGATTGCAAAGAAGATTCTGGATAGGAGCGAAAGCAACAGGGTAGTTGTTATGGGGGACTTTAACTTTCCAAATATTGACTGGAAACGCTATAGTTCGAGTACTTTAGATGGGTCTGTTTTTGTCAAATGTGTGCAGGAGGGTTTCCTGACACAGTGTGTAGATAGGCCAACGAGAGGCGAGGCCATATTGGATTTGGTACTGGGTAATGAACCAGGACAGGTGTTAGATTTGGAGGTAGGTGAGCACTTTGGTGATAGTGACCACAATTCGATTACGTTTACTTTAGTGATGGAAAGGGATAGGTATATACCACAGGGCAAGAATTATATCTGGGGGAAAGGCAATTATGATGCGATGAGGCAAGACTTAGGATGCATCAGACGGAGAGGAAAACTGCAGAGGATGGGCACAATGGAAATATGGAGCTTGTTCAAGGAACAGCTACTGCGTGTCCTTGATAAGTATGTACCTGTCAGGCAGGGAGGAAGTGGTCGAGCGAGGGAACCGTGGTTTACTAAAGCAGTCGAAACAGTTGTCAAGAGGAAGAAGGAGGCTTATGTAAAGATGAGACATGAAGGTTCAGTTAGGGCGTTCGAGAGGACCTAAAGAGAGAGCTAAGAAGGGCCAGGAGGGGACATGATAAGTCGTTGGCAGGTAGGATCAAGGATAACCCTAAAGCTTTCTATAGATATGTCAGGAATAAAAGAATGACTAGGGTAAGAGTAGGGCCAGTCAAGGACAGTAGTGGGAAGTTGTGCGTGGAGTCCTAGGAGATAGGAGAGGTGTTAAATGAATATTTTTTGTCAGTATTCACACAGGAAAAAGACAATGTTGTCGCGGAGAATACTGAGATTCAGGCTACTAGACTAGAAGGGCTTGAGGTTCATAAGGAGGAGGTGTAACCAATTCTGGAAAGTGTGAAAATAGATAAGTCCCCTGGGCCGGATGGGATTTATCCTAGGATTCTCTGGGAAGCTAGGGAGGAGATTGCTGAGCCTTTGGCTTTGATCTTTAAGTCATCTTTGTCTACAGGAATAGTGCCAGAAGACTGGAGGATAGCAAATGTTGTCCCCTTGTTCAAGAAGGGGATATAAGGATGGGTGAGTAAATTTGCAGATGACACTAAAGTCGGTGGAGTTGTGGACAGTGCGGAAGGATGTTACAAGTTACAGAGGGACATAGATAAGTTGCAGCGCTGGGCTGAGTGGTGGCAAATGGAGTTTAATGCATACAAGTGTGAGGTGATTCATTTTGGAAGGAATAACAGGAAGACAGAGTACTGGGCTAATGGTAAGATTCTTGGTAGTGTGGATGAGCAGAGAGACCTCGGTGTCCATGTACATAGATCCCTGAAAGTTGCCACCCAGGTTGAGAGGGTTGTTAAGAAGGCCTTACGGTCTGTTAGCTTTTATTGGTAGAGGGATTGAGTTTCGGAGCCATGAGGTCATGTTCAGCTGTACAAAACTCTGGTGCTGCCGCATTTGGAGTATTGCATGCAATTCTGGTCGCCGCATTATAGGAAGGATGTGGAAGCATTGGAAAGGGTGCAGAGGAGATTTACCAGAATGTTGCCTGGTATGGAGGGAAGATCTTATGAGGGAAGGCTGAGGGGCTTGAGGCTGTTTTCGTTAGAGAGAAGAAGGTTAAGAGGTGACTTAATTGAGGCATACACGATGATCAGAGTATTAGATAGGGTGGACAGTGAGAACCTTTTTCCTCAGATGGTGATGGCTAGCACGAGGACATAGCTTTAAATTGAGGGGCGATAGATATAGGACAGATGTCAGAGGTAGGTTCTTTACTCAGAGAGTAGTAAGGACGTGGAATGCCCTGCCTGCAACAGTAGTGGACTCCCCAACACGAAGGGCATTCAAATGGTCATTGGATAGACATATGGACGATAATGGAACAGTGCAGATGGACTTTAGAGTGGTTTCACAGGTCGGCGCAACGTCGAGGGCCGAAGTGCCTGTACTGCGCTGTAATGTTCTATGTTTCAGGAGAGGGGTGGATGGTGGGGGGTTTCCGTCGGCAGATACAAAACCTTGAGATTCCCCTAGGGGAAGGTATTCTGTTGGACTGTTGCAGACATACAAGTGTCGGAGTGTATGTCCGCAGGCGTTGGAAAGGAGTCTGGGTGGTCAATTACATAAGCTATGGCTGCCAGTCCGGCTGCCTGCGGACCCAAGTGGCTGAGTAATTTTAAAGATACCTCTTCTAGCATGAGTCCTCCATGTAAATCCAGCATCCTGTGATTCTTACTCCATCCTCAACAGTGGAGGAGCCATCTACATAGATCTTTACTGTGTCCCCTGTGTCTTGGGAACTTTGTGTCTCACCATTTACACGTGGTTGTAGCGATTCAGGAACAAAGGGTCCTGTGGGGTATGTGGCTGCAATTATCTGCCATTCATGTGGGGTCCCTGCGAATTGTAAATTGTCTGCTCAGAACGTGTGGGTCGTGGTGTGTTTCACAGAAATATCCCTGCCTTGTAATAAGAGTGTCCAGCGAGGTGCTCTGATCTGGCTAACAGAGCCATCCTTTAGTTTGCCGTCTAACAACAGTTGGGTGGGGGTGTGCTCGGTTAATATCGTGACTGGGTTGAGGCCTGTAATGTAGGCAAAGTACTGGACTGCCCAGAAAACTGCAAGCAAGTGTCGTTCCCAGGCAGAAAATCCTTGTTCTACGGGGTCTAAAACTCCAGAGGCATAGGCCATCGGGCCTAAACATTCCTGCAGGAGCGCTGCTGAGAGGGTTCGGTCGGTGGTTTTGGTCGGTGGTTGTGATACCAATCAATCCAGTCGAAATGGTAGTTAGCAAGAACTGTGGTTTTAATCAGCTAGAATACGCCCACCAGTAGCTTCTCCCGCACTGAGAAGCTGTCCCGGATCGATGGGTTATATACCTTCTCAGAGGGCGGAGCCACAGGCGGAGCCAACAACAACATCAACACAACAACAGTAACAGTGAGTAAATACAATAATATATACAACAGCCATACGTGGCTCACCACATTCACCCCCTGTTAAAAAGAGTCCAGCGGGGGTGCAGTGGACTCACAGGTTCAGTCTCACAGGAGGGTGTATTGTCCGCTGTGAACGTCGCAGTGTAGGCGCTGGGGTCGAGACTTTCGACTCCGGGAGCACATCGTCCTCACAACGGGGTCCCGGACAGGGTGATGGCACAGGGGTGGTTCTAAGGACCCCGGATGAGTTGGTGGGGTAGATGGGGAGGTAGAAGGAAGCGGTGAGGTGATGGTGGGCGGAGGGGTACCCGCAGGGGCCAGGTCCCTGAGGGAGACTGTGTCCTGCCGCCCGTCACGGTGTGTCACGTATGCGTACTGAGGGTTCGCATGGAGCAGGTGAATCCTCGCGACCAAGGGGTCGGCCTTATGGCTCCTCACGTGCTTCCGGAGGAGTTCCGGCCCATGAGTCGTGAGCCAGGTAGGAAGCGAGACCCCGGAGATCGACGTCCTAGGAAAGACAAATAGACGGTCGTGAGGGGTCAATTTAGTGGCAGTACACAATAGTGACCGGATGGATGGAGCGCGTTAGGGAGGACCACCTGCCAGCGGGTGACTGGGAGACTTCTAGACTGTAGGGCCAGAAGGTCGGCCTTCCAGACCGTAGCATTCTCCCTCTCCACCTGCCCGTTTCCCCTGGGGTTGTAGCTAGTCGTCCTGCTCGAGGCGATGGCCTTACTGAGTAGGTACTGACTCAGCTCATCGCTCATGAATGAGGATCCCCGATCGCTGTGAATATTAGTGGGAAACCGAACAGGGTGAAGATGCTGCACAGGGCCTTGATGACTGTTGCAGAGGTCATGTCAGGGCATGGGAGGACGAAAGGAAAGCGTGAGTACTCATCAACAACGTTGAAAAAGTACACGTTACGATCAGTGGAGGAGAGTGACCCTTTGAAATCCATACTGAGGCGTTCAAAAGGGCGGGAGGCCTTCACCAGGTGGGCCTTGTCTGGCCGATAGAAGTGCGGCTTGCACTCCGCACAGACTTGACAGTCATGGCCTTGACCTCCTCTGTGGAGTAGGGCAGATTGCGAGCCTTGACAAAGTGTTGAAGCCGGGTGACCCCGGGTGACAGAGGTCGTTGTGGATAGCCCATACACGGTCAGCCTGCGCGTTGGCGGAGGTGCCACAGGACAGGGCATCTGGGGGCTCTTTGAGCTTCCCAGGACGATACAAGACGTCGTAGTTAGAGGTGGAGAGCTCGATCCTCCACCGCAAAATCTTGTCGTTCTTAATTTTGCCCCGCTGGGTGTTGTTGAACATGAAGGCAACCAACCGTTGTTCTGTGAGGAGAGTAAATCTCCTGCTGGCCAGGTAATGCCTCCAGTGCCGCACAGCTTCCACAATGGCTTGCGCCTCCTTTTCAACAGAGGAGTGTCGGATTTCGTAGGCATGGAGGGTACGGGAAAAAAAGGCGACAGGCCTCCCTGCCTGGTTAAGAGTGGCTGCTAGGGCAAAGTCAGACGCATCGCTTTCCACCTAGAACGGAATGGATTCGTCCACGGCGTGCATTGTGGCCTTGGCAATTTCGGATCTGATGCGGTTGAAGGCCAGGCGGGCCTCAGCCGTCAGGGGAAATGTGGTGGACTTAATGAGTGGGCGGGCTTTGTCCGCGTAGTTGGGGACCCATTGGGCATAGTAGGAGAAGAACCCCAAGCACCTTTTCAGGGCCTTGGGGCAGTGGGGGAGGGAGAGTTGCAGGAGGGGGCGCATGCGTTCGGGGTCAGGCCCTAGGACTCCATTTTCCACGAAATAGCCGAGGATGGCTAGCCGGGTTGTGCGGTAAACGCATTTCTCCTTATTATATGTCAAATTAAGGAGTTGGACGGTGCAGAGGAATTTTTGAAGGTTGGCGTCGTGGTCCTGCAGGTCATGGCCGCAGATGGTAACATTATCCAAGTACGGGAACGTGGCCCGCAGCCCGTACTGGTCGACTATTCGGTCCATCGTTCATTGGAAGACCGATACCCCGTTGGTGATGCCGAAGGGGACCCTGAGGAAATGAGAGAGACGGGCATCTGCCTCAAAGGCAGTGTATTTGCGGTCCTCCCACCAGAAAGGGAGCTGGTGGCACGCGGACTTCAAGTCCACCATAGACAAGACTCGATACTGCACAATCTGATTGACCATGTCAGACATGCGCAGGAGGGGGTAAGTATCGAGCTGCGTGCACCGGTTGATCGTCTGACTGTAGACGATCACCATCCGGTGTTTCTCCCCGGTCCTGACGACCACCGCTTGTGCTCTCCAGGGGTTATTACTGGCCTCAAAGATCCCTTCCCTCAGGAGTCGCTGGACCTCTGACCTGATGAAGGCCTTGTCATGAGCATTGTACCGTCTGCTCTGGGTGGCGACGAGCTTACAGTCTGGAGTGAGGTTCGTGAAGAGCGAGGGAGGGGCGACCTTCAGGGTCGTGAGGTTACAGACGTGAGAGGGGGCAGGGGTCCCCCGAACTTCAGGGTTAGACTACGGAGGTTGCACTGAAAGTCTAAACCCAGTAGGAGAGGGGCGCACAGATGGGGGAGGATGTAGAGTTTGAAATTAGCGTATTTAACGCCCTGTATTGCCAGGTTGGCGGTGCAGTAACCCGGGATCTGCACGGAGTGTGATCCGGAAGTTAGGGATATGACTTGTGAGACGGGGAGGACCCGGAGGGAACAGAGCCTTACCATGTCCGGGTGGACGAAGCTATCCGTGCTCCCGGAGTCGAAGAGGCAGGACGTCTCCTGCCTGTTGAGGCTGATGGCCATCATCGAGCTTTGAAGATGGCAAGGCCGGGACTGGTCAAGTTGACTGGAGCTGAGTGTCATTCCGGTCGCAAAATGGCGGTGTCGATGACATCACACAAGATGGCTGCCCCCATGGATTGCACACAGCGAGTGACGCGTCAGCAGAGGGTGCTCCGGGCAGGCACGATATCACGCTGCAGGGTCTGTGAGTCTCAGACTGGCTTGACAGGCTTTTGGTTTTTGATTTTGATTTTAAGGCTTAGCTAGACATACTTTAGCGTAGTGCCCCTTCTTGCCACACTCATTACACGTGGAGTTGTGAGCCGGGCAACGCTGCATGGGTGTGCTGACCGCAGAAGTAACAGCATGGTCCTCCGGAGATGGATGGCTGCCGCGCGGCGTAGGAATGAGGCACGCCTGGGTCGAGTGATGGCTGCACCTCCGATGTCCCCAAGGATGCTGCGTGGTCGGATGAAAAGGCATCCAGGCTCTGGGAGGCCACTTCCAGCGAGGTAGCCAGCTGCACAGTCTCATTGAGGTCGAGGGCCCCCTTTTCGAGAAGCTGCTGCCGGATGTAGCTGGACCGGACACCTGTCACATAGGTGTCCCGGACCATCAGCTCCACGTGCTCGACCGCTGTAACAGTCCTGCAGTTACAACTGCAGACGAGTACTCTCAGTTCAAAACGGTATTCAGCTTGTGACTCACCCTGGCGCAGACGCCGCGTGGTCAGGAGATGTCGAGCGAGTACCTCGTTCACCGGCCTCACGAACTGTCGTTTGAGCAGCTCCACTGCCTCTGTGTATGAGGCCGTGTCTCTGATGAGCTGGAAAATCCTGTGGCTCACCCGGGCGTTGAGGAGACGCTGTTTAATTTCTGAGGAGACCTCGGCGGCGAAGGAGCTGAGGTAGGCCTCAAAGCAATAGAGCCAATGCTCAAATATTGCCGTAGTCTCGGGCGCCTGCGGGTCAAGATCGAGGCGTTCTGGTTTTAAAACGGCTTCCATGTTAAAAAAAAATTCTAGCTGATTAAATTGATACCAATCAATCCAGTCGAAGCGGTAGCTAACAGGAACTGTGGTTTTAATCAGCTAGAATATGCCCACCAGTAGCTTCTCCCACACTGAGAGGCTGTCCCGGTTCGATGGGTTATATACCTTCTCAGGGGGGCGGAGCCACAGGCGGAGCCAATAACAACATCAACACAACAACAATTGAGTAAATACAATAATATATACAACAGCCATACGTGGCTCACCACAGGTTGCTACTTCTATGACGTAGTGCAAGGCGGGGCCGGGAACTTGTAAAGCGGGAGCTGCACTAGGGCGAGTTTTAAATCGCCTATGGCGTCTGTGTGCTGGGGAAGCCAATTCCATGGGGTGTTCTTTTTCAGAAGCTCTGAGAGCGGGATGGCCTTTGTGGCAAAACTATGTGTATAATTTCTGCAGTATCCCATTAAACCTAAAAATGAGCGGAGTGCACTTACATTATGGGGCAGGGGCAAGTTCACAATGGAGTCAATGCGTTTTTGTTCAATTTCATGTTTGCCGTGTGTAATAGTGGTGCCCAAATAAAGTACCTTTTCCCTCAATATCTGTGCCTTTTTGGGGTTTACCTTACATCCGATGGACTGGAACAGGGTTAGTAATTCGGCCAATAGAGCCACGTGCTCTTCCCTGGTATCGGTTTGCAGGAGCAGTCATCTACATACTGAATTAGGCATTCGGGGTGGGAGAATTTGGAAAGACCAGCAGCTAGCTGTCTGTGGAAAATGGAGGGGGAATTATGGAAGCCTTGGGGGAGACACATCCACGTGTACTGTTGCCCCTGAAAAGTGAATGTGAATTTATACTGGCAAGCCCAATCTCGGGGAATGGACCAAAAACCGATGCTGATATCCAGGTGAAATACTTTGCTTGCAATCCCTGCTTAAGCATGGTCGCAGGACTCGTGGCAACGGTGGTGCTGTTAAAGGGTAACTTTGTTTCGTTCACGGTAGTCAATGGTGAGTCGCCATGAACCGTCTGGTTTCTTTACGGGCCAAATCAGGCCTTTATTAGTGGAAGCTACGGGTCGAATCATTCCTTATTTTAACAGACTGTTAATTACCTTTAAAATTTCTCCCTGAGCCTGCTGTGGAAATCCATGCTGTTTCTGTGGTTTGGGGTCAGGACCTGAGATCATAATCGTACCTGGAATGTGCCCGCAGTTGTGCTTGTGTTTGGCAAACGCACCTTTGTGTGTGGCTAATACCCTTCTAATGGTGTCATCTGTGCTAATTGCTGGCGGGTTAAACCAATGGTCCCCTACTGAGCAAATCCTGTTTTCGTAATCTCCTTCTGGAGCGTGGCGGGGGCTCTAGCTGTCTTGGACATTCGCCAGACACACTTGTTTACGGGGTCGAAGGAGAGGTTATGTGAGTTCATTAAGTCTATGCCTAGGATGTGTTCCGCAGTCGGGGGTAGATCTACTAGAACAACGGGGTGGGTAGTGGTTACGTTTCCTATTTGGACAGGTATAGGGGCTGTGATGTATCCCTCTTGCATGTGGCCTGTGAATCCACTGAGTGTGATGGTATCTGTGGTGGGCCAGGGTGTATTTTGGAATAGGTTTGCGGAGTTTTGTGTGGTTGTGTGGTCATAATTCGCGCAAGCCTTTTTACCTGCTTCAGTGGCATGTGAAACTAATGTACGGGACCATTTAGTGGCATCTTTCTCATTGAGGTGAGCGCAGTCTAAGTTTCCGTATACTGCCTTGAAATATGTCCAGAGGCGACCGGCAAAGGCGGTCGGATGTTCCCCTTTCTTTTGCCTACATTTGTTCAAACCCTCTATCGGATCCCCTTTGTTGTATCCGATAGCATCTAATATTGTGGCCTTCATTTCCTCTAGGGTTCCTCCTCCTTCGTTTTGGGGGTCTGGCAAAGCTGACCTTACCGACTGGCTGGGGCTCATTACTATCAATTTTACCTCCTCCCTCTCATCTAATCTGTACATGACCTTTTGTTGGCGCACCTCAAAGAAGCGGGTCTGCTCTGCTCTGTTCTTAAAGCTGCCTGTAAATCGGCGCATTTCTTTGTTAATTGGGTGACCTGGTGTTCAGTCTCCTCTCTTACCAAGACTGCGAGCTGTGTGTCTTGATAGGCCTTGTCGTACTAGGTCTGAAAGCTGCTAAGGTGTATTATGCAAGACTGGTGGCCGTGTTTAACATTGGCGATTTCCCTATCTTTAGCGGCTAACTCCTCCCGGAGTTCCTCAATAATGTCTCACTTTCTTTACTGTTGCCCTCATTCTCTTATTCTCTTCTTGCTTCTCTGCAAACTGTCTGCGGAGTATCTCGACGACCTCCTCGGTGCCTCACAACTGTGCCAAGCAGCACACTATTGCCATTGGCTTTCTAAACTTTGCAGCGTTTTTCTTATATATCTCACAAAGATTCGCCCACCAAGTCTATCCTATCTTTCCTGGACCTGTCTCGGTGTTTGCATCCTTTCCCCTTTAAATACTTTCTCAACATATCCTCCCATATGGGGCACTGCTCTGATTTATCAACTACTGTAACCTCGGATTGCTGCTGTGGATTCATCAACTTCTCTATCATCTGCGATGCCATCTCTTCTCTACTTACAATTTGGAACAGGGGGAATAAGGAATCGATCGAACAACAGGTACGGCTTACGGCTATATTCCTGTTCACAATCCCTCTCGATTTGCATGCAAGTCTGACGAGTTTACCTTACCCTTCCCTGTTAGTTACGCATGCAGTTAGTGCGCACTTCTGAAAATCGGTTACTTGGCCGATATGAAACTTACTCTTGTGGTTCGTTCTCTTTCCCAATTTAATTCAAAGTTGTGGGATTCCTCGGAGTAACAAAGTCACTTCTAATCGAAATCCTGTCAGAGTCGCCAATAAATGTTGCTTTCTTTACTTTGGGGTGAACCACAAGCTGTTTCTTATATCGGCCAAATGACCACACAACCGATATGTTAGCTCAAATACACAGTTTATTAATAACACAAGACTTGTATCTCTATGTAATAACATACGCGGTTCCGTACTAAACTACACCTAACGACTAAGATGACCTTTACTTAACTTCGAGTGACCGGCACTGCGCGAGATAAGGCCTTTATCCGGATCCACGTGGCCGGTTTGGAAGTTGTTGAGTTTGTCTCAGCTGGACTCATCCTTCAGGAATGGTCGCGGATCCCTGAACTTGGTTGTTCTGCTGCAATTGGTCGCACACAGGCCGGTCCCAAAAGAGATCGATCTCCAGTGTGCAGGGCTTTTTATCCTTCATCTCATTCGTGCCCTTTTGGGCGGTCCTTACTCCAGGTCCAATGGATCGATAGGGTTTTCAATCACCCTCATCGATCTCAGTCAATTAGGGGGCGGATACCTCGGTAGCTGGGCGGGTCCCAGCTATCATTGTCCCAGGCACGCAGGCCTTTCCAAATAAGGGGGGGATGGCGCCGGTTAGTCTGCTACTGTTGTAACTCCATGATTCAAACTCTGTTGTCCTGGAGAAAATGGTGATCGACTCTTAATGGATACAAGTTTCAACCAAGTCTGGTTTCTTTGCGCAATACACAGAGGCTGTGTACCTGTCCGTGTCACAAATTGACCACAATTCCCATGGTCCTTTGCAGGTGGCCATTTTACATGGCTACAGTGTGAGCACATCACTTCACTTTAGAAGTACTCCATTATTGGATTAGTTACCTTGCAGTTTCAAAACCGAGGCACAGTCGATTTTTTCCAGTGACCATAAAATGCAGTTTTTAGAAGATTAGATTATGAGATTCCTGCTATCCGATATTAACAGATTCCGTGGACATTAATTTGTTTGCTTCCTGGGTCGCCTGGAGGTGGACAAATTGGTTGTGAAGTTCACCCATGTAAAAATCGTGACTGCATTTCAAAAGTAAACATAAAGCGCTTTTGGATATTCTAACGATTCAGTAAGGCGATGTGTGTGTGCTCTTTTGTTCGTGGTTTGATGTAGGAGCTATTGGACTGTGAGTCATGCTCGAGTATTCTTATACACAGGATATAATGGAAGAGCTGTAACTGGGTGTAGCAGATTGAAAGTCCTGATTGTGGCATGGATACTGGAATATTCCACATGTTAGATGGTATTGTCAATTAGGCCTACCTTGTCATCAGGCGTTTTTTATTTAAGTACTCCATAGGATCTTGCTTGTTCCCCCAAGAACAGTGGACAGCATCTTTACCATGGTCACCACATCTTGTCAGCAGTGGTAAGCTGCAGTTGTCCATCCATGGTACCCAGGCATGTCAAACAATGAAACACTCACCTCATGTGTCATCAGGTCCAGGTCCACTTCAGCTGCCACTAAACAAGGGCTTGGAGCCAATTTACTTTTGATCCGCAGACATGGGTTTTCCATCGCAGCCTGGTCATTGTTTGCTCTTCCCACGATGCCTTCTTAAATGTTAGAAACTTCCCCAAATTTCTGAGGCTTTTTAAAAAATCCCCATATTTGGCTTTATACATTTAGGGGCCACATCCCTTTTCCTATAGAATAACAAGGGTCCTTTTCCTTTTTGGTTGCTGTGTAGCTGCGCACTGGAAGGAGAATCAGGAGTTGGCCTCAACACATCAGTTGTGACCATCAGTCTACCAGTGTGTATTGTACTTCACACTGAGGGATTCTTGGATTTTTATCCAGAATTGTTGAATCAGCTCTAGGACGAACTCGGGTACAAACGATTGTGTGACATAGCACTTCCCTATTATCAACTATTTCAGCTACTCCCTGTTCCCAATTTAAAACATAATCCTGGTCAGTATCATTTCTTATCCATTGACTCCACTTGTTTGAATCTTTTGTGTCAAATCATTCCCACCGTCGGGGTGGCAGCATTGTATTTCTCATTTTTGTTGCCCGCTCATAGATCATTCTCAAACCACATATTCCTCAAAATGTTCTCTTCCTAACTCAACTGTTCCTCAGTGAATTCTCAAGCCAGCTTCCTCATTTGTTCTTTCCAACATGAACTGTAGCAATGTGTTCACAGAAGGACTTGCAGATCTGTATCCTTCACATTGTACCACTTAATTTTTCACATTATGGGTATAGATCTGACTCTTGTTTTCCAGTACTCCTTTCTTCAGGTATCTTATCCCATTCATTGTATTTTAAATCGTTTCCTGTAATATTTAGTTAAGAAAACATTCGGAAGAAAATTAGCCTTGGCTTTCAGGTTGTTTTGACCTCCTCATTTACCTTCTCAGTTTTGTGCTGTGCTTCTCTGTGTTCTTCTATATTTTCTTCTCATGTCATTTTAAAATGCACTTGAAATAACACACGCATTTCTTTGGGGGCTTTACCTTTTAGTTCTGCTCTTGACTTAATTATTTCAGGAGCTGTATGGTTAGACAGTGTATTAATCAGGAAACAATAGGAGCTTGTTACAAAGGGAATACAATAATCGGGGAGATTTTTATCTGCTTCAAGACTGGGGAAAGTAAAATTGACAAAAGGAGTTTGGAGTTGGAGGTCATGGAATGCATTCAAGACAGTTTCCTCGAGCAACACATTGTGGGTCCAAAGGAGGTTATCTTTGATCTTTTCTTGTGCAATGGCACAGGGTTAATTATTAATCTCATAACATATGATTTGGAGAGACAGTTAGCTCAGTTGGCTAGGTGGTCAGGGTGTGTTTTAGAATAGTACCAATAGCATGGGTTCAATTCCTATTCTGGCTGAAATAAATTTGGCCCCTGCATCCGTGTCTGTCCTAGAGTTAACACGGAGCAATGCCACTCTATTAATATAACCAATTGTCTGTATTTTTAGGCCTTCCGTATGAGAATCCCCACAATTTGTCATTTGTAAGACCGAGGGAAGACTACTAAACTGCAGGAGTGATAATACTGACCAATTGGTGTCTTTTATGTTAAAACAAACTTTAATTTGAACACATAATCAATCACATTAGCAGCACAGTAATAGCTTTCCAATTAATAGTTGAAACAGTGAATAAAAGAGAAAAAAACCTTTAACTCCTATCTACACCTGCCACCATACATTCTAATTAAGCAACCCATTGAAGTTCAAATGCCACTTATAAATATAGTTAACAATTAGGGTTACCTGCTTCTCTGTGTAGATCTCTAGAGAGAGACCCTTTCAGGAATAACCTGAAAATCCTTCTGTCTTGTCAGACTGAAATCATATGGCAATCTGCAAAACTGCAGTCAGACCTGTCTCCTCCCATAAATTACATCATCTGCATCCCAAGCATACGGCATACTAAAGTCTCCTCCCACTAAGATGTCCCATGACTGGCTTAGCTAGGACTAAACAAGATCCCTCATAAATTATCTACACTCCAGGGGAGCTTCTAAACAAAAACAATGTTCCATTAGCCAGCTCTCTGTAATCAAGTAAATGGGTTAAAATCAGTGATTACCTCACCTTTACAACCCCTTAGTGATAGCTTTAGCAGACATACTGCCTGTATGTATTTGGACCCAGGGTTTTTAATAACATTACCGCAACAATTATTATATATAATAATTTCCTAAATTCGTCACACTTTCTAATAGTGAAAGATGCTCATGGGTCTTCACTAATTACCTACCTAACTACTGATGTAATAAGTGATGCTCTGGGAAAGATGATTATAATATGATTTACTTTCAAGTTGCATTGGAGAACACACGAGTCCAAAACTTGAACTTAAATAAAGTTTATTATGCATATGATGTGCAAGCTGACACTTTTGTGTTGGAAAATTAGGTTAAAATGTTTGATGGTAGATGGACAATAGCGAACATTTAAGGAAGTATTTCATAATTCTTAGTGAATCTATGTTCCATTGAATAATATAAAAAATGAAATGGATAAGACATCCATCCATGACGAACTAAAGACATTAAGGATTTTTAAATGAAAAGGTGCTTTTATAATATTGCCAAGACTGTAGTGCAGTTCAGAATTTAAATGAATGCCTTTAGGATTTCTTTGTCTTGACTGCTATACAAACTGTTCATAATTGCTTTACTCTTGATTCCCAGACTCTAGAAAACTAGGATCATATGTTTAATTTCCCTCTGAAATCTATTGTCCCACTGGTTACTGTAATTATCTCTTTAACTTTGAACACTTTGTTTACTCTTCCTTGAATTCTTCTGAACAATACCCTAGTCTCTGTTCTCTTACCGCCAGTCGTTTTAAACATTCTTCCTGTCCTAATTCCTGGTTATCTGGACTGTAACTTGTTCCTTGGGAAGCCTGCATCTTTGCAACTTCCTTGTCTTGTCTGCTTCTCCTGGCAGAGTTGAGAGATGTTCAGTTCCTTGTGTCCTGTCTCCAACTTCAATATATCCAGCTAAAATCTTTTCTATCCTTACAATCTTCTTTCAAACAACAGTTTCTCTCAGATGTTTCCTCTCCTTACTCTTCATGCCATAGCCCTCTTAAGCACAACAGAAACACAGTGGGAATTGACCAACCCCCCAGACACATAATAACCTTTGCCAAGCATGAATGTAACTATGGGCTCGGTTTTTCGGAAAAATTTCCAAGTGTGGTAGCGAGTGCAAACTGTCGCAAGCTTCCCGGTGCTTGGCCCGGCGAGACCGTCACCACAATACAATGTTAAGTGGTCGACTTAAGGAGGCCCATTGGACTTCACACGCAAACCAATCCTCGCCAGCTGATACAGTGGGACCATGCTCGCCAGCTCCCCCCAATAAGTTGGAGCAGCACTTAAATTGCTCTTGCACAGCCAACCCCACTCATCTTGCAGCCATGGCGCCGAACCGACTGGCCCCATGATTCGGGGATGCAGACCTGGGGAGGCTCTTAACAGGTGATCGAGGTCAGAATGGATATCCTGTTCTCCTGAGAGTCCCAGAGGATGAGTCACAGAAAAGCCAAGGTCACCTGGGATGCATTGGCAGCGGCCACCAGCTTGAGCAGCGTGACCAGGTAGATGGGCTCCCAGTACCACAAGAAGGTCAGCGACCTACAGAGACCGCACAGGTGAACTGGCACTGCCCACCCCACTGAGCCTGCACCTGGCCCCGCCCCCATCCCGCACCGCGCCATGCCAGACATCAGAATCCTCACCAGCTTTGAGAACGGGCCCTGGAGGTTATGGTGTGGCCAAGGATAGAGCGGTCACCAACGCCGAGATAACCGAATGCCGCAGAGGTGAGGATTCACCGGGCCCCACCAGGATGGACTGTCACACATGAGTTTTTATTGCATGGTCCATCCCTCCCACTGACCACATGTCCATTCCCCCGCAGGACCTCCAGCCGACGGCGCCGACCTATACGAGGTTATCTACCAAGCCCCCTTCCCATGAGACCACCTAGGAGAGCTCCGAGGATGCCACCATAGATGCGTTACAGCTGTCATCCCACCCTCCACCAGCACAGAGACATGCAAACCGGTGGCCAATAGTAATGGTCAGATTTGTGGGTCACACCTGGTGAGCACCAAACACCTGCTGATACACATCAGGTGGAGGGCGCAGGAAAGCCCAGGCGTGACAGCAGTCAGAGGACTGCTGGAATCCAGGACCCAGCTGAGTCCCAGTCAGATCCTGAGCTTCTGGAGCAGGGTGACATTCAAAGTGAGATATCAGCAAACTCCAGCAAATCCATAGCCAATTGGAGGCGTCCCAGAGGCTACGGACGCAGGAGATGTCGCCGACAATGTGTGGCACCGAGGCCAACACTGCTAGGGTGTGGACCGCAGTGGACAGCCTGGTACTGACATCAGCAGCATTAGTGGAGGGTCCAAGACATCATGCTATCGGTGAGGGCCTCGGTCGGCTGTCCAACTCGATAAGGGATGTGACCCAGTACTAGGCGGACTTTGATGAGGCACTACAGGACATGTACCAGTCTCAGATGGGAATAGCCGCGCTCCTGAGCTTATCCCAATTGCAGGTGGGCATTGCCGAGGCACTGCAGAGAATGTCCCAATCACTGAGGAGCATCGCTTGGGGGTTGACACCATATTTCAGACATTGGGGAACTGCCAGGGCTGGCAGAGCCAGATGAAGCAGGGGCAGCTAGGGCTCAAACCAGCTGCCCCTCCATCTCGACGTGAACCCCAGGGCCCTATTGGCACCGACCGGGAGGTGGGGGCGCTCAGTGACAACCCAGAGATTGGGGATAGTGACCATCACCTCCCCCGAGTTCCATCCCTTGAACGATGCCACGTCTCGCAGTCAGCAACCAAACAGAGCGGCACAGCTGTGCATGTGCCGCCGACAAGTGCACTGGGGCTCTCCAGAGCCCCCAGAGAACGCCTGCCATGGACATTGATGGCCACGGACTTGGTAAGCAGATGGCTACCTCCACCTCTGATGTGCATCCTGGGGACGCACCTAGTCGCAGTGGTAGAGCACGTCAAGGCTCACTGAGGGCCCTGAGGGAGGGCTGGGAGTGGGTAGGTATGGGGTAGGAGGGGGAGTGTGCATTGAGGGAGGGTGAGGGGGTGCTGGGTGAGAGTGGGGCAGTACCATGGGTAGAGTGGGACAGTGTTGAACACTTGTGAACCATTAGAAAGTTCTGCATCACAATCAGGTATGATGCAGAGACGCGATACAATGAGGTCCATGTGGCCACCCATGCTGTCATTGAGTGGTGCATCGGACTGCTCAAAATGCGATTCTGGTGCCGCGGCCGCTCTGGTGGTGCACTACAGTACACCCCCCCCCTCCACAACCTGACACTGCAGCAGGCGACATGCTGGAGGGTGAATCTGGCAGAAACCTACTGTTCTCTGTTAGTTTTCCCCAGGGAGGTGTCCACATTGAATTAGTTGCCACTCACTATGAATCAGGGCATTCCTAGATCAGATGTAGCACCGATTATCTGAAACGTTAAATCTGCCTTTACATTTGTTTACCACATGACAGAAAATTGGCATTTACATTTCCCACGTTCGCGTTCTTTGTGAAGAAGTAGCTTGAAGATGCCTTCAGCCAATCAGTTGGGGCCAGTTTCTGATCCTGGACCCAGAGTGCCAGGAAGAGTTCCAACCTGTTGTATCGATTGGACTAGTTTTCCTTCTCTACGCATGTGCGTCTTCCAGCAGATGCTGAAAGATAACATTTTCCTTCTAGAAAAATTACCTTTGCCAGCAGGCTTTTAAATTGCTCACTTTAAGGCTGTGGTGATTGATGGCCAGCATCGAAAAAGAAATGGAATTATGCATCTCAATTAGAAATAATGTTACCAACTCCAGGACAGCAAAGGGATTCAATACATGGCAATCTATTGTTCAGGGGTTCGAATTGAAAGAGTTATTGTAGCGTTGATGCATAAAAATAATATGGGAATCTAATCTTCCCCTTCACTTTTCATGAATGGCTGGTAATCTCAGTACAGTATTACAAACATTGGCTGACTCTTATTGGACAACTGTGCAAGATTATGTCAAGATACTGGAATAGTTGAGCCGTGATTTGGCCAAGCTGATCATTAGAATTGCATTTAAGATGGACATTTTCTTTCATTGTTCCTTGGGCTACGGATGTCGTTGACAAAGCCAGTGTTTATTTCCCATCCCTAATTGCCCTTGAGAAGGTGGTTGTGAGTCTCTTTCTTGAAAAACAGCAGGCTGTGAGGTAAAGTTGCTCCAATGATGCTTTGAGAAAGGATTTTCACAGAGTAACAATGAATAAATCAAAGTCATGTATGCCAAGTTCGGATGTTGTCAGGTAGTGCTGCTGCCCTAGATGGTGGAGCTTGCTGCTCAAGATAAAATATAGAAGCCCACATTGCAATAATTCAAAGTTGCAGAATTGGTGTATGTGAATGTTTGTAAAAAAGCTGCCTCATGCCACATTGCTGTTGTAGGCTTATAGAGACTTTAATGATAAGTCAGAATATGCAAGGCATGCACATCCTCACTGGACATACCTCAGGCATAGCCACACCAGCAGTTTTCATTGTATGAAGCCCAGCACAAACATGACACTGCCAGGTTCATGAAATATGCCAGCATTATACAATTCGAATGCCCATAGTTCATTAATATTTCATAAAGTAAGAAAACATTGATTGTCTTTATGCTGTAGGACAGCATTCAGGAAAGATGTCAGAGGTAGTTAATAATCTGGCAGGTAAGTGATATTTAAAAAATATTGCACTGGATATCATAAAGGAACTGCGAGCTTGTATTCGATGAGATCAAGCGGGTCACCCCCGTAGGTCTTATAAGGCTTATTACAGGGGGATGGATGTCTTTTGGTATAACTGCACACTTTGGGTATGCTCCACAATATGACCTCAGTACAGGAGCCTGTGATAGATGATTTAAAATACCGATATGTGTTCCTTGTAACATTGATTTCAAACACAAGATTATAATGAAAGATAAACTGACTGTTTTCAGGGTGATTTTCCCAGTTTGCACTACCAGCCTGTAGTTGCCTGACCCACAATCTGCACACATCGTGCAGTCTCTGCTATACCTTCTATGATGTTTCCTCCATAAGTTTTAACCTCTCCACTTGGCATCTGGTAATCAGATGATATAACGGGCAACACTTTTTATGCAGAAAATAAACAGTTGCAAGTAAGCTGGAACATCAGTGATTAGACAGATGACTAGGTTTTAGTATCCTGTGCCAACACTGAGTAAATGGAGACATCAGTTTTTCCATAATGGAAATATGTAAGAACAGCTTTGTCCAACACATTAGGCAGTATAACCACGTGTGGCTAATTGTAAGTACAAATCTGACAAATAGCTAATCTAATTAGTAAATGAAACATTGGTAACAAACATCATCATTGGGCCTATGGTCCAAATAATCATATTGTTATGGTGTCTATTCCAGAAGGATAGAGAAGGGTTGCTGTGTTCTAAGATAGCTGTTGAGAGAGGGTAGAAGGGTAGCTGGTTCAACCTTGCAATGAGAAGGTGCTTCCAAATTTAGCAGATCATTGAAGAACAAGATGGCACCAGGTATATAGAGACAGGGGCGGCGTGGTGGCACATTGGTTAGCCCTGCTGCCTCACAGCTCCAGGGCTCGGGTTCAGTTCCGGTCTCGGGTGACTGTGTGGAGTTTGTACATTCTTCCACTGTCTGCGTGGGATTCCTCCGGGTGGTCTGGTTTCCTCCCATAGTCCAAAGATGTGCAGGCTAGGTGTATTGGCCATGCTAAATTGTCCCTTAGTGCTCAGAGATGTGCAAGTTAGGTTATGGAGTTATGGGGCTAGGGCGGGGTGGACATGGGTAGAATGTTCTTTTGAAGGGTCGGCGCAGACTCGATGGGCAGAATGGTGCCTTGCTACACTGTAGTGATTCTGTTTGATTCTCTATTTGATTCTATGTGCTTCCAGGGTAAATGCTTTTAGAAATAACTCACTGATTTTTAAAAAAAACTATTTTATTAAGGCATTTATGGTTTTATAATAACAAAAGACACAAGTACAGATTTAAACATAATTCAACACGTAACACACTCCTCCATCTCCCACAGTTCTCGCCTAAGCTAGACTGAAATAGTCTAACTCCCTCCCCCATACCACCCTCCCCCCCACTTGCTCCCTAACCAACCCCCCCTATATTGAATCTGCTGACGGTTCAATTTTCTCCAAACAAGTCGATAAACGGCTGCCACCTCCGAACGAACCCTAATGGTGAACCTCCCAGGAAGAACTTGATTTTCTCAAGCCTGAGAAACCCAGCCATGACACTGACCCATACCCCTGCTTTCGGGGGCTTCGAGTCCCTCCACACCAGTAAGATCCGCCTCCGGGCTACCAAGGAGGCAAAGGTCAAAACATCAGCCTCTCTCGGCCCCTGGACTCCCGGGTCTTCTGACACTCCAAAAATCGCCACCTCTGGAGTCGGTACCATCCTCACCTTTAACACCCTGGACATGACATCTGCAACCCCTTGACAGAATCCCCTGAGCTTCAGGCATGCTCAAAATATGTAGACATGATTTGCGGGCTCTCCTGCACATTGTCCACACCTGTCCTCTCCCCCAAATAACCTGCTCATCCGGGCCACCGTCATGTGTGCCCTGTGGACCACCTTGAATTGTATCCGGCTGAGCCTGGCACATGATGAAGACGTATTGACTCTGCTCAGGGCATCCTCCCACAGACTCGCCTCTAACTCCTTTCCCATCTCACCTTCCCATTTACATTTTGTTTCCCCTGGGTTTCCTCCCAGGCCATGAGTTCTTTGTAAATTTCCGATACCTTCCCCTCCCACCCCAGTTCTAGAAACGACCTTGTCCTGCATCCCCTGTGGTGGAAGGAGCGGAATGGTAAAATCCTGCCTTCGCACAAAATCCCCTACCTGGAGATATTGGAACCCATTCCCTCCCGGCAATTCAAACTTCACTTCCAGATCCTCCAGACCAGGAAAGCTCCCATCAATAAACAGATCCCCCAGCCTCTCGATATCCGCTCTCTGCCCCCCATTCATCATCCCCGGCACAAAACGGTGATTACCACAGATTGGAGCCCGCGCCGACGCTCCCTCTACTCTCATGCTTCCGCCATTGCCCCCAGACTCTCAGGGCCGCAACTACCACTGTGCTTGTGGAGTACCGGGCCGGCGAGAACGGCAGAGGTACCATTAATAATGCTCCCAAACTTATACCCTTACATGATGCTGCCTCCCCCCACTCCCACACCGACCCCTCACCAACTACCCACTTCCTAACAATGGCTATATTCGCTGCCCAGTAGTAGTTCCTAAAGTTCGGCAGTGCCAGCCCTGCCAGCTCTCCTTCCCATCTGCTCCGCTCCAGCAACACTTTCTTTACTCGCAGGGTTTTACCCGCCCACACAAACCCAGATATCACCCTGTTCACCTGCTAAAAAAGGCCTTTGGAATAAAAATAGGGAGACACTGAAAAACAAACAAAAATCTTGGGAGAACCGTCATCTTTATGGTCTGTACCCTTCCCGCCAGTGACAATCGGAGCATGTCCCACCTCCGGAAGTCCACCTTCATTTGTTCCACTAATCGGCCCAGATTTAATTTGTGCAGCTGCTCCCATCTCCTTGCTACCTGAATACCCAGGTAACGAAAACTATCCCCCACCACCTTAAACGGCAACTCCTCCAGTCTCCTCTCCTGCCCCTTCATTTGGATCACACAAACCTCACTTTTACTCATATTCAATTTGTACCCCGAGAACCGGCCAAATTTCCCTAAGATCCGCATAATCTCCCCCATTCCCCCTAACGAGTCGGAAATATATAGAAGTAGGTCGTCTGCATACAGCGAGACCCTCCCTGGACTAGCCCCTTCCAGTCCTTTGACGCTCTCAGCGCCATCGCCAATGGTTCTATCGCCAAGGCAAACAACAGCGGGGAGAGGGGACATCCTTGCCTCGTCCCCCGGTGCAATCTAAAATAGTCCGAGCTCACCCGGTTCGTCCGCACGCTCGCCGGTGCCTGGTATAGCAACCGAACCCAGTCAATGAAGCCCTGCCCAAACCCGAAAGGTCCCAGGACCTCCCACAAATAATTCCATTCCACCCGGTCAAACGCCTTCTCCACGTCCATAGCGACCACCACCTACGCTTCCCTCCCCTCGGAGGGCATCATGATTACATTCAGGAGCCTTCTAACAGTGGCCGTTAACTGTCTATCCTTAACAAACCCTGTCTGGTCTTCCCCTATCAGCCCCGGGACACAGTCCTCTATCCTCGAGGCCAGGATTTTGGCCAGCAATTTGGCATCAACATTTAATAGGGAGATTGGCCTGTACGACCCACATTTCTCTGGGTCCTTCTCCTGCTTCAGGATCAATGAATTCGAGGCCTGTGGCATTGTTGGGGGAAGAACACTTCGCTCCCTTGCGTCATTAAATGCCCTCACCAGCAGCGGGTGCAACATCCCAGAGAACATTTTGTAAAATTCCACTGGGTTGCCATCTGTTCCCGGGGCCTTGCCCGACTGCATGGTCTGCAATCCCTCCAGTATTTCTACAATCCCGATCAGGACTCCCAGTCCTTCCACCAACCCTTCCTCTACCGTCGGAAACTTCAACCTTTCCAAGAACTGCCTCATCCCCTCCACCCCAGCTGGGGGCTCCGACTCCTACAACCGACTGTAGAACTCCTTAAACACCCCATTCATCCCCGCTGGGTCCAAGACCATGTTTCCTCCTCAGTCCTTCACTCCTCCTATCTCTCTGGCCACCTCCCTTTTCCTGAGCTGATGTGCTCGCATCCTACTGGCCTTCTCACCATACTCATATATCGCCCCTCTCGCCTTCCTCAACTGCCCCACCGCCTTCCCTGTAGATAACAGCCCAACTCCAGCTGCAGCTTCTGCTGCTCCTTCAACTAGCCTGGCTCCGGGGCTTCAGAATATATTTTATCCACCTGGAGTATCTCCCTAACCAACCTATCAGTCTCTGCCCGTTACACCTTCTCCCTCCCTGTGAGCCGGTATCAAAATTAGCACCCCCTAACCATTGCCTTCAGCGCTTCCCACATCGTTGCAGCCGAAACTTCCCCCGTATCATTTATCTTCAACTAATTCTGGATGGCCTCCCCCACCCGTCCGCACCCCCCCTCATCTGCTAACAGTCCTGCATCCAGTCTCCATTGCGGGCACTGATCGTCCTCCTTGCTCCCGTAACCCCACCCAATGTGGGGCATGGTCCGACACAACAATCGCCGAATACTTGGCATCCACCACCCCTGCCAGAAAAGCCTTGTTCAAAACAAAAAAATCAATCCGGGAGTACACTTTGGGGACTTGGGAGGAAAAAGAAAACTCCTCCACTCTTGCCCGCCTTAACCTCCATGGATCTGCCCCCCCCCCCCCCCCCCCACCTCATCTATTCCATAAACCTTTTTAACTCCTTCGCCGCGGCTGGCGCCCTCCCTGTCCTTGAACTCGACCGATCGAACCTCAGTTCAATTCCCGTCCCTTCCCATGATCAACCTATGTGATTCCAGTCCCAACACCTGCCTCATAAACTCTGCGTCATCCCAGTTTGGTACGTAAATATTTCCTAAGACCACCGGCATCCCCTCCAACTTCCCACTTAGCATAACATACCTACCCCCCCCGAATTAGCCACTATGCTCCCTACCTCAAACGAAACCCGCTTATTAATCAAGATCGCAACCCCCCCCTAGTTTTAGAATCTAGCCCCGAATGAAACACCTGCCCTACCCAACCCTTCCTCAGCCTAGTCTGATCCACCACCCTCAGGTGTGTCTCTTGTAACATTGCCATGTCCGCCTTCAGCCTCTTCAGATGTGTAAACACGCGAGCCCTCTTGACCGGTCCATTCATCCCTCTCACGTTCCATGTGAAATGAAAAATGAAAATCGCGTATTGTCACAAGTCGGCTTCAAATGAAGTTGCTGTGAAAAGCCCCTAGTCGCCTGTTCTGTGCACCCTGTCCACCTCCAAGGGCCGAGTAAATGCACCTTCACCCATCAGCATCTCGAGCATACGCGCCACGTATGCCCCTGCGTCCGATCCCTCAATACCCTCCGGGAGACCAACGATCCTCAGGTTCTGCCTGCGCGACCTGTTCTCCAAACACTTCACCTTCTCTTGCAGCCTTTTCTGGTGGTCCCTCATCAGTCCCAACTCTGCCTCCATTGCGGTTAGCTGGTCCTCGTGCTCAGCCACTGCCTCTTTCACCTTCTTGATTGCCTGGCCCTGGGCTTCCAATCTTTGCTCCACCCGGTCAATCTCCGTCTTAATTGGGTCCAGGTACTCTTGCCTTTGCTTGGCAAAGCTCTCCTGAAGGAAGTTCACCAGCTTCTCCGTTGACTCCTGGGCCGGCAACCCCAGTCCCTGAGCCTCCGCCATGCTTTCCTGTGCCGCTGACTCCACTGCCTTCTTTGTCCAACAATCTCTTCTTTGCAAACCACGTCTGATCCACGACTCCATAAACTGGTGGGGAATTCTCCTTCTCTTCTTCACCAGCCTCCAATTTTACCACTCAAATCCCCCACACGTCGGGGAAACAGGTCTCAAAAGTCCACCACGAACGGGAGCTATCAAATAGGTGATCTCTCACTCCATGGCCGCCACCGGAAGTCGAAATAACTCACTCATTCCAGAACACGCAATGGCCTCGGCAACTCTTCATTTGTTTTTCAAAAAAAAAACTGAACTTCATTGTGTCTACTATTGTATTTGTCTATGGAGAGCATCGACAATGGCAAGTGAGATGCACCAGACCACAATGTTGCAGCATGGGATCTTACTATTTTCTAATCTGATTTATTTCTCTTTGGTTTAGCGGTCATTTGGATGGGATATTTCAGTGAGTGGGCAAATGAATGGCGGATGCAATACAGTTTGGATAAATGCGAGGTTATCCACTTTGGAAGCAAAAACGGGAAGGCAGATTATTATCTCAATGGCGCTAAATTAGGAGTGAGGAATGGGCAACGAGACCTGGGTGTCCTGTACACCGGTCACTGAAGGTA
Source organism: Scyliorhinus torazame (assembly GCF_047496885.1). NCBI lineage: Eukaryota > Metazoa > Chordata > Chondrichthyes > Carcharhiniformes > Scyliorhinidae > Scyliorhinus > Scyliorhinus torazame. The sequence goes on along the minus strand of NC_092707.1, from coordinate 198,713,440 downwards.
ACAATGCAAGTTCAGCAGGCAGTAAAGAAGGCAAATAATTTGTGCATGTTGTCAAGTTTCAGTTTTGAGGAAGCACCAGGCTTGCTTCTGGAAGGTGGGTTTAGTGGAGGAGGAGCATTGGGAATGAGCCTGGCCTGTAACAGCTGCACTTTGAATAAAGGCTATTAGGATATGAAGCACGCATTAATCAGAAACCAATCCTCCTAAAATAGACAGTGTGCATAGGATTTGAGATCAGCTCAACTTCTTTATGGCACTGTGGCCTCAACAGAATCCTTGTAAAGTACATCACTCTGAGTGGGACATTTATGTAATGTGGCCAAAGAATTTCATAATTTGATTTATGTATCAATCACATCAGGCCCCTTGTATTGTACATCATTTTCACAGACACCGTGTTTATCATTCTCAACTGGTCCCTTGTATTGTACATGATTTCCAAGAGGACCATCATTATTGTATATTGTTCCCAACAGGCAAAGGTATGTCTCTTCTTCTATGTGATATAACAGCCTTTTGTGGAAACATCCAAGATTACAATTATCCCAAGACTCAATGGTTGTCCTTCAGGCCCTCTCCGGGAATGGACAATTCACCAAGGAAGGGACAAATCCCAAAGCCCTTGACCAATTCTCCAAATAGATGGACGCACTTGGCCGATAGATTAATCTTTAAGTGTAAAAATCAGGTTCGGCTGAGATGCCAAAATTGAATTTGTACATCAGTAGCTTACAAAGCTAATGACCAGTGTTTAACATTAACGCCCAGTCCTCCTTGGGTATGCAGGGGGTGCCAGAAGACTGGAGAACTTCAAATGTTACACCCTTGTTCACAAACAACTGGATTGGATTGGATTGGATTGGTTTATTGTCATGTGTACCGAGGTACAGTGAAAAGTATTGTTCTGCGTACAGCTCAAACAGATCATTCCATACTTGAAAAGAAAATACATAATAGGGCAAACACAACATAGACAATGTAAGTACATAGACACAGGCATCGGGTGAAGATGCGTGAAGAGATCAGATCTGTCCATAAGCCCTTCAGTCCATAAGAGGGTCGTTTCGGAGTCTGGAAACAGCGGGGAAGAAGCTGTTTTTGAATCTGTCAGTGCATGTTCTCAGAATTTTGTATCTCCTGCCCGATGGAAGAAGTTGGAGGAGTGAATAAGCCGGGTGGGAGGGGTCTTTGATTATGCTGCCCACTTTCCCCAGGCAGCGGGAGGTGTGGATGGAGGCAATAGATCGGAGGCAGGTTCGTGTGATGGACTGGGCTGTGTTCACGACTCTGTAGTTTCTTCCGGTCTTGGGCCGAGCAGTTGCCATACCAGGCTATGATGCAGCCGGATAGGGTGCTTTCTATGGTGCACCTGTAAAAATTGGTAAGTGTCTATGTGGACATGCCAAATTTCTTTAGATTCCTGAGGAAGTATAGGCGTAGATTCCTGAGGAAGTATAGGCGCTGTTGTGCTTTCTTGGTGGTAGCGTCGACATGGGTGGACCAGGACAGATTGCTGGTGATGTGCACACCTAAGAATTTGAAACTGCTAACCATCTCCACCTCGGTCCCATTGATGCTGACAGGGGTGTGTACAGTGCTTTGCTTCCTGAAGTCAATAACTCGCTCTTTAGTTTTGCTGAAATTGAGGGAGAGATTATTGTCGTTGCACCATTCTACTAGGTTCTCTATCTCCCTCCTGTGTTCTGACTCATCGTTGTTTGAGATCCAACCCCCTACAGTCGTGTTGTCAGCAAACTTGTAGACTGAGTTGGAGCCAACTTTTGTCAAGCGGTTGTGTGTGTATAAGGAGTATAGTAGGGGGCTATGTACGCAACCTTGTGGGGCCCCGGTATTGAGGACTATTGTGGAGGAAGTGTTGTTGTTTCTTCTTACTGATTGTGGTCTATGGGTTAGAAAGTCGAGGATCCATTTGCAGAGTGAGGAGCCAAGTCCTAGGTTTTGGAGCTTTGATATGAGCTTGGCTGGGATTATGGTGTTGAAGGCGGAGCTGTAGTCAATGAATCGGAGTCTGATGAGGAGTCCTTGTTGTCGAGATGCTCCAGGGATGAGTTTAGTGCCAGGGAGATGGCATTTGCTGTGGATCTAGGTAATTTGCATACTGTCTGTTGCAGCGGTATGCGAATTGCAGTGGATCTAGGCTTTCTGGTAGTATGGAGTTGAAGGATAAACCCACCAACTGCAACCCAATAAGTTTAACCTTGGTGGTGGAAAAGGTCTTAAAAATGATTGGACAAGTGTGGATTAATCAAGAAAAAACAGATTGGATTTGTTAAAGGCAAATCATTGTTTAATTATCTTGTTTGAGCTTTTCAGATTACGTGACAGAGAAGGTTGTTGACAATAATGTCGCTGATGTGGTGCACATGGATGCCCAAAAGGGATTTGATAAAGTGTTACACAATCGGCTTGTCAGCAAAGGTGAAGCACATGGAATAGAAGAGCACCATATAGTATAGATGTGAAATTGGTTGAGTGACAGAAGATAGAAAATAGTGGTGAACAGTTTGGACTGGAGCAGCGATCTACCTCCAGGAGTCGGTACTTGGACCACTGTATTTCTTGATTTATGTATGATGTGGAGATGCCACCGTTGGACTTGGGTGAGCACAGTAAGAAGTTTTACAACAGGTTAGTTCGAATCACTAGCTTTCGGAGTGTAGCTCCTTCATCAGTTGAGTGAAGAGGTAGGTTACACAAACATATGTATAGACAAAGCCAATGATTCAAGATGATACTTTGAATGCGAGTCTTTGCAGGTAATTAAGTCTTTAAAGGTCCAGACGGAGCAACTGGAGAGAGGGATAATCACAGGTTAAAGAGGTGTGAATTGACTCAAGCCAGGACAGTTGGTAGGATTTCGCAAGCCCAGGCCAGATGATGGGGGATGAATGAAATGCGACATGAATCCAAGGTCGCGGCTGAGGCCGTACCTATGCATGCAGAACTTGGCTATAAGCTTCTTTTTGGCGATTCTGCATTGTCGCGCGTCCTGAAGGCCGCCTTGGAGAACGCTTACCTGAAGATCGGAGGCTGAATGCTCTTGACTGCTGAAGTGTTCCCCGACTGGAAGGGAACATTCCTGCCTGGCGATTGTCGCGCGATGTCCATTCATCCATTGTTGCAGCGCCTGCATGGTCTCGCCAATGTACCACGCCTCGGGACATCCTTTCCTGCAGCGTATGAGTTAGACAACGTTGGCCGAGTTGCACTAGATTGAGAGGAGGTTTGGTAGAGATGTGGAAAAGAATGGAAGGGGAGAGGGGCCTAGGCAGGATAGATAGAGATAAAGTGTTCCCATTGGAAGAAGGGTAGAGAACTACCAAGATATGGATTCAAGAACCAACAGAAAGACCTTTTTCTCGCAGTGAGTGCTTAGGATGTGCAATTCCCTTCCTGAGTTTGATGGAGTCAGATTCAATCGTGGTTTTCAAAAGGAAAATGGATAAGCATTTGAAGGGGAAATAAATTACTGGGGGAGTGGAACTAGCTGACTTGCTCTTGCAGAGAACTGGTATAGGCTTTGACGTGTCAAATTGTCGAGAAACGCGACGGCGTTTCCGACGGCGTCAACACTTAGCCTCAGGATCACAGAGTCCTGCCCGAGATGTTTGCCTTTTGATATTTTGCTCTACAGTCTGCCATGAGAATGTTTGGCGTCAGTCCCACAGAAACTGAAGCATCGGCTATTTCTACTGTCAGGATCTCTGTAGTGATTGATACCATTTAAAAAGAGATCAATTTTGAGTTGGCAACAGGAAGGATCATGACATTGTTTCAAGTTTTAAGACTTTTACTGGAATAATCAAACTAAAAGCAACTTTAATACCCTGGCCAGACTTTTCTGGCCGTTCATGCTGGTGGAATCTTCCTGTCCTGCCGATGGTGCACACCTACCCCGGGTTTCATGGCGGCGAGGGATGCAGTCAGTGGGTCACCCCATTAACAATGGCGAGACCAGAAGATCCAGCCGGCGGCCACTGCCTGGCTGCCTCCGCCATCCCAAAACCCGCGGTGGGTTGCACAGAAAATCCTGCCCACTATTTTTGTACGCAACTTATTCTGTAAACTTCAGAAATGTTTCCCCACTTTACTGTTCCCCTCTCAAAACTTAACTCCATGCATTCAGTGATAATGTGCAGTTAGAGAGCAAAAGGTTAGCATGTTAAATAATTAACCACAGAATTGGAGAATATATGGGATGACCACTACAGTCTGCCTGTGTGTCTGAAGGTGGAAATAAATCACACACCCGATGCAATGTTTTCATCTTAAAACTGTTCGGAAAACAAAGGTAGTTTTGAGGGATTTGTATGGGTAAACCTTAGAAAGAAGGTATAGTTTTAAGTGTGTTTAATTTAATGTTTCTGTGTCTTGAAGTGGAAAACCTATAGGTAGATTCATGCTGGACAAAGGTGTTGTTTAAGTTCCAACTGGGTTTCTATTGTGCTTGAAGAGGGCTACAGTGTGAAAAACAAATAAATGCGGCAGCGTATGGCCATTGTTTAGCAACTGGAGGTCCTTGTCAGACAAAATGCTTTCAGTTTAGGTAATTTGAGAACAGTTGGAGGCAGTATCTCGGGAAGAGAACATCTCTCAACTCTTCCAGAATAAAGACAGCGCGGTGGGACAGTGGGTTAGCACTGCAGGCCTCATGGCGCCGAGGTCCCAGCTCTGGGTCACTGTCCGTGTGGAGTTTGCACATTTTCCCCATGTTTGCGTGTGTTTCTCCCCCACAACCCAAAATATGTGCAAGCTAGGCGGATTGGCCACACTAAATTGCCCCTTAATTGGAAAAAAAAATGAATTGGGCACTCTGGGCAGGATTCTGTGATCCTGAGGCTAAGTGTTGACGTCGTCGGAAACGCCGTCGAGAAACGCGACGGCGTCAACACAGCCTCAGGTTCAGCAATTCTGGCCCCTACAGGGGGCGAGCACGGCACTGCAGCAATCTACGCCGCTCCAGCTGCTGATCCTGGCGTGAACTGGGCACCGCGGGGTCCGCGCATGCGCAGTGGGAGGCCGGCTCCAACCCGCGCATGCACAGTGGCACCTGCGCCAAGGTGTGCATGTGCAGCGGGACTCGGGTCTTTTACGACGGGCGCTCGGCCTATCCTGGGCCGAGAATCAGCGAGGGGGGGGCCCGTAGAGCGCCCCCCGACCGGCGCCGCACCTACCACGGCAGTGCCAATGGCGCCGATTCTCTGCTCTGCGTAGGGGCGGCGTGGCGCGATTCACGACAGTCGCGGGGATTCGCCGGCCCGGCCCCGGGCTGAGAGAATCCCACTCTCTAAATTTATATTTAAAAATCTTTTCAAGAATAAAGACTGGACAGGAAGGGAGCTACAAAGAGGCAGTCTTCCTAAAGTGCAAGTTACAGTTCAGATTAACAGGGACTCGGGATAGAGTGTTTAAAACGGCTGAAGACTTCAAGGAAGAGGAAACAAAGTGTTCTGAGTTAAAGAGACAATCGCAGTAACTAAATTTAAAGTGGGATGGCAAATTTAAGAGGTAGATGAAACATCCAATGCTATTTCAATAGTCTGGGAGTCGAAGGCTAAAGTAATTGTGAGCCGTTTGTGAGCATTCAAGACCAAGAAATCCTAAAAGGCTTGGAGTGAAATCCTGGACTGGATTTGTTGTTAAAAGCAAAATGGAAGCTTTGTTTGAGTGTCATTTGTAAAACCTGGACTGGACTTCAGAATGCAAACCATCAAGGCCAAGCATTATTATGAGAAAAGTATTTAAATTATCTTTTGGGGAGTGGGATTTGGAAACTCTCATGTGACAATCATCTGGGGAGATTCTGAGAAGACGCTAACTTGGATTCAGCGATCCGTGTATTTGACCACCGTCATCGTGTGTGTTGAAAAGGGACTTTTTGTGTTCATGAGAACATTGGAGCTTAAGATGTATTTTGTGTTCAATGTTAATCTTTAAATTTGTGCGTATTTGTTAAGCTAAGGGGAAGTAAAGTGATATTGTATTATAATCCAATGTTTCATGTTTACTGAGTGTTTTTTTTTGGTTAAATTAATTAGAAGTCCTGTGACTGTGTTCCTCCATGTTTTATATTAAAAAGTAAAAGTTACCACCATTTGAGCCAGGGGTCCATTCTGGGATACTCCCGTCTAGTTATAACATCAACTAGGATTGTAACAAAATTGTTATTTTTACAGATGATAAATAATAAATAGAGATTTTGGGCATGATTCAATTAATCGGGAACAAAGTCCCATTGCAATTGTGTTTAGCCGCGTGTTTCCGGGGCTCCCGGCACCGAGAAACACATGGTCATACAACGTGACTCGCATTGTATAAAGGGCCTAAACGGGAAAGCTCGGCCCAGGCTGCACTTAGCCCTTTTTTGCACACTGAGGAGCTCCGCTCGCCGGAACTCTTGTTGAGGCGGAGCCTCCTGCGGCACATGCTGTCTGTCATCTGATCAAAAGACCAGTGCCGCCTGTACACCTTGGGCCATCGCTGGCCTCCCCCTCTGGGTCTTCCCAGGCCTGTTGGGTGGCTGGATCCTCAGGGTGTGGGGTGGGGCCCTGCACATTGGGCCGCTGCCTGGAGCCTCTGTCAACGCTGCTGCTGCCATCTTCTCCGGCAATTGCCCACCTGGCTTGCCAGCAGCACCACAAGGGCAACTTTCACGGGGTCCAAAATATCGCCCATAGTATGCAGTATCTGTAAGGAATTGGGAGAGGGTGTGAGACTGACAACCAGCGGCGCTTTCTCCCCGGGACCCTCCGTGTCTTCCATAGCTCCCCCCAGTATTTCCGCATCTCCCAGCCTCAACAGGAAGCCCTGCTCACTAGACCGCACACCCTGTATCCCAGACACCTGTATGGAATGTTAGCTGGAGCGAGCGCTGGTCCCCTCCCCGGTGCACATGCCCACCCTCTGGTTGCCAATATGTCCCCAGTGCTGGGGCCCAGCCACTGGGTGCTCGGATGTTGGCCACTGCATCCGTGTTATTGCCTCCTGTAGTGTTCAGGCACAGTATCCAGGCATCACTGTCTGATTTGGATGCAGGCATGGCATGCCTAGGAGCGAAGATGGCTACTCACCTCATCGGGTCCCCACAGCAGCCCTCCCGCCAGCTTCACATTTTTAAAAGGCTGTACTTACCGACGCCCACATGACTACTTGCTGGGACGTCGGTTAGATCACAGGAAGCCGTTAGCTAGGGGGTCGCTCCTGTTAATTATATGGTAATTGAGTTTAAGTGGTGATTATTAGTTTCTCGCCTTACTGCAAAGGGTTTCGCCAATGGGAGTGAACCGTTTAGATCTCAAAAGGATCGGCCAAGGTTCCAGCCAGGCAGTGCCAAGGTGCCCATGTTCCAGGGGGAGGAACTGGGGGCTAGCCAGCTCTATCCCTGGCCACCCTGGGGCCTCCGTTGGCCTGGGCGACCTCCTCGGGTGCTATCGCGCCTGGTCCAAGATTGAATGGTTTAACACGGATTTAAGCATGTGCGGCTTGTTCCTGCCCATTGTGGGTGGAATTTTGGTCACGCTGCTTCGGAAGACTTGGGTAGGTGCCATGGCTGCCGGGAGGCCCGCGGGAAGCTTCACCTGGCATCTCCTGGCCATGTCACACTCCTTGTTGGGCACAACATGTCTGGTAGATGGCGACCAGAGACTTTTATCCTTTTATTTTGAGTGTTTTTTTCTTTGCTCCCCTCTTTTCCTTCTGTGTTTGTCTGTCTTGTGTGTGGAGAGGGTGGGGCGAATTAAAGAGGGGCTGGGTGCTAGCAATTAGATAATAGTCAGCCAGGTGTATTTGCCGCCTCTTTACTTGTAATTATTGTTGTAAATAAAAATGAATTGTGTTTAAATTTACAAACCCGGTGACTAGTTCTTGGGCAGTGAAAGACCAAAGACCTTGGGTATTTCCCAAAAATTAATTATTAATTTCTATTGTGTTGCAACTCTGGGTCAAGTGGTGATGAAATTGAGTGCACACTACTAGCCCAGAGTGATGTAATACTGCCCTGTTTCATGTTTTTTTGAGGGAGGGAATGCTCAGAATGGTACTATATATGGATAAATTGTCCATCAATGCTCTTTTCAGATACCCCACTACTTTCTACCCCTATCTATTTGGTTAATAGCATTTGCAAACACAAGAATGTAAGCTCCACTCTGCTCCTAAATTATTAGCCCTATTTCATTCCATTCTGAACTTCAAAAAAAACATTTAATTTATGATTTACTAGTTGGGGAAGAAAATGCTCAATTTATTTTGCTGTTTCAACACTGGTAGTAATTGTGTCATGAGGTATGTGTATGTTTGTGCTCTGACCAGATAATCAGCTGCAGTGTTATCTCCCCATACTCCAACTCAACAGCTAGCAAGGCAAGGCAAGGTGTAAATACAGTGTACCTTGGAAATGCATTTCAGTAGAATGTGGTTTTGAAGTTTGGAATAATTTGTTCCCATGGTGCCTTAAACCCCTCCTTCACCATCTTGGATTTTTCTTTTTTGTTCTGAAGGGCCAAGATAGTGTAAATAGCAAAAACCTGCTCCTCCTAGCTGAGGGGTCAATTACCAGGGAGCATATATTTATGGTGATTGGTAGAAGGAGTGGAGGGGACATGAGGGAAAACCTTCTCACCTAAATGGTGGTGGGTGCCTGGAATTCACTGCCTAAGTTGGTGGTTGAGGCTGAAATGCTCAACTCATTTAAAAGGTACCTGGATCTGCATCTGAAGTGCTGTAACCTGGAAGGCTATGTACCAGATGCTGGAAAATGGGATTTCAATGAGCGGCTTGTTTCTTCTTTCTCTTTTTGTCCAACATCGACATGATGAGCACTCTGCATTTTTCAGCACTGTAACATTTCTATGGTTTTCGTTCTTTTGTGCAATGTGGGCATCGTTGCCAAGCCAGCCTTTGTTGCTCATTCCTAATTGCCCTTGAACTGAATGGCATGCTCAGCTATTTTAAAGGGCCATGAAGGGTTGTGATGAACGGTTACTGCCTAATCATCATGTAAGGTGATGTCCCCTTTAAGGCCGGGCTTGGAACCCTGGGGACAACGCCTCTGGCTCCGCCCATCTGTGAGCCATATATAAAGGGCTGCCTCATGGGCTGTGTAGCATTCAGCACTCGTCTCAGCTCTAGCATAGTTATTAGCCTAATAAAGCCTTCTTTACAGTTTAATCTCTAAGCGTCATTATTGAGGGTACCTCAATTTATTAGACTAATAACTATGCTAGAGCTAGAGACGAGTGCTGACTGCTACACAGCCCATGAGGCAGCCCCTTATATGTGGCTCACAGATGGGCGGAGCCAGAGGTGGAGTCCCCAGGGTTCCAAGCCCGGTCTTAAAGGGGACATCGCCTTACATGATGATAAGGCAGTAGCCGTTCATCACAAGGGTCAACCACATGTGGGACCAGAGCAGGTAAAGACGACAGATTTTCTGCACTAAAGGACATTCATGAACTAGATGCATTTTGACAACAATCAACAATGGCTTTATGGTCAACATCACTGAGTTTAGCTCTTGATTCCATATTTATTAATTGAATCTAAATTCCACCAGTTGCTGTGGTGGAACTTGAATTCATCTGACCCCAGAGCTTTTAGCCTGGACCTCAGGATTATTAGTCCATTGGCAGTACAGCTATACCACCATCTTCCCTAACTACTCATAACTATAATTTGCTCTATTGCCAATATGCTATGATTCATTGACAGTTTTGATGCATGAGCCAGTGTTGTACGGCTGAGGTTGTCAAAACATATTCCTGTTAGGAACCCATATATTCATCAGTTGAGCCGCATTGGGAGTTTAGGCCTCAGAGGTTAAAGGTCAATGCAGTGACACCCCACGCTATCGTCAGCAAAACACAAACAGTTTGCAATAATTCCCAAAGCACAATCATGGACAGAATCATTCCACTTTTGATTTCTATACACTGACTTAACAATCTATTTATTTATTTTATATTGTTAACACACAATTTTAGAAACCAATGTTGACTGATTTCTTTCCACAGATCTGCTGATCACAGCACCAGCACAGTAGCTCGAAGGATTTGTCCTTCAGATTTTTATGTGCAACAAATGTGATGCTTCAAGTTTCCTGAGTCAGTTCATTAGCAGTTTCATGGCACCTAAATAGATAATTCTGAAGTGTGACCATACATTTCAAAGAGTTTTTAAGCATTTGTCTAATGATTTGCAGTCAGTGTCTGTGGTATGATGCCCTTTAAATATGTTTATTTTACATCTGGACTCTACTGAAATAAAATTGTATCTCCCCCGGTGAGCTACAGTCAACTAATTGAAGCAAGCAAAGTAGTGGACTGCTGGTTTCGCGATGATGTTAGAACTGATTTATTTTACAAACTAAATAATGCATATTTGCTCTTGGGGGTGAGTGTGTGGGTTGGGGGGGGGGGAAGTGCGGTTGCTTATATTTGTTGTATTGATGCTGATTGTGCAGCAGTTCTCAAACTATTTAATGGGTTGTTTTAGATTGAATATAATGGAGCCATTAAATATATATCCATTGGATGGTAATTCTTGGTAGCTAACTCAATTATTAATGAGTGGTGCAATATTAGAGTTTAATTTGGGGGGTTTTTGAACTGAAGGAGGGTCTATAGTTTGTTCTTTCCATCTTGGCCTCTCGCTGATTTTCAGATCGTGGAAAAACACATTTATCTCTTGGACAAAACCTTTAGGGGATTTTCAAAACTGACGCTATATAAAGCAAGTTTGGTGTAATATTGATTGTTTGCTGCAATCAATTCATCGTGGGTAAACTCCAGCTACTCTACACTAATTGATTTGCAATACAAATCGCCATCTTGACAAATTGCATTATGCTTGATTTGTATTGATGTTCCCCACCCCTACCTCTTCTCAACAGAGCCACAAATTTATGTCCACATGAAGTAAGTGCTATCTTAATGTCTTCTGATAGGAAGTGTATGAAGGAAGTTTAAACCTCTGATGCTTGCAGGCTGTAATGTTGGAGACCATTCTAATCAGAACCAGCAAGCTGGCCAAATTTCACACACTCTTATATGTTTTCAGGAGCGTGTTTATTTCTGAAAGTTTGCAGGTTGTACTTTCCCAGCAATAACACCGGCACACACACCGTGCTGTTAGGGAGGGAGTTCCAGGATATTGACCCAGCGACAGTGAAGGAACGGCGATATATTTCCAAGTCAGGATGGCATGTGACTTGGAGGAGAACTTGCAAGTGAGCGGTGTTCCCATGCATCTACTGCCCTTGACCTTCTGGTGGTAGAGATCGTGGGCTTAGAAGGTGCTGTTGTAGAAGCCCTGGTAGGGCGGAGGATGGCGCAGTGTTTATCACTGTCGCCTATGGCACTGAGGACCTGAGTTTGATCCCGGCCCGGGCCATTATCCTTGTGGAGTTTGCACATTCTCGCCGTGTCTGTGTGGGTCTCACCCCCACAACCCAAAGATGTACAGGTTAGGTGGATTGGCCATGCTAAATTGTCCCTTAATTGGAAGAAAGTAATTGCGTACTCTAAGTTTCTAAAGAAAAGAAGTCCTGGTGAATTGCTGCATTGTATCTTGTAGATGGTACACTCTAATGCCACTGTGTGTCAGTGGTTAAAGGAATGCATGTTTAAGGTGTTGGCTAGGGTGCTCTGTCCTGAATGGCATCCAACTTCTTGACTGTTGTTGGAGATGTACATCTGAGCAAGTGAAGAAATTCCATCAGTTTCCTGACTTGAGCCTTATAGATGGTGGATTGGCTTTGGGTTGAGCCTTTTCAATGTTTGGACTTTTATTTGGTATTCATATTTTCTCTGGCTTTTTGTATTGGTGCATTTCTTCAAACTGTTAGTATGATATCCACAGGCACGTGGACCATCAACTTACTAGAGGATTGAAACCACTGCTGAACAAATCGGCAACCATCACAATGAATGTTCTACTGTCTTGTGTTTGAACATTCAAGTCATTCAAAAGCAGAAGAAACTCGTAGCAACTATGACAACAGCTTACATATATATATACAATGTATATATGCAAAGGGACTGGTTTAGCACAGTGGGCTTAACAGCTGACTTGTAATGCAGAACAAGGCCAGCAGCGCGGGTTCAATTCCCGTACCGGCCTCCCCGAACAGGCGCTGGAATGTGGAGACTAGGGGCTTTTCACAGCAACTTCATTGAAGCCGACTTGTGACAATACGCGATTATTATTATTATTATGTCTTAAATCTAGCAAATCGTATCAAGCCATTTCACAAGAACATGATCAGACAAAATGGATGCTGAGCTACGTAAGGAGACATTATAATACAGGTAACCCAAATCTTGGTCAAAGAGATAGGTCCTAAGGAGGAAAGCGAGGCGTGAGGTTTAGGGAGAGAATTCCAGAATTTGGGCTCCAAAAGAAATAAAGAAAATTTGTGATGAGCAAGAGGCCACAATTGGTGGAGTGCAGAGCTCTTTGAAGGCTGTAAGACTGGAGGAGTTTGTAATGTTCTTGTTTGATGGCCTTATTTATTACAAGAATATTTGTCGTTAAAGTTATAAATGATTTATTAACATTAACAGGGGGGTAAACTATATATCTTTTTTTTTTAATTTAGAGTACCCAATTCATTTTTTTCCAATTAAGGGGTAATTTAGCGTGGCCAATCCACCTATCCTGCACATCTTTGGGTTGTGGGGGCGAAACCCACACAAACACGGGAAGAATGTGCAAACTCCACACGGACAGTGACCCAGAGCCGGGATCGAACATGGGACCTCAGCGCCGTGAGACAGTAATGCTAACCACTGCTCCACCGTGCTGCCCCAGGTAAACTATATAGAAGACTACAGATGAACAACAGCAAAATCATGCACATGCAAGCTCTTTCTTTTACTTCCTCCAACCTGTTTTGGTCAGCTGACTTTACATTCGCTTATATACAAGTGGGACTCCTAGTGGTCAGTCGGTGAATTACAATATAACCATGATATCACTACAGAGGTTATAGCTGTAATAACCCCCACGAGATGCACGAGGATACCCTGATTGATCTGGGACTTGTGGAATATGAGCTTCCCCCCTCGTGGGTGGAGGCCACCCAGCTGAGGTTCATAATAACCCAGTATGAAGACCAGCCTAAACAAGGACTGACATGTTGGTTGTCCCAATGGAACTGTATTGTATAAATATATTTGCTGCCATAGACAGACATTTTGTGACCATGATTAAATCGACAATCACCTCACCTCTCGGCTTCCTGGGTCTTATTAATAGCGTTAGAGATAGGTGAGGCCATGGATGCATTTGAGCACAAATCTTGATTTTAAAATCACGACATCGTCAAAATGGAAACCTAATGTAGGTTGGCGAGCACGAGTGTGACGGTGAAGGGGATTTAGTATGTGTTCGGGTACGGGACAGCATGGCTTAACTGAGAAAAAAGTTACCAATCCCCATGAAGTGCAGACATTCAGCAATCTTCCGCATTTTGAGGGTCTGTTACATTGACGCACATGCAGTCTGTGAGCATGCTCATAAACCCAGCACGGTTGTTCCAGCTGTAGTGTGGCTGTTGAGCAGATGTTGTTGATGGCACAAAATATACTGTAGCCAACCCCCAGATTCAACCCCAGACAGAACTAAGTGATTAATAATGATACCTTGGGGCCAGAAACTTGGAGAATGTTTATTTCTGAACCATCAAAACTCTACACTGGTGATTCCGCTTGGAAGAGCAGATATAGAGTGCGATCTAATGGCCGCCCCATTCTGACTCGGAATGCAGCCGGTAATTCTAGGAGAAACCCTGGCCCCAGGTGGCACTGCCAGACTGGCAGGGACACTGTCAAGGGCACCCCCAGGCAGGATTTTACCCATGCTGGGGATTGGGCCTGGGGTGCCTTGCCCTTATGGTGTGAGGTGCGGGAGACTCCAGGACCGCGTTATTGGTGAGTTGGGGCATTGTGGGGGGGGAGGGTGTCCAGAGGTCGTGGTGGGGTGGGGGCTAGAGATGGGGAGGTCATTTAAAAATGTGGAACTCATGCAGCCTCCCTCGCCGAGATCCAGAAATGAATCAGAGTCCGGTTTAATAGCGATGTCATTTCCAGCCCTAACAGCGCTGGGAAACACCCAGCTAAACTGCCTGACATGGGACTCTGTTCCGTTTCCATTAAATCGCGCCCATAAAACTTGTGCCTTGCAAACTTACCGAATCATAAAATCTTGCAGCACAGAATACCATTCACCCCACATCTCTCTGCTGGCTCTTTAAAAGAACTATCCAATTAGTCTCATTGCTCTGCTCTTTTTCCATTGCCAGTACCACGTTTCAGATATTATGGGTGGGATGCTCCGTTCCGCCGCACCACATTTCTGCCTCACCCAGCCGGCGGGATGCTCCGTTACGCCGGCCAATCTGAAATGAAAAATGAAATGAAAATCGCTTATTGGCACAAGTAGGCTTCAAATGAAGTTACTGTGAAAAGCCCCTAGTCGCCACATTCCGGCGCCTGTTCGGGGAGGCTGTTACGGGAATCGAACCATGCTGCTGGCCTGCCTTGGTCTGCTTTCAAAGCCAGCGATTTAGCCCTGTGCTAAACAGCCCCAATATCAATCTATGCGGTTTCCCATTGTGGGGCAGCCCCACGCTGTCGGGAAATCCCCGGGCTGCCGGCAAAATGGAGCACCCCGCCAGCGGAGAATCCCGCCCTATGAACTTTCAGACACTTCTTTAACATTTTGAACAAAGACTGTTAAAATGGCCACGGCAAACCACGCGACCTTTGGCAATATCGTCTCCAGACAGCCCTGAGTCTCCAGCAAGTATCTCGTTAAAGATGGACATTCACAGCCATCTGGGAAATAGACACATACATTTGTTTAAGGGTCGCATGTCATCAAAAAGATGACAGCATTCCTGCCAACTTTGCCATGTTCCGTGGACCAAAAGCAGATCGAAAATTGGTACGTCAGGCAAAAGTGAAAGGATCCTCAACTACCTCCCATTGTTTTATGATGGTCCCTCATCCAAACCCAGACCCGATAAATTTCAAGTGTCAAGTGACAACACAGGATATTTATCAACCTGACCATCCACCTGATTTGGCAAAGGACTTGGGCTTGTAATAGATTACCTGGATCAGACAGTCATGTTTGTTGTCTACTTTTTAAAAAGTCAGCTCTGCAGAGGCTGAGAGTCCATCAAAAAGGCATTGGACCAGCTGCAGTCAACTAAGTAGCCAAGGTAATAAACAGCAATAACTTGAAAGTGGGAGAATGACTCTCCCTATGTGTTTCAATTTCAAGTTCAGCTGAGAACCAACATCCTGGAAATTCAACTACAGGACGCCTCACAGATTATTGAGAAACCTCTGCTCACAAGGCCTTCATTGCACTAAAAGCACCAGCCTGTCTACGAACCCACAGGCCTACTACAGAAAAGACACCGAGACAATTGTACTTTGCAATCATATTTTGTTTCTTCATCTGTATCTAATCTTTGTGTGGGTGGTAGCATATGTGAGGCAAGCGAGTGAGACGTGTTATGTTTAACCTCTGGGCAAGAGTGGGATAATAAAAACCTTTCTTTACTTTAAAATTCACAAAAAGGATTGCTTCTCTGATATTTAAATTGAACAATATATTTGGTGAGAAAATACATCACTTCACTTACAAATCACATTGATGATGGACAATAAGAAAACACATAAATCTGCCCATGACATCAGAAAATATTACCCTTCAAGTATGTATCCAATTGCCATATGAAAGTTACTAGACAAGTCTTGAATGTTACTCCCACTTCTGCTGTATCAATCGAGTGTTGATTCTTATTGGGATTTTGTTACAGACATGAGAGAAGTTAATTTAAACAACTTTCTCCTCTCACTAGTCGTCAGTAAGCACAAAGGTGTTTTTGATTTTTATTTCCCCCTTTATATTTTCCCCAGCCCTTCAGTTTACTGATCTGATCCTCTTGTAATAATCCAACAGCAAACTCGAGGTAAGGTAAAAAAGAGGTTAGGGTTTTTTTTTCACACGTACAAAATGCAGGAAAGGTGTTTTGCAACTTCTGCCCCTTTTGTACTCCTCCTCCTCCGACCAACAAGTTGCAAGTAGCATTTGTGCCACACAAGTACCGGGCAATGACCATCTCCAACAAGAGAGAATCTAACCATTGCCCCTTGACATTCAATGGCATTCCTATCAATGTATCCCACACTATCAGTATCCTGGGATTACCATTGGCCAGAAACTCAACTGGACTAGCCATGTAAATAGTGTGGTTACAAGAGCAGGTCAGTGGCTAGGAATCCTGTGGCAAATAACTTCCCTCCTGACTCCACAAGGCCCGTCCACCATCTACAAGGCTCAAGTCAGGAGTATGATGGAATATTCACTATTTGCCTGGATGAGTGCAGCTTTGATAACAGTCGAGAAACTCTATACCATCCAGGACAAAGCAGCCTACTTGATTGGCGACCAATCCACAAACATTCACTTGGTCCACCACCAATGCACAGTAGCAGCAGTGTGTACCGTCTACAAGATGTACTGCAGGAACTCACCAAGGCTCCTTAGACAGCACCTTTCAAACCCACAACCACTATTATCTAGCTGGACAAGGGCAGCAGATATATGGCAACACCACCATCTGGAAGTTCCCCTCCAAGTCACTCACCATCCTGACTTGGAAATATATTGCTGTTCCTTCACTGTTGCTGGGTCAAAATCCTGAATTTCCTCTCCAACAGCACGGTGGGTGTACCTACAGCAGACTGCTGTGGTTCAAGAAAACACCTCAGCACCACTTCCTGAAGGGAAGTTAGGGATGGACAATGAATGCTAGCCCAGCCAGCAATGCCTGCATCACATGAATAAATAAACACAGAGATTAGGCAAAGAAAGGGATTAAGGGCAAGACCACGATAAAATAAAAGTTATGGTTTTACTTGATTGCAGAGTCGAGAATTAAAAGTCCAATGGTATATTTCTTCAGACCTTAGCAGCCTAAAACTGTTGCAGGATGATCTGACTTTCCAGAAATAAGGGCTGCCCCAATAGAAGAAGGCACATGGAGCCAAATCAGATTATCAGCACAGGTACAGAAATTCTGATGTGGAGAGGATGTTTCCTCTTGTGGGAGAATCTAGAACTAGGGGTCACTATTTAAAAATAAGGGTGTGCCCATTTAAAATAGACATGAGACGAAGTGTTTACAGTTGGAGGTCATGGATCTTTGAAACTCTCTTCCTGAAAAGGCAGAGGAAACTGAGCCTTAGAATATTTGTATGGCAGGTGGATAGATTCTTGGTAAGCAAGGGGTTATCGGGACTAGGCAGGATACAGATTTGAGATTCTCCGACCCCCCCCGCCGATTCTCCGGCCCGGATGGGCCGAAGTCCCGCTGCTAAAATGCCTGTCCCGCCGGCGTAGATTAAACCACCTACCTTACCGGCGGGACAAGGCGGCGCGGGCGGGCTCCGGGGTCCTGGGGGGGTGCGGGGCGATCTGGCCCCGGGGGGTGCCCCCACGGTGGCCTGGCCCACGATCGGGGCCCACCAATCCGCGGGCGGGCCTGTGCTGTCGAGGGCACTCTTTTCTTTCCGCCTTCGCCACGGTCTCCACCATGGCAGAGGCGGAAGAGACTCCCTCCAGTGCGCATACGCAGGAATGCGTCAGCGGCCGCTAACGCTCCCGCGCATGCGCCGCCCGGAGATGAAATTTCCGCGCCAGCTGGCGGGGCACCAAAGACCTTTTCCGCCAACTGGTGGGGCGGCGATTCGTCCGGCACGGGCCTAGCCCCTTAAGGTTGGGGCTCGGCCCCCCAAGATGCGGAGCATTCCGCACCTTTGGGGCGGCGAGATGCCCGACTAATTTGCGCCGTTTTGGGCGCCAGTCGGCGGACATCGCGCCGATACTGGAGAATTTCGCCCCAGATCAGCCATAACCTTAATAAATGACCCCAGACACCTCCGACCCCATTGGCCTTGAGAACCCTGGCTCGGGAGCTACTGGATCACCTTGTCCCACAGACGCCCCACCACATACCGGGCCCATTTACGCCGGTACTGGACTCGGCGTTGCATCAGCACGAATCAGCAAGGGGACGGTGGTAATGCGCACAAGCACAAGCTGGTGCAGAAAACAACCAAGTCACGACTCTGGGGGCAGAGTGTCCAGGGAAGGGGGGGGGCGATACAAGGTTGGAACTTTCTGCGGCGCAGGCCAGCCCCTGTAAGTGACGCCCCTCCTTGCAGGGGTGTGTGGGGGGGGGGGGGGGGGGGGGGGGGCGGGGGGGAGAAAACATCATTAACCTTGTCCATCGAGAATACCTGAAGAGTTTTGCGGGAGAACCTACTGCAAGTCAGTCCGGAGGGCACAGGGAGGCCTGATGCCCCAATAAGGCTGGAGGAGCTGACCTGGCCCCTCGACAGCCTTTCCACGGGCAAAATCCGTGGGCTGGATGGGCTGACCATGGAGGTTTTCAGGGCGCCCCGGGATGTCCAGAGGAGCAACTACATGGAGGTCCTGGGGGCAAGTATCACGACTGTGTAGATGCCCCGGGGCCACTATTACCCTGCTGCCAAAGAGGGGGGAGTCTCCGCCACCTTAAAAACTGGCGATGCTCTTCCTCCTCAGCACAGATTGCAAGATCTTCACCAAGACGTTGTGTTTGAGCCTTGGCACTGTGCTGGACCACATGATCCACACTGATCAGCCCTACACAGTCCCGGACCACACAATCCACGACAACATTCATCTGGTCTGGGACCTGGTCCATCGTTCCCATAGGGGTGATCTGTCAAGCTCCTTCCTGTCCCTTGATCAGGAGAAGACGTTCGACAGCTTGGGTCATAAATATCTATTTGGGATTCTGCAAGCATTTGAATTTGAGACTCATTTCGTCGCCTGGATCCGACTTCTGTACACTGCCAGTGTGTCTCATCCCTGACGGCACCCCTTCACTTTGGGAGAGCAGTGTGTCAGGGCTGCCCCTTGTCTGGCCAACTCTATTCCATTTGCATGGAGCCTTTCCTGCGCCTCCTGTGGAGGAGGTTGACGGCACTGACTTTGCACAGGCCAGGCTTTCGGGTGGGCCTCACGGCTTGCGCTGATGACGTGCTCCTCATGTTCACCGACCCTGCTGACTTGCAGAGGATGTGAGAGTGTCAGGATGTGTACTCCACCACGTCCTCTGCCATGGTCAACTGGGCCAAGTGTTCGAGACTCCTGGTCAGTCCATGGCAGATGGACCCTTCCCAGAGGAGCTCCAGCCTTTCAATTGGAGCAGGACCAGCATCCTCTACCGAGGAGTCCATCATTGCCCGGCTGAGGAATCCTGGCAGGAGCTGGAGGCTGACTTGAGACGCTGGACAGGACTGCTCCGAGTGTAGTCGAGAGCTGATAGCTTTCATTTTGGGGTAGTGGCTGGTCACTTTGACTGCTCCCCCTGACTTTGGCACAAAGCTCCAGAGAATACCTTTATGGTGAACCCCCTCCACGATGGTGTGCCCTGGCAATGCATTTCTTTCGCACAGTTGAATTATGACGTGCAGCTCCTGCTCATAGATGTGCAGGATCATTACCCCCTGCAGGCGCTGCCCGTCTTTTACCAGGACCTTCTCAAAGTCTGAAGCATGGTCACCTAGTGATGCAGCTCCCCCCACATCAGGCGTGGTGCCTGTCACCAGGGATCTGCTACTCTGGAATCTACATCTCCACCGAAACCATTTTGAGTGTCTGGCGGAGGAGCTAGCTGTGGCTGCCAGAGTGACCAGGATCAGGGACATGCTGGGTGGAGTGGACTGGATGACACCCCACAAATTCGCACAATGTGCGGCGGTGGACGTGTGGCTCGCGGCTGATTCCACCCAAAATCTCAAAACAGCTTTGCTCGGACCCGATGGCACTCGCGGACTCGAGGACACGCAGGTGTGTGGTGGTCTCCCATCTGAGTGAACTCCTGCTCAGACGAAATTCCACATTGGCCCCAAACCCCGAAACCTCCCTCGCGGCCTGTGCCCCACAATCCTAGTCACCTCATAGAACTGCCCCTTGTACCTTTTCGCACTGCGTGGAGGGGTTTCCTGTATGGGCTGCTGCTGCACTCCCTTCATCTACCTCCTTATCGTTGCCCAGAAACACCTTGGTGTGCCTTGTTGCCATCCGGCGCCGGATTTCCCCACTGGAGACCCCTCTATGGCTGAGTCCTTCACCTCACTCTTGAGGACCTGGGGTGCAGCAGTGCTGTACAACCACCGATTGCACTGGTTCACGGACAACCAAGAAGCCTGCCATTTTTGCGGCCTTGTGGAGTCCGTGGACCACGTCGATGTTAGTGTTATAGGCTGCAGTCCCTTTTTAGTTCTCTGAAAAACCTTTTCATAGATTATCATAGAATTTACAGTGCAGAAGGAGGCCATTCAGCCCATCGAGTCTGCACCGGCTCTTGGAAAGAGCACCCTACCCAAGGTCAACACCGCCACCCTATCCCCATAACCCAGTAACCCCACCCAACACTAAGGGCAATTTTGGACACTAAGGGCAATTTAGCATGGCCAATCCACCTAACCCGCACATCTTTGGACTGTGGGAAGAAACCGGAGCACCCGGAGGAAACCCACGCACACACAGGGAGGATGTGCAGACTCCGCACAGACAGTGACCCAAGCCAGAATCAAATCTGGGACCCTGGAGCTGTGAAGCAATTGTGCTATCCACAAGGCTACCGTGCTGCCCTTTTGTTGAAGTTCTGTTTGTAATTCAGCCCCACGCTGCTGATCTACGGGCACCCGGTGCGGAGAGGGGCGGAGAAGGCGGAGGAGCTGTCCAGGCAGCGGGCGACCAAGACGGTTGTCCGACCGACTGTCTGCCCCTCTTCCGTGGCTACATTCACGGCCGAGTGCCCCTAGAAAGGGAGCATGCTGTGTCCACACAGCAGGGGTCGGGGTGCTTTATTGACCTCTTTAATTGCACTCTCTTTTGACATGTTTAAGTTTCTGTTGATCTTTGTTCTATCTGGAGCTATCCCTAAGTTCCCTAAGTGCTTTATCCCTAAGTTTTTTTCCTTTCTTATATTTGGTTGACCTAAAAAGGGTTGGCCAATCCACCTAATCTGCACATCTTTGGACTGTGGGAGAGTCCAAACGGCTGTAAAGCGCCTCATCGGTTGATGAGGTGCTGTTCCTCCAGCTTACTTCGAGATAAAAGTTGCGCAAATTCATCAAGTGCTAATGCTGTAGAACGAGACGCAGACTACAGACTACCACATCTGAACTTGCTCTGTACAGGGGAGGTTTCTATCCAGACTCCCTGTGTGATGATGAGGAACAGGAACCCTGGCTGACGTTTTTGCACCCTTCCTCATAGAGAAGTGCCACTGGAGCAAGTCGGGAGTTCCTGCGCCCTGCCTGAAGTTGGGCAAACCCATACCCAGAACGGGTATCGCCGCGTGACTAAGTGCCGCAGTCAAGCAGGCTGTTCATCACTGACCAGTTAGAAGAGCTGTAGAAGTCGTCTGCTGATAGAGAGGCCCAGCAGGAGGGCCACGAGATAAAAAGCAGCATGAATTATTCAATAGGCTGCCTCCAAACAGTGATCAACGAACAGTGGAAGAAAAATGGGAACCTACCGTGATATAATGGGCTTCAAGGGAATATCTCGACTGTCCCTCAGGAACGTGAGTGATATTTACAGGTTTTTCAGCAATTTCACTGCAAACACTTGTCCTGGCTTCCCCCTGTTATAGTTGTGACATGTAACATGTGGAATATAAGTCAGGAAAGAAAGACTTGTATATCGAAAGAGTCTTTCACTATGTCGGGATGCTTTATAGATAATTAAATACTTTTCAGGCCTGTGCCCCTCATGTCACGTAGGAAGCATGGCAACTGGACTCCACACAGCAAGATCCCACAAACAGCAGTATGATAATGACCAGATCCCGTGTTGCAATAATCAACGCAAAGGATCGCAGAATTTAAAATTAATTGTGTTCCGTGTAATTTGAGATTCCGTGACCTCTTGCACCATTTTTAAAAACATTGCGCAAGAAGCTGGCCCCGGTTAATCACCATTGGCAGTTTCCACTCATTCCACTCATTGCAGGCCTCTGAGGAGATCCCCCAGAAATTAAGCTGAACCTTTTGGGTGCAAAGGGGACTAATAGGTACATTTTAAGAAGTGATTTTATTTTATGTGCGAAGGAACTGGTTACTGTATCCCATGCTAACGAGAAAATCATTTTGTACATTTTGTGAAAGCCGGTGTACCGAACAGGCGCCGTAGTGTGGCGACTAGGGGATTTTCACTGCAGTGTTAATCTAAGCCTCCTTGTTGATTTGTTATGTTCCAGGTATAACATAAGCGGCTTCCTTGTGGTGCACTTGACAAAGGAAGGTTCAGATGTGGAGATAACTTCAACACGTTTATTAAACTATTTACACTTCTATTACTTGGGTTCGAAACACTGCTAATCCTACTATAGCTACCCAGACTGACTAACCAGTTGCTGCAATCCACGTGGTGGGAGTGATATTGAATCAACCCTGTGTCTCTACTCACTGACTGTCTCCACTAGAAAGAGGCTGATCATGTGCGTGGTGTCCTTTATATATGGGTTGGCATAATTCCCCCTGTGGTCGTGTCACCTCCGTGTGTATCGTGAATGTCCATTGGTCGTGTCCTATCTACCTGATCTATTGGTTGAGTGTGTGTGTGTGTGTGTGTGTGTGATGTCTTTGGTGCTCCCTCTAGTGTCTAGCTAGCCTACATGCAGTTACATTGATGCACATCATCACATCCCCCTTTTTTATATGTTACATATTTTCTGTACACTTGAAGAGAATTGAACAAAAAACAGGTAGATACGTTAAGGTATATACAAGTCATGGGAACAGTGATTAAACAATAAGTCCAAATCATTCGTGTGAGTCCAAAAACCATCAATCATCATGGTCAAATGTTTCTCTTGGTTATGAACGCCATCAACGTCCCTGTGCCACAGGAACCACAAAGTGGTCAAATCACTTTGCTGTCTGATTTGGAGTCCCTTTCTTTTTCGATGTTTGTGATGGTGCTGTCGGATGGCATCTTGTAGCTGATAAGGTGTTGACGTTGAAGAGGTACCATCAACAGTATCATTCGAGGTCATGGATGTGCCATATGTTGAAGTTGGATAAGACTGTACATACTGGTTCTGGCCACATGCTGTGCTGGAAGGGTGATCCTGCTGAGAAGCTTGAAGCTTGTCGAATTGGAAACAGAATTGCTGCTGGCATAAATACCTGGTGATGGTGTGAAACTGAAACCTTGCATCTGATAGGAATATGCCGTCTGGCCAGGCTGGGGTGCAGTAAATCCTGGGCTGTAACTAAGGCATCCAGTCTGTCGTGCAGATTGCGCTTGCGGTAGTCCTCCTTCGGTCTTGATTCCATTAGTGGGCAATCCGTAGTGCTGGCCTGTTTGAAAATATGCTGCATAGACTGCTGGCTGCTGCATGCCTGAATACTGGGTTTGTCCAGCATGAGCTGTCATTGGCTGCACTGCTGGCGTGGAAAATATGTGCTGTGGTGAATATTGGTGTATTCCTCTTGGACTGTAGCCGTTGCTTGTTATTACTGACCCAGTGTAATTGTTAAATGACCCATCTCCTGTCGTTGTGGCATCTGCTGTCACCCTGAGCGTGCCGTCACTGGTGTTGCGGCACTCCCTGTCTGGAGTAAAGTCCGGCTTACGTGAATCAGAGTCGGCGTTTGGTTGCTCCCCATCTGGAGTCTGGTCTGTTTTAACTGAGTCAGTGTTGGTTTATTGATGCTCCCCGTCCGGAGTCTTAGCAGGTTCACTGGAGTCAGCTGAGATTTCTTGAAGCTACACGTCTGGAGTCGGAACATCCAGGAATGCATTGACTTGTGGAGAGGTTCGAGCGAATGAGGGTGGAAGTATTGTGGTGTCACTGGAGTCACCAGTGGTCTCACAGTGATCTTTGAGTGCCTCTGTGCACACTAGCTGAGGTCTGTCACTTTGCACATCTTGCATGGGAAGTGGGATGCTGTCATCACTCGTCTCACATACCGTGGGTAGATCCTCAGTAGCTGCTTCTTGTTCACTTGGGTTGGGTAAATTGTCAGAGTCTTCATCTGGTGGCGCAAACAATGTGGGTGAACTGTCATTGTCTTGCTGTTGTCCTTCATTTGGGCTTGGACTGTCACCGTCGCTTTGTTCTTCACTGTAGCATGATAGACCATCATGGTCGTCCTGCTGTGCACTGGAACGTGGTAGACTGTCATAGTCTTCTTGCTGTTTACTTGAGCATGGCAGAATTGCATCGTCTGCCGCAAGTTGGTCAGAGGAGGTTGCTAGACCCTCATGGTCTTGTTCCTGCAAGGACTGCGCGTCAGAGTCTTGTGTTGCTTCTATCGTGGAGGCTGTCCACTAGCTCGCTGCGGACGCTGTGACACTTGAGTCACGTCTTGTGTGTGCAAGGACTGCGCTCCGGAGTCTTGCATTTCTTCTACCGTGGAGTCTGTCCACGAGCTCGCTGTGGAGGCTTGTGACACTGGAGTCACTTCTTGTTCGTGCAAGGACTGCGCTCTGGAGTCTTGCGTTTCTGCAATTGTGGAGTCTGTCCACGAGCTCGCTGTGGAGGCTTGTGACACTGCAGTCACTTCTTGTTCATGCAAGGACTGCGTGTCTTCTTTTCTCGAGTTGGGAACCCTGAGCGGTGCGTGGACCATGCTCTGTGTGGCAGCAGGCCGCTCTTTGTGGGCTTGTACTACTCTCTGTCTCTTGGTTTCAGGCTGCAGCACCATCCTGCACTCACGAGCTGGGGTGTCATATCTGCTGGGCTGAAGATCCTCAAATCCGAAGAATTCATCGTCGGGGTCGTCAATGTGCAACACGTCTAGTTGCGGTTCGGATTTGGTACTGGGGTAGCCTCCCAAGGTGAAAGGTTTGTCATAGTCTTCTAAGACCATATCATCACTGTTTGCGTCGGAGCTGGTATTGGGCTCGTGTGGTCCAGAGAAAATGTAAAGGTCGGTATCAAAGTATTCACGGTCAGAATCATCGGTTTGGGGGTAGGTAACTGCTAGTTGCAGGGTTCTTCGGAGGTTCATTTCATTTCCTGGTTCAATTTAAGGCATTGTGCTGTCATTCCAGCTGAAGAAAGGTTGTTTTACAGATTTAAAAGATTTTTTCTTTAATTTGGGACGTTTCCCCTTTAAATGGGCGTGTTCCGGGGCCTCTGACGTCATGACGCATGTGACGTAGCACGTAGGAAACGTTTGCACATGCGCAAATCGCTGTTCCTGTACCGGGGGCCGTTTTCGTGATTGCGCATGCGCGGCGTCTCGCCACTGCGCAAGTGCAGTCCCTTTAGAAAGATGGCCGCCGATCAAAATTGTTCTCTGCTCCGGGATCTCGGCCTCGTGGTGAGTACTGGTGCTTTTCTTACCTTTACTTGCTGGTTGGAGTGTGTTTTCCTCACAGTATTTGCCGAATTTGTCCAGGACTGCCTGGATGTCGCTCCTGTTTTGCCCCTTGGAGAACTTGAATTTTTAAAAGATTTCTTCTGCTCTGGCACCAGCGATGGTGAGGATAAGCTCTGTCTTTTCAGCATCGGCCACGTCTTCCAGTTCGGCTGCTACCAGGAAGAATTCAAACATTTTCCGGAATACCTGCCAATTTTCACGGATTTTCGCCGTGGCACCGGAGCTGCTGCGGAACCCGGATTTCGAACACCTTGCCTGAATATCGCTGGTTGTCACGGTACTCCGAGGTATGGCTATATGGATTGAAACAGTTCAGTCCTGGTACCATGAATTGTTATGTTGTAGGTGTAACATAAGCGGCTTCCTTGTGGTGCACTTGACAAAGGAATGTTGAGACGTGGAGATAACTTCAGCACATTTATTTAACTATTTACAATTCTATTACTCAGGTTCGACACTACTGCTAATCCTACTATAGCTACCCAGACTGACTAACCAGTTGCTGCAATCCACGTGGTGGGTGTAATATTGAATCAACCCTGTGTCTCTACTCACTGACTGTCTCCACTGGAAAGAGGCTGATCATGAGTGTGGTGTCCTTTATATATGGGATGGCGTAATGCCCCCCTGTGGTGGTGTCACCTCTGTGTGTATCGTGAATGTCCATTGGTCGTGTCCTATCTACCTGATCTATTGGTTGAGTGTGCGCGTGAGATGTCTTTGGTGCACCCTCTAGTGTCTAGCTAGCCTACATGCATTTACATTGATGCACATCACCACACTTGTGACACCAATAAAGATTATTATTTACTCCCCAGCTTGAAAAGCTTGTTGCACCATGGTTTCTTGGTCAATTAGTTCACCATCCTGCTGCCCCTGCACTCATCCAGATAAACTGAAAGAATCTCAAACCTGCTGGATAATTGAAATGACTGAGGCGCCTGTGAATGTTGCCTCCTGGTTCCACTTGCAGGCTTTATTGTCCGTCCCTAATTTCCTTTGAGGAGGTGGTGGCGAGCTGCATTCTTAAAACTCTGCAGACCATGCGGTGTAGGTACACCCACAGTGCTATTGGAGCGGAAGTTCCAGGACTTTGACCCGGGGACAGTGAAGGACTGGCGATAAATTTCCAAGTCAGGAAGGTGTGTTTCTTTTTGGGAAACCTCAAGGCGGTGGTGTTCCCATGTTTCTACTGCTGTCGTCCTTCAAGATGGTAGTGGCCATGGGTTTGGAACGTGCCATCGATTGAGGGTTGGTGTGTTGCAGCAGTGAATCTTGTAGATGGTACATACTGCCACTGTGTGTCAATGGTTAAGGGAGTGAATGTTTGTAGATTGGTGGCAAAACAATCGAGCTGACTATTTTGTCCTGGATGGTGTTGAGCTTCTTGAGTGTTGGAGCTGCACTCATCCGAGCAAGTGGGAGATTATTCCATTCCACTTGTGCCTTACAGACAGTGGACAGGCTTTGGGGTGTCAGGAAGTGAGTTATTCACCTCAGGATTCCTAGCCTTTGAACTACCCTTGAAGCCACAGTATGCATACGTCTCGTTCAGTTGAGTTTCTGGTCAATGGTAATTCCCAAGATGTTTATAGTATGGAATTCAGCAATGGTCATGCCATTGAATATCAAAGGGGCAATGATTCTCTCTTATTGGGGGTCATCATTGTCTGGCACTTGTGTGGCGTGAATGTAATTCGCCGCTTGTCAGCCCAAGCCTGGATATTGTCCAGGTCTTGCTACATTTGGATATGGACTGGTGATGTACAAACAAGTTTGAGTGGAATGGTTGGAGAGGATAAAAAATTATGTTATTTTAGGCTCAGTTTGTGTCGGAATCACATACTTAATTCAAAACAGGAAGGCTACTCTAGTGTGTCTGTTTTATTAGTTGTTTATTGAGGGGTAAATATTGATCAGCACTCTGGAGAAAACATTCCTGCTCTCATTTGAATAGTGCCATAGTGTGATAGTCACCACTGTTTGTATATAGTATACTTATGAGATGTAATACGGTCAGGCTCCTGTACTACAGGCACGGGGGTAGATCCCTGCCTGTTGGTTCTGCCCAGTAGACGGAGTGTAAATGTGTGTGTTCACCGAGCTGCAGCTATTTCGGCAGCAGCTGTAGGAGGCAACACATCTCTGCGTATAAAGCCTCGATTACTCTCTACTCTCGTCTTGTCGTAATTGATAGTGCATCACATAGTATCATTTACTCCTACCTGAAAAGATATTTGGGGCCCCAGTTTAATGTCATCCCTGATCCCCATCTAACCCTGATCCCTGCACTCCTGAGATTTTTTGGTTTAATTCCTTAAAGTGGGACTTGAATCCTTCAACTTCTGACTTGTAGGTTACTGTGCTTCCAATGCGCAATGGCTGAACGCACAAGATTTTAGGAGCAGGCAAAGCCCAATAACTCCAATGCAGAGCTTACTAAATTAGCCCCATCGCTTTAATATCCTTCAACCTGATTTCGCTTCACAGTCAACAACAGCAAGACATACTTCTTGCTGTCTCTTGAACTCAGTACACTATTGAAAGTTGCGTTGATTATGTGAATCCAAAATATTTGTTCTCCAGTCTTTCTTTTATATATATATGAAATATATAAAAAAGCTTGTGTGTAAGGGGAATCTATCTATCCTAATCTACCTATCTCACTTTTTAATATATATCTATATCTATATACAGACCCATATGTTCTCCCCCTCACATAAACTTCCTTGATTCAGGTAGAGATGGGGAATAATCTCCTTTGATGCAGAATATTCATGCGCTTTATCAGCTAGTAAACGCGGATCAAGAGAATACCAGGGAATGGCATTGAGGTTCAAAGTAGCCTTCGTGAATAAATCTGTTGAATATGTGTTATTATTATGCAGGAAGTCTGCTATAGCAGTGATTTGAAGCATAGCGTGAAGCTGAAAGTTCTGTTGAAGTGCACTTTGCAACTGTGTGATGTTCATTGCAGAAAAATAAATGCTCTTTCGGTTGAAAGACTGAGTCAAATGAAAGAAAGCTGGTTTTGGATGAAAGGCTGGGCTGTTACAATGATATGATAAGCAAAAATAAATGAAGGACATTATGCTGTGACTTTGTGCAAAGTTGCATGATTCACTTGGAAACCTATTTGAATATTCTATCTGCCATAGATGGCTGTAGTTGTGCTTATTGTTTAATGTTGGTATTTCTGATGGTACAAAATGCTTCAAGGAAATATTTTTCAGTTTTTGCCTCCTGACTCAGTATCGAGCATTTTGTGTGGAGCTGGCTCTGCATAGAGTGTAAATTTGTTCTTTGCCAATCATATCCTCGAACCTTAGCCCTGCAAAAGGTTTCTGTATTGTACGGTTTTCATTCGCCATCCCCCAGGCATCCTTATTGACTTTGTTAGGAATATTGTCAGTTACGGCATATTAATAGCACAGTTATGCTCTAGTTACTGGTGCCCAACAGGAGCTGGGTTGAGTCTGCCCCAGTCTCATTCAGTCCGATGACCGCTACATCCAGCACAGCTCACTGGGAGGGATTAGAATTTTCAATTGGTAGAAACAGCATGCTGGGAAGCAGTTAAAATGGAGCAAGTTATTAACCCAATCCAGTCCCTTCTCAATCTTTTTGACTGCACGTTTAAATTACAGCAGCAAGCCTGTCCCAATCTGCTAAGGTTCACTTTAAATGTGCAAGTTCTGATATCGGCACAGCCTGATCCAATCCAGCCCTTGGCTTGAGTGGAACAACAAGGACGAAGCTGTTGGGAACAAACTTCTTGGTGACCCACAGGAAAACCAGGGGCCTGGTTTACCCTGCACTTGCCGCAGCCTGGATTTCCTCTCGCAGCCACCTACTGTGTGCCAAGGTTGTAATGACTGCCACTGAGCGGTGCCCAATTTTGGCAGTTGGCAGCTATTTCTTGTTGACATGCCAGGTAATAGGTTCAGGAGTCAGGAAGCAGCACATGCAATAAGCTTGACCACTGACTTGGCCGCCCAGTAGCTGGACCATGTTCCTTTCTGGGATAGAATCTCGACCCCATGATGTCCCCTGGGTTAGATTTGAACCTCAACTCAGGTCGGCATGTGGCGGAGTGATTAGCACTGGGACTGCGGCGCTGAGGACCTGGGTTCGAATCCCGGCCCTGGGTCACTGTCCGTGTGGAGTTTGCACATTCTCCCCATGTCTGCATGCGTTTTACCCCCACAACCCAAAGATGTGCAGGTTAGGTGGATTGATCACGCTAAATTGCCCCTGAATTGGAAAAAAAAAATTGGGTACTCTAAATTTATAATAAAAAAAGATTTGAACCTCAACTCAAAAGACAGAAAGCTCATCCACTGTGCTAGTCAATGACTGGCATGAAAAGAGGTTATACGTCTCCCATTTAAACCCAGATGCACTCCATTGTTCTTCACGTTGTGAATCCACAGCAGTGAGAGCACGAAGACAAGATAATATTTTTGGTGAATAGTAAAAACAAAATGGTGACCATATGGCCCGCTTTTAATCAAGGCCTGTTTCTGAGATGGGCCTATGGTTACCAACCCTCCCGGGATATCCAGAAATCTTCAGGAATTAACGATTAAACTCTAGGCCAGTATTGTGTGGAAATCGCTAATGAACATTCGTTGGGACAATAAAAGTGGTGCTTTTCAAATTTCTTTTGATTATTTTTGCTACCACAGCTGCAAAGATTTTGGGCATGGCCTTTTGATTGGCAGCGAAGAATCATAAATGTTGCCACAGTCCCAGAGTCCAATAGGCTGCTCTCCCCTTTGGGGGCTGACTGGTGGCGATTTAACCTGAGGGGAAAAATTGAGAAGGCAGGGCCTTCATGAAGAATCATACTATCAGGTAATGAGGTAATGAAGAGCCCGTTCTCTTTCTGCTTGGTGGAAGAAAGCAGTGAAGCATGAGGAGGATGTGCCATAGAATTCCTACAGTGCTAAAACAGGCTTTTCGACCCATTAAGTCTGCACTGACCCTCTGAAAGGCCACCCTATCTAAGCCCACTCCCCACCTCCCCATCCATGTAATCCCATAAAGCCACCTAAACTACAAATCTTTGGACACTAAGAGACAATTTAGCAAGGTCAATCCACCTAACCTGCACATCTTTGGACTGTGGGAGGAAACC
Source organism: Scyliorhinus torazame (assembly GCF_047496885.1). NCBI lineage: Eukaryota > Metazoa > Chordata > Chondrichthyes > Carcharhiniformes > Scyliorhinidae > Scyliorhinus > Scyliorhinus torazame. The sequence goes on along the minus strand of NC_092707.1, from coordinate 198,682,807 downwards.
GGAGCACCTGGAAAAAATCCCATGCAGACACTGAGACAAAATGCAAATTCCACACAGACAGTCAATCCAGGTCAGAATTGAACCCAGGACCCTGACGTGTGAGGCAGCGGTGATAACCACTGTGCCACCGTGCCCCCGGATGATCAATGGTGGGATCCTCAGGGCAGGGCAGTTGGATGCAGGCAGTCCTGTGATAAAATCTCCAGAAATATTGTAGTGATGTGCATCAATGTAAATGCATGTAGGCTAGCTAGACACGAGATGGAGCACAGGACACATCTCACGCGCACACTCAACCAATAGATCAGGTAGATAGGACACGACCAATGGACATTCACGATACACACAGAGGTGACACCACCACAGGGGGGCATTACGCCATCCCATATATAAAGGACACCACACTCATGATCAGCCTCTTTCCAGTGGAGACAGTCAGTGAGTAGAGACACAGGGTTGATTCAATATTACACCCACCACGTGGATTGCAGCAACTGGTTAGTCAGTCTGGGTAGCTATAGTAGGATTAGCAGTAGTGTTGAACCCGAGTAATAGAAGTGTAAATAGTTTAATAAATGTGTTGAAGTTATCTCCACGTCTGAACCTTCCTTTGTCAAGTGCACCACAAGGAAGCCGCTTATGTTACACCTACAACATAACAAATCATGGTACCAGGACTGAACTGTTTCAATCTATATAGCCATACCTCAGCGTACAGTGACAACCAGCAACGATACCCAGGCAAGATGTTCGAGATCCGGGTACCGCAGCAGCTCCAGTGCCACGGCGATCTCCGCGAAAACTGGCGGGTATTCCAGCAAATGTTTGAAATCTTCCTGGTAGAAGCCGAACTAGAAGACATGGCCGATGCTGAAAAGACAGAGCTTCTCCTCACCATCGCCGGTGCCAGAGCAGAAGAAATCTTTTAAAAATTCAAGTTCTCCAAGGGGCAAAACAGGAGCGACATCCAAGCAGTCCTGGACAAATTCGGCAAATACTGTGAGGAAAACACACTCCAACCAGCAAGAAAAGTTAAGAGAAGCGCCAGTACTCACCACGAGGCCGAGATCCCGGAGCAGAGAACAGTTTTGATCGGCAGCCATCTTTCTACAGGGACTGCACTTGCACAGATGTGCGAGAAGTGCACAGAACGGGAAGGTCCGTTTGCGCATGCGCAAGACGCCGCGCATGTGCAATCACGAAAACGGCCATCGGTACAGGAACAGTGATTTCGCTTCCTACGTATGATGTCACATGCGTCATGACATCAGAGGCCCCGGACCACGCCCATTTAAAGGGGAAACATCCCAAATCAAAGAAAAAATCTTTTAAAGCCGTAAAACAACCTTCCTTCACCTGGAATGACAGCACAATGCCTCAAATTGAAACAAGAAATGAAATTAACCTCCGAAGAACCCTGCAACAAGCAATTACCTACCCCCAAAACCGATGATTCCGACCTTGAATACTTCGATACCGACCGTTACATTTTCTCTGGACCTCGCGAGCCTAATGCCAGCTCTGACGCAAACAGTGATGATATGGTCCTAGAAGACAACGGCTCAGACGAACCCTTCACTTTGGGAGGCTACCCCAGTACCAAATCAGATCCGCAACTAGACGTGTTGCACATTGGCGACCCCGACGACGAGTTCTTCGGATTTGAGTATCTTCGGCCCAGCAGATATGACCTCCTGATTCGTGAGTGCAGGATGATGTTGCAGCCTGAAACCAAGAATCAGAGAGCGGTACAAGCCCACAGAGAGCGGACTGCTGCCACACAGAGCGTGGTCCACGCACCGCTCAGGGTTCCCGACTCTACAAAAGAAGACACGCAAGACTCCACACCGCAGTCCTTGCATGAACAAGATGTGACTCCAGTGTCACAAGCCTCCACAGCGAGCTTGTGGCCAGACTCCACAATTGCAGAAACGCAAGACTCCAGAGCGCAGTCCTTGCACGAACAAGAAGTGACTCCAGTGTCACAAGCCTCCACAGCGAGCTCGTGGACAGACTCCACGATAGAAGCAACGCAAGACTCCGACGCGCAGTCCTTGCAGGAACAAGACCATGTGGGTCTAGTAACCTCCTCTGACCAACTAGCAGTAGACGATGAAAGTCTGCCATGCTCAAGTAAACAGCAAGAAGACGATGACAGTCTACCATGCACCAGTGCACAACAGGACGACCATGATGGTCTATCATGCTACAGTGAAAAACAAAGCGACGATGACTGTCCAAGCCCAAATGAAGGACAACAGCAAGACAATGACAGTCCACCCACATTGTTTGCGCCACCAGATGAAGACTCTGACAATTTACCCAACCCAAGTGAACAAGAAGCAGCTACTGAGGATCTACCCATGGTATGTGAGACGAGTGACGACAGCATCCCACTTCCCATGCAAGATGTGCAAAGTGACAGACCTCAACTAGTGTGTACAGAGGCACTCGACGATCACTGTGAGACCACTGGTGACTCCGGTGACACCACGATACTTCCACCCTCATTCGCTCGAACCTCTCCACAAGTCAGTGCATTCCTGGATGTTCCGACTCCAGACGTGTAGCTTCAAGAAATCTCAGTTGACTCCAGTGAACCTGCTAAGACTCTGGACGGGGAGCATCAACAAACCAACACTGACTCAGTTAAAACAGACCAGACTCCAGATGGGGAGCAACCAAACGCCGACTCTGATTCACGTAAGCCGGACTTTACTCCAGACAGGGAGTGCCGCAACCTCAGTGATGGCACGCTCAGGATGACAGCAGATGCCACAACGACAGGAGATGGATCACTTAACAATTACATTGGGTCAGTAATAACAAGCAGCGGCTACAGTCCAAGAGGAATACACCAGTATTCACCACAGCTATATCCACACATTTTTTCCACACCAGCAGTGCAGCCAATGACAGCTCCTGCTGGACAAACCCAGTATCCAGGCATGCAGCAGCCAGCAGTCTATGCAGCATATTCTCAAACAGGCCACCACTACGGATTGCCCACTGATAGAATCAAGACCGAAGAAAACTACCGCAAGCGCAATCTGCAAAACAGACTGGATGCCTTAGTTACAGCCCAGGATTTCCTGCACCCCAGCCTGGCCAGACGGCATATTCCTATCAGATGCAAGGTTTTAGTTTCACACCATCACCAGGTATTTATGCGAGCAGCAATTCTGTTTCTAATTCGACAAGCTTCAAACTTCTCAGCAGGATCACCCCTCCAGCACAGTATGTGGTCAGATCCAGTATGTACAGTCTTATCCAACTTCAACATATGGCACATCCATGACCTCGAATGATACTGTTGATGGTACCTCTTCAACGTCAACACCTTATCAGCTACAAGATGCCATCCGACAGCACCATCACAAACATCGAAAAAGAAAGGGACTCCAAATCAGACAGCAAAGTGATTTGACCACTTCTTGGTTTCTGTGGCACAGGGACGTTGATGGCGTTCATAACCAAGAGAGACATTTGACCATGATGATTGATGGTTTATGGACTCACACGAATGATTTGGCCTGATTGTTTAATCACTGTTCCCATGACTTGTATATACCTTACCTTATCTACCTGTTCTTTGCTCAATTTTCTCAAAGTGTACAGAAAATATGTAACATATGAAAAAGGGGGATGTGTTGATGTGCATCAATGTTAATGCATGTAGGCTAGCTCGACACTAGAGGGAGCACAGGAGACATCACGCACCCACACTCAACCAATGGATCAGTTTGATGGGGCACGACCAATGGACATTCACGATACACACAGAGGTGACACCACCACAGGAAGGCATTACACCAACCCATACATAAAGGACACCACACACATGATCTGACTCTTTCCAGTGGAGACAGTCAGTGAGTAGAGACACAGGGTTGATTCAATCTTACACCCACCACGTGGATTGCAACAACTGATTAGTCAGTCTGGGTAGCTATAGTATGATTGACAGTAGTATCGAACCCGAGTAATAGAAGTGTAAATAGTTAAATAAACGTGTTGAAGTTATCTCCATGTCTGAACCTTCCTTTGTCAAGTGCACCACAAGGAAGCCACTCGTGTTACACCTATAACATAACAAATCAAATATTTCCAACCAGAGTTGGCAAGTTGCAACTGAATGTCTTAATCTCACTACGAACCACGGTGAACAAATGCACTCCACCTCATCGGCTGGTGTCAGAACATCAGAATGGAATGTCAGGCAAATCACTAAAATTGTAAAGGTGAGAGCAGGATATAGCCAGCTGGACTCCCAGTTCTGCAGCTGGAGACTCCTGTGCATTTGAGCCTCTTTGAATCACTATTTGTATTGATTCTCATTTATAGCAAAAAGACAAAATTGTTAATTAGCTCATGATATGGTTGATTTCGTTCCCAGTGATAGCTTGAAAGAATGTTCACAACACATTTAATGCAATGTATCTCCACATAAACTGGAATGAAATTATTTATTAATTGATTTTAGGTAGCCGGTAGAATTAAGTGATAACCATAACAGTCACAAAGGCTCCCCTGACAGAAAAGTGTCATTCTGCAAATGATTTAGCTCCATTTTTACTCATGCAATTGAAACTTTCAGATCATTGCAGGCACTTGGCTTTTTCTCAGGGGTTGGTTGGACAAACCCCTCCCTTTGTCTTTCACCTTGTGTGATGTCAGTGTTTAAGGCAGCTTGACCAAATTTTGTGGAGGAAATTGAGGGACAGCCTGCTATGAGGGGTCCGTATGAGGTGGGAAGAGGGGTGTGTGGTGCTGGAGCTGTGGGAGCGGGAAGTAGTACCAGAGCTGTCAGAGAGGGCAAAAAGGAGGAGAGTGGGTACTGTTCGTGTGCAAGATGTAAGGTTCCAAATTACAGGACAAACGGTATCACGGCAGCCAGACAGTGGTTTCAGATATAGGACAATCCTCTAAAATAAGGGACGGTTGGTCACTCTGGTTTAATCGCCACTTTTACACGTGCAGTGTGAAGGATCTGTCTGATGCAGTTCTCAAATGCAGGAAGGTTCAAAGGTCAATTCCCCCTTCAGTGATCTTTGCTATGAGGTGATGAGAGGACAGAGGCAGCCTCAAATGTTTTCAATCGCTAATTGAACAGCTCACAAAATCAAATATCATCATTCTTTAAAAATTCTCACTTTCGCATTCAGGAACATACAATTTTTCCTCCATCAAAGGAATGGCTATGGTCTGTGACCTTTGATTGTTCTCGCCCAGAGATTTGTCAATCTAGCTCCTTTTAGAAAAGAGTAAATTTTTTACAGCACATTTTAGGCAGGATATCAAGTGCTACTTGGGATGAGGGCTTCAGTGATGTGGTGAGTGTGGAGAAGCTAGAATTGTTCTTCTTAGAGCACAGACAGTTAAGGGGGGATTTAGTAGAGGTGCTGAAAATTAATAGGCAAATGGGAATTCACTCGGCTGAGTCTTAGGGACCACCTGCAGGGGGAAGAAGAGGTGGGTGCACCTGTAAATTAGTGCATCGTGCAATCGGTGGTGTACTTGCCACCACTCCACCGAACCCCCAATCCTTCCATCATTTTATGGGCAGCCGAAGAGGCGTTGGATGGGGCGTCCAGCTGTGGCTCAGTTGAGGCCCTTACGTGGGCAATTAATGCTCAATTAAACGCCTTTTCCCGCTGCAGTCCCAATATAATGAGCAGTGTGAGAGGTCCGTGCCCACCATGAGCCTGACAGGTTTAACTGTTCTAGTTATTGGTCAAAAGGATTTTGGGGGGAGGGGGAGTAGGATGTGGGTTCCTAGTCTGCTGTGTCAATTGGAAGCCCTCCCCACTCTTCCCAATGCAGTTTTCCCTCCCCACAACAGCACCCCCCCCCCCAACCCATGCTGTTGCCTTGTCCAATATAGCCCCACCCGTCGCACACTTCCTCTCTGGGGCCTGTAAGCCTGGGATCTCAGACTTGCCTGGAAGTCAAGTACCCTCGCTGAATACCACCAACTTGACCTACCTGCATCACCAGCGATAACCACGATTCCTGGTGGTGACGCTGCCTTCCGATTGGCTAGAAACTCTTGTGAGGTGGGCTGGTCTCCTGCAAATGGAGTGGTCACACCTCATACAAATTAAAGGACCATTGGTTGAAAAATTAAAGTAGGCTGAGCTGGTTAGGTGGAGCTTGACTAGCTCCTGACATTTACATTGGGGTGCGGGGAATTGCCCACGGCGTAAAATGGAGCCCACTGCTTCCCCTGACAAGTGAGCCATTAGCCAGATAGAGTAAATTATCTCCTTTTGTGCTTTTATGCTTCGGTTTGTCTCATCTGTATTTTGAAAGGTCATTAGTCAGTGAGCAGAATATCACTTCGCTGGGAACAAATTCAGTGCATGTGTTAAAATAAGACTTCTTACTGTGCTCACCCCAGTCCAATGCCGGCATCTCCACTTCATAAAATAAGACGGGCGGTGCAGCATGGTGGCGCAGTGGGTTAGCCCTGTTGCCTCACGGCGCCGAGGTCCCAGATTTGATCCCGGCTCTGTGTCACTGTCCGTGTGGAGTTTGCACATTTTCCCCGTGTTTGCGTGGGTTTCGCCCCCACAACCCAAAGATGTGCAGGGTAGGTAGATTGGCCATGCTAAATTACCCCTTAATTGGAAAAAATGAATTGGATATTCTAAATTTATTTTTAAAAAATAATCCAGTGGCTGTGTGGTTGGTGATCTCCAGAATTAGATTGTAACAGCCCACTCGCCTGTCATTTAGTTAAATGTCAGTGCAATTACTTGAAGTGGGACATTCCTGATAGTGAATTGATATTGCTCTATACTCCCCATACCTGCAATTATTTCCACTCCTAGTGTGCCCAGATGAGTAGAGCCATGTTCCTTTGAAGATCAGGGAAGACTGAACTAGTGAAGCAAACCTTTCTTGTCTCTGCACTTCCTAAATTTGTTTTAATAATTAAATACCTTGGCAAGGTTTCTTAATTCAATAAAGCATTCTGTTTGCATTGCTTCAACCTTCTTCGTTTCCTAGGTTTTAGCAGATAGTTTGTCCGTGCCTGTTTATCTCGTGCTTGTTCATCTCTTCCTTGTTCTATGCCAGTGCTTTTCCCAACATATGAATTAGGAACGGGCTATTCGGCCCCTTGAGCCTGCTCTGCCATTCAACAAGATCATGTTTGATCTGATTGTTGCCTCAACTCCGCCTTCTCGCCTACTCCCGATAACCTTTGACTTGGGTGTCCACCTCAGCCTTAAAAATATTCAGTGACCCTTCTTCCACCGCTCTCTGGGGAAGAGAATTCCAAAAACATTCAACCATTAGAGAGAAAAGATTTCTCCTCACCTCTGTCTTAAACGGGAGATGCCCTTTTTAACGGGAAGATGCCCTACTTCTAGAGTCTCCCAGAAGGGGAAGCATTCTTTCAGCAGTCATCCTGTTCAATTCCGACATCTATAATCGTTCTAAATTCTATCACATCCAACTTGTCCAAACTTTCACCCCTGTGCTGACTATGTTGTGCACCCCAACTAATCTTTTAAGAACTCTGTTCATTGGCATTTAGCTTTCTGTGTGCTAGATTGTAATATAATTGTGGACAGGTTGTTTGTATTATTTGTACACTCCAATAACAACACAGGCCATTTTCCATCTTATTCAAACATCCATAGAGCAACATTTAAGGGGCATCTTGACAAATACATGAATAGGATGGAAATAGAGGGATACGGACCCAGTAAGTATAGAAGATTTTAGTTTAGACGATCAGCATGGTCGGCACAGGCTTGGAGGGCCAAAGGGCCTGTTCCTGTGCTGTACTTTTCTTTGTTCTTTGTTTTTCTGTGCTCTGATCATTCTGCCTGTGAAGACTATGCAGGCTCTCTGCAAGAGCAGTTTAGCTCCTTTTACTCCCTTGCCCTTTCCCCTGGCCCTCTACTTCTTTCCTTCATCTGCTTCGCTTTTGAAAGCTACAATTGAATCTGCCTCCACTACCTTTGCAGGCGGTGCTTTCCAGGTTGTAACCACACACTGTGTGTCATCAAAAAAAAGATTGTCCACGTGTCTTGACAACTTTATAATCTGTGTGCTCTTGTTCTCTATTTGTAAAGCCCATGATCCAAAATGCCTTTTTACCCCTTTCTTAGCCTGCCCTGCAAACGTTAAATGTTTGTACACATATGCCCCAAGGTCTCATGACCCCTGCACCTCCTTTAGAAGTGCATCTTTTAGTTTGTATTCTGTCCCTTGGTTCTTCCCACCAATATGTACCCTTTGCACTTCTATGCGTTTGGTTGCGTCACCTTTCCACCTGGCTCTGGCATCTTGAAGTTTAAAAAAAAGTGTTATTCAAATGTTCACAAAATATCAACAACAAAATACAGAAAGAAAAGAACAACCCCCCCCCCCCCCACCCCCACCCCCACCCCCCATATACATAAATAATAAATTAACAGCCTTCATCAACACACAGGCAAATATAGGCAGCTTGAAGTTAATTACCATCCTTATGGTTCACAAGATTTCTAGTATTTTCTCAGCAACAAATTTTGAAATTGTGGCCGGTCGACCAAAACAAAGTCATTAATTTATTTCACGAAAAACAGTGATCATGGGGAAGCATTTTTACTTAAATTCTTGAACACAAAAGGGTGTAATATTTACAATTCTTTAAATGCCTGGCACCAAAAGAAGATTACAAAAGTGCGATAAAAGCAAATTATTGTAGATGCTGGAACCTGAAACAAAAATAGAAAATGCCAAAAACTCCAGCAGGTCTGATAGCATCTGTGGAGAGGGAAGGGATATAACATTTTGATTCTTGATGACACTTTATCAAAGGTTTGACAAAGAGTCACCCAGACTTGAAACGTTGGGTGCAATCAAACGTCCTTGTCGTGCCTGACTCGGTAACGCGACAAGGCCGTTAAATCTTGCGAGGGGCCTCTCGCGAGATTTGCGATGCTCGGAATGCGTCACGAGATCTAACAAGATCTCACGAGACGTCTCTGTCTGGATCTCACACTCGCTGAGCGTGATCCAGATTTACATATTTAAGTGAGCCATTTAAATACACCGGTGCCCGATTCTCCCGAGGCCTAGGAACGAACAACCGTGCCTGGGAGACCTTGCCATGGCATCATTTAGCATAGTGTCCAAAATTGCCCTTAGTGTTGGGTGGGGTTACTGGGTTATGGGGATAGGGTGGAGGTGTGGAACTTGGGTGGGGTGCTCTTTCTAAGAGCTGGTGCAGTCGCGATGGGCCGAATGGCCTCCTTCTGCACTGTAAATTCTATGAAATCTTTCCAAGGGCCGGTGCAGACCCGATGGGCCGAATGGCCTCCTTCTGCACTGTAACTTTTATGATTCTATGATTCTTTACCCAAACATGGACAAAAGAGCTAAATAGGATAAATGAGGTGAGAGTGAAGCCCTTGATATCAAGGCAACATTTGACTGAATGTGGCATCAAGGAGACCTGGTAAAACTGGAGTCAATGGGAATCAGGTGAGAACTTTCCATTGGTTAGAGTGATACCTGGCACAAAGGAAGATGGTTGCGGTGGTTGGAGGTCAATCATCTCAGTCCCAGGACATCACTGCAGGAGATCCTCAGGGTAGTGTCCTAGGTCCAACCATCTTCAGCTGCATCATCAATGATCGACTGTCGATCATAAAGTTGGAAGTGGAGATGTTTGTTGTTATTGTTGACGATTGCACAATGTTCAGCCCAATTTGTGACTCCTCAAATACTGAAGTAGTCTGTGTCCAAATGCAGCAAGGCCTGGACAACATACAGGCTTGAGCTTTGTCAGTGCAGGAAGAGACCAAGCCATTTTTAAATGCCACCCCAATCTCTCAATCCCCTCGCTGACTCCCGGAGGAAACCCATGCACAAACGGGGAGAATGTGCAGACTCCGCACAGACAGTGACCAAGCCGGGAATCAAACCTGGGATCCTGGAGCTGTGAAGCAATTCTGCTATCCACAATGTTACCGTGCTGCCCGAAAGGCTGAAATGAGGTCAGGCACTGAGTGGCTTGGTACCCAAACTTAGCCTCAACAAGCAGGTATTGCTATGTAAGTTCCAACATCACTGCTAATTGAAGTATGCTGATTGGTTGATAATTGGCTGGTTTGGATTTGTGGCAAGGGCCACTGGGCAAAGTTCCGTATTGCCAGGTAGATGCCAGTGTTGTATCTGTACCGGAATGGCATTGCTATGGGAGCAGTGGAGCATAATCCTCAGGCTGGATTTTGTCCGGACCCATAGCCTTTGCTCTGCCCAGCGCGTTCAACTGTTTCTTATATTAAGCGGAGTGAACCAACTTGGTTGGAAGCAAATTGACGGAATCCTGGCATTTGTGTGTTTGGCGCCTCGAGGAGGCTGAGGTGAACTACTTTGTGGTCTATAGAATACACACGGTGGTGTAGTGGCACCTGTGTTGGTTAACTCCAACCAAATAGAATAAGTCCTTGAACCTTCCAACACGTCCTGTCTTCCTAGCACTATAATATTGGCCTTAATAAATATTTCCATACCTTTTCCTTTCTTACCTTCCCGATCTTTCCTTAACACCTTGTATCCAGGTATATTTAATACTCAGTCTTGCCCCCTTTCAAACCAGGTCTTTGCTATTTCCAGAACATTATTTTTTCATGTGGCTATCTGCACCTCCATCCCTTCACTTTATTCACCACCTTTCATGTAGTTTATATACGTTCAATAAAATTGAGTTAAATTTTAATGACCAGGCAGCCGGAGGTAGGAAGAACATAAATATTAATTAAGGTAACATAAAGTCTGCCCACGGCAGTGAACTATTTACACTACACAGTCGCATTGGGATAACAAACATGCTGGTCCCTGTCCAGGCCGGCTTTTCTGCTCGACATTACGACACCCAGCTGGGCGGGTCTCCACCTATTAGTTGGGAAGCTTATATTCATAGAATCATAGAATCTCTACAGTGCAAAAGGAGGCCCTTCAGTCCGGCGAGTCTGCACTGACCATCTGAAAGAGCTCCCTACCTAGGCCCCTTGCCCTATCTCCATAACTACACCTTACCTGTACATTCTGGACACTCAGGGGCCGATTTACAATGGCCAATCCACCGGACCTGCACATCTTTGGACTGTGGGTGTAAACCATAAACACGGGGGGGGGGCCATAAACACAGACAGGCCAGAATCGAACCTGGACCCTGGCTGTGAGGCAACAGTGGTAACCACTGTGCCACCATGCCGCCCTGTATTCCACCAGCCCCACGGGAGATCAATTACGGTTTCCCCATGGGCCTCGTGGGGTCATCACATCAATCTTATTGTATTTCTTCTTAGTCTGACTCCACCAAATATCTTGCTATTACTTACTCTAGTGCTATCTGTCTCTCCTGAACATTTCTGGGCTGTGTTTTGCTTTTGTATTGTTGAGTCTGGTTCCCATCTCTCCGCCAAATTAAATTAAAGCTTCTCTCACCTCACAAGGAAAGATCCCCACAATAGAAAGATATGTTGAGATGAAGTCTCATGTTCTGCATAAACATCAGCATTGGACCAAATTGCCTGTTTCTGAGTTTTGCATTCTTGTTGTTCGCTCTTAGTCCTGTTCACAAACTCTGCAGACAGAAGAGTGAGCAATTGTGGGCAGCACAGTGGTTAGCACTGTTGCTTCACAGCACCGGGGACCCGGATTCGATTCCCGGCTTGGGTCACTGTCTGTGTGGAGTCTGCAGGTTCTCCCCATGTCTGTGTGGGTTTCCTCCAAGTGCTCCGGTTTCCTTCCACAAGTCCCAAAAGACGAACTTGTTGGGTGAATTGGACATTCTGAATTCTCCCTCAATGTACCCGAACAGGCGTCAGAGTGTGACGACTAGGGAATTTTCACAGTAACTTTATTGTAGTGTTAATGTAAGCCTACTTGTGACAATAAAGATTATTATTATTTTGCAATTGGCTTAACTATTTAACGGTTTTCAGCAGCTCAAGGTTTAAGAATCAAACATCATTGAGGGTTTATCATAGATTATCATAGATTATCATAGAATTTACAGTGCAGAAGGAGGCCATTTGGCCCATCGTGTCTGCACCGGCTCTTGGAAAGAGCACCCTCCCCAAGGTCAACACCTCCACACCCTATCCCCATAACCCAGTAACTCCACCCAACACTAAGGGCAATTTTGGACACTAAGGGCAATTTATCATGGCCAATCCACCTAACCTGCACATCGTTGGACTGTGGGAGGAAACCGGAGCACCGAGAGGAAACCCACGCACACACGGGGAGGATGAGCAGACTCCGCACAGACAGTGACCCAAGCCGGAATCGAACCTGGAACCCTGGAGCTGTGAAGCAATTGTGCTATCCACAATGCTACCGTGCTTGCCCAGGGCTATTTTAAAGGCTAGCAGTAATTTGAGAAATTAGAATGGACAAGCATTCTCAAGATATTTCCTGGGACACTTGAGCATAAAATTGCCCTTCCTGTTGACTTTACGAAAAGTTGCAGAAAATATCCACGAGAATGGTTCCAGAGATGAGGAGCTTCAGTTATATCAATAGATTGGAGAAGTTGGGGCAGTTCTTCTTGGAGAAGAGAAGGCTGAGAGATTTGATGAAGGCGCCGAGAATCCTGCTGGATATGGACAGAGTACATGGGGAGAAACTGCTCCCACTGACAGAAGGAGCAAGAACCAGAGCGCACAGATTTAAGAAAATTGGCAAAAGAAGCAATGGCGATAGGATGAGTAGCCATTTTGTGCAATGAGTGGTTAGAATCTGGAATGCACTGCCTCAGAGTGTGGTGAAGGCAGATTCAACCGAGGTACCAAAAGGGAAAGGGATGACGATGTGAAAAGGAAAAATGCGCAGGGCTATGGAGAAGAAGTGTGGGAGTCATCCCGCAGAGGGGCTAGTACCAGAGTGGTGGGCTGACTGACCACGTCCTGTGCTGCAACCAATCTATGATGCAGTGAAGTGACTGACGTTTGAAACGAAGGCTGAATACTCCGGCCGTTGCGATTCTCTGTCCTTGCCGGCTGAGCACGGGTTTCCCGGCGGCGCGGGGTGGGGGATTCAATGGGAAATCCCATTGACAAGCAACGGGAGTATAGAACCCTGCTACCAGGAGAAACACGCAGCTGGGGAACAGGAGAATTCAACCTGAAGCTACAGTGCTGGCAAATTGCCTGATGAAGTGCCATTGCTTATTCTTCAGAATATGAAGTGTTATCCATTTGCAGTGCTGTGTCAACTGCTTGGTTGTATAATTAAATATTCCCTCAGATGCTGAAACTGTTAATCAAATATTATGTGCTTGATTTGCCACAAATTGTCACATTTTGAAAAAAAAATGTAAATTAGTTTTCTTATCATAGTTTTGAACATTGTCACCATAAAAGATACTTTCTGTCTCACTCCTGACGCCCTGTGTTTTCCTTATATAACCCCTGGTATTTTGATTTATGCTCTGTCTTTCCGTGGGATGCTGAGTTATAAATGCATGGTCAACTGTAAGCATGGTGCCCTTTCGTGTGCTATAAAACCCATCACACATGCAGCTGCTGAACAGATGTTTGTTCGTTCCAAGATGCAGGGTTGTCTTCAGTCATTTTCTTTTTCCCGAAGTGAAATGGACTGTGGACAAAAGGATTACTGGAAGAGCTTTGTGTCCAATGGGCTGATTGCAGCTCACTCGCATTTAACTCATTTTATAGCCGAGGCAGCACGGTGGCACAGTGCTTCGCATTGCTGCCTCACGGCGCTGAGGTCCCAGGTTCAATCCCGGCTCTGGGTCACTGTCCATGTGGAATTTGCACATTCTCCCCGTGTTTGCGTGGGTTTCGCCTCCACAGCCCAAAGATGTGCAGGGTAAGTGTATTGGCCACGCTAAATTGCCCCTTAATTGGAAAAAATGATTGGGTACTCTAAATTTATTTTTAAAACTCATGTTACAGTCCTCCAGTGTGTCAAACCAATATGAAATAGCTTCCCATTGTGGTTGGATTATAGTTTCAACCCAAAGGCATCTCAACAGGTCAGCAATAAGCATAAACCTGAAGATTTAAACAGCAGGAGGTATGCAGTAACATGGCACATTGATGCTTTGCAGTGACATGTCAGTGCACTGAGACAAACAAAAGGGGATGTCCCCTGCGGTTCCTCCTTCCACGCTCCTTGTACACACTCCTTGTACACACTCCAAATTCTACTGTGCTGTCCAGAGAAGCCACAGAATAAAGTCCGTTGATGGAGGCAACACTGGAGGATTGAGAACATCCCCATGTATCCCCTCAGTAAATGGCATTAGATTTATTACTGGTCCTTTTATCAGATTAGAAAGTAACTTAAATTTGCAGTGGGGAAATTACAATCTCATTACCGGGTACTGGGATGACAGTGTCCCCTTCAAATTGAACTCTTGGGCAGCACGGTGGCGCAGTGGGTTAGCCCTGCAGCCTCGCGGCGCCGAGGTCCCAGGTTCAATCCCGGCTCAGGGTCACTGTCCGTATAGAGTTTGCACATTCTCCCCGTGTTTGTGTGGGTTTCGCTCCCACAACCCAAAAATGTACAGGATAGGTGGATTGGCCACACTAAATCACCCCTTAATTGGAAAAAATGAATTGGGAACTCTAAATTATTAAGAAAAAGGCAAATTAAGCTCTGAACAGGATGTGTGCAGCTCTCATGCCCACTTTAACTCTGCTGCTCATATCAAGGTATGGAGGAGTACTAAATGTGTGAGATCAGGCCTATGTAGAGTAGTGAAGTGTCGAACCGTCTCAAGTTCTTCTCACTGAGCAGCACTGTGCAGTGTTTCTTTTTCAATAATGTAAACTGAACAAATCTTTGGAACTGCTAACCTTTCAAAGTGTGCAAGGTTCTGGAACCCATATTACAAAAGGGATATGAGGCACTACTGAAGGCACATAAAAGATTCACAAAGGTGATATCAGAGAGGACCGGTTAAATATATCAGGACAGAGAACCGGCTGGGGCTTTTTTCTGCAAAGAGAGGGCTGAGAGGTGACATAACAGTATGTGGTGAACCACTGTATTAGGGGATGTAAGGTAGGACCTGCACTACAGGTTCGCCGGTAGCCCCTGCTGGCTGGCTCCGCCCACTAAGAACTGTATAAATATGCATGACCTCCATTGCCCTGCCATTTCGCCAGCTGCAGCAGGAGGCCACGCATCTGACTGTAATAAAGTCACAGTTGTACCCAATCTGCGCCTTTGTGCAATTGATCGTGCATCAATTTATTGCAGTCAGATGCGTGGCCTCCTGCTGCAGCTGGCGAAATGCCCTACTCCGTCGAGGAAGTAAGGACAGTCACCAGGGACTGCCAGGTCTGTGCGGAGTGCAAGCCGCACTTCTACCGGCCGGACCGTGCGTGCCTGGTGAAGGCTTCCCGCCCCTTTGAACGCCTCCGCATGGATTTCAAAGGGCCCCTCCACTCCATCGACCATAACACGTACATTCTCAGTGTGGTCGATGAGTACTCGAGATTCCCCTTCGCCATCCCATGCCCCGATATGACATCTGCCACCGTTATCAAGGCCCTCAACACCATCTTCGCTCTGTTCGGTTTCCCCGCTTACATCCATAGTGACAGGGGAGCCTCATTCATGAGCAATGAGCTGCGTCAGTTCCTGCTCAGCAGCGGTATAGCCTCCAGCAGGACGATCAGCTACAACCCCCGGGGAAACGGGCAAGTAGAACGGGAGAATGGGACGGTTTGGAGGGCCGTCCAGCTGGCCCTGCGGTCCAGGAACCTCCCAGCCTCTCGCTGGCAGGAGTTCCTCCCTGACACTCTACACTCCATCCGGTCACTATTGTGCACCTCCACTAATAACACACCCCATGAACATGTTTTTACCTTCCCCAGAAAGTCCACATCCGGGGTATCGCTCCCGACTTGGCTCGCAGCTTCAGGACTGATCCTTCTCCGTCGGCACGTCTGACTCCACAAGGCGGACCCCTTGGTGGACAGGGTTCACCTGATCCACGCCAACCCTCAATATGCTTACGTTGAGTTCCCCGACGGCCACCAAGATACTGTCTCACTCAGGGACCTGGCACCGTCAGATTCCACCCCAACACATTCCCCCACCCCTTTCCGCACAAGAGGACGAAGAGGACTTTGGCACGCTCCCGGAGTTCCCCAATGACTGGCCAGCATCAGCACCACCTCCGCCATCGGTGCCACCTCCACCACCACCAGCACCAACTTCGCGCCACCATTATGCCGCTCCCAACGAAGCCCCAAAGACCGGCTGAACCTTTGACGGACTCCGGACCGTCAACATGGACTTTTTCTTTTTTTCACTGGTGATTGGCTGCGATGTGTGTGTGTTGGTTGGTCCAGCTACCTGTCCATCAATGTGTGTGTGTGATTGCACCATGATGTGTTAATATGGATATCATGACATCCCCCCTTTTCACAAGGATATGTGCCTACATGGTAATAAGTATTTTTAACACTGTACATAATTGCACTATTTGTATATAGTTTCACATCACCCAAGCTGGAATCATTTTTAACAGGGTGTGAATGTGGTGAACCACTGTATTAGGGGATGTAAGGTAGGACCTGCACTACAGGTTTGCCGGTAGCCCCTGCTGGCTGGCTCCGCCCACTAAGAACTGTATAAATATGCATGACCTCCATTTCACCAGCTGCAGCAGGAGGCCATGCATCTGACTGTAATCAAGCCACAGTTGTACCCAATCTGCGTCTTTGTGCAATTGATTGCGCATCACAGTGGTTAGTACAATTGTAATGGGGTTTGATGGATGTTTTAAAGGGTGGATATAGGTAATTTGACCAACTAATGGGCGGATTTGTGTCGGACAACAAGTAAAATTGTTACAAACGTCAAAAATTGTCTGCATCCTGCCTCAAAATTGCCTTTGTCTGGTTTTAACTGAACCAGGAGGAGGGCGGGCATCAAAAACTCCTGGGAGGATGGTTCAATCATTGAAACACTTTAAACAGGCTACACGCCTCCATTTTAGCATAGGTTATTATTTCAAGTCATGTTGGCCCTGATTCCCAGAGTTCACAAAACCTGACAGGTAGAAAGGGGTAAGAAGGACAGATTCCAATCGGCAAGTACATTTACAGCACTGCTTGTGGGTCAGGAGGAGCAGAAATATTTCCTCCAGGCCCAACGAGCTAACCCTATGAATCCTGTGTAACTTTTTTTCTAGTTGTATGTGACTCATACTCAGCAGCCACACAGTCTGCTGTGGTGGAGAACATAGAACTCCATGTGGTGCAAGGGTTAACCTGGAGAATGTTTCCTGCCAAACATCATTGACCGAGGATTGTATTTCAGTGTGGATATTAAAGTTCAGTAGAGTGATATCAAGCTCTTTACGCAGCCCCAAGGCTTTGTGTGACTGTTGAGATGCGTAACTGAGCATGAAACTGCAGAATCATTCAGGGTAGGTAAATCACCCCATGAGAGCGAGTATCGCAAATATATTGCAGATCTTGTGTCAAACCATAAAGAAGTTCATCGATGCACTTTAGAAAAACAATATTTCAGTGAACCAAAGGTAAATGCTGTGGAACAAGCAGATGGTGAAAGCAGATAGTGTTGATTAATTGATATGCATATTAGATTTGTTTCAGCAATATTTTGGGGTATGATGTATGAGTAATTGGAAACATAAGACGTGGTGACTGAAGGGTGTTTGGGTGGAACAAGTGACTTTGAACCTAGCCAGCATTTATTGCGCATCCCTAATTACCCTTGGGAAGGTGGTGGTGAGCTGCTGCCTTAAACCACTACGTCCCATGAGGAGTAGATATACTCACAGTGCTGTGAGGGAGAGAATTCCAGGACTTTGACGCAGTGACAATGAAGGTGTGGTAGTCACCACTAGTAGTATATTACATGTATTACGGCACTGCCTGTATAGTAGAGGTACATGAGTAAATCCCTGCCTGCTGGCTCTGTCCAGTAGGCGCTGTATAAATGTGCGTGCTCGCCGGTGCTGCAGCCATTCTGGTTCCAGCTTCAGGAGGCACAACATCTTTGCTCAATAAAGCCTCGATTATTCCACCACTCTCGTCTTTGTGGTAATTGATAGTGCATCAATTTATTGAGCAAAGGTTTTTTTAAACGATGGATCTCCGCATCAAGCCTGATCGCCTGCAGCTGAGCCCTCAAGCAGCCAACGATGCGTCCGCCTTTGACCACTGGCTAGCCTGCTTCGAAAGCTACCTCAGAACAGCCGCTGACGAACCCTCGGACTCGCAGAAGCTCCAAGTCCTCTATTCACGGGTGAGCCCTGACATTTTTCCTCTCGTCCGGGATGCGCCCACTTACTCCGAAGCGATGGAGCTCCTGAAGGGACATTATGTTCGACCAGTCAATCAATTATACGCCAGGCACCTCCTGGCCATGAGACAGCAACTCCCCGGGGAGTCTCTGGACGATTTCTGGCGTGCCATGCACATCCTAGGTAGGAACTGTGACTGCCAGACAGTTTCGGCAGTCCAGCACACCAAACTTTTAATTCGAGACGCTTATGTTATGGGCATGAAGTCTGCGTACATCCGCCAGCGGCTACTGGAAGGGCGTACGCTTGATCTTGCGGGAACTACGCAGCTCGCTAATTGGTTAGAAGTGGCCTCCTGTAACGTCCAGTCCTACGTCCCCAACCGCGCAGCACCCTCGTGGGCATCGTGGGCCCCACCAGCTGCCGACTCCAGCTTACCGCAAGTCTGTGCCGCGCGGCAGCCAGCCAACTTGCGGGGGCCCAAGTGCTATTTTTGCAGGCAAAACAAACACCCCAGGCAGCGTTGCCTGGCGCGGAACGTGACCTGCAACGGCTGTGGGAAGAAAGGACACTTTGTTTCTGTTTGCCAGGCCCAGTCGGTCGCGGCTGTTTCCAGGCCCCGACGTTCCTACACCCCCTACGTGCGACCCAGGGGCGCCGCCATTTTCCTCTTCGCAAGCCACGTGTGGCCCGTGGGTGCCGCCATCTTCTTCACCGCAAGCTAAGTGCGGCCCGTGGGCGCCGCCATCTTCGCCACCATTTTGGACGGCGCCTCAGGACCCCTGCTCGTCTGGCCATTCATTGTCGGCCGCTACCTCCACCACCGCTGACCAGCGCTGGATCTCCCAGCATCTACCGCAGCTCGCCTCGATCACCCTGGATCAGTCCCGGCCCTGCAACCTCGCGACCGCAACGACGACGGTGAAGATCGATGGGCACGAGACGACCTACCTTTTTAACTCCAGGAGCACAGAGAGCTTCATCCACCCCACTACAGTAAGGCGCTGCTCCCTCCCAGTACACCCCATCACCCAGAAAATCTCCCTGGCCTCCGGATCCAATTCCGTGGAAATCCGGGGGTACTGCATCGCGACCCTCACCGTCCAAGGCATAGAGTTTTAGCACCTTCCGGCTCTACGTCCTCTCCATCTCTGCGTTGCCCTGCTACTCGGACTGGACATTCAGTGCCATCTCCAAAGCTTAACCTTAAAATTCGGCGGACCCCTACGACCCCTCACCGTATGCGGCCTCACGACCCTTAAGGTCGATCCACCTTCCCTGTTTGCGAACTTCGCCCCGGATTGCAAACCCGTCATCACCAGGAGAAGACGGTACAGTGCCCAGGACAGGATCTTCATCAGGTCGGAGGTCCAACAGCTTCTGCGGGAAGGGGTCTTTGAGGCCAGCAACAGCCCCTGGAGAGCTCAAGTGGCAGTAGTAAAGACTGGGGAGAAGTACAGGATGGTCATTGACTACAGTCAGACCATCAATCGGTACACGCAACCCGACGCATACCCCCTCCCACACATATCTGACATGGTCAATCAGATTGCGCAGTATCGCGTCATTTCCACAGTGGACCTGAAGTCCGCCTACCACCAGCACCCTATCCGCCCGGAGGACTGCCAATACACTGCATTCAAAGCAGATGGCCGCCTCTATCACTTCCTTAGGATCCCCTTCGGCGTCACTAATGGGGTCTCGGTCTTCCAGCGAAAGATGGACCGAATGGTTGACCGGTACGGACTGCGGGCCACCTTCCCGTACCTAGATAACCTCACCATCTGCGGCCACGATCAGCAGGACCACGACGCTAAACTCCAAAAATTCCTCCAGACCGCCAACCTCCTTAACCTCACGTACAAGAAGGAGAAATGCGTGTTCCGCACCAACCGCTTCGCCATCCTTGGCTATGCCGTGGAAAATGGAGTCCTAGGGCCGGATCCCGACCGCATGCACCCCTCATGGTTCTCCCACTCCCCCACTGCCCCAAGGCCCTGAAACGATGCCTGGGATTTTTCTCCTACTATGCCCAGTGGATCCCTAATTATGCGGACAAGGCCCGCCCACTCATTCAGTCCACAGTTTTTCCCCTGACGGCTGAGGCCCGCCAGGCCTTCAACCGCATCAAGGCAGACATCGCCAAGGCCACGATGCACGCGGTCGACGAGTCCCTCCCCTTCCAGGTGGAGAGCGATGCATCGGACGTAGCTCTGGCCGCCACCCTCAACCAGGCGGGCAGGCCCGTGGCCTTCTTTTCCTGCACCCTCCATGCCTCCGAAATTCGGCACTCCCCTGTCGAAAAGGGGGCCCAAGCCATTGTGGAAGCTGTACGACATTGGAGGCATTACCTGGCCGGCATGAGATTCACTCTCCTCACTGACCAACGGTCACTTGCATTTATGTTTAATAATACACAACGGGGCAAGATCAAATACGACAAGATCTTGAGGTGGAGGTTCGAGCTCTCCACCTATAACTATGAGATCTTGTATTGCCCGGGGAAGCTCAATGAGCCACCTGATGCCCTATCCCACGGTACATGTGCCAGCGCATCAAGGCCCGCAACCTGACCTACTCCATTGAGGAGGTCAGGCCTGTCACCAGAGACTGCCAGGTCTGCGCGGAGTGCAAGCCGCACTTCTACCGGCCAGATCGAGCGCACCTGGTGAAGGCCTCCCCCCCCCCGCCCTTTGAGCGCCTCAACATGGACTTCAAAGGGCCCCTCCCCTCCACCGACTGCAACACGTACTTTCTGAACGTGATTGATGAGTACTCCCGGTTCCCTTTCGCCATCCCATGCCCCGACATGACTTCTGCCACGGTAATTAAAGCCCTCCATAGCATCTTCGCCCTGGTCGGTTTCCCCGCCTGCGTCCACAGCAATCGCGGATCCTCTTTTATGAACGACGAGCTGCGTCAGTTCCTGCTCAGCAAGGGCATTGCCTCGAGCAGGACGACCAGCTACAACCCCCGGGGAAACGGGCAGGTGGAGAGGGAGAACGGGACGGTCTGGAAGGTCGTCCTGCTGGCCTTGCGGCCTAAAAATCTCCCGGTCTCCCGCTGGCAGGAGGTCCTCCCCGACACGCTCCACTCCATCCGATCGCTCCTCTGCACCGCGACTAACGAGACCCCTCACGAACGTGTGTTTGCCTTCCTCAGTAAGTCCACCTCCGGGGTCTCGCTCCCAACATGGATGACAGTTCCTGGACCCGTCCTCCTTTGGAAGCATGTGCGGACCCAAAGGTCGGACCCCTTGGTCGAAAAAGTTCACCTCCTACATGCGAACCCGCAGTACGCCTACGTGGCACTCCCCGACGGGCGCCAGGACACAGTCTCCCTCCGGGACCTGGCACCCGCTGGATCCCCACCCACGACCCCCGATCTGACACTGCCCCCCCCGGTTGCCTCATTCACCCCTGTGCCACTCACCGTCCCTCCAACAAACCTCACCGCAGCCCCCGCCCCAGTAGGATCTGTCCTCCCACTGGTTCCACTCAGGTGTGACGAAGACGAGGACAACACGCTCCCGGAGTCACAGGTGACCAAGTCGGCGCCCACATCACCACCAGGACTGAGGCGATCGCAGAGGAGGGTCAAGGCCCCCGACAGACTTAATTTGTAATGTTTTCCACAAACCCCGCCGGACTCTCTTTTTTAACAGGGGGTGAATGTGGTAGTCACCACTAGCAGTATATTACATGTGTTACAACACTGCCCATATAGTAGAGGTACATGGGTAAATCCCTGCCTGCTGGCTCCGCCCAGTAGGCGGTGTATAAATGTGTGTGCTCGCCGGTGCTGCAGCCATTCTGGTTCCAGCTACAGGAGGCACCACATCTTTGCTCAATAAAGCCTCGATTATTCCACTACTCTCGTCTTTGTGGTAATTGATAGTGCATCAGAAGGAACGTCAAAGCTCTCCTCTACTGAAGATTCTCTGTGTATCATGCCCTCGTCTGTTGTAGACTACTTGATAGAGATTAATTTATATGATTAGTGAACAACTCCATGATGTATGTGTCATCTGTCTCCTACGATATGTGGCTCGGTGGCACAGTGGCTGGCACTGCTGCCAGCCCTGGGTCATGTCCGTGTGGAGTTTGCACATTCTCCCCGTGTCTGCGTCGGTCTCACCCCTGTGGTGATATGCATCACTGTAAATACACAAGGGGTTAATGCAAATACACTAAGACTAGATAAACATGAGAGGGAGCACCAGAGACATGACACACAGACGTTCAACCAATAGGTCAGTAAGATAGGACACGACCAATGGGCATTCAAGACACATCCAGACGTGACACTACCATAGGGGGGGCATTACACCAACCCATATAAAAGGACACAGCACACATGTGTACTCACTAAGCGTTTCCACTGGGTTGATTGAAACACATCACACCCACCACGTGGATTGTAGCAGACTGGTTTGTCAGTCTGAGTAGCTATAGCAGGATTAACAGAAGTGTCGAATCCAAGTAGGAGAATCATTAACAGTTTAATATATGTGTTAAAGCTATCTCCAAGTCTGAACCTTCCTTTGTCAGAGTGCACATCAAGGAAGCAGCTTATGCTACGTCAAGAGCATAACAAAACAACCCCCACAACCCAAAGCTGTTAGGGAGGGTTTAAACTAATATGCCGGGGGTGGAGGGGAACCTGTATAAGGAGTCTGAGAAAGAGTGAGCAAGGAAAAAAACAAAAGGTAGAAAAGAGAATAAGTAAAGTGATAGGCGGAGAAACCAAGGGCAAAATTCAAACAGGGCAAAATAGAAAAATATTGGGAGCAAGACAAACAATAACAATAGCCTTTCATTGTCACAAGTAGGAAGTTACTGTGAAAAGCCCCTAGTCGCCACATTCCGGCACCTGTTCGGGTATTGAACCCGTGCTGCTGGCCTTGTTCTGCATCACAAACCAGCTGTCTAGCCCACTGAGCTAAACTAGCCCTCACAATGTGAAAAAGACAAACTTAAAGGCTATGTGCCTTAATGCACGGAGTATTTGCAATAAAGTGGATGAACTAATCGCACAGATAAATATAAATGGGTACGATATAATAGGGATTACGGAGACATGGCTGCAGGGTGAGCAGGGATGGGAACTGAATCTCCTAGGGTATTCAGTTTTTAGGAAGGACAGGTATAAATGAAAAGGTGGTGGTGTGGCACTGCTGGTTAAATAGGAAATTGACACAATAGTGAGAAAGGATATTAGCTCTGACAATGTGGAGTCTGTATGAGTGGAGTTGAGAAATACCAAGGGGCAAAAAACATTAATGGGTGTCATATATAGACCCCAAACTGCAGTGATGATGTTGGGAATGGCAGTAAACGCAAAATTAGAGATGCATGTGATAAGGGAATATCAGTGAATATGGTTGATTTTAATCTGTACGCAGATTAGGCAAATCAAATTCGCCGCAATGCCGTAGAGGAGGAATTCCGGAAGTGTATACACAATGGTTTTCCTGACCAATATGTGGAGGAACCAACTAGAGAGCAGGCCATCTTAGACTGTGTACTGTGTAATGAGAAGGGAATCATTTCCAATCTGGCTGTGCGAGATCCCTTGGGGATGAGAGACCATGACATGATAGAATTTTTTATCAAGATGGAGAGTGAAGTAGTTGATTCGGAGACTAGGGTGCTGAATCTTATTAAAGGATACTATGAAGATATGAGGCATGCATTGGCCGTGATAGATTGGGGTGCAGCAGGCGGTAAAAAAGGTTTCTGGTATGTTGGCCTTCATTGCGAGAGGTTTTGAGTAGAGGAGCAGGGATGTGTTGTTGCAATTACACAGGGTCTTGATGAGTCCACACCTGGAATATTGTGTGCAGTTTTGGTCTCCTTTTCTGAGGAAGGATGTTCTTGCTCTCGAGGGAGTGCAGTGAGTGAAGGTTTACCAGACTGATTCCAGGGATGGGTATGTCATATGAGGAGAGATTGACTATGTTGGGATTGTTCTCGCTGGAGTTCAGAAGAATGAGGGGGGATCTCATGGAGACTTATTAAACTCTAACAGGACTAGACAGGGGAGATGCAGGGAGGATGTTCCCGATGGTGCGTGGGTCCTGAACCAGGGGTCACAGTCTGAGGATTCAGGGTAAACCATTTTGGACAGAGATGAAGAGACATTTCTTCACCCAAAGAGTGGTGAGCCTGTAGAATTCATTACCACAGGAAGTAGTTGATGTTAAAACATTGAATATATTCAAGAGGCAGCTGGATATAACACTTTGGGCGAATGGGATCAAAGGCTATGGGGAGAAAGCAGGATTAGTCTATTGAGTTGGATGATCAGCCATGATTACGATTAATGGCGGAGCAGGCGCGAAGGGCCAAAATGCCTCCTCCTGCTTCTATCTTCTCTGTATCTATGTATCTATGTGCAGTGTAGGTGGATTGGCCATGCTAAATTGCCCCTTAATTGGAAAAAACTAAGTGGGTACTCTAAGTTTTTTTAAAAAATCTGTCTACTAAAGTGATAGAAGGCGAGCTAGATGGTCCTCTGTCTTTCCTCATTTAGCGATTCTTACATTTAAAACCAGCTAGACTTACAGCTTAATGGAATCCATAAATGTTACCAGCGCAGGGCACATCAAGTTTTCATATCTGTAAAACAAATTTATATCTTTTATACACTTTACATCAATTTTAGTATTCTTTCAGCTAGATTTGACTTCTTTGAAAATTTGTCCCAATGTAGTTTGTATTTTATTAAATTCAGTGAGCTTCTCATTCAGGAGATGGGCGTTGTATTTATCGGAATCTTCTTTGAAATAAGATCTTAGAATGAAGTCCCATCTGTTCGATCAGTTGGACATCAGTGACACACAAAAAAAGCTCTGGAGTCTGCCCATTGACCTGGTTACTGTTTATCCCCCAACTAATATCACTGAAAAAAAGACCAAACTTTGCTGTGTGCATTTCCTACTTTAGGATTGTTCCTACAATTCAAACGTATTTCATTAACTGAAACATGCTTTGGGATATCCCAAGACCATGAAAGGTGCTACAAAATGTCGGTGTTTTCAAATTACTGTCACTGAGTTTGGGTCTTGCTAGGCCAGCATTGATTCCCCATCCCTAACTGTCCTTGACAAGGTGGTGAGGAGCTTTTGCTTTGAACCGCTGCTGCCCATGTGGTGTAGGCGCACCCACAGTGAGGTTGGGGTGGGAATTCCAGGGCTTTGACCCAGTGACAGTGAAGGAACGGCAATATAATTCCAAATCAGGATGGTGTGCAGCTTGGAGGGGGACTTGCAAGTTCAAAGTGTTTCCATGTAGCTGTTGCCCATGTCTTTCCAGATGGTAGAGTTTGTGGATTTAGAAGGTGCTGTTAAAGGGAACTTTGTTTATTTTGTTCTGTTACCACTGTGCTTCAGTGATGAAGGAAGTGACCGATGAAGAGGCTGGATGGGATGCCAGACAAGCGTGCTGCTTTGTCCTGGATGGTGTCAAGTTTCTTGAGTGTTTTTGGAGCTGTACTTGTCCAGGCAAGTGAAGAGTATTGCATCACAATCTTGGCTTGTGCCTTGTAGATGGTGGACAGGCTTTGGGGAGTCAGGAGGTGAGTTACTCTTTCCAGAATTCCGAGCCTCTGATCTTCTCTTGTATCCACAGTATTTATCTGGCTGCTCTAGTTCATTTTCTGGTCAATTGTAACCTCCCGGGATGTTGATAGTGGGGGATTGAGTAACGGTAAATGCCAGTGAATGTCAAGACGACATGGTTAGATTCTCTCTTGTTGGAGATAGTGAATTCCTGGTACTTGTGTGGTGCAAATGGTACTTGCTATTTGTCAGCCCAAACCTAAATGCTGTCCAAGTCTTGCTGCATTTTGACATGGACTGCTTCAGTATCTGAGGAACCGCGCTTGATGCTGAGCATGTGCAATCATCAATGAACATCTTTACTTGTGATGTCACGATGGAGGGCAGCTGAAGATGGTTGGGCCTAGGACAGGACCATGAGGATATCATGCAGTGATGTCCTGGGACTGAGATGATTGGCCTCCAACAACAACAGTCATCTTACTTTACGTTCGTTATGAATCCAACCAGTGGGCAGTTTTCCTCCAGTCCCCATTGACTCCAATTTTGCGAGGGCTCTTAGATGCCACACTCGATCAATTGCTGCCTTGATGTCAAATGCAGCCACTCTCGCCTCACCTTTTTATTGATTCTGCGCTGGAATCATAGCCTAGTTTTGTGCTCAAATCCTGGAGTTGCAGGCAATGGGGAGCCTTCAGGACTGGCAGCACCAGACTCAGAGGCTTCTGCAGCTCACTCCAGCTGCCCCTCCATTGAGCCCAGTTCTGAACCCAGAACTTCTGATTCAGAGGCAAGAGTGGTACTAATGGATAGGCGGTGGCATAGTGGTATTGTCACTAGACGCGTAACATAGAGACCCAGAGTAATGCTCTGGGGACCCATGGCAGATGGTGAAATTTGAATTCAATAAAATTCTGGAATTAAAAGTCTAATAATGACCAGAAAACTATTGGCGATAGTTGTAAAAAAATCCTAGCTAGTTCACTAACGTCCTTTTGGGAAGGAAAACTGCCGTCCTTATCTGGTCTGGCCTACATGTGACTCCAGAACGATAGCAATGTGGTTGACTCTTAATTGTCCCCTGAAGGGCAATTAGGGATGGCTAATAAATGATTGGACGTGGGACATGGAAGCATGCATGACAGCTAAATCCTGGGGCACTCTGAAATCCCTGGTGTGTTTGAGGAGCCACTGCTGGTTGGTGGGTTAGCAAGTGGGGAAAAGGGATACCTGCTAGGGAGATGACTCTGCTGCAGAGGCCTGTTAAAATGAGGCCCACGTTGCCTACCCATGCGGTCATTGAGCGGTGCATTGGGTTGCTGGAAATGCAATCCTGATGCTTGGACAATTCTGGCAGGGCTCTACAGTACATCCACAGACGGTCTCCCGCTTTGTGATGGTCTGCTGTTCCCTTCACAATCTGGCGCAGCAGGCAACATGCTGGAGGAGGGGGAGGCGGAGGGACGTGCAGCCTCGTCTGAGGAGGCGGGGTAGGTGGAGTCAGGATGAGCCTGAGGAGGAGCCTGAGGATGGAGGACCAGCTGCAATGAGGGTCCAACACGCCAGGAGGACTAGGGAGGCCTTCATCACCTCCAGGTTCTCCAAGGAACAGGCTGTGTCCACCAGCTCACATCCACTGTCATGACGGCATCTGCATCAGGGGCCTTTGATCTTGGACCTGGAGGGATTAGTAGGGGAACAGGGGGTGGGGGGCTGGGGCAGGCCCACTGTAAAGATTTAAGTGACAGGGACTTCACGTGTCAGGTGTGAAATGTTTTAATGATGAACATTTTAATGTGACAGAGTTTCATTCCGCCTAGCTATGGATAGTGACCCCCCCAGTGCTCCTCACTCTTCTTGATCATCAGTGGTCCTGTACTACATCTGGGTATCAGAGATGGAGGCAGCCTGCTGCTTTCTGCGCCTTATGGCTTTTGTTGCCCTTGGCGGACCTCCTCTGGGGGGCCCAGAGGGGGAGGAGGGGGGCCCCGGCCGACTTTCTGGTGTCACAGGAGTCACTGTGGCACCTTGTTCTGCCCGCTGCCATTGAGACACGCCAGTGTCAGGAGGGGGGCTTCAGAAGAACGGGAGACCACTTTCGTCTCCTTCATAGAAGGCCCGGGATTGGCTCCAGTGCATCTTCCTCCCTGAGACTGCTCATAGGGCCCTGGGTGACTACAAGGAATGGAGGGGCAGCTGGAGTGAGCTGCAGAAGCCTCTGAGTCATCCGGCACTGCCAATCCTGAAAGCTTTCCATTGTCTGCGATGGTGCCGATGCCCTCAACGATGGATCTCAGTGACTCAGCCACACTCTGGAGTGCCCCACAATCTCCACCTGCATCTGGGACATGTCTCTCATCGACTGGGGCATGATGTCGTGGCCCTCAGCTATGGTCATTACAGACTGAGCCAGGCCTTGGACACCATCCCTCACAGAGCGGAAACCATCCGCCAGGTTGTCTACTGCGGCCTGGGTTCCATGCATTGTCGGCACCATCTCCTGTGCCTGAAGGCTTTGGGACTCCTCCAAACGGCCTTGCAATCACTGGAATCTTACTGACAGCCACTCCTGAATATCAGAGCCCTGCCCTATCATCTGCATGAGCTCTGTAAGAATCTTGTCCAGAGGTTCAATATCTGGCTGGGGCCCAGCTGAGTGCCGGGGCCCAGCAGTCCTCCCACTGCTGTCTCTCTTGGATGTTCCTGTCTCCTCCTGATGTGCATCAGCAACTGTGTGGTGTTCGCCAGATTGTGCCCCCGAAGCCTGTCCACTAATGTCGCCCACTGAGATGTGTGTCTGCGCTGGTGGAAGGTGCGAGTGATAGCTGTGACGTATTGCCAGTGTTCTCCTCGAAGCTCTCCTCTGAGGTGTTCTCTTGGGTGGCAAGGGGGGCACAAATCCAGATGGCACAGTCTCATCAGATAATGATCCAGAAACACAGTGGACATATGGTCAAAGAAAGGGAAGGATAAATTTGTGGACATCAACAACTCACTTGAGACAGGTCATCTGGATGAAGGGGCAATGAAGCCTCACTTCTCTGGTGCAGGTTGACCTCGCTGTTGGCCACTGCTCTTTCCTCAGGCAACCCTGCGATCTCCAAGGCCCGCTCCTCATCGGGGGTGAGTACTCGGATTGCTGGCATCCCACCCACCCATCTTTGCCCTTTCTCTCGAATTATGGACTATTTTTTGCTGTGGGAATGAAGATAGAGGGAGACACACGCTTGATGTGTCAGAGGGGTCTATGGCAGGAGGCATGTGTGGGCATTGCACCTAGACATGAAGGGGTTGTGCTGATGGGTGCCAGGAGGTTCTGAGGAACAAGCCTGAAGATGGGATGCCAAGGAGGTGCAAGGTGTCTACCAGTGGTTTGGGGGAGTGAGGGGGGGGTTTGGGGAATTGTGGGACTGATGCCTGGAGAGGTGGCAACTTACTCTTGCAGCTTGTTAGAGGTTGTTTGTCTTATTCTGATATTGGACGACAGTCCTCCTGGTCATGCTGCCCACACTCACTGCAGCTGCTACTGACTCTCGGGCAGCATTGCTCATCCTGCTGCTGGCTCTCCGATCCCCTTGGGGAAATGGGGTGCCCTGCCTTTCATCCACAGGCTCGAGAAGCCTGGCCAGATTGCCATCTGCAAAGTGAAGAGCAGATCTCTGTGCTGCCATCCTCATGTCTCGAAAGGGACTGAGTGCTGTGGGAGCGTTTAAGAGCAGCTCCCCTTTTTAGCGGCGAGCAGCTGAGGCGCACATCGGGCGAATAAGATGGCGAGGGAGCCAGACATGGCGAGATTCACGTGGGGTCCATTTTTCAAATTTAGCGAGGATGAATACAGGCCGTGATCTCGCCAATGCGGCAAACTCGCACAAAATGACACTTTGAAATTTTTTGGCTGAATCACGTCCAGAGTTTCGGTGAGAGAGATTTAGCGAGACCGCTGGATTCATGGTGTGATCAACCTCTGGGTGGGTTGTTGAGAAATGCATAGAATCTGCATTGGTCGCATCTCTCATTTAATTTTGAGTGTGGTGTGCCAGACCACAGTTCACCAGTTATGTCATGCACCACACACTTACCCTGAATATTAGACATGATAAAATGTTTTGGGTGCGATTCTCCAAAATGGAGAGTAAGTGTTCGCGCCGTCGCGTTACGACGGTGCAAAACGGCAGCGGGGACTACCGATTCTTTCCCCCACAGGGGGCCAGCACGGCGCTGGAGTGGTTCACACTGCTCCAGCCTCCCTTCCCGGCGCCAAATGGGGGCCGGGCCAACACGCGTATGCGCAGTTGGGCCACGCCAACCCGGGGGACTTCTTCAACCCTCCGGCCCCGCTGCAACATGGCGCGGGGGTTCTGGGGCCGGAAGCGGAACAAAGTAGGCCCGGGGGGGAGAGGCCGGCCCGCCGATCGGTGAGCCCCGATCGCGGGCCAGACTCCATCGGAGCCCCCCCCCCCCCCTCCCCCGGCGAAGGAGCGCTTTTCCCCGCCCCACAGGCCACCCCCTGACCCTTTACGCAGAGTTCCCGCCGGCAGCGACCAGGGGTGAACCGTGCCGGCGGGACTCTGCCGTTTCCGCGCGGCTGCTCGGCCCATCCGGGCCAGAGAATCGGCGGCCCGGCCTCGTACAGCGGCCCGCGTCCAGCGCTGCGCCATTCGCGCCGCCACAAGTGGCGCCGATTCTCCGCACCTCGGAGAATCACGCGCCGGCATCAGGGCGGCGTGGTGCGGTTGCGCCGATTCTCCGGCCCGGCATGGAGCTCGGAGAATCGCACCCTTTACGAATTTGTATGTGTTTGCAGAGATACTGCTGGGGTGAAAGCATCTTGAATGCTTGAATCATTTTCTTGTGCTTGTACTGAAATTTTTCCAACCGTTTTGTCTGGTGTAATATGGTTAATTTTTCTTGTTGAATAAATGTTTTATTATTTTTGTTCAATGTTTGTCAGCAGTTTCCTGTGGATTTGTTCAGCAACTTTCTTCCGCTAATCTAAACAAAATATGGGGATGGGATTCTCCGTCTCGCCGCACCAGTTTTCTGGTGTGGCGTGTCCTCGCCAGCAGCGGGATTCTCTGTCCCGCCAGACAGTCAATGGGGTTTCCCTTTGTGGGCAGCCCCATGCCGTCGGGAAATCCCCGGGTATGGATATGCTGCCGGCGCAATGGAGAATCCCGACAATGGTGAATCCAGCCCAGGATCTATCATGACCGGTTTCATTCTGGGATCTGACTTGTCCAGTATGAACATTAGCTGGGATCGCTATATTGTCAAATCCCCGCCTCACCCGTGATCCTTCTCCCTCTCTCACTCACTTGTGCCTCAGGCCGAGGCTATCCTTGGCCTCAGGTGAATGTTGTACTGGCAGCGGCCATACACCCATACACACACATACACACAACCCCCGCCACCCCCATACATTAGACACACACACATGTGTGCACTCTCTCTCCCCCCCCCCCTCCCCCCCCCCGCCCCACACACGCACACACACACATATCAGGCATGATGGGCCAAATGACCTGCTTCTGCTGCTACATCTTATAGTCTGAACATGGAAATCAAAACTGTTTCTTGTTGAAGTCAATCTTCATTATCCGACATTGTACTGACAGGGTAACAATCTCAAATGGGGTAAATCAAATCAAATAGTTTAAAGAACCTGTGGTAAAGTTTGATGTAGTCAGTTTATTGTGATTTTATTACCCATATAAGAAGGAATTAACATTAATTTATGTAATTTTGACAGCAATGGTCTACACTCATAGCGCAGAGGCGCTTAAGTCCCATATCTCTGCTTACAAAATGATTGTTTGATTATTGCAGTCAGGCTAACAGCCTTTATGGTGCATATTTATTTCAGTATTACTGCAATTGTAATTTAGAGTAAAAATGGAACATCTATGATTCATAGTAAGTCGCTGAAGTGTTGTTCTTTTTGTATAATATAATGCGAACTCACAAGTATAAGTCTGGCTGCCCCTCAGGCACCACTGGGTGAGTGCAGCACGTGGTTTAATTCTGAGCTACACAGATCAATTTTTTTACAATAGAAAAGTCTCCCACCTATATAGCAGCAATCATGTTCTTTGATTATGCCAAAGTGTTTCATGGCCAGTTTATTTTTCTTTTGAGTGTAGTCACTGTTGTTTGCAGGTGCACGCAATGCACTCCCACAAAGGGCCAAGACCAATTCATGCACTTTTCTGGTGGTTGAGGGATAAATGCTCGCCTGAGAACTGGCAGGAAGTATCACCCGGGATTCGCGCTCCTAATTATTGCCCAGTGATACATACAGGAAATGCACCTGCAGGAATGTCAGCTGAAGATGTGCCACCTCTCTGGTCAAATAGGCCACTGACAGTCAATAGCGGAGCTCTGTACAATCAACAGTGACTTGGGCAAGGCTGTAGGGACCTGTGAAACAAGTGGAAAGAGTTAGGAGGAGAGGAGCAAAGAATGAAGAACTAGAATGTAAGAAATAGATGTTGATATATATGCTGCTGTTACACCTCCCAAGACGAAGTGGTATTGTAAACCAGAGACCCAGAGAAATGATCTGGGGACCGGGGTTCGAATCCTGCTATGGCAGATGGTGACATTTGAATTTAAAGAAATAAAACCTGAAAGAAACAAAACCATTGCCGATTGTTCACTAAGGGCTTCAGACCCACCACAATGTCCTTTAGGGAAGGAAGTCTGCAGTTCTCACCTGGTCTGACCTACATGTGACTCCAGTTCCACAGCAATGTAGTTTACTGTTAAATGGCTTCTGAAAAAGCCACTCAGTTGTATCAAAATCACTCCAATGTCTAAAAGGAAAGAAACCGGATGCAGCACCCAGCATCGACCTAGACACTGGAAACGGCATTAGCAAAACCAGCCCTCTCGACCCTGCAGAGTCCTCCTTATTAACATCTGTGGATTGTGCCAAGATTGGGAGAGCTGTCTCACAGACTAGTCAAGCAACAGCCTAACATAATCATACTTATGGAATCATACATTACAGATAACGTCCGAGACAGCACTATCACCATTCCTGGGTATGTGCTGTCCCACCAGTAGGGCATACACATCAGAGATGACAGCATACTGGTATACAGCCAGGAGGGAATTGCCCTGAGAGTCCTTAACATCGACTCTGGACGCCATGAAGTCTTATGACTTCAGGTCAAACATAGGCAACAAAATCTCCTGCTACTTACCGCATACCATCCAAGGGTGGCGAGGGCAGAATGTGCCCTGGGTGGGGGACTTCAATGTCCATCACCAAGAGTGGCTCCATGGCACCACTACTAACCAAACTGGCAAATTCCTGAAGGACATAACTGCTAGACTGGGTATGCGACAGGTGGGGAGGGAACCAACAAGAGAGTAAAACATACTCAACCTCATGGTGCATATTTATTTCATCAACCTGCCTGCCACAGATATATTTGTCCCTGGCAGTATCAGGGACAGTATCAGTAGGAGTGACGACCGCACAATCGGTGTGGAGACAAAGCCCCGTCTTCACATTGAAGATACCGTTTATCGTGTTGTGTGGTACTAGCATTGTGCAAAATGGGATAGATTCAGAACTGATCTAGCAATTCAAGACTGGGAATCTCCATGAGGCGCTGGGCCATCAGTAGCAGCAGAATTGTACTCGGCCACTATCTACAACCTCATGGCCCAGCATATCCCCCACTCTACCATTAACACCAAGCCAGCGGATCAACCGTGGTTCAACAAAGAGTGTAGGAAAACATGCCAGGAGCAGCACCAGGCATACCGAAAATTGAGGTGTCAACCTGGTGAAGCCAGCACACTGGATTAATTGCATGCCAAACAACATAAGCAGCAAGTGATAGAGCTAAGTGATCCCACAACGAACACATCAGACCTAAGCTCTGCAGTCCTGCCACATCCAGCCGTGAATGTTGGTGGACAATTAAACAACTCACTGGAGGAGGAGGCTCCACAAATATCCCCATCCTCAATGAGGCAAAAGACAAGGTTGAGGCATTTGTAACAATCTTCAGCCCCATTTGTCTCCAGAGGTCCCCAGCATCACAGATGTCAGTCTTCAGCCAATTGGACTCACCCCATGTGTTATCAAGGCTGAAGTCACTGGACACTGCTTAGGTTATGGACCCTGACAATATTACAGCAATACTACTGAAGACTTGTGCTTTCGAACTTGCCGTGCCCTCGCCAAATTGTTCCAGTACAGTTACAACACTGGTATCGATCCAGCAATATGAAAACTTGTTCAGGTATGTCCTGTGCACAAAACTTAGGACAATCCAACCTGGCAATTACCGCATATCAGTCTACTCTCAATCATCAGTAAAGTGACAGAAGGAGTCATCAACAGTGCTATCAAGCAATACTTACTTAGCAATCACCCGCTCACTGATGCTCAGTTTGGGTTCTACCAGGGTCACTCAGCTCCTGTCCTCATTACAGCCTTGGTTCAAAAATGGACAAAGGAGCAGAACTCCAGAGGTGATGTGAAAGTGTCTGCCCTTGACATCAAGGCATAATTTGATCAAGTATGGCATCAAGGAGCCCTCGGAAAACTGAACTCAATGGAAATCAGGGGGAACTCTCCACTTGTTGGAGTCATACCTGGCACAAAGAAAGATGGCTGCGGTTGTTGAAGGTCAGTCATCATAGTGCTCGAGTTCTGCGGGGTAGTATCCTAGGCCCAAGCATCTTCAGCTGCTTCATCAATGACCTTCCTTCCAACTTAAGATCAGAAGTGGGGATGTTTGTGGATGACTGTACAATGTTCATCCCCATTCGTGACTCCTCAGACACTGAAGCAGTGCATGTGCAAATGCAGCAAGATCTGGACAATATACAGGCTTGGGCTGACAAGTGGCAAGTAACATTTGCGCCACACAAGTTGCAGGCAATGACCATCTCCAATAGGAGAGAATCAAATCATTGCCCCTTGACATTCAATAGCATTACCATCACTGAATCCCCCACTATCCACATCCCGGGCCAGAAAATGTACTGGATGAGCTATACAAATACTGTAGCTATAAGAGCAGGTCAAAGGCTAGGAATCCTGCGGCAAGTAACTCACCACCTGACTCCCAAAGCCTATCCATCACCTACAAGGCACAAGCCAGGAGTGTGGCAGAATACTCCCACTTGCATGGATGAGTGCAGCTCCACAACATTCAAGAAGCTCAACTCCATCCGAGACAAAGCAGTCCACTTGATTGGCACCCCTTCCACAAACATTCACTCCCTCCACCACCGACACACAGTAGCAGCAGTGTGCACCATCTACAAGATGCACTACAGGAACTTACCAGTGCTCCTTAGACAGCACCTTTCAAACCCATGACCACTGACTTTTTTTGTTTTTTAAAATAAAGTTAGAGTACCCAATAATTTTTTTCCAATTACGTGACAATTTAGCGTGGACAATCCACCTAACCTGCACATCTTTGGGTTGTGGGGGTGAAACCACGACCATTTAGAAGGACAAGAGCAGCAGACACATGGGAACACCACCACTGGGCCTCCAAGTCACTCACGATCCTGACTTGGAAATATATCACCCGTTCCTTGACTGTCGATGGGTCAAAATCCTGGAACTCCCTCCCTAAGAGCACAGTGGGTGTACCTATACAACACGGATTGCAACGGTCCAAGAAAGCAACTCATCACCACCTTCTCAAGGGCAGTGAGGGATGGGCAACAAATGCTGGCCTAGCCAGCGAAGCGCACATGCCGTAAAAATCAATTAAAAAAAATATATATGTGTGTTTGGCTCTTAAATGCCTTCTGAAATAGCCGAGCGAATCATTCGGTTGTATCCAACCAGAATGAAATCAGACTTTGATCGAAGCACTGGGAACGACAATGGCAAACCCAGCCATATCAAGCTGTAAAAGTCCTCCTTACTAACATCTGGGGGCTTGTGTCAAAATTGGGAAATCCATCTCGCACACTAGTCAAGCAGCAGCCTGACATATCCACACTCATGGAATCATACCTTACTGACAATGTTCCAATGTCACCATCAGGATCCCTGGTAATGTCCTGTTCCACCGGCAGATGTGGCACAGTGGTATACAGTTGGGAGTCCTCAACATCGACATGGGTATCAGGTCAAACATGGGCAGGAATCGTCCTGCTGTTTGCCACATACTGCACTCCACTCCCATTTCCCACACCTCAGCTGATGAATCAGTATTCCTCGATGTTGAACACCGCTTGGGGGGAGCACTGAGGGTGGCAAGGGTGCAGAATGTTCTTTGAGTGGGGGACATCAATGTCCATCACCTATAGTGGCTCAGTAGTACAACCATGGCCAGGGCCAAAAGAACATAGCTGCTAGACTAGGTCTGTGGCAGGTAATGAGGGAACTAACAAGAGGGAAACACATACTTGATTTCATCTTCACCTACCTGTCTGCCACCGATGCATCTGTCCATGACAGTATCAGGAGGAGTGACCACTGAACAGTCCAATCTTCACACTGAGGATATCTTCCATCATGTGGTCATAGATGTTTACAGCATGGTGTAGCACTATCACCGTGCTAAATGGGATAGACTTTGAATGGATCTAGCAACTCAACACTGAACATCCGTGAGGCGCTATAGGCCATCAGCAGCAGCAGAATTTTATTGAACCACAATCTGTAACCTCATGGCCCAGCATATCCCCCACTCTACCATTACCACTGAGCTGGGGAATCAGCCCTGGTTCAATGAAGAGTGCAGGAGGGCATGCCAGGAGCAGCACCAGACATAACTAAAAACAAGGTGTCAACCTGCTGAAGCTACAACACAGGACTAGTTACATGCCAAACAACATAAACAGCAAGTGATGGAGATGAGCTATCCCACAAACAACGAACCAGTGGCGGGATCCCCCCCCGCCCCCCGCGCCGGCAGCAGGATTCTCCATCTCGCCAGCCGGCCAATGGGTTTTCCAATTGTGGGCAGCCCCATGCCGTCGGGAAATCCCCGGGGGTGGGTGCTCTGCCGGCACAACGGAGAATCTCAACAGCGGAGAATCGAGCCCCAGATCTAAGCTCCGCTGTCCTGCTGCAACCAGCTGTGAATGGTAGCGGACAATTAAACAACTCACTGCAGGAGGATGCTCCAGAAGTATCCTTATCCTCAATGATGGAGGAACCCAGCACATCAGTGCAAAAGATAAGGCTGTGGCATTTTCTGCAATCCTCATCCAGAAGTGCCCAGTCGATTATCCATCTATGATATAGAACCATAGAATCCTTACGGTGCAGAGGGAGGCCATTCGGCCCATCGTGTCTTCACTGACCCTCTGAAAGAGCACCCTACCTAGGCCCACTCCCCTACCCTATCCCCGTGACCCCACCGAACCTGTACATCTTTGGACGCTAAGGGGCAAGTATAGCAAGCCAATCCACCTAACCTGCACATTTCTGGATATCACAAAATGACTGAAGACATTAGATACTGCACAGGCCATGGACTCCGACAATATTTCGACAATGGTACTGAAGAGCTGTGCTCCAGACCTTGCTGTGTCCCTAGCCAATCTGTTCAAGTACAGCTTTAACATTGACATCCTCCTGGCAATGCGGAAAATTTCCCAGGTATGTCTTGTATAGAAAATGCAGGACATATCCAACCCAGCCAAATACCGCCCTATCAGCCTATCAGTCTACTCTGGATCAGCAGTAAAGTGATGGAAGGGGTCGTCAACAGTGCAATCAAGCGGAATCTGCTTAGCAATGACTTGACACTCAGTCTGGGCTCCACCAGGGTCATTCAGCTCCTGACTTCATTACAGCCTTAGTTCACAAATAGACAAAAAAGTTGAACTGCCAAGGTCAGGCTAGAGTGAATGCTCTTGATATCAAGGCTGCATTCGACTGAGCCTGGCATCAAGGAGCCCTAGCTAAACTGGAGTCAGTGGGCACAAAGGAAGATGGTTGAGGTTGTTGGTGGTCAGTCATCATAGCTCCAGGATATCACTGCAGGAATTCTTCATGGTAATGTCCTAAGCCCAACCATTTTCAGCTGCTTCTTCAATGATCTTCCTTCCATCATAAGGATAAAAGTGGAGATATTTGCTGAAGACTATACAATATTCAGCACCATTCATGACTCCTCAGACACTGAAGCAATCCATGTCCAAATGTGACAAGACCTGAACAAGTTTCAATTAACATTTGCTCCACACATGTACGAGGCAATGACCTTCTCCAACAAGAGAGAATCGAGCCATCACCCCTTGATATTCAATGGCATCACCATCACTGAATACCCCATTATCAACATCCTTGCGGTTACCATTGACCATCAACTCAACTAGATTAGCTATGAAAGTACTGTGGCTATAAAAACAGGTCAGCGGCTAGGAATCTTGTGGCGAGCAATTCACCCCCTGACTCCCCAAAGTCCAAAGAAGTGAAATGGAATATTCTGCCCATACCTGGATGAGTGCAGCTTCTACCTGGATGAGTGCAGTTTCAACAAGATTCAAGAAGCTTGATACCATCCAGGACAAAACAACCCACTTAGTTGCCACCCCTCCCATAAACATTTACTCTCTCCACCACCGACAAACAGTAGCTGCAGTGTGTACCATCAACAAGATGCATTGCAGGAACTCCCGAGGTTTCTTGATGGCACTTTCCACACACACGACCACTTACATCCCCATAGCCCCACCTAACCTATTGGACACTAAGGGACAATTTAGTGTGGTCATCACCTAGCCTGCACATTTTTGAGCTGCGGGAGGAAACTGGAGCACCCAGAGGAAACCCACGCTAACATGGGTGAAAGTGCAAATTCCACACAGTCACTCGAGGTCGAAATTGAACCTAGGTCCCCGGTGTTGTGAGGCAGCAGTGCTAAACACTGTGCCGCCGTGCCGCCCCAAGGGTTGGGCAATGAATGCTGGATTAGCCAGCGATGGCAACATCCCATGAATTAGTTTTTAAAACTCAAGTCATTTAGCTCAATAATGACCAAGGTGTCTAGAAAGCTATATATGTTATTGTAATTTGCACCACAATTTTTCTGTGTGAATTCTGCAATGTCAGATGACATGCTTTGCTTACTTATGGCAGAGCAGGCCAGTTCAAACCATCAATACTGATGACGCAACAGTTCGTCTATAAATCTCCATCTCCTCAGATTACTGAGTGTCCAAAAAAAATCATTTGTATTTGAGGCAGGTGTGAGCGGGAGATGGGTGGAAGGGTTGTACGTTGCACTCATTGATCATGAAAGAATTCAGTTTTGTGCATTGAGCATGGCATTTTCCAGATACCACTGCAAGTTCAATTTACCTTTTGAAACATCAATGGCTTTCATCCTTTTAAAGTATTTTCAAATGTGTCTGAAGCAATTTTGCTTGTAGATAATGTTACAAATTTTTAAAGCATTCTAACCTACCAGTTTAATTTCTTTTTTGTCTTCTTTCTTCGATGTTGCTGATCCTTTTATTTTTCCCACTCTCATCTCCAGGAATATTACAGATGGCCGATATCAGGACAGAGCACGTTGAGCAGAAGAGCATCACCTTGGCATGGCATGAGTTGGACTACTCCAGCGACAATGACACTGAATACGAGATCAAATACTATGAAAAGGTGCTTTACACTGTTCTGTGTATGACCCAACATGTTCGAAAGTAGGGAATACAAACATTGTAAAACCAGCTTCACTTCCACTAATTTAAGGTGTGGTGGAAGGAGGGGGATAATTGTTTTTGTTTTAGTTGGATGGATTTATTTGGTAGGCTTGCATTCCTAGTGGTGGTGGTGAGTGGGGGTGCGGATATCTTCAATCGTTTCAAAAAGAACACCAAAAACTGTAAACGGCATGTGGTCAGTGTCATATTTAGTATCGGCATTGCTGAACTTTAACACCAAGGGATTGCAAATGTTGAAATACAGTCTTACACAAGGATAACCTCATTCTGTAACCTATGCAAGAAACATCAATTCTTTCTGAATGGTTTTACAATTTCATTTCATTGCTTTTCAAACACATATAACTTGCCACCCTCCCCTCACCCCAACATTGTTAATTTGAAGAGAATATTTATGTCCCATCACGAAAAGAGATTATTTGGTCATTAGCACATTGCTGTTTATGGAATATTGCTCTGTAAAAATTAGCTACTGCAGTTACAAACATGCAGACAGATGAATTGAGTGCAAGAAGAGGCTATTCAACTCCCCCAAGCCTGCTTCACCATTCAACATGATCTTGGCTGATCTGATTGTCACCTCAACTCCACATTCTGTCTCCACCCCCCCTGTCCCGTAATAAACTTTGACTTTCTTGTTTGTCAAGAACCTATCTACCTCCGCCTCAAAAATATTCAATAACCCTGCCTCCACCGCTCTCCAGGGAAGAGGGTTCCAAAGACTCATGCCCTTCTGAGAGAAAGAAAAATCCTCTCATCTACCTCTTAAACTGTGTTCCCTAGTTCATGCCTCTCGCCAATGGGAAAACATCCTTCCAGCATTCACCCTGTCAAGTCCTGTCATGTTTCAATAAGATGACCGCTCATTCTTCTGAACTCCAATGGCTCCAATCACAGCGCCATCCCAGGTATCAGTTGCATGAATCTTCTCTGAACTGCTTCTAATGCATGTATCTCCTTTCTGACATAACAATAACAAAACTTTGCACAGTGCGCTAGATGTGGTCTCATGAATGCGAATGTGGTACCTCTGCAGCAAAACATTCCTACTTTTATATTTCATCCCCCTTGCGATAAACAACAACATTCCATTTGTCTTCCCAACCCCTTGCTGTACCTGTGTACAAACTATGTGTGATTCATGTATCAGGGTATCCAGGTATTTCTGTACTTCAAGTTCTGCAATCTTTCTCTATTTAAATAAAATGCTGCTTTTCTACTCTTCCTGCTAAAATAGACAAGTTCAAATTTTCTCACATTATACTCCACCTGCCAATTTTTTGCCTATTCACTTAATCAATCTATGACCCTTTGAAGATTCCTTATGCCCCCTTCACAACTTAATTACTATCTTTATGCCATCTGCAAATTTAGCAACCGTACGATTGGTCCCTTCATCCGAGTCATTGTTATAACTTGTAAATAGTTGAGGGCCCAGCACTGATCCCTGTGACATTCCACTCATCACCTCTTGTCAACCTGACAATGACCCATTGATACTTACTCTTTATTTATTATTAGCTAACCAATCTTCAATGCATGTTAATATGTCACCCCTACACCATGAGCTCTTACTTTGCGTAATAACCTTTGATGTGCCACCTTGTCAAATCCATTCTGGGAATTTTGATAACATTGCTTGTTACTTCCTCAAAGAACTCCAGTAACTTAGTCAAACATTTCCCGTTCACAAAACCATATTAATTCTTCCTGATCGCATTGAGATTTTCTGCTATAATCTCCTTAATAACCAATTTCAACAATTTCCCTTTGATAAATGTTCAGCTAACTGTCCTGTAATTTCCTGATTTCTCTCTCCCTCCTTTCTTGAATAGAGCAGTCACATTCCTTAATTTAAAATCTGATGGGACAATTCCAGAATCTAGGGAATTTTGGTAAATTACAACTACTGTGTCCACTATCTGCGCAGCTACTTATACGAACCAAGGACCATCAGGGCCTCGGGACTTGTCAGTTTTTATCTTCAATAATTTCTCTGTACCCTTTCCCTGGTGATTGGAATTGTTTTAAATTCCTCGTCCCGTTTACCTCCTAATTCACAATTAGTTCTGGGATGTTATTTGTGTCCTCAGGAGTGAAGGCAGACACAAACAATTTGACCACCATTTCCTTATTTTCCATGATCAATTCTCCATTCTTACTCTCCAGAGGACCAACACCCACTTGACTGACACTTGTCCTTTTAGAACACCTGTAGAAACTCTTTCCCATCAGTTTTTATAGCTAATTTTCTCTTGTACTCTAATTTCTCCCTCAATATTTTATTCATTGTTTGCTGTTCTTTATATTCCGTCCCACCTTCTGACCTGCCACTCACCTTCACGGAAATGTACACTTTTCCTTTCAATTTTTCGATAGCTTCCTGAGTTATTTCTTACATTATAACACTGACCAAAGTTCAAATGAAATTTATTGGTTCTTTGGGATATCTGAGGTCATGGAGCACTTGACATCAGTCTTCAGTTTTGTTCAAATCACAAATGGAAGTAGGACAATGTGAAATTTCTAAATCCTGGCTTTGGGGTTCTTCTATCAGTGGATTAATGTGCAACCTCTCCCATCCCAAAGAAGTGATCTGCTTTTCCTTTCCACATTCATAAAGGCTCCAGAGGCCAAATGTGCAATTGCTGAAAGAGGATTTGCCACACACCCCTCCCCCATAATGGATCTGGGCGAACAAGTGATGAAGTAAATGTGTGTACAGGGTACCCAGCTGTTCATGGTTGAGCCACACTTCAACAGTTCTTGGACCAACATCATAATGATTATAGCATCTGCATGATGCAAGCCAGCTCTTCTCCATAACTGAATCTACTGAGGATAAGAGGAGGTTTCTAACAAGTTGATAAATGCACTCATGTAAGACATACAAATGGTACATCATGTACAAACCCGCAATGTGTATTCAAAGATCCCAGAACGCGGCTTCTGCTCGTGGACCAGTATAAGACAAAGATTCTTCACCCCTCCCACGCCACTTCGAATAACACAAAGAACTTACATTTACATAGCACTTTTAAGATAATAAAATGTTCCAAGGTAGTTCGCAGGAACATTCTAAAATAAATTGTGACACCAAGCCACATAAGGGCATATTGCCCAAGGATGCTACCTTGAGGGATTCTCAAAGTGATATACTGGGGCTGAGATAATTGACCTCCAACAACCACCATGACCTTCCTTTGTGTTCGGTATTACTCCAACCAGTGGAGAATCTACCTGATTTCCATTGCCAAAAAATCTGCTAGGGCTCCTTGATGCCACACTAGATCAAATGCTGCCTTGATGTGAAGGGCGGTCACTCTCACCTTTTAAAAAGATAATCTTTATTGTCACAGTAGGCTTACATTAACACTGCAATGAAGTTACTGTGGAAAGCCCCTAGTCACCATATTCCACCGCCTGTTCGGGTACACGGAGGGGGAGTTCAGAATGTCCAAATTACCTAACAGCACATCTTGCGGGACTTATGGGATGAAACCGGAGCACCCGGAGGAAACCTACGCAGACATGGGGAGAACGACCTCACCTTTGAAGTTCAGCTCTTTTGTCCATGCTTGAACTAAGGCTGTAATGAGGTCAGGACTTGAGTGGAGGAACCCAAGCTGAGCGTCTTTGAGCATGTTATTGCTGAGTAAATCCACTTCATTGTACCTTTAATGATCTCTTTCATTACATTACTGATGATCAGGAATAGAC
The DNA here is from genome assembly GCF_047496885.1 of Scyliorhinus torazame. NCBI lineage: Eukaryota > Metazoa > Chordata > Chondrichthyes > Carcharhiniformes > Scyliorhinidae > Scyliorhinus > Scyliorhinus torazame. The sequence continues at coordinate 198,639,590 of NC_092707.1, read as the reverse complement.
TGATGGGCCTGTAATTGGCTGGGTTGGATTAGGAATGCTTTATATGTGCAGGCCATACCTGGGCAATTTACCACGTTACAGGTGCGATATTATCATAACCATCAGCATTATAAGGGTTAAGGTAGTGTCAAGAGTAGCCACTAGAGGGATCTGCAGATACAACTATATAAAGCAGTGATGCTGGACCTTGGGGAGGAGTGTAAGCAGGAGACAGTCAGTGAAGGTCAGAAGAGCAGTTAGTGTGAGAAGGTTAGATTATAGTTTATAATAGTAGTGAGATTAGCAGTCGATGAGTATAGTTAGATGTTGTTGATCAATTCTGTATTCTAAAGCAGGCATTGTCAAACTCGGGGGCGCAACCGCGGGTGGGTCGGGGGCGGTTGTCGGGAGGGTCGCGGAGCCATCCGTCGAGGCGCTCCCGATCGCGCAAATCTGCGCGCAACAGCCGCAGCAGCCGGCTGTTAAAAATACTGGCTGCAAGTGGCCTTCAAAATGGCCGCGAACATGTAAAAAAAATGCGGCCGCACTGCGCATGTGTGCCAGATAATCGGCGTGCATGCGCAAAACTATGCACATGCGCACCGATGATTGGACACGCATGCGCAGTGCGGCCGCTTTTTTTTAAACGGGTGCAGATTTTTGTTTTACAAGTTCGGGGGGGGGGGGGTTTATTCATTTTATTCATTTATTTTATTTGTTTAATTTTTATTTTTTTCATTTATTTTATTCATTTTTTTTTACATGTTCGGGGGGGTTTATTTGATAAAAGTTTACCGGAAAAAAATGCAGAACTTTGGACAGATGGAGACTCCATACTTTCCGACACTGGAAGACTCCATCTTCATCCAACAGGTTCCATTGGAGGAGCGTGTACGAGGGCCAAAGAGACCCCAAATAATTTCCTCCATTTTTTCAGCAGCAAACAAGGTAAGAGAAAATGGTGGGTCGCGCAGGTCGGCCGGCGCGGGTCATGAAGGTCGGCCGGGTTGGGTCCCGACGGTTTGCCGGTTGGTAAAAATGGGTCCCCGGAAAAAAAGTTTGAAGAACACTGTTTTAAAGGACTAAGTGTCAAAACCCAGTTTCGTAGTGTAAATAAAATCACAGCTTTGCTTAAGTAAAAGCTATACTGTGGTCTTTGTGGAATACTATGCCAACCATCTTATAAGCAACACAATAATAATAATCTTTATTGTCATAAGTAGGCTTACATTAACACTGCAATGAAGTTACTGTGAATGACCCCTAGTCGCAACATTCCAGCACCTGTTCGGGTACACAGAGGGGAAATTCAGAATGTTCAAATTACCTAACAGCGCGTCTTTCGGGACTTGTGAGAGGAAACCGGAGCACCCGGAGGAAACCCACGCAGACACAGGGAGAACATGCAGATTCCACACAGACAGTGACCCAAGCTGGGAATCTAACCTGGGACCCTGGAGCTGTGAAGCAACAGTGCTACCCACTGTGCTACCGTGCCACCCATAGAACAAAGAACAAAGCCGCCCAAAGAACACAACATGCTACCTGGAGTCTATTCCTTGAAAGAAACAGTAATTAGATTAGGTTCGGATAGCATTGGAGATTGAAGAAACAATCCAGAAGCTACAACTCAGAAAAAATCTACATAAAGACTGATCAAAAGATGGAAAGTCTCAAGAAGCCTAACCATTTCAAGACACATGGCAAACTATGCCAGAACTGGGCTTTCTTTAAACAAAAGTTTGAAGTCTTTAATACTGCCTCCGCGTTTGAAAATGCATCAGACCAACGAAAAATAGCACTCCTACTAAATTTGGCTGGACTGCAAGCATTGGAGCTATTCAATTTGTTCGAATTTCGTGCAGATGAGGACAAAAATAAATACAGCATGGTGCTCCAAAAGTTTGACACTGTAAGAAACAGGTGAATGAGACCTATGAACGCTACATGTTTCGGAAAAGGCTGCAGCTAAGGGGAGAGTCAGTGGATTCCTTCAGCTCTCAAGCGCGGTACTGTAATTTTGCCTCAGCCTCCGAATCTATGCTGCGGGACCTAGTTGTGTTCGGAATAAATGATGAACGGTTGCACGAGAAAATGTTAAGAAAACCGGTGTTGTCGATTGAAGACGCTATAAATATGTGTAAGGCCAGCAAACAGGCATCGAGCGAATATGCCGAATTCGGGTTAAGGAAAGCGCAAAATCGATAAACGTGGCTGACACCATTAAAGCTGTGTTGCAGCAAAGAAAACTGCGTACGATGGCCAGCGACCATTTTGAAAGTGACGTCATGGGCGTGATGACATGCACACGCTGTGGACACGCCCACAGTCAAAAAAATTGTCCGGCGAGAGGGAAAAATTGTTTCAAGTGTGGCAAACTGAACCACTTCATAGCACAGTGTCGGTTATCAGCAACTGTTTCAGTAACCAAATTTAAACAGTCTTATAGTGATTGCAGACGGATCACAGTGTTCAAAGTGCTGAGAAAAAAATCCAAAATCATGGCGAATAGAGAGGAGTGTGAATGCAAGCCTACTTGTGACAATTAAGATTATTAAATTATTATTAAAGTGCTGGGGACAATTTGGGCACCATATTTGCAGAGATGTAAAGGTTTAAGAAGAGGTTTACCAGAATATTACCAGGGATGGAACTGTACAGTTATGAGGAAAGTTTTGAAAACTTGGCACAGTTTTCCTTTGATCAGTGATGGTTAAGTAGCGGCCTGATAAAAATTTTGAAGGTGATGAAAGGTTTTTGTGACTGAGTGGTCACGTGACTGCACGATGACGCGGCTACAAAAGAGGCTATGTGACAGGAGCACAGGAGTTACCCCATGGAACGCGGGAAGAGCACAAGCGTTGAAATAGCTACTAAGCTATAGAATAAACTATTCTTTATTGAAAACCCTTGCTGCCAGTGACTTGGGAATCCATGACATTTACAGTTTTGATTGAATAGATGGGGTAAAAGCTATTCCTTCTGATGAGTGAGTCAACGAAGATTTAAGACAACGCGGATTTTAAATCATTGGAAAAGGATCTAAAGGAGAAACATGGAGAAGTTTTTTCTGCAGCGAATTGTCGGAATCTGGATCACACTAGTTGAATAGGTGATGGAGGCTAATTCCACAAATAATATGAAAAGCATGTTGGACGGACAGTTGTAGATGAAGAGCTTACAGGGTTGTAGATAAAAAAGTAAGGGCTATGGGAGTGCTCATTTAAGGAGCCGGTAAAGGCATGCTGTGTTGAATGGTTTCCTCCTGTCATGTGAGCTTCTTTGATTCTGTCCTTTTTTGTTATGCCTGCAGTAATAAGGCTGCCCTTTGTTTGTGTAAGAATAAGTGTCCTTCTGAATAGCAGGCATTTGTTAAAATCATGCTGTGCTGTGCTGTTCTGTTGTCACCCGTGGCCATTTCTGCACATACCTGTTGCTGCTTTCTTTCATCTGTTGGCTTTTCATTCTTAACTTAACTAACGGGGCACGTAGTCTGACTTCCTCTAACATTTGCACTGTTACTTTGTGAGGTCTTGAAGACTTTGATGCTATTAAGGCTTTTAATGCTATTGATCTGAGCTTGCTCTCAACTCTAAAAGACCCTCTCAAGCTTCAAATCTTTTTCAAACTCTAATGATGCAACTTTCTCTGGCTTTCATAGTTTTAAAGGACCACGCAGAGGGTCCCACCTTGAGTGGCTTAACCAATCAGAGGCTATTTTTATTGCAAAGATCCAACTGAGGCTTCAGACATGCCATGGGCATTGATAGCTGTCAACCGATAGGAACTTTAGTCAGGAGGGGTTACAAGGAGGCTTAGTGCACAGACCCTTAATTTATAAAACTAGTTCCTGGTCTAATCCAAGGTCCCAGCTCGCTTGACCCAGTGAAGAACAGCCCTTTCTATGATTCACTTCATCTGCCTCTTCATGTGAAAAAAAATCTATTTCCATTTGAATGCTAAATCACCTGGAGAAGGAATTCATTTCTTTAGCTGAACAACTGGGAATTAATCCCTTTGTTGCACTTCAGCTATTGCACTGTAATTAAATCTATTCCTCCTGTATATTTTACAGATGGATGTTATGTTTCATCCAGCTAAGAGATATTAACCAGCGGTGCAGTTTCTGAATCCCATTCTATCGTTCATTATGCAGATGCAAAGTTTCCATGCTGTGTAACCCATTGTGCAGGAACATGCACTTAGATTTTATTCGGAGAATTTGTTGCGTTAAGCCACTTTACGATGTCAGCGTGCTCAGGTTTTCGGCGATTAAATTGCAGCCAAATTGGTGTCTCATTGAGCACGGAAGGGCCACAATGTAACATGAGTCATTTGTATTGATCTGCAGTTAATGCGCGACAGATTGAATGCAAACAGTTTGACAGATACATGCTTTGTCCGTCTATGTGGTACAAGGTGTGGAGCTGTATCTTAGCTGGTTTAATTTTCAGGTCTGCCAATACTTCTTTTCTTGTGCAGAAACCCTGCTGAGGGGAGCACACCCTTTGTGTCACCTGTAACTGGGCACTCTTCAACACACACCTGTGGGGAATGTACACGGATAGCTAACTAGAGCGTATCCTTCACATCCGGCAGCAGCCAGTGTATTGCAGCATCAGCTAAACTGAGCTGCTATTTGACCCGTTCTCCAATAGAAGTGTGCAGACCACAGAGCCTCTGATATAGTACAGCATGGAGACTTACAGGAAAGGTATAATTGGCCCTGACCTTGGAAAATAATTCTTGCCGTCCATACCACAATCGTCCCCCACAAATATTCTGGAGAATAGCCTTTGATACGAGATAGAGACTACCTAGAAAGAAAGCATTCTGACCCACACATGGCATCCTTGGAGCAAAGCCAAGTGGGACAGAACATTTCTCTGCTCATTCTCCTTTCACGAAGAGTAAAATCCAGCAATAAGGTGGATACTCTATCGCAGAATGAATGGATGATTGCTTCTTTGATCGGCTGCCAGTGGGAGAGCAGCAATTTCAAAACTGCACCTGCATTAAAAAAAATTGTTCATGCAACCTCAGCCTGGGTATCCAGAATGCCGCAGCAGGATGTAATGGTGAATTCCTTCTTTATCTCCCTCCTTCACAACTTTCCTCTCCCCTTGGCTGAGACAGAAAGGCTCTGTACCAACCACATTGTGCAAATGCCCCCTCACCCTCCAGCCACTGGCCTTGTAAATTCCAGATCTGCTCTCGCCACCATCAGGAAGCCAAAACAGGGATTTCAGGGCCTTGAAGCTTGGTGATAGTTCTCCTGGCATAGTTCCTGTCAGGGACAAGCAGAAACCCATCCCATTTTTTCGAAAAGGCCAGAGTTCCAGCATAGGCCACGTCTCTGTGGCTTTATGGCAGTCTCCATTTGTCTCACTACTTTGGGGACATTGCGTTAAGGTGATGCCAAGATTGTTGGTGGGGGGTGGGGGGTGGGGGGGGGGGGGGGGGGGGGGGGGGATCGGGTGGAAAACAGGCAGAACATTGCAGAATTATAAGACCATGATGTCTCGAGGATTCTGCTGATTTTTGTACAATGGTTAGAAGAAGCCCAAAGCATCAAGTTATTCAGTGATTATTTGCAAAGCAACTTGGGTCTGCACATCTACCAAATTGCATCTCTGGATTGCTATCTGGTAGTAAAATAAAGAGTTGTGTTTGTATAACATTTTTCACATACTCAGGACATCCCGAACCACTCCACAGACGATTAAGTACTCATTAGTATAAGGTAGGAAATTACCGCTGCTAATTTGCACACAACAAGATCCCACAAACAGCAATTGGACAATGATGAAAATCTATTTTAATGACGTTTCAGCATTTTGGTTTGAAGTCTCGTCTGACGGCATCACCTCCACCAGTGCAGGACTCCCACAGTGCTGCACCGGACCATAAGCCTGAATTTTATATTCAAGTCTCTAAGGTTGAGACTTGAACTTTCCAATCTTCCTATTCAGAGATCCAAATGTGTTGCCACTGAGCCAAGGCTTAACACCACTGTAACCTGAAAAGATGTCAAGCAAGGGTTGGATTCAGCTGTTTAAATAGGCAGGCTACATTCATTTTCAAGGGTCAAGCACTGAGGCAAGTGACTGGTGGGCTGCTGGCTGCTGTGGAATTATTTCCAGTGTGAGATGATGACAAACAAATGACATCCCTTAACTGACCTGTTAAAGCTGCTCAGGAAGGTATGACTACTGTCTGAACAGTGATTCTGAAGTATGTTAATTTGTTCTCAGATAGGCTTATTCACCTAAACCTCTGCATAAAAATATTCTCTCATTGTATTTGTTCGTACAGCGATCTCTGTACTTCAGAATCATTTTGAAGGATCCAGGCCGGAATTCTCTGGCCATTGGGATTCTCTGCTCCCGCCGGCAGCACACCTCCACCTGCAGGTTTCCCGGCAGCATGGGGCGTCTTCAATGGAAAGTCCCATTGACAAGCGGCGGGAGTAGCGAATCCTGCCGCCAGCAAATGACATGCCGCCGAGAAACACGGGGCAAGGTGACTGGAGAATCCTGGCCCATGATGTACAGTTCTGCCGCAATCACAGGTCGCTGGCCTAATTGTAGGTAAATCACTACCTTAAATCACTACCGACGCTGCTGAATCACATCACTTAGAGATTTGCAATTTGTAAAAGGAGTAAGCTCTTGAAAGTTAAGTCCAGTACAGAACAGAGGGGTGATTAACTGGAAAAATTTCAAAGTCCGGTTTCGGGCCCGTTTGGCGGGGTGTTTCTCGATGGCTGCAGTGCTGACATTGACACTGCTTTTCAACGACACTTAGTCAGTTTTTTGGACCCCAGGGAGTTTCTTCCTGTCAAGGATGTGGTGTTCTGTGCTTTGCTTTACCTGGATGGCTGGGATGCGTAGCGTTGAACAAAGAGCAACAAGCTTTGTTAACAAACAAAACTAATTTATGAACACTACTAAATAAGATTCGTACATATTCCTAAAGTATAAGATTAATGAATTAAAGTATGCTATCTCTAACTACAGAATTCTTAAATACACAACTGGGGCGGGATGCTCCGCTCCGCTGCACCACTTTTCTGCCTCGCCACACCAGCGAGATTCTCCATTACGTCGGCCAGTCCCTAGGGTTTCCCATTGTGGGGCAGCCCCACGCCATCCCGAAATCCCTGGGCACCAGCAAAATGGAACATCCCGCCGGCAGAGAATCCTGCCCCACATCTCTCTTATTCTACCCAGAATCCAAGAAGTCTCATGATAGATATATATAAAACTGTTCTGCGGTTCCCTCTAGTGGTAAGAAGCATTATCATTAACTTGCTAATCTTTACATTCCAGTCAATATACATATCATGACATCCCTCATTTTTTAAAGATGTTTGGAGTTGCTACAAACATAAGTGTAGTAAGAGCATTGTATGTTCTTTACATGTAATTGATTATTGATATTGTACAGCAGTTAACAATTTTTAAACTTTTTACAGTCCACAAATTGAGTCTGTACTCAGTCTGCACTGTGGTAGTGTGGTACATAAACAACAAGTTATCAGTTCAATCGATCAGGTGTTCAACTGGTTGAACCACCTTTGTTGCCTGACGTGGTCTTTTTTCTGCGCTTGTGTTGATTTTGTGTCTCCTTTGCCCTGAAAACTGGTTTGATTTCTGTTTTTTTTAGCAAGGATCAACTCTTCTAGACAGTTGGAAAGACGTTTTTTCTTTCTGAACACTGTCCCTTTTCTTCCTGGCATTTGTGCCATCATGCGTGACGTTGATGTGATCCACACACATCTGTCTGTGTTATCATGAATGGTAGATGTTTTTCACACACTGTCCTGCAGTCCCTTGCTTGGTTGCCATCTGGATTGCTCTCCATACCATATGGTTTGTCAAGTGTGACTGCAAGTCCTAACACATTGTTTCCATTGAATTGCAATGCATTGGTTAGTTGTCCTTTGGTTTCAAAGTCAAACATTTGTATACATTCTGTTGTTCTGAAGGTCAGTTCCTTTTGGCTTATCTGATTAATTTTCAAACTTTTAATGTCAGTGTCCTTTGGATTATCTGATGGAACTTTGAACTTTTTGAAATCAGTTCCCTTTGGATCATCTGACATATATTTGAGCTCTTTGTGCATTTCATCTGGAGTTAACTTCTCCAAGATATCATTTTCTTGTTGGCTGTTCACAATTGATGTGCTCTCAATTGATCTGTTCACTGTTGCACTTTCATTGTCAGCCTCTGTACAGTCCAGCTGAGATCAGTCAGTCTCACTGTTGTCCTGCACAGCTTGTATACTACTTGTGATCACTTTGTCACGAGTCACAAATAAACTAGATAGACCTTCGTTGTCTTCTTCTTCTGGCCCCTCATCTGTTTCTTTACTGTCCTCGTCAGATGATTGCGGTATCGTATCTCGTGACCAGTTACGAGATCCTCTGTCTTCACGCTGTCTGGAACGTGCAGTCGCTTAACGAGGTTCAGGGCTTCACACCCGTTCACTCCCAATATGGACTCTCGTATTGTGTCCACAATGGCGAATTGCATGATGTGACTTTGATTGTGCACCCATGCTTCTTGGTCATATACCCCGAGCATTTCAATCACATTCTCATTCTAGTCGATCAGCCGTTTCGGTCGATCAAAAACTGTCGGTTGAACTCTCAGGCAGTTTAAATCGGAGAGGCTGAGGAAATTGGCACTCGTTCCGATGATGAGCTTCCAGATGATTAATGTGGCATTCAGCATCACTGATATTGTCCATTATTGGAACAATTGTGATTGGGTTTATTATTTCAGCTTCTGAAATTTCCTGTGGTCCTTTGTCTACACTTCCAATTATATCCATATAGAATATATGTTCCCAATCTAATTCATCTGCTATGGTGTTGAGTTTATCTTCTTTATTTTTAGATTTGTAAAAATGTTCTTCTTGTTTTATGCTGAAAACTGCTTGTTCGATGCTGCAAATGACTTGTTCAGTTGTTGGTTGAAATCTAATCTCTGTTTGCATTGCAAGGCACGATGGTTTAATTTGTCACACTTTAAACACATTCTTCCGAAGGCTGGGCATTCTTATTTCAGTGGGCGTGGCCATATCACGTGCACGTCATCACGCAAACTTGTCATGCGCATGCGCAGAACGGCTGACTTCTGGATCGTGCTTTCTTCTCAAGCGCGGCTGCGCAAAATGATCTCCGTCCGAAATGCGCTGTCTTTTCAAGCACGCCTGCTCAAAACAGTGTGTAGCGCGCTGCTTTTTTAGCTGTGCCACAGCTTCAATGGCGTTAACCACGTTGTCAAGCCGGGATTGAACCTGGGACCTCAGCGCCGTGAGGCAACTGTGCTAACCACTTGTGCCACGTGTTGCCCATGGAATCTTTTCGTGTTATTTTTTGTTGCCTTTGCAATCGTTCACGCAGCTTTTCATTTCTTTTAAGCTCCCAATGTCTGGTAAATTTTTTAATTACCACATTAAACTTATTTTTGTCAATTTCATTCTCAAAGTGGAATGAGTAATACAATTCTATAGCCAGCAGCCCAGCCAATTTTAATAACAGCCCAATATTTTGCTTCTCACTGACCGCTTTGAGGTTTAAGGCTGAGAGGTACTGCCTAAATTCTTGTTTGAAAATTTTCCAGTTCACATCTACTTTGCCCGATGTCCTGAATGGCTTTGGAGTCTGCAGACCCTCCATGAAGCTTCGGCTGGGTATTTCTTTTTGTGATGCTGCTGGTTGTTGCAATCGGAGTCTGGTGGAGATTTATTTTCTTTCTTTGAACGGAAATTGTTTCTTTCTCCCTAAACCTTACTATTGTACTTTAGGAACCACCCCTGGTACCATTTGTTGATGTGGTACCTTAATATTTCCACTCCTGGTAGCATGTGTTGTTCCCTGCTTTGCTTTACCTGGATGGCTTGGATGCGTAGTGTTGAACAAAGAAAAACAAGCTTTGTTAATGAACAAAACTAATTTATTGACACTACTAAAATAACATTTGTACATATTCCTAAAGTATAAGGTTACTGAATTAAATTATGCTATCTCTAACTACAAAACTCTCAAATACATAACTGATCTCTCTTATACCTAACCATCTTCTACCCAGAATCCCAGAAGTCACATATATATAAGACTGTTCTGTCATTCCCTTTAGTGGTAAGAAGCATTATCATTAACTTGTTAAGTCTTTATATCCCAGTCAATATACAGATCATGACAGAGGCCACACTTCGAATGTTTTCCTACACTGGGGGGCTGAGCTTGCCAGCAGGGCCGGCTCCTCAAAGGTTGGGTGGCCATTTTGAAAGGCTGTCCCTATTTCTACAGCCCCCCCCCCCTCCACCTTTCAGGACCCCCCTTCACCCCTTCCACCAACCTTTTGCTGCTCCCTCAAACCCCCCACACTCCCTTTCATGGGCATGATCCTCCAAGCCCCGACACTTTCCTCCTTAGTACTGTTAGTTTGGCATCCTGGCAGTGCCCCCTTGGAACACTGGCAGTGTCAGTCTGGCAGCGGCAACATGCCCTGGTGCCACAGGGAGTAACAGGATACTATCCTGCCCTGTTACCAACCATCCGGGGGGCTCTAATGGCCTACAAGACCCCCCAAAGTGCCATAACGCAGATTCACAATTTTGGAAAGCCGTACCAAAAGGCAACCGGTTGAGGCCTTGCAGGTGGGTCGCTGACTCCCAGGCGCCGAGTGATAATGGCATTGTGATATTTAAATGAGGCTAATGGCTTATTTAAATGAGGCTAATGGCTTATTTAAATGTCATTGTCTGGATCATGACCAGCGAGGGTGCGATGCAGATCGTGCCAGGCTCCACAAATCAATGGTCATGTGAGGTTTTGCGCCCGGCGCATATCCCAATTTGGGTCTCCCTCGCAACTTACCCCTCGCGCTCTGCACGGAGCCAGGCGCAGTGGGATAACCCGTCCACCATATCTCTGATGAAATGTTTCACCAAGGTCCTGTCTGGTGGATGTAAAAGCACTGTGTGCACTATTTCAAAGGCGAGCAGAGGAGTTATCGTGAGTGCTACGGCCAATATTTATCCAACGTTACCAAATAATGGATAATCCGGTCATTTTTGAATTATTATTTTTGAGAACTTGTGTACAAATTGGCTACCACACCCCATCTGTCACAACAGTGACTGCAGTTCAAAGTCACTCCTTTAGTAGTAAAGCACTTTTGTGATCTCTTCCAATTGCAAACCACGTGATTCAGGCAACATTTAAAGGTGTCTATTTAAACACAACTCTTTTTTAAAGTAAATTATGAGTACCCAATTCAATTTTTTCCAATTAAGGGGCAATTTAACGTGGCCAATCCACCTACCCTGCACATCTTTGGGTTGTGGGGGGCGAAACCCACGCAAACACGGGGAGAATGTGCAAACTCCACACGGACAGTGACCCAGAGCTGGGATCGAACCTGGGACCTCGGCGCCGTGAGGCAGCAATGCTAACCACTGCACCACCGTGCTGCCCTACAACTCGAATGAGATCTATTAACTAATGACCAATCAATCAAATTCTACTGATCCACTCTAAAATTAACTGCTCTTGTTGGAATTTTGAAGGAAAGGATTGTTTAAGATCCATATGCCATTTTTGTTTTAAAAAGCAGTCCCACCTCTGAGAACTCCAATGGTAATGACTAGCTGTCCATCCCAGGGAGACTTAAGCTTTCATCTCTGGCTTGGCTGGTTGCTTTATGGGGAGGTGGGTGGTGGGGGTGATGGCTGGTGTTCATCGGGTGGCATTAATGCCCCTTCAGGGAAAAGGGAGGAAACAACTGGTCAAAATTCCTGTTCCTGCTCAGTGTCCCTTGAACCTGAGTGAGGAAGATCTTGTGCACAAAAGGATTTGGGAAGCAGAGTTTTGAAATTTATACAGGGTTAAACTATGGAGTCCGATGAGCAGAAACTGGAATTATAGGAAGCCAAGAATGGAAACTCAGCACACGAGGAGACGCGACGTGGAGGAAGGACACGCCACTAGGAAGTGTTACGGGGCAGGCAAGCAGAGGAGAAAACTTATGGCAAACAGAATACTGGGTGGGGGGAGCGGGATGGCGGGGAAGGTTGCACCTCCCATCTCTCTCCTCAAAAGGTTGGTTTTACTGTTGGGTAGAAAGCTTGAGTTGCTGTGAAAGCTGGCTGTCTATTCACAGTGATGGAGATATCACTGTAGAAGGAGAAAGAACTTGAATTTACTTAGTATCTTTCACAGGATGACTACTTCAGGGTTGTCACTGCTGTAACACAGAAACACGGCAGCCAAATTTGCACACTGCAAGATCCCGCAAACAGCAATGACAAGTGAATCTGTTTTAGTGAGGTTGATGGAGGAATCAACATTGGCCTAGACATTGGGGAGAACTTTCTCTTTCACCTTTCAATAGTGCCGTGAGGTCATTTACGTGCAACTTCTCACTTGAAAGGCAGACAGGTAGCGCAATCAGCTAATTAATGCCTTCCTAACACAAGTGACTGGAGGAATAGGACTGCAAGATGTTGCATTCTCAACACTGAGTACAGGGGTAGTTTTTCAGAATGTTCTGTTCGTTTTGTACTCAAAATTTAACACATATTTACTACAATGTCATTTACATAAATCTGGCATTGGGAAAGGAGCATGAGAGTGTATTTGTGCTGAGTCAACCAACATGGAATATCCAGAGCTTACACAGTGTAAATGACAACCTAGCCGGTTTAGTTCAGTTGGCTACACAGCTGGTTCGTGATGCGAAGCGAGGTCAGCAACACGGGTTCAATTCCCGTACCGGCTGAGGGTATTCACGAAGGTCCCGCTTTCTCAACCTTGCCTCAGGTTAAATTACCACCAAAGGGAAAAAGCAGCCTATGGTCACCTGGGACGATGGCAACTTTACCTACCCTTACCTGTCAAATCACTGCAGCGGAGTAAACGGGTGAGACCTTCCTCAAGGAAGCGACTGCCTGGCACTGTTGAGGTGTGTTTGCTGTGCTGAGCAATACTAAACAAACACAAATTTGCTTTAGTTGATGTATTCTCACTTAGAACATTCCATGGAACCAAGGAATGGATGTTTCTTCTTGTGGGTGAGTCCTGAATGAGGATGGACACCATTTTAAAATCAGGGTGGCCTTGTTAGAACAGTAGGCGGAACGGTAGCACAGTTGTTTCACAGCGCCAGGGACGCAGGTTCGATTCCCGGTTTGGGTCACTGTCTGTGTGGAGTCAGCACCTTCTCCCCGTGTCAGCGTGGGTTTTCTTTGGGTGTTCTGGTTTTCCCCCACAGTCCAAAGATGTGCAGGTTAGGTGGATTGGACATGCTAAATTGCCCCATAGTGTCCAAAGGTTGGGTGGGGTTGCGGAGGATGGGGAGGTGTGGGCTTAGGTAGGGTGCTGTTTCAGGGGCCGATGTAGACTTGATGGGCCAAGTGGCCTCCTTCTGCACTGTAAATTCTGTGATTCTATCAGAGATGAGGAGAAATGTTTCTCACAGGAATATGCAATTTTAGAACTCTCTGTCTCAGAAGGTAGTGGAGCTCAAGTCACTCAATATATTTAGGCGGAGGTGGATAGGTTCCTGTTAGGCAAGGGAATCAAAACTTATTGGGGGTTGATAGGAATGTGACATTCAAAAAAAACAAACAAATCAGCCATAATCTTATTGAATGGCGGAGCAGACTTAAGGGACCGAAAAGCCTCTTTCCACTCCTATTTTGTATGTTTGTATTTTTGAGCAGCAAGTTATAACAGCGTTGTTTCAATGCCACTTCATCCATTTACCCAGTACTGGGGGCATTGTATTGGTTCAACAACTGCATTAATTCAGATGGATTTCTGTCAAAGGAGTTTCTAAGCTCGGGGCTGGAGTGGTTATGGGCAGAGAGATCATCAGAAGCAGTCAGTAAATCATGACAACAATCAATAGGATATTGAGCTACTTAACCAAAGCAATGTTGGTCATGAGCAAACTGTACAGCATTCTGATCTGACCACATCTTGCATACTGAGTCCATTTCTGGTCACCGAAGGTAATAGACATTGGAGACAGTGCAGAGAACCACAAAGCTGGTCTCAGTGTTAGCGGCTTGAAATATGAAGGAAGATTGGAGGAGCTTGGATGTTTTAACATTGAGAGAGTGCACTACATTGTAATTCGTATGAAAAAGGTGCATCTAGGAATTTGCTTTCATTGCAATCGTGAGAGCGGACAGGTTAAGGAATCACAACAGCAAATGAGCAAAACGGCAAATTTAGGACAGATATCAAGAAGCTTCTCTTCACATGAAAATGCTGTCAATATGTGGATGGACTTTTAGATAGGACAGCGGAGTTGAATGGCCCCGATTTATATCAGAATCAATTGGATACGGCAAAGAGGTCTTTAGAGTTATTGGTAGATGAATTAAGATGAATCAAAAAGCCTTCCTCACGTTTAATTATCATAGAAACATAGAAAATAGGAACAGGAGAAGGCCATTCAGCCCTTCGAGCCTGCTCCACCATTCATTATGATCATGGCTGATCATCCAACTCAATAGCCTGATCCCGCTTTCACTCCTAAATCCTTTGACCCCCCTTCACCCTAAGTACTATAACTAACTGCTTCCTGAAAACATGCAATGTGATCTTGTGAATGGAAGCTTAGCCGTCTTCCTCTTGAGAAAGAAAGTAATTGAAATCCGTGATGTGTTAACAATGAGCAACAATTTGTATCTATAAAGTGCCTTCAACATAAAATATCCCAAAATGTTTCACAGGAGGATCACGGGGAATGGGTTGGAAAGTGGTGTTGAAGCTGAAGATTGGCTATGATGATATTGAGTGGAAGAGTCGGCTTGGCAGGCCTTATGGTCTCCTCCTTCTTCTGTTTCTTATGTTCTTCTCATTATACATGGAGTTTAATGTGGCGAAGTGTGAGGTCATGCACTTTGGCAGGAGGAATCAAAAGGCAGATTATTTGAATGGAGAGAGACTGCAGGTGAGTGAGGTACACAGGGATCTAGGTGTTCCAGTGCATGAATCACAAAACGCTCGGTCCAACAAGTAGTTAAGAAGGCAAATGGTATTTTGGCTTTAGTGAAAAGGGGTTGAAGTTTAAAAATAGGGAGGTTTTGTTACAATTGTGCAGGATGTTGGTGAGGCGTCACCTGGAATACTGCGCAGTTTTGGTCCCCTTACCTAATAAAAGGATATTGGAGGCAGTCCCAAAGGAAATCCCCTCGGCTAAATCTTGGGATGAGAGAGTTGTCCGATCAAGAGAGACTAAATTGTATTCCTTGGAGTTAGAGGAGTGAGGGGTGACTTTATTCAAACAGAAAGACCCTGAGGGGGCTTGACCGGGTTGATGGTGAGATGTTTTCACGACTGGGAGAGTCTTGAACAAGGGGATATCGCTACTAGATAAAGGGTCGGTCATTTAACAACTGAGGTGCGGAGAAATTTCTTCTCACAGAGGGTGGTGGATCCCTGGAACTGTCTGCCCCGGAGGGTGGTGGAGGCTGGATCATTAGAAGTATTTAAAGTGGAGGTGGTTAATATTTGATAGATCGCGGAATAGAGGGATATGGGAAAATGGCACAGGCAAGGGGTTAAGACCGGCATACATCAGCCATGATCATATTGAATGGCAGGGCAGGCTTGAAGGCCCTGGTGGCCTAATTCCTGCTTCTATTTCTTGTCTTCTTGTGTATAAAGCTAATTTTGACACTCAGCCACATAATGTTATGTTGGGTCAGGTGACCAAAAGCTTGGTCAAAGAGTTAAGTTTTAAGCAAGTCTTAAAAGGAGTAAAGAGGAGAGGTTTAGAGTAGGAATTCCAGAGTCTAGAACCTTAGTGTAATAACTCACACGGGGCTGACCAGGTGGAAATGCGAAGTACGAGCTCCCCCTCTAGGGGCAAGGGATCACTATTAATCTCAGTAAAGCAACGGCCAGAAAGGAACCCAATAGGGATCTACGAGGCTGTGTATATATTGTGCTGTAAATAAAAACTTGTTTCTTTATTTTACTTGGTATGGACTCCCCTTATTAAACTGGCAACGAGGAGTAAACTGGTTTGTTGTCGACTCTGCAACCTACTCAACTGGGCCACCTCCCCGATTTTCTGGAGCTACGTTTCGACTGACCTGATTCCCCATGCCTCTGTTCGGGTGGTTAGATGCGTTTGACAGGGTGTTGAAGACTGGAACCAGTACGCATAAAGGATGCGTTACTTCTTCTGAGCCAAGAATATCACGGAGAACAAGCGCCAGACGGTCATATTGTTGACAGCCTGAGGAGTGCACACATTCTGGGTAATCTGGAGTCTAATGTACCCACCGGCGCCAGATACGCAATCATTTGACCGACTCGTGGCACTTCTGGCGCAATATTTTAACCAAGGCCCGTCGGTAATCGCTAAAAGATATCGGTTTAATATGGCGGAGAGGTCCCCCAGTGAGTCCGTCACCAAGTTTGCATCACAGCTCTGGAAGATAGCTGAGTTTTATAAGTATGGAGCTGCTTTATCCAATATGTTCCACAATCATCTGGTCTGTGTTATAAACAAAAGGGAAAAACAGAAAAAACATTTAAGCAAAATCTCCCTGACTTTTCAGCTGGTACTGCAGATCTCCGTGTCCCAAGAAAGCATGGATTGGGGCATCCAAAAGATACAAGGGATGGAGGTGAACGGTTTAGGGTATCAACCTTCACGTGCTAGCCCTGCGGCCCGGACCGAACGCCACAGCGACTCCGTCCTCTGCGCGACGAGCCAGCCACCGAGACGTGTAACGTCAACAGACTCGGCTGAAGCCTGTTCCGGTCCAATGGAGTTGGATATAGGAGGTGGCTTTTCTGTGGTAGTGCAGAGCACCTTTGATCTGATAAAACGAGATGTGCATACTTTGACTTTGGGTGACATTCCAGCTAGTTTGGCCACTGATACAGGGGAATGGCTGAATATTGTGAGATCCACCTTTGCTCCGGTAGTTTATGGGTGCCAATCGGTGCGCCTTCCCCCATTGTTATGCAAGGAAGCGGCCCTAGCCTGCTGGGCCACGACTGGCTACACAGCTGTAGTTGACTGGGCAACGTACCCTCCAAGTGGGACCTGGCAGCCTGTGTGCGGTACTGAGCAAATTCCCTTAGGTCTTCCAGCCGGCTTGGGTACATTAAGGGGACCGTGGCCAAGATCCAGGTGGATATTTCCTGATGCTTTAGTGAAGAAAGTCGAGACCAAAATTTGTTGTTTGGAGAGTTTGCGCATCATTAGGCCTGTGCATTTCTCAGAGGGGTTGGTGCTGGTGGTCTCCGTAAACAAGCCGGATAAGACAGTCCATCTCTACAGAGACTATAAATTGATGGTGAACCTGGCTTTGAGGTTAGACCATTACCCGTTATCTCGCATCGAGGCTTTGTCTGCCACTTAGGTCGGTGGCTGTGCATTTGTGAAATTGGACGTGAGCAATGCTTATCTACAACTGGAGCTCGATAAATCACCATCACAGTCTGCAATGATCAATATGCACAAGGAGCTCTAAGAGTACACTGGGCTGCCGTTCAGAGTATCCTCGACATGCGCTGTGTTCCAGCGCGTCATGGGGAACATCCTGCACAAATTGCTACACACTGTGGTTTACTTAGATGATGTGCTGGTCAAGGGGACCACGGACCAAGAAAATTTGTAGAACCTCGAGGTGGTATTGAAACGTATTTCAGAGTACAGAGTTCTTCTGCGGCGTGCGAAATGCGTGTTTCACGCTGAGGAAATTATATATTTGGGGTATCGGGTAGTCTGGGAAGGCCTGCATCCAGTCAGCGAGAAGATGAGAGCCATCAAAATGGACCCAGCCCCGCGAGACGCTACAGAGCTTCACTCTTATGTTGGACTATTAAATTACTGTTGCCCATTTATTGAAAATCTGGCAACCGTTCTGGCCCAACTTCACTTTCTCCTCAAGAAGTACCAGCCATGGGAAAGGAGCAAAGCCCAGGGTGAGTGTTGCAGAAGGTGAAACGGCGGTTGTCCTCTTCGGGACTGTTGAAGCATTCCGACCCTTCAAAATCACTAAGTCACGTGCGATGCTTCGCCGTACGGGATGGGCAGTACTGTATCATCAGATGAGCGATGGCTGTGAATATCCAATCTCATTTGACTCCCAGACGGTGGCTGTGACTGAAAGAAATATGTCCAAATAGAGAAGGAAGGCCTGGCGGTCATATTTTGGGTTAAACAGTTTCACCAGTACATCTATGTTCACCATTTCTTTATTGTCACGGTTCACAAGCCATTGCTGGGCCTCTTCTGTGAAGATAAGGCAATTGTGGAGTGTTGGCCTTTATTGGTAGAGGGATTGAGTTCCGGAGTCAGGAGGTCATGTTGCAGCTGTACAGAACTCTGGTACGGCCGCATTTGGAGTATTGCGTACAGTTCTGGTCACCGCATTATAGGAAGGACGTGGAGGCTTTGGAGCGGGTGCAGAGGAGATTTACCAGGATGTTGCCTGGTATGGAGGGAAAATCTTATGAGGAAAGGCTGATGGACTTGAGGTTGTTTTCGTTGGAGAGAAGAAGGTTAAGAGGAGACTTAATAGAGGCATACAAAATGATCAGGGGGTTAGATAGGGTGGACAGTGAGAGCCTTCTCCCGTGGATGGAAATGGCTGGCACGAGGGGACATAGCTTTAAACTGAGGGGTAATAGATATAGGACAGAGGTCAGAGGTAGGTTCTTTACGCAAAGAGTAGTGAGGCCGTGGAATGCCCTACCTGCTACAGTAGTGAACTCTCCAACATTGAGGGCATTTAAAAGTTTATTGGATAAACATATGGATGATAATGACATAGTGTAGGTTAGACGGCTTTTGTTTCGGTGCAACATCGTGGGCCGAAGGGCCTGTACTGCGCTGTATCGTTCTATGTTCTATGTGTCTGTGAGGATTCAGCACTGGTCCTTGTTATTGGCTGCTTACGTGCACTGCCCAAGGATCCAGATTGCGCATGCTAATATGTTGAGCCGTTTCCCATTCAGACCGAATCCGCAAACCTCCTTGTGATGGACAAAATAGTTGTGGTCATGAATTTTATGGACTCCTTGCCTGTCGCTGCATTGTGTATTTGTGACAGAACACAGACCAACCCCGTCCTTGCCAAATGAGTATAGCATCTGGTGCTATACGGTGGGCAGCATCGACAGCGACCATGGGAGTTGAAAGCTTTCTCCCCCAAGGTTCCGGAGCTGACTGTGGAAGATAGTATCCTCCTCTGGGTCATGAAGGTTGTTGATCCAACAAAGGGCCAGACAATTGTGTTGAAGGACCTTGACAATGGGCACCCCAGAGTGTCCAAAATGAAGATTCTGGTGAGATGCTACGACTGGTGGCCGGGGTTGGACACGGATATCGAGACGTTGGCTCAACAGTGCTCGACCTGCCAAGAGCACCAGAAGCTCCCTGCGGTGGCACCCCTACACCAATGGGAGTGGCCAGAACATCCCTGAGCTCACACATACACCGATTTTGTTGGTCCATTCTTGGGTTCGATGTTCCATGTCCTGGTGGACACCAGCCACATTGAGCGGGAGGTCTGCAAGATGCCAACGATCACCCCCTGGTCGATCTTCGAGCAATTGCGCATTTCTTTTTCCACCCACCCACTGAATCCCCGAGGTGCTCGTGAAAGATAACGGGGCCTCTTTCATGAGTGAAGTGTTTGCAGCTTTTGTGAAAAGCAACAGGATTCGCCATGCCTGCACCACCCCATCTCATTCGCCAATGAATGACTTGGCAGAGAGGGCCGTGCAAATGGTTAAACGGAGGCTAAAGAAACAGACTTTGAGCTCGATGAACACCAGGCTTGCAAGATTCCTGTTCTCATTCAGGACCACACTGCACGCAATAAATGGGGTGGCCCTTGCAGAGATGTTAACGGGTCGTAGGCTTCGTACATGACTGAGTTTGATTATCCCGGACATCGGCGCAAAGGTGTTCCAGAACCAAAATTTGCAAGGGCGTTGTCCAGTTTGACATCAACCTCGACACTTCGCACCTGGTGAGGAGGTGTTCGTAACTTCAACGACGGCACTCACTGGCTATCTAGAATTGCCATGCGCCCAACAGGTCCAGACTCTTACCAAGTTCGGGAGCAATTGATACAATAGCATTTGGATCACATTCGCTCACGCAGGTTGCTCCTTCATGAGGGTCCTTGAAAGAAACCCATCTTGGTTCGTGCAGCTCCATTGCCGAACCAGCCTGCTGTGACACCTCCGGTCTCTCTCCATGCCAACATGCCTGACATTTCATTTTCCAAGTCAGAAATTGAAGCGCAGACCTCTGAGACCTCCCGCCGATTGTCCACTATGGCGTTCCTGCCGCAGACAACGTTCGAGTGGAAAGGTAAACGCCAACCATTCTGGTGCATCTGTTCAATGGCGAATTGCCGAAAAGAATCTGACGTCCTCTGCTTGCTCCTCCTCCTCCGTCTCATCGGTTGACAGGCAGGTCTTCAGACTTTGAGGGGGAGGAATGTAATAGCCCGCAAGGGGCCAACGGGATCGGAATGATTATTTTCCGAGCTCTTCCGCTAGGGGCAGTGGATCTCTATAACCTCTGTATAAAAGGTCGGCCAGTAAGGCACCGACCAGTCAGGAACCCAGTAGGAATCTACCAGGTTGTGTATATATATATATATATATATATATATGTATTGTGCTGTAAATAAAAACTTTGTTTCTTAATTTTACTCAGTATGGACTCCCCATGTCCTTATTAAATTTAGCAGCTAAATTCTAGAGCAATGAAAATTGAGGATGCTGAAGTGTGGGTAACTAGGAGGGTCGTGGGTTTGGAGGAAATTGCAGTGATAGGGAAGCGGGAGGCCATGGAGAGATTTGAAAACAAAGATGTGAATTTTAAAATGCAGCATAGCTGAACCAGGGGGCAATTTGAATCAGGGCAGAGGGGTGGTGGCTGAGCAGGACTTGAAGTGACTAAGGACACGGATTACAGGCTTTTGGATTACCTCAGGTTTATGGAGGGAAGAAAGTGGGAGTCTGGCTAGAGGCGTGTGTTGGAACAGTCAAATCTAGGGGTAACAAAGACATGCATGAGGGGTTCAGCAGCAAAGGTGCCTGATACAGAGTGTAGTCAGCCAGTGCAACAGAGATGGAAGTTGGTGATCTTACTGATGGCGCGGATATATGAATGGAGACTGATCTTGGGGCTAAATATGATCCCAAGTTTGCCAATAGTCTGGCCCAGCCTTATACTGTTGCAAGGGAGAGGGATGGGATTTATAGATGGGGATTGAAGACAATGGGTGTAATTTAACAGTAACATCTCAAAGTGGCATTTTGGGCGCGTTTGGCAGGGTGTTTCTCGCCGGGCGTGTTTGCGAGAATGAGCCCCCACATGTTTCTCGCCATTACTGGCTGTCTCACTGTCTGATTCGGTGGACTCAGCTTCTCACCGCTAACAAGGGGGAGCCGCATTTAAACGCTCCCTCACCACTCATCCCAATCAACACCACAAGCATAGCAGCACGCAGACCTGCTTCTCGCTTTGAAATGAAAAAAAAATGAAATGAAAATCGCTTATTGTCACAAGGAGGCTTCAAATGAAGTTACTGTGAAAAGCCCCTAGTCGCCACATTCCGGCGCCTGTTCGGGGAGGCTGGTTCGGGAATTGAACCGTGCTGCTGGCCTGCCTTGATCTACTTTAAAAGCCGGCTCTTTAGCCCTGTGCTAAACCAGCCTCACAATGGGCAATGCTGTGGTTGAGAGGTGGGTCACCCTGTTCCCCCAAGGGGGGTCGGAGGACCCGCAGCAGTGTCAGCAATGCCACCTGGAAAACAGTGGCAGCGGCTGTCAGTGCGGGAAAAACGACCAGGAGGACCGCCGTCCAATGTTGGAAGAAGTGCAACGACCTCCACTGGGCTTCAAGGGTAAAGTTACCACCTCTCTCCTAACATCAGTTCCGCCTGCCACCCTTCAAATTCCCAAACCCCACACCCCCATAAATCACTAGCTGACACCTGACATCCTCCTCACATCTGATCTATGTGCTTGTCCCTCAGAATATCCGGCACCCACCAGCACAGCCCCTTCATGTCCAGGTGCAGTGCCCACATATGCCACCTGCTATAGACCCCCTGATCAATCAAGTGATCGGCTCACACCACCCTCTCTTTGCCCATAATAAGTGGGAAAGGGCCAAGATGGGGGGGTGGGATCCCAGATATCCGAGTCCTCATCCCCGATGAGGAACGGTCCCTTAGATTGCGGGGTTGACCAAGGAGAGGGAAGTCACCGACAGCTAGGTTGGTCTGCGTCACAGAGGTGGGGATCCATTGTCCCTTCACCCAGATGACCTGCCTCAAGTGAGTAGTTCATGGCAGACAAACAGATCCTTCCCTCTCACTGACCTCATGCCCATTGTCTCGCAGGATCTTCATCTGATGAGGCCAAGCTACCCAGAGTCGTTTCACCCCCCCCCCCCCCCCGCCCCCAATCCCCCCGCCATCCAAGAGACCAATTCGGATGACAGCACCAAGGAGACCACCACTGAGGCGGCACAGCTGTCACCCCCACCTTTCACCAGCGAAGATACACACCTCGGTGGGCGACATTAGTGGACAGGCTTCTGGGGAACCATCTGGTGAGCATCACACAGTTGCTGATGCACATAATGTGGAGGCAGGGGCATCCAAGGGAAACAACAGTCAGAGGTTTGCTAGATCCAAGGACACAGTTTGATCCCAGCCAGATGCCGAGCCTCTGGATAAAGTTCTCACAGATGATGCGATACAGCCGTGACATTCAGGAGGGGATGCCAACGATATTCCAGTGACTGCATAGCCAATTAGAGGAGACCCAAATACTTCAGGTGCAGGAAATGGTGCCAACAGTACGTGGCACTGAGGCCAACACTGTTAGGATGACGCCTGGAGTATGACGTCCATGTCTTGAGTGGTGGTGCCCAAGGTATGGCTCAGTCTGTGAGGGCCTCTACATCATGTCCCAGCCGTTGAGAGGCATGTCCCGGATGCAGGTGGACATTGCCAAGGCACTGCAGAGCATGACCCAGTCACTGAGGAGCTCTGCTGAGGGTGTCGTCGATACCATGGTGCAGACAATGGGGAGCCTCCAGGACTGGCAGTGCCAGATAACGTGGAGCCCTCTGGAGCTCACTCCAGGTTCCCTTCCACCCCATGGCATCCCCCAGGACCCTACAGGCACCGTCAGGGAGGAGGAAGCGTTGGAGGCCAACACGGGGCCTGCCACCAAGAAGATGACAACGGCCTACAGTTCTTCCTCTTGGCACCGGCGACACCTGTGGCACAGGTAAGTTGGCCATGGTTCTCCAGCTCCAGGCCCTCCAGAGGACATCTGCCATGGTCATCGAAGGTCACAGCGCAGAAAACAGCAGACTGCCTCCACCTCCGATATGCATCCTGGGGCACACCTCGACATAGCACTAGGTCACGAAAGATCAAGAAAAATGAGTATCACTGAGTGGACACTGGGGGGGGTTCACCATCTGTAGCTAGGGGGGAATAGAAATGTAAAATATTCACTATTAAAACATGCACACCTTATACATGTGAAACCTCTGTCACGTCAATCTTCACAGTGGACCTGCCTGCACCCCCACCCCCTGTTGCCCTCTGCTCCCTCCACCCTCTGGGCACCCTCTGGGCACAGTGGATCATGATCAAAAGCTCCCAATGTAGACCCCGATCAGAGGATGGGTGTGTGCGCACTGTCAGCAGAAAGGCAGCAGTCAAACTTTAGCAGAAGCTGAGGATCACCAGAACTAACCTCACAGTGAGTTATCATCACTTTTCTGCCTTGTATTGTGACCCACTGACAGTGCCAACACAGACCTAGCACCCTGGAGTGATGTTGCACAGACTTTTGGAGAGTGGAACAGGGCGCTCGGAGGTTGGGGAGGGGAATGAGGTACTGTGTAATGGGGAGGGGAATTTGGGGGATGGGGAATGGCAGGTATTGGGAGGAGGGGTGATTGGGAGGATGAGGGAAATGGGGAGGAAGGGAAGGAGGGATTGGGGGAGGGATGGAAATGGGGGGGTTATGAGCTAGCAGACACCGGCTAATCTTATGAGAATATGGAGATTTTGAGGGCCTCGCTGGTCTTCTGGGCATGTCGGACACCCGCCGCCACTTGTCCTCCATCTTCCGGCTCCTCCTAGGGCTTGTCCTCCAGCACTCCCTGGTCCGCCTCCTCCTCTTCTTCAGATGAGGTTGCATGTCCGTCTACCTCCTCCTCCATGTTGCCCTGCTGTGCTAGGTTCTGGTGGGCACAGCAGACCACCACAAAGCAGGAGACCATCTATGAGGTATACTGCAGGGCACCATCAGAGCGTCCAGGCATTGGAACGCCATTTTCAGCAGTCCGATGCACCGCCCAGTGACAGCATGGGTGGCAACATGGGTCTCATTATAACGGTTCTCTGCATCGGTCTCAGGCCACCCCACCGGCATCATTCGGCAGGAATTTAGTGAGCATCCTTTGTCCCCCAAGAGCCAACCTGTCATCCTAGGGTGGTCCTCGAAGACTTCAGGGATCTCCGAGTGCCCAGGATATAGCTACAATGCACACTCCCTGGGTAGCAGCACATACGTGCATGATATAGAGGTGGTAGTTGCACACAATCTGAATTTTCAGGGAATGGAACCCCTTCTTGTTAATAAAGGGCAGACCCTAATGCCCCGGTGCATACAAGGCGACATGCATGCCATCGATTGCCCCCTGGACCTGGGGTATCCCGGTGATATTGGAGAATCCTTCAGCCTGGTCAGCTTGTTGGGCCTGGTCCAGGTTGAATATTATGTAGCTGGATTCCCAAGCATACAGGACGGCTGTGACTTCCCGGAGGCACCTGTGGGCTGTAGATTGTAAAATGCTGCACATGTCGTCACTCTAGCCTGGAAATGAACTGATGGCATAAAGGTTGAGGGCTGCAGAGACCTCCGTGGCCACCGGGAGTGGACATTCTCTTCCTCTGTAGGATGTCAAGTCCGCGAAGATGTGGCACAGGTGCAGCAATGTCTCTCTGCTGAGACGCAGTCTTTGCGCCACCTGCTGTCCGTCATCTCATAGAATGATCAACGATGCCTGTACACCTTGGGCCCTCTCTGACCTCTCCTCAGCCTGCTGGGCAGCCAGGTCTTCAGGGTTTGTGGCGGCCCCCTGCACAGAGGGTGCCGACTCCAGCCTGCATAATCACTGCTGCCTTCTCCTGTGTCTGGCTCCTTCGGCTGCCATCAGCATGGCAAAGGCAGCCACTCCGGGATTGACACCAGCAACCATTTTGGTGTCTGTATGGAATTGGAGAAGGACATAGCCCAACAATCAGTTTGGGCTTTCATCCTGGAACCCTCAAATCCCCCGAGCCTCCCCCACCCTTAGGTCCTAGAACCTTTCAACCCTCTGAACTAGCTCAACCCCCTCCCCCGCCCCCCCCCCCCCCCCCCACTCCCCCCAAGTGCAGGAGCTCCAGTGCCCTTGAGCTGCATGTTGGAAATGGTTACTCACACCCTCACGTCCCCTCAGCAGCCATTGTAGCTTCACGTATTTAAAGAGGAATACGAAACGACACCTGCGTGATTTCTCACCGGGGAGTCAGATAATTCCCGGGAGGCCGCATCGACTTCAATCTCGCGAATGAGATTGAAATGAATGCAAATGAGGGTTAATGATATGCTCGTCATTTTTGGGCGAGGTCGGGAACTCTGCATTGGGAGAGGGATGGGTGAATTGCACACTGGTTTGCGCCTGGCACAAATCTTGTTTTTGGCCTTTCCCGCCATTTACTCGGCGTGCTCAGATCTGCACCAGGCGCAACGCGGTGGCTAAATTGTGCCCAACGGCTTTGGCTTTGGACCTTCCAATATTTAATTGGAGGAAATTCTTCTTCATCCAGTGCTGGACGTCGGATGAGCAGTCTGAGGTTGGTCTGGAGCAAGGAGACGTAAGTTTCGAAGGAAAGAGGGGCAAGTACCTGAAGAGATGGAGCCTTGAACAATGCGAGCTAACACGGGGACCAGGAAGGAAAGTTTGCTGCTCCGTGCGAGGTTCAGTGGGAATAGGGTCAAAGGAAGAGAAGCTGCACCTCATGAGGAAAGTGAGCTCAGAAAGTGCATGGGAGGAGCTGGAAAACTAGCGAAAGGAGTGATTTTAAGGCTGGGGCAGAGGGGAGCTTTGGAAGCACTCTAGCCTAGCAGATTAAGAGGAAAGAGGGAAGTAGCTAATATTAGAATTACGTTAATAAAATCAAACCCAGAAAATGAGTAAAAAGTAAACCATTATTCATTCTGTTTAATACTGTCCTACTTAAAAAGCATCAAAATGAATACTAATATGTGAAAAAATGTATGTGGGCACATGATATTCTGTGAAGTATTATCAGTGTACAAATCCTTTGTGAAATATAAAACAGCAATTGAAATTCCAGTGATGGCAGGTAATTTCAGTTAAGAGGAGTCTGCGCTTGGTCATGAGATTGATGGCGTTTCTCACTTTCAGGTTCATGATTTTTGTGCTCCTTTTGTCTTTATCTTAAAATAACAGTTGTGTGGCTTCTGTGTAGTTTCAAAATCGATTTGTTTGCTTTCATTTTCTTTTTCAATCTCTCTTCCTCACAAAATAATGCAAGTGAACACTGATGATAAGATGCTGACCTCAAGGCGGCAAAGCAGTTCAATTAACATCACGGACTGAAAATGTCATGATCACCGAAGCACTATTGATTAATGGCAAATTCCTTCATTGAATTTACAGCACAGAAGGTGCCCCTTCTGCCGAGCGTGCCTGAGCTTGCTCGAACTCTTCAACTGGAGCTAACTGCTCTGTAACAACATCTTGCATTCCTATAGTGCCATTAATGTATGAAAGGGTCCCAAGATACTTCCATAGAAGTGAAATCCGACAGAAAATCTGGCATCTGATAAATACCTCTCTGAGGAGGGGTAACTCAATGGTAGGTTTTAAGGAAGGTATTTAAGGAACTGAGAAAGACAGAGAGGGGAGTTGGGAAGGAATGACAGCTCAGAATCTCAATGACCAAAGGTGTTTGGGCACCAATGCCTAGGTGTGCACATCACCAACAATCTGTCCTGGTCCACCCACGTCGTCACTACGACCAAGAAAACACAACAGCAACTACACTTCCTCAGGAAACTAAGGAAATTCGGCATTAACTGTTACCAATTTTTTCAGATGCACCATAAAAAGCATCCTATCTGGCTGCATCACAGCCTGGTATGGCAACTGCTCAGCCCAAGACAGTAAGAAACTACACAGAGTCATGAACACAGCCAGTCCATCACGTGAACCTGTCTCCCATGTGTTGACTGTCTACACCTCCCACTGTCTTGGGAAAGTGGGAAACATAATCAAGGACCCCTCCCATCCAGGCTATTTTCTTTTCCAACCTCTTCCATCGGGCAGGAGCTATAAAAGTCTGAGAACAGGCACTAACAGATTCATAAACAGCTTTCTTCCCTACTGTTACCAGACTCCTAAACAACCCTCTTATGGACTGAACTCTTCACACATCTTCTCTACTGAGTAGTACTACACTCCTGTATGCTTCACCCGATGCCTGTGTCTAAGTATTTACATTGTGTATTTATGTATGTCCTATGTATTTTCATGTATGGAACGATCTGTCCAATCTGTACGCAGAACAATACTTTTCACTGTACCTCGGTACACGTGACAATAAATGAAATCCAAATCCAATGATGGAAGGAGGGGGTGTGTATATTAGAGGCTAGAGCTTGAGAGTTGTGGGCAAAATTTATTCCACTGAGTCCTTTTGCAACCATTGCTGGCAAGAGGTTGGACCCTATTAATTTGGATCAGATTTAAACTAATTGTCACAGATATCAAACATCAGATCAAACCCAAGGCATTTTCTTGTCAGCTTGGATCTTGTATGTTTCTCCTGTGGAGACCATGAATTGGCTTCAGTTTGAATTTGAATTGGATTTGGAGCAAGCAGTGAGATGGATTAAGGGTTTGCCCTGTCCACTCTGTGCATTGGCTTTGTAACTTTAAGGGGGATGAAAAAAAAATGATGTAAAGGGCCGGCTGCTTCAGCCTGCATGCGCCCTTTGCAGGCTTATTTTGACGGTTATTAATTTAAGTGCAGAAAAATATGAAATCCTTCTCTGGATGCAGTTTCCTAGAGGTACACTATATAGAATTACCTAACCTGTACGGTCTTTCCTGTTGATTCCCTTATTTCCTATTTCTTTTATTTTGGCTTTTTAATGTTTGATCCATGGATCTTTAATGGAGACATACTTTTAAGTTGAGCAGAGGAAGTGAGGAAATCAAAAGTTGCAAAATATACACTGTGCCACAGCAGGTTTTAGATTTTGAACATTAGAACCCAGATTTTAGGGCATCTAAGAGATTGGTGAGATTTGGTGAGATTGGTTGGCTGGTGGCAAATGGATTGGCGAAGGACAGTATCCTGCCCAGCAACAGACAGCGATTGGATCCTGCCAGGTGGAGTTTTTGGAGGATCTAAAAGAAAGCTTCTGGACTCTGAGAGGAAAAGCTGTGTGTATGTGTGTCGCTTTCTCTCTTAAATGTTGGCTGTTTGCTGCACCTGAGTCTGCATAGAAGTCTCTAGACACTTATGAGTCTACAGTGAAATTCATATCGACTGAAAGCAAACATATCATCCAACTGGAGGCCTAGACTGAAGAAAGATTTAACTAGAAGACAGTCATCTGAAACAGAGACTCTTATCCTTTTACTTTAGTTTTTTATACCCCTCTTTCCCCTCTGAGCTTTTTTGTCTTGTGTGTGCGTAGAGGATAGGAGAGTTAAAGAGGGGGTAGGATTAGAAATGAGATGATAGAGGTGGCACGGTGGGGTAGTGATTAACACTGCTACCTCACTGCGCCGAGGTCCCCGGTTCGATTCCATCCCTGGGTCATTGTCCGTGTGGAATTTGCACATTCTCCCAATATTTGCGTGCGTCTCACCCACACAACCCAAAGGAGTGCAAGGTAGGTGGATTGGCCACGCTAAATTGCCCTTAAATTGGAACTTTAAAAATACACTTTTTTAAAAGAAATTAGATGATAGTTAACCAGTTGTATTTGCTGCCTATTTAATTATAGTTGCTGTTATCAATAAAAGTTAATTGTGTTTAAATTTACAAATTTGGTGACTATAGTTAATGGGCAGCCAAAGACATTGGGTATATTTTAAACTTGAAAGTTAATTTCTAGGTCAAGTGAAGCTGGAATTGACTGCATATTAGCCCAGGCTGTCATAATACTATGCTGTAAATTTTATTCAGCTCAACTGACCCATGTGAGTGTTTATGATCAGCACAATCTTCCCCCCACCCCACTTCATTCAGCCATTTCAGCATACTCTTCTATTTGTTTTTCCCTGATGTACTTACTAAGCTTCCCATTGTAGTCCAGAAACACTCAATGCACAAGTGAATAAGGTTTATTTCCTTAAACTTCAAGTTTCTTCTCCAAGGCCTTGCTTGAGCCTTGAACTTGATCAACTGACTTTTCTAGGCTGCGGGATCTCTCCCTCTGTTCTCCCCTTCTCTTTCTCACCCTACCTCCATCCCCCTAATTCCTCTTTCTCTTCCCATTTCTGTCCCTTCCCCTCCCTCTCCCCTGCCAGCTGATTGCATACTTCTGTTTTATTTCTAAACTTTCATTGCACAAAACATTTCTGAGTCCATCATATCAATTTACTCCAACAATAACCAACTTGGTCCTTGTCTTCCAGAACTGTTATTTCTTCTCATTGCAGTAAGTTGGACTTCCACGGGCCTCTCTCCATCAATTAGTAAATTCAAACATGAGAAATTATCATTGTCGCATTTATGGTGAGCCTGTGAGAAAAAATAATAATTTGGATTCCCAGTTTTTAATAGCTTTGGGTGCATTTGCATTGTGAAGTTGCCCATTGTAAACCTGTTTGGCTACTAACTTAAAATATTGCTCTATTAAGTCCTAATGATCAGGAAAAAAATGTGATCAATATTTGGGATACCACTTTTCTTGTTAATCAACACTTTGACTTCATCTTTACAAAACTGTTGTAATGCTTCATTGAGATGTCCTTTCCTATTCAAAGTATGAGAATGGTTTTCTGTGACTCTTTATTCTGTTGACTCCACTCCATCATCTTTGTTGGATCTGCGGTGATCGAGTGTAGTCCGCAGAACTTTCAAGACAATTAACAAGGCTGGTCATCTTTTGAATATTTACATGGAAGACCCTGACAAGCCATAGCAAATACTGTTTCCAAAGTTGAATGTTGGCAATAAGCAGAGGATGTCCATCTGTGTGGTTGGGTACATGCACAAGTTGGAGCTTAACCATTCAGAAGTGATGTCAGGCAGCACTTCGCACAGATGTTGGTGGAAATCTGGAACTCCCTTCTCCAGGAAAAGAAAGTGCTGTTTAAGGCTGGGATCAATTGGAAATGTAAAACCGAGATTGGTATGATTTTGTTGTAAACGGTATGAAGAACCAAAACAAGTAGATGGAATTCAGATGGAGATCTTCCATGATGTAATTGAATGCCCTACTCCTGATAAGACCATAAGACATAGGAGCAGAATTAGGCCATTCGGCCCATCGAGTCTGCTCCGCCATTCAATCATGGCTGATACCTCTCTCATCCCCATTCCCCTGCCTTCTCCCTATAACTCCTGATCCCTTAGAATGTTCCTATGCATGTATATGTGTGTGTGCGTGCTATTTGTTGGTCACCAGTAACTAGCATTACAGATCTGTCATTGATTAGTTATCCTTACTGTTATTGATCAGTCCATCCTTGGGTGTTGGAAATGTTTCATGTCAGTAAGTTACCGTTTAGATCTATCATTGAAATTGCATGTTTTTCTGGCAGGAGCAAAACGATCAAAGCTACTCAACAGTGAAAACGGCATCAACGACTCTGACCATTAATAACCTGAAGCCTGGGACGCTCTACGTATTCCAAGTCAGAGCTTTTTCATCCACTAACTATGGGAACTACAGCCCAAGCATTGAGGTGCAGACATTAGGGGAGCGTAAGTAACACTGAAAGGGGGAAAAATGGGCATTTCCCATTTTGTCTGTCTACATTCATGTGCCTGAGAGTTGACCTCGAGTCATAACTCTTGTTACACTGAGTATTGTTGAATCCTGTGAGTGGATAGTCACAGTTCTAAATATTCACAATGAAAAAAGTCAATTATCCAAATTGGGAGGCTTGTTAATTTAATAAAAGTAAAATAACGGTGTATTACCATATTCTCACACTCGATCTATGGGAGATTTAAGCTGTATTATT
The DNA here is from genome assembly GCF_047496885.1 of Scyliorhinus torazame. NCBI lineage: Eukaryota > Metazoa > Chordata > Chondrichthyes > Carcharhiniformes > Scyliorhinidae > Scyliorhinus > Scyliorhinus torazame. The sequence continues at coordinate 198,608,280 of NC_092707.1, read as the reverse complement.
ATACAATAATTACAAAGCCTAATGAGGACTTCAAAGGGCAGATCCCCATTTTATCTACTTTAACTTTGGCCTTTTCAAAACTAGTGACTTCTGAATCTGCATCTAACCAGGCAACGAGATGTACATGGCTATCACACTTACAACTGTAATAGGAGCCATCTCACAAACTCGAGCAATTAGTTCATTGCAGACTTTAGCACTCTCTAAAATATACAATCACAGCATTAATTTCAGATTTTTCTGACTGCACTTACTACATCAGATTACAAAGGATTCATGGCACAGAAATAGGCCATTCAGCCCAACCAGTCTATGTTTACGCTTCACTTGACCCTCCTCCCATCTTTTAACATCCAAATCTAACATCACAACCCTCGGTTCCTTCTCCCTCATGTACTTGTCTCGCATCCCCTTAAATGTGTTTATGCTATTCACCTCAGTCACTCCCTGTGGTAGCGGCTTTATCATTCTTACCACCCTTTGGGTGAAGAGGTTTCTTCTGAATTTTCCACTAGATGTATTGATGACTGTCTCACATTGATGCCCTCTAAATGATACTGTTTCCCACAAAAGGAAACATTTTCTCTGAAAGCCTTTCAACATTTTAAAGACCTCTGTTAGATCACCCTCCTTTCTTGAAGAGAACAGAGACCTAGGGCAGGATTCGCCGCCGACGGGATGCTCCATTTTGCCGGCAGCCCAGGGGTTTCCCGACGGTGTGGGGCTGCCCCACAATGGGAAACCCCATTGACCGGCCAGCGTAACGGAGCATCCTGCCAGCGGGTTGAGGCACAAATGTGGCGTGGCGGGGGGGGGGGGGAGAATCCCGCTGCTAGTCTGTCAATCCTTCCATGATCCTTCCATAATCCTTCCATAATCCTTCCATAAACCCTAACTTGTATCGTCCTGCAAATCTTCTCTGCACCCCCTGCAGTGCCTCTCTATTCTTTTCATAATATGACAGCCAGAATTGCATGCAGTGCTGTAGTCTATCCAAGGTTCAAAACAGCTTTTGTATAATTTCCCTCATTCTCAATTCTGTCATTCTAGAAATAAAACCCTGTGGTTGGTGTGCATTTTGAAAGCCTTGCTAACCTGTGGCACAACTTTTAGTGCTAAATGTATTTGTACTCTTGTGATCCATTTGTTCCTCTATCCTAACTAGAACATTCAAAGTGCTAAGTGAGCTCCTTATTCTTCCTCCAAAACTACTTCCCATTTAAAGATAAAATGCGAGAAAAACTCAACAGGCCTGAGAGAGAAACAAAGTTAATGTTTCAAATCCGTATGTCTCTTCACTCTGAAGAAGAGTTATATGGATTTGAAAGGTTAACTCTGTTTCTATCTCCACAGATGCTGCCAGACCTGCTGCGTTTATCCGGCATGTTCAGATTTTATTTAGGATTTCCAGCGTTCGCTTTTACCTCACATTTATCTGTGGTGAGCTTTGTTTGCCAATTCTGGGAGAATTCATTAATACCCTCTTGTAATTTTCTTCAATCTTCTTCAGTATTGACAATTCCTCCCCTACCCTCACTACCCAAAAACAATTGGGGTAACCTTGATTTAGAAATTGTGCTTTTGATTGTAAAGTCCAAATCATTAATGTAAATTGTGAGCGACAGTGACCCCATTACTAATTCTTGTGGAACACCACTTCCCAGCTTCCACCACTCTCAAAAAGTACTTTTATTCCCATTATCTGCTTTTTGTTTTGAAGCCAGTTAGCAATCTGCTAGTCCCTGCCTCCACATTGCATGATGTGTGCTGAAAATGCATAAGTTTTTTTCTCCTGTTCAGCAAATCTCACACATAACCAAACCCGTAAATTTGCGATTTACTCTATCGCCAGTTCGTAAAACTAGGCTGGGCTGTTAATAAAACCTTTTTGTCATATTTTGCATGTGACTTATGGGGTGGGAATGATTGTCTTCTCTGTGTCCCTTGTGGAGTACGAGCTCGCTCGTTACAGAGGGAAGGGAGCGCTCAATCTATGTTGCATATAAGGTCGGCCATATCGGCATCAACCTGTTCAGACCCAGTCGTGAATTACTGGGAGCTGTGTATTATAGCCTTGTAAATAAACCTACGTTTCCTTGAGGCAACTCGGCTTGGACTCTCTGTGACATCATAAAACTTTGCAACCAAGATAGCACAGTTCATAATAAAGTCACCTTAGTCCTAGATGACCATAGGCTGCTTTCCCCTTTGAGGGGGAGACTGGTGGTGGTTTGACCTGAGGACCGCCACACCTCAGGTGAGGGGCAAGGTTGGGAAGGCGGGGCCTTCATGAATAACCTCAGCCGGTATGAGAATAGAACCCGCATTGTTGGCCTCATCTTGCATCGTGAACCAGCTGTCCAGCCAACTGAGTACAAGATTTTAAAGGTGAAGTTATCCCATTCTGTAGATTATGAAGACATGCTCATTGATAAGCTAATTGCTATGATGGTGCTTTTTATTTTTGGATCTGTATGTCTTCCACAAAATACCTCCCTTCATGTCAACTTTGGTGCTTTGAATCTCAGGAAAGACCGAACAGGTTGGAATTGTTATTCTCCAGAAAAGAGAAGGCTGAGGCATGATCTCAGTGATTTATTTGATATAGAGAAAATGCTGATGTGGTAGCCCAAAGCTAGGGGACACAAATATCAGAGAGTCATCAATCGATCCAGAAGGTATTTTCTTATCCATAGACTAGTAAGAATGTGGAAAATGCTATCACATGGGATTGTTGTGGTGTGAAGAGGGGGGAAGGGAATTGATGAAATTGGATGGAAGGTGATTTCTATGCAGCATCGGCCAGTTGGGCTGACTGGCTTGTTCCTGTGCTATAGATTTTATGTTGTATAGAATTCTATGGAAGCTCTGTCCAGACGCTGGGTGTGATTCAGTGGCCTCGATACTCTTGAGCGAGACCATGACAAGGCTGCCGAATAGCGGGAGAGACGGAAAACAAGAACCGCGCTGGGTGCCAAACCGTTTGCGGTGCAACAGGCCCTCTCGCGTAGGCAAAATCAGGATCCCACCGTGACGAGAAACTAATAAACACCACTTAAGCCCTATTTCCATCCAATTAACGGAAGACACCCCATAGTCAACTCTCGTGATTCAGAGGCCGCCCCAGAGTATGGTCTCATTGGCGCCGATTAGTACTCCTCTTAAGGAGGTGAGTTGCCACCTTCACTCACAGGCAATGAGCCCACACTGGGCACGCTGTCCCTGTTCTCAGAGGGGGATTGGGGGGGGGGGGGCACCAGGGGCGGGGTGCAGCCCCTGCTGGGGTGGACCGCCATTGGGGGTATCAAAGTTGGAGGAGGGGTGCAACCATGCACGGGTCCTCCATGCCAACTCCTGGATCGTGTGTATCCATTCTGGAGCAAACCTAGTCCCTGCCTGTCTGCCTCACCGACCACCCATAACTCCCACTTACTATGGAGACCTTTGCTGTGCGGCTGAAGGCTATTGCTAATGGGGAATTGTCAATCGTAGTTAAGTGAGCACTTCACGGGGCGGCATGTGGTGCAGTGATTAGCATCGGGACTGTGGCGCTGAGGATCCGGGTTCGAATCCCGGCCCTGGGTCACTGTCCGTGTGGAGTTTGCACATTCTCCCCATGTCTGCGTGGGTTTCACCCCCACAACTCAAAGATGTGCAGGTTAGGTGGATTGGCCACGTTAAATTGCCCCTTAATTGAAAAAATAATAATTGGGTGCTCTAACTTTATTTAAAAAAATTAAAAGTGAGCACTTCGCACATCCCAAGTTGATCCCCGTGGGTGGGCGGGCCATGTGGCATGTGGGTGTCATTGCTTAGCAATCACACCTTGATGCCTGGACACTGTGCTTGAACACAGCGGGATGCAGCAGCTCACCTCCAAACACCCAGGGGATGGTCCTCAACTCTGGTCACATGTCCGCGGCCGGGATATGGCGACGTTCTGTTCGGGAGTCTGGGATGCAGGATGTGCGGTCCGGTGAGCAGAGCCCCCCAATCCCCCAGCCAGGTGTGCGTGGGCAGGGCGCATCGGGTGGTGGTGGAGGGGGGATGTGGTGCGGTGCGTGGTGCGCAGTCTGGGGGGATGGGGCATGGGATTGGTGGTCGGCCCACATCGCAGAAGAGCCAGAGGCATCATACTGGTTGTGCTGAGGGTTTTAAAATTTGTATCGGACAAGTGTACATCACTACCCCATTCTCCCGATAGTGCCGCCCCACTCTCCCCACCCTCTCTCCCTCCCCCCTCACCCCCCTCCCCACACCCCCCACAGTGCACCCCCCCTACTTACTCCATACCTACCCCATACCCTCCAGTGCTCTCTCAGTGATCCTCCGCATGCATGGCCTTCCTTGCTCTACCGCTACCGTATCGCCAGGATGCACACCAGAGGTAGAGGCAGTCCGTTGCTTACCGTGTCACATGGCCTTCGATGTGCCAGGTGGGCATCTTCTGGGAGTTCTGGGACTGCAGGGCCCCGGCGCACTTGCCGGCATCTCATGCACAACCGTGCCACCCTGTCCCGGGTGTTGACTGTGAGACGTGGCGTCATCAAAGGGATGGAATGTGGGAGGGCTGGCGGTTGCCGTCGCCAGTCCAAAGGATGGGTCAAGGTTGGCACCCGCCGCCCTCTCCTCCCGGTCGATGTCCATAGGACCCTGGGATTCACCTCGGGACAGCCAGATAGCGAGACCTGGCTACCCCTGCATCATCTGGCCCTGTCAGCCCTGGCAGCTCCCCAATGTCTGCACCATGGTGCCAAGTCCCTTGGCAGTGCTCCTCAGTCACTGAGACATGTCCCCCAGTGACTGGGCCCCACTCTGCAGTTCGTCGGCAATGCCCACCTGCATCCGTACAAGCTCTATAGCACCTTGGCCATCCCCATCTGAGACCAGGACATGTCTTACAGAACCCCATCAAGGTCAGCCTGGTACGTCCCCCAGTGAGTTGGGCAGGCCCTCAGCCATGGCTTCCACCGACTGCACCATGCCTTGGACACCTCTACTCATACTGCGTGCACCCGACTCTCCGCTGCGGTTACCACCCTAGCAGTGTTGGCCTCGGTGCCACGCATTGCCGGCGACATATCCTGCACCCGTAGCTTCTGGGAAACCTCTAATCGGCTCTGGACCTGCTGGAGTGTCGCTGACATCCCCCTTTCAATATCAAGGTTGCATCCTAATGTTTGCATCAGCTGCCAGTAAACATGTTCCACAGGCTGACTGGGACGCAGCTGGGTCTTGGGATCCAGCAGACCTCCGACTGCTGTCGCGCCTGGCCTGCCTCCACGCCATGTGCATCTGCAAGTGTGTGGTGCTCACCAGATTGTGCCCCAGTAGCCTGACCACTTAAATTGCCCACCGAGGTGCTTGTCTCTGTGCTGATGGAGGGTGGGGATGACAGCTGTGACACATCTATGGTGGTATCCTCACAGCTCTCCTCTGAGGTGTTCTCATGGGAGGCTGGAGGTGGACCACCCCGGATAGGCCAGTGCATCGACTGAGAGGTCCTGCGGGAGAATGAACACTTGATCAGTGTGAGGGATTGATCATTCAGAATAGCATTAACAACTCCCGTTTGGCAGTCCATCTGGGTGGGACCCGGCGGTTCCTCACCTCTGCAGCATGCACCGACCTCTGCATTGGTGACTGCTCTATCCTCGGCCACCCCCGTAACCTCTAGGGCCCGTGAAGGTGGTGAGGATTCTGATGTCTGGCATGCCACCGTCAGTCTCTGCCATCTCTTGACGTTATGAGACAATGCCTCCTGTGCGGACACAGAGAGGGCATTGTTTGCTTCACATGTGGTTCACTGTGGGAGGGGATGGGAGAGGTAGGGTTTGGGATGGAAGGAGATTTGCGGGAGGTGTGAGGGAAAGGTTGGGGGGTGGTTCTCTTGGGGGTTGGAATGTTTATGGGGGGGGGGGCAACTTACACATGCAACCCGGTGGAGGTCGCTGTCCTTCTTGTGGCACTGGAGGCCTGCCCTCCTGGTCATGCTGCCCAAGCTGGTGGCTGCTGCCACCACATCCCAGGCAGCACTGGCTGCCCTGTTACTCACTCTCCAGGACACTCGGGGGAACAGGACATCCCTCCTGGCCTCGATCACCTCTGAGAGCCTCCCCAAGTCTGTGTCTCCAAATCTTAGGGCCGGTCGTCTCGGCGCCATGGCAGTGAGCTAAAAGAGTTTGGCTGTGCAAGAGCTGTTTAAATATTGCTCAACCTTGTTAGTGGGGTGTTGGCGCGCACAGTCCCGGCGTATCAGCTGGGGAGCCTTCATTTGCGGCGTGAAGCCGTCTTAAGTGGACCAATTAACATTACATTGCGCTGCTGGCCTCGCCGGGCCAAGTGCAGGGAAGCTCGCAGCAGTTCCCGCTCGCTGCAACACTTCGAAATCTTCCCAGAGAATCGCAGCCAGTTCGTCTGAATTTTGTCTCCTTTCGAAGGTGCAGCTGTTATGTAGCACAAATAAGTGGCATTTTGTCCGAGTTGGATTATTTTGCTTCCACAGATTGAAGTTAAATCCAAACATAGCAACATTTGATTGGAAAAGTAATGTAGCTACAGCTGCAGGATTATCAGGATTTGATTTGTTGGCAGCTCATCTCCCAGGAGTGCTTTGAATCACCAGTGCTGAGTCCTGTCGCCCATCATTGCAAGTTCCCGTCTCCCCATGGCATTGCTACTAACTGCATATTTTGAGATGTTTACCTGTACTCCATGATCATCTCCTGAGTTTAGAAATGTTGTCATTTTTCATGTCCCAGGCCATTCATAAATACTTGCGTTTGAAACAATCATGATTTTAACTGGAGTCTGAAAACGTTGGGAGGATGGTGAAATGAGCATAAGGCTTGGTCCATTATAACTCATTCGAACTACTCTAAATTGTCACCTTTCCCAAATTTGGCAGGAATAAAGTCAGGTTGCTGGGCGAGACCGTCAATTCACGCAGGTTTGGCATATGATTAGTGCTGGGGTGATGGAAGGAAGGGGTGTTGATGCTGATGTTGAGAGGGCGAGGGAAGGCCAGAGCTGAGGAGGCCCAAATATCCTTTGCGGGGCCTAGGGAAGCACTCTGACTTGCCCAGGGCAAATTATTAAAAGCAAATACCTATTCCAACCTTTATGGCGACACTGTTGATTCCCCACCAGATTAGGCCTACGGTTTTGACAACATCAAGGCAATTCTTCCAGTTGGAATTGTGCTGGAGCATGAATGACAACATCAGACCTTGACATCTGAATGTGAGGTAGGCCCCTGTCTGCATAAGGTAGTGGTGTCCACAGAGACAATTTGTTGCTGAGTCAAAATTGGGTCGAGAGCACATGGGAGAAATCTCTGCAATTCAGCATTAAAACTGCCTGACTCCCTCTTTTTGTGACAAAGCGGCTAGGTTAAAATCGGAGCTTTAGTGTCTCAGAAACATGTGAAACATTTCATATCGGGTGAATCACCTTTGAAGTGCAGTGACTGTTGCCATATAGGCAAATAAAAGACATTGTTACCCTAGAGTTTGGCTGTCAGGTCACATCCTGATGGTTATTATTTTTAAATCGAATGCTAACTGAATGTGTGAAGTCTGTTCACTCTGAGATAACCATGTAATATGTAAAACATTTTGCAATTTTAATTCATTCATTCGTTATTTATATTTTCGAAAAAAAAGAGTAATTATCGTTTATTTTCTTCATAATTAAGGAACACGTAAATTGAGCATGGCTAAATGTAGAAATAATGAAGCTAAGCGAAATAACCTGTCGCGCCGAAATAGAAGTACATTGTCATGTCATCTTGAAATGTTCTGAAGGGAGATATCAGTGTGTGTTCAACAATGTGATTTGTACTCTGTATGGTTGGTGGCAGGTTCCTGATGTTGTCACTGGGGAGAAAATGCTCCATGAACGTCTGGTGTCAGTTCAAAATAGAAATGGGGGAGGACTGAAAGAGGGCATTTGCTCTCCAGGATTATCACTGTATAAATGATGGCATGAGATGGACATGCAATTGATTATAGTTCCACTTTCGACCTACTCTCTCAGAATTTAGCTGAAGGTGGTTAACCCTAAATGCACTGGGCCCCGTAGTGCCGAATGTCCTTGTCTTTCAGCAGCCCTGTCAGCCTATTAAAGAACAAGCCTTGTTAAAGCATCATTATGAGCAGGGCAGCAAAGGATCAACAGCCTGCATTTATACACTGCCATTAACACAAATAAGTATGTCAATCCTCTGTCCTTTGGCTATTTGAATGGTTGAAAGCAGATTGAGGGTCCTAGGAATGGTGAAGGAAAGGTGATATAGTTCAGAGTCATTATGGCATGTGACTTGGAGGGGAACTTGGTGGTGTTCCCGTGCAACCGCTGCCCTTGTCCTTCTCATTGGTAGAGGTTTGGAAGGTGCTGTTGAAGGTGCCTTGATGAGTTGCTGCTATCAAGTTAGAAAATTGGGACGGAGATGCTAAAAGGAGGGACAAAGAGAGAAGAGTAGGACATTTTTTTGGGGGGTAAACACAAGTTAAAGTTTTTGTTTTATATAATTTTAATTAATTTTCCTTTATGAAAAATGACATTTTTTATCATTCATTGGTTCATTAAATTGCATCGACAGTGTTTTGAAATTGTGACAATGCCATTTTGTTAGCTGCCAATCACACCTGCATTAATGATCCTTTGATGTCTCTCGAGCAGCTCCTGAGCTACTTACCAATCTGAGCTGAGATGTTTGTTGATGAATTGTCAGGGTTCAATCTTTCGGATTTTGAAACTTTCCAGGGTATCACAACCATCTTCAGGTACAGGCCCCATTCGCAGCAGCAGAACCTCAGGGGCGAGCTATTGTTGAGCTATCCACGCAAATTCTGTGGTGACGCCGCACATATCGAGTCTTTCCTCAGCGACAGCGGCGGTGAAAACATGATGGGTCAAATGACCTCTTTCTGCACTGTAGGAATTTGATGTCGATGTCTACACCTACATGATGAAAAATTAACTACAAGGGCCTTAAAGGACATTATAAGAGGTTTAACGTGTGAAATTCCTGGCATGACCGTGAACCCTATACAAAAACATAACATTAATATGAGGCACATGTCATGATATGCAAACATCCAACCAATGAACACTCAGAATAGGACACAACCAATGGGCAGTCAGGACACTCAGAGGTGGCATCACCACAAGGGGGCATGACATAAACACTATGTGGTAGTATGTATTGGGGGTCATGTGGGACTGGAAGCCCTAATGTCATTGGCTGACAGATCCCGGGTCCTGGTTGGCCGTTGACCTCAAGCTCCGCCCTGAAGGCGGAGTATAAGAAGCCGGAGTCTTCCCCCGCAGGCCAGTTTACTATCGAGCTGCTGGGGAACAGACACGCTGAATAAAGCCTCATCGACTTCACTCTATTCGTCTCATGGAGTCTTTGTGCGCTACAATTTATTAAGCGTGCCTAAAAAGGACTATGGAGCTCACGATCATTCCAGAATGCCTGAGGATCAGCCCCCATGCAGTGAACGCGGCAGCAGCCTTCAAACACTGGCAGACTTGCTTCGAGGCCTACATCAGAACGACCACCGGCCGAGTCTCAGACGAACAAAAACTGCAGGTCCTGCACTCGAGGGTGAGCACGGAGATTTTCACCCTCATTGAAGACACCGACGATTTCCAGACGGCGTTCGCAGCACTCAGAAGTCTCTACGTTCGCCCAGTTAACCAAATCTACGCTCGCTACCAGCTCGCGACGAGACGGCAAGCTCCCGGAGAATCGATGGACGAATTCTACGCCGCGCTGCTGATTTTGGGACGAGCCTGCAGCTGCCCGTCGGTGAACGCAAACGAACACACGGACATGTTAATGCGCGACGCTTTTGTGGCAGGTATGCAATCCTCCCAAATCCGCCAAAGACTTCTAGAAAAAGAGTCGCTAGGACTCTCAGAGGCACGGGCCCTAGCAGCCTCCCTAGACGTGGCCGCGCGTAATACCCGCGCCTACGGCCCTGACCGCGCGGCAGGCCATTGGGCCCCATACGTACCCGTCGCGGCAAACCCCCTACCCCCCCCCCCCCCCGGACACCCCACAGGCTTGCGCGGTCCAAACGCCGAGTTGCACCGGGGGCGTCCGCTGTTATTTCTGCGGCCAGGCGAAACACCCCCGACAGCGCTGTCCGGCCCGCGCAGCCATCTGCAAAAGCTGCGGGAAAAAGGGCCACTATGCGGTTGTGTGCCGGTCCCGCGAGGTCGCCGCCGTCCCGGGAGCACAGGGAGCGCTGCAAGCAGTCTATGCGCCCCAACCCCCCCAGCACGCCATGTACGACCCGCAGGCGCAGCCGCTCTGGGTCCCGACCACCGCGGTCCCGGGAGAACTGGGAGCCCTGCACGCTGCCTACGCTCCCCAACCCCCCTCCCCGCAGCCCATGTATGACCCGCCGCCGGCGCTACCGCTTTGGGTCCCGGCCAACACTCTCCACGGAGAGGAGGGAGTCTTTCGCGTCCCTAACGCCACCCTAACCCCCGTCCCGCGCCCCACGCCTGACCAGCCGGCACCACCTACTTGGACCCCGACCACCGCTGTCCCCGGTGAGGGAGCTCCGCGCGGTCCTAGCGACCGCGGTCCTAGCGCTCGCGGTGAGGGAGCTCCGCGCGGTCCTAGCGCTCGCGGTCCTAGCGCTCCCCAGCCCCCCCAGCACACCATGTGCGACCCGCAGACGCCGCCATTTTGGGTCCCGACCACCACGAGGGGAGGAGGGGCGCCGATGTGCGACCCGCAGACGCCGCCATTTTGGGTCCCGACCACCACGAGGGGAGGAGGGGCGCCGTCATCTTGGACCGCCCCAGACCTGTATGAAGCATGGGGGCGGTCATTTTGTCCACCCCCGCCGCCATCTTGTGACCCCCCAGCCACGTGCGATGTATGGGGGCGGCCATTTTGTTCATCCCCGACGCCATCTTGTGACCCCCCAGCCACGTGCGATGTATGGGGCAGCCATTTTGTTCATCCCCGATGCCATCTTGGACGGCAACAACGGACCCCACTCCACTACTACAACCAGGGCTCGCTTCGATTACGCTCGATCAGGCTCGGCCCCGGACACTCCAGACGACGACGACAACGGTCCTAATAAACGGCCACGAGACGCCATGCCGAGTCGACTCCGGGAGCACGGAAAGCTTTATACACCCCGACACGGTAAGACGCTGTTCCTTGACCACCTATCCCAGCGCACAAAAGATTTGCCTAGCTGCAGGATCCCACTCCGTACAGATCCAGGGATTCTGCATAGTTACCCTTACGGTGCAGGGGAGGGAGTTCAAAAACTACAAACTTAACGTCCTTCCCCAACTCTGTGCCCCCACCTTGCTGGGATTAGATTTCCAATGTAATCTACAGAGCCTTACGTTCAAATTCGGCGGCCCAATACCCCCACTCACTATCTGCGGCCTCGCAACCCTCAAAGTGCAACCCCCGTCCTTGTTTGCGAACCTCGCCCCGGATTGCAAACCCGTCGCCACTAGGAGCAGACGGTACAGCGCCCAGGACCGGACCTTCATTCGGTCCGAAGTCCAGCGGCTACTAAAGGAGGGCATAATCCAGGCCAGCAATAGTCCCTGGAGAGCGCAGGTGGTAGTAGTAAAGACAGGGGAGAAACAAAGGATGGTCATTGACTACAGCCAGACCATCAACAGGTACACACAACTAGACGCGTACCCTCTCCCCCGCATATCCGACATGGTCAATCGGATTGCCCAATATAAAGTCTTCTCCACCGTGGACCTCAAGTCCGCCTACCATCAGCTCCCCATCCATCCAAGTGACCGCAAGTACACAGCCTTCGAGGCAGACGGGCGATTATACCATTTCCTACGGGTCCCTTTTGGCGTCACAAACGGGGTCTCGGTCTTCCAACGGGAGATGGACCGAATGGTTGATCAACATGGGTTACGGGCCACGTTCCCGTACCTCGACAATCTGATAGTAAACTGGCCTGCGGGGGAAGACTCCGGCTTCTTATACTCCGCCTTCAGGGCGGAGCTTGAGGTCAACGGCCAACCAGGACCCGGGATCTGTCAGCCAATGACATTAGGGCTTCCAGTCCCACATGACCCCCAATACATACTACCACATTCACCCCTTGTCAAAAATGAACCCGGCGGGGTGATGCTTCGTATGGTGGTAAGGGTTTACAGGGCTGGTCCTGGGAGGATAAAACATTCACATGGCAATACAGTATTGGACAATTTCGTCCTGTTGCAACTATTTACAGAGGGTATAGGAAGAAAAGCAAAATGTTCTTGTGAACAGTCCATATTTGTGTTACATCGACGCCACGAGTGGGTCGGGCGGTCTGGTCGTCCGTGTCGATCGCCTCGGCCCCAGCGGTGGTGGTGGTGCTTGTACCAGTGTTGTCGCCTCCAGGAGCCGTACGGTTTCAGCTGTCGGTGCAAAAGGGAGGGGGACCGATCCTCCTGGGAAGGGGGCGGTCGCGGGGTGCGGCGGTGGCAGGAAGGGGGGGGGTTGGGTTGATGGTGTCGGGGGGGTGTGTGTGTTGCCGGCGGGCGCCAGATCCCGCAGGGAGACCGTGTCCTGTCGGCCGTCGGGGTACTCCACGTAGGCGTACTGGGGGTTTGCGTGGAGGAGGTGAACCCTTTCGACCAACGGGTCCGCCTTATGTGCCCGCACTTGCTTTCGGAGCAGGATGGGTCCTGGGGCCGCCAGCCAGGTCGGCAGCGACGTTCCAGAGGAGGAGCTCCTCGGGAAGACAAGGAGACGCTCGTGAGGCGTTTGATTAGTGCTCGTACATAATAACGACCGGATGGAATGGAGAGCGTCCGGGAGGACCTCCTGCCACCGTGAAACTGGGAGATCCCTGGACCGTAGGGCCAGTAGGATGGCCTTCCAGACCGTGCCGTTCTCCCTTTCTACTTGCCCATTCCCCCGGGGGTTGTAGCTGGTCGTCCTGCTTGAGGCTATGCCCTTGCTGAGCAGGAACTGGCGCAGCTCGTCACTCATGAAAGAGGACCCCCTGTCGCTGTGGACGTATGCGGGGTAACCGAACAGTGTGAAGATGCTGTTCAGGGCTTTAATGACTGTGGCCGCGGTCATGTCAGAGCAGGGAATGGCAAAAGGGAAGCGGGAGTATTCGTCCACTACATTAAGAAAATATGCGTTGCGGTCGGTGGAGGGGAGGGGCCCTTTGAAATCGAGACTGAGGCGTTCAAAGGGGCGGGAAGCCTTAATCAGGTGCGCTCCATCTGGCCTGAAAAAATGCGGCTTGCATTCCGCGCAGATGTGGCAGTCCCTTGTGACTGTACGGACCTCCTCTAAAGAGTATGGGAGATTGCGGGACTTGATGAAGTGGTAAAACCGAGTGACCCCCCAGGTGGCAGAGGTCCTTTATTAAGCGTGTCTGTTCCCCAGCAGCTCGATAGTACATCATGGTTCCCCCTGCTCAGTCGATGGCATGCCCAGTCCGGCAGATCCTTGAATGACAGGCACTGCCAGTACACACTGTCATGATATGCAAACATGCAGCCAATGAACACTCAGAATAGGACACAACCAATGGGCAATCAGGACACTCAGAGGGGGCATGACATAAACACTATAAAAGGGTTGAGGCACTCACACCCTGCCTCTTTCCACAGACAGACATCTAGAGAGTCAGACAGGGTTGATCAGCAACATCACACCCCAGCAGGTGGCTTAGAGCAAGCTGGTACAGTTAGACTGAGTTACTACAGTTAGATTAGCAGAGAGTCAAATTCATTTGAGAACTGTGTTAATAGTTCAATAAACACGTTGAACTCATTTCAGAGTTTGGAGCATCATTTAGTTAAGACTGCATCAAGTAGCAGCCTGTGTCACCGGAGCAGCATAACACAACAGCGCGGTTTACCGGCCTTGCCGTGCCCGACTTGGTGTCACGACGAGGCGTTGAATTCCGCGAGAGGCCTCACGCGAAATTCACGATGCTCGAGGTGTCTCGCGAGATTCAACCGAACCCCGCATGACGCCACAATTTGGATCTTATCCTCGCTGGGTGAGATCCACATCAGCATATTTAAATGAGCCCAGGACCTAACAACGAGCCTGGGAGACCTTGCCAGGGAACCATTCAGCACTGCTTTCCACAAAGGTGGATAATGCATAACAGCACGTTGTCTCCAAGGCCATTGGAGACCTTTGGGTGGTCGGTCATAGGGCAGGCTGGTACCCTGGCACCCCCCCCCCGGCACACAGGCATCTTGCAATTGCCAGTCTGGAACCTTGGCACTGCCACCCTGGCAGTGCCACCCAGGTATTGCCAAGGTGCCAGGATGGCAATTCCAAGCCAGCAGGGACACTGCCATGGTACCAGGCTGTCAGTGCCAATGTGCTGGATGCCAGGTTACCAATGTAAGGGGTCAGGCCCAGGGAGCCTTGCCCATAAGAGGTGGGGTTGGGCGCTGCTCGAGGACCCCGGAGGACGTAAGTTGCGTGCAATGGGAGGGTCCAGAGGTTGCAGTGGGATCGCTGAGGGGTGTCAGAAATCAGGGCTGCCTTTAAAAAAGAGCTGAGCTCATCAGTGCAGGAAATGATTAAAGTGCGGCTTCGATCGGGAGTTCCGCACGAAGGCCAAAATAAAGGCAAAATGCCATTGAATAGTGGGGACTTTCTCGGCACTGCAGGCACCAAGAACTACCCTGTTAAACGTGCCTGAAAAAGAACTCTGAACTTCTTCCCTTGAATCATGCCCATTTTGTATTTGCATCGTCTTGCGGGCTGGATTTAACATGCCCGCGGCCTGATGCAGCCCACGGACCATAAGGTTGACACCCCTGGTCGAGAGCATATCACAAGGAGACCCACACGTCTGTGAAGGAACATTGCTTAAGGAGAGCAATGATGAACATGCTGATCTCTCTTTTGGTGGCATTTGATTTGTGGATATAAACCAATGTCCGTAGCCATGGCTGAAGGGTCTTTCCCTTGCCCTAGATTAAAGCACTCTGTGCCTTACTCTGCTGAAGCCAGGGGAGCTCACTGCCATTAGAAATGAGTCATGGTAATTAGAACAAAATAAATTGGAGCAGGAGTAGGTCATTTGGCCTTTGAACCTGCCCCACCATTCAATAAGATGATTAATGATTGATTGTGGCCTCAGCTTCACTTTCCGGCCAACCTCCAGAACTCTTGACTCCCTTGTCGATCAAAAATCTGTCAAATTCAACATTCAGTGTATTCAATGGCCCAGCCTCCGCTGACCTCTGGGTAGAGAATTTCATAAGTGTGCACATTAGTGGGTCAAGTGCAACTTGAACATCAATGGAGTGAAATGCTTCAAGGCTCATGGCATTCCTTTGATTTTTCCTGTGGTTCCCTGCTGACAACACAAGTGCCGTCAATCACATCCTGGCGCCATTGCTCTTAATTCCAAGGCCCTCTTGTTATTGTCATCTAAAATATAAGGTGGTGCATTGTCTTACTTTTACAGATGGTGCACTGGTGACTTGTTTCAAGTGTCTATAGAAGGTGGGCGAGATCCTTTGGATTTGCCCAGTTGCGTCCAAGAAGGATGCTGAGGCAGGTACATTAAGGGCAGTAGTAACCGTGATGGCCTCATGAATGTCATTGTTCCTGGTCCAAAAGGCAGCAGCCGTAAGTGACTGTAGAGGTCAAACACCACCAGCCTGCACAGGAGGAACCACCTCTGGCACTGCTCTTCAGATTGCTTGAGGAAGTGACATTTGGCCTGTAGGTCTTGTTGTTAAGATCTTCCCTGGTGCCTTTGGAAAGGTCAAGGTGCAGCTGCTGCTGTGCATTGAGGGTGGTCCTTCCTTCCTTCTCTTCCTACATGTAGCACAGTGCCCAATCCTTTCCTTTTTATTGACGGTTTTAAACCGAAGCCCCTTCAACTGCAAACTGAACAGCGCAAAATCGGCAGCTGCCAGACTTTCTGGATTGAACAAGCTTTGACACATTCAGATTACAGCTGCTCTAAATACAATCTGCATGTACGTACACATTCTTCAGCCAATCCCACCTGATATCCTCTAATTAACTGACCAGTATGTGGGACTTCCATTTTTTAAAATGGCACTGAGTCCCAAATTGAATCATGTTGTCACAATTCGGCACATAGCTACCTGCAGCAAGAGCCTCAGCCCTTGAAAGTCAATGAAAATAAAATATCGGATAGTGGGAATGGAGTAGCCTGGAATTGATAAACTGGCTCAATAGGTATTACTCTGCCCATACAGTTTTTAATGGGGGGGGGGGGGTGGGGGGGTGCTGGGGCTAAAATTATACACGTGTCCTCTTGCTTTTTTTTCTTTGTCTCTTTTTTTCTGTCTTTCTGCCTCTTACTCCATCAGCTTGGTTGTAACCGGCAATTTACAAGCACAGACAAGGCAGCAGAGAGCACACGACAAACAGCTATCAATGTACAGATGTTTCTCTTGACATCAGCGAGGAATTAAAATTCAGTGGGCCTCTGCCTTTACCTTGGTCTCAGACTAATCTGTAACGAACAAATTATGGACACGAGCTGCACAGAAATGAGCAGGCAGAATTAATATAGATTTTATTTTTACTCATTGCCCAAATCATTGCCAGTAGCTGTAATAAGCATCAAATTGAACCATTAGTGATGTGTATTGTACATACACCCATTAAAAGTAAAGATACATCAGTTTGCATTTCAGTACAATTTTCTTAGAGTCAGTTCCGTCTGCAAATAGATGTTCTGTTGCAAATCAAGACAATTTGAAGCCTTGTTAACTTTCATCTTAAAAAGAGCGGGCGTTGGTTTTCTTCAACATCAGATGAATGTTAGAGAATTGCTTTTCTCTGGATTTTGTCCAATAAATATTAAAGTACAGGCGGAAAGGAGATTGCTTTATAAAATATATTACTGTCTGAATGCAGGTCTTTTTAAAGAACAGCATCTCATAGAAATCTCTCAACGCATTTAATTCAGCCACGCTGATTGTACAGGTGGGATCGCCCGGCCCCAACATAAGCAGGCATCATTGTGGATAAAATGTGGAAAGCCACTCGTGCCGATGACCACTGGGGCTGGAAATTCCCAGCCTCTATCCTGATTTTCTGAGCTACGATCCTTTCTCATGACTCTTTAATGGATCCTTTGTTACTGGTACCAAATCTCTGCACCCGCCGCCCCCCCTCCCCCACCCCCCCGCCACCCTTTTCCATTTTGCCTATCTCTTCAAAAAAAATCAAACATTTTGAATAATTAGTTCTCAGCCTTGATTACTCTGTAACCAGTAATAACGAACAGTTAATTCCAATTATTTTTTTAAATAAATGTTTTATTAAAGCTTTTCCAACCAATGTTTTTACATAACAAAGAAAGAAGTACAAATAATAATAAAAATAAAAATAAACAAGAAATATTAAACAGAACAAGGTGGGTGTTGTCTTTATACAAAACTTACATTATACCAACAGTTGCCCCCCCCCCCCACCTGAGCACCCCCCCCCACTCCCCCCCAGGATGCTGCTGACACTTACTGCCCCCCTAGAAAGTCAAGGAAAAGTTGCCACCGCCGGGAGAACCCCATCAAGGACCCTCTCAAGGCGAACTTTATTCACTCCAGGCTGAGGAACCCCGCCATATCGCTAACCCAGGTCTCCACACTCGGGGGTTTCAAGTCCCTCCACATTAACAAGACCCGTCTCCGGGCTACCAGGGAGGCAAAGGCCAGTACCCCGGCCTCTTTCACTTCCTGCACTCCCGGATCCTGCGACACCCCAAATATCGCTACTGTTGGACTCGCCTTCATCCGAGTGTCCAAAATCCTAGACATAGCCCTCGCAAAGCCCTGCCAGAATTCTTTAAGCGCCGGGCATGCCCAAAACATATGGGCATGGTTCGCCGGACTCCCTGCACATCTCGGGCACCTGTCCTCCACCCCAAAAGACTTACGCATCCTTGCCGCCGTTATATGCGCCCGATGCACCACCTTAAACTGAATTAAGCTGAGTCTGGCACATGGTGAGGAGGAGTTCACCCTGCCCAGGGTGTTGGCCCACAGGACCTCATCCAGCTCCTCACCCAGCTCCTCCTCCCACTTGCCGTTCAACTCCTCCACTGAGGCTGTTAATTCCAATTATTTCTATCAGTGCTTCAATGTTCTGTCGTAAATGCTCCATGCTTTCAGGTATAATGTACTTACATTTAACTTTAGAAACATTTTCTCTAAGTGCCAACTTAGTCACGAATATCCTATTACATTTGCTCATTTCACTGTCCCATCCTGACCCACTCTGTTCGTTTTTACCCAGATCACTCCTCTGCTCTAAAACTTTGACAATTCTCTTTCTGCTCTTGGGCTTATACCCTTTCCTGAATCCTCCTAGTGTCAACACTCTGCATGCACCCCCCCTCCCCCCCAACCTGCTTGAATTCCTATTAATTAAATTCCCCAGGAGATTATTGTCCCAGCACAATTTAATTGGAGTCCACCCCAATGGAACAGCTTCCTCTTTTCCCCTGAGCTAGTGTCGGGGACCCATAAAGTGAAACCCTCGCCTCCCACGTCACCTCTTCGCCGACACAGTTAAACTTCTAATCTGTTTGTCCCAGTATCAGTGTGCATATGGCTCAGGTATCAATCCAGGAATTATTAACTCTACACGGGAACACAGTGGTTAGCACTGTTCCTCCACAGCGTCAGAGTCCCAGGTTCGATTCCCGCTTGGGTCACTGTCTGTGTGGAGTCTGTGTGTTTTCCCCGTGTCTGCGTATGTTTCCTCCGGGTGCTCCGGTTTCCTCCCACAAGTCCCGAAAGACATGCTTGTTAGGCGAATTAGATATTCTGAATTCTCCCTCAGTGTACTTGAACAGACACTGGAGTGTGGCAACTAGGTGACTTTCACAATAATTTCATTGCACTGTTAATGCAAGCCTACTTGTGACAATAATAAAGATTATTATTATTAAGGATCTGCATTTCAATTTCAGCCCTAACTCCTTCAACCCTCCCAGCAGAAGCTCATTCCTAGTTCTACAGATGCTATTGTTTCCTACGTGGACCACAGTAACTGAATTCTCTCCCTCCACTTCCGCGGAGATGTTCCTATCTCTGAAATCGGGCATTCAGTGAAACTTTTGGAGCACCTGGCCATGGCTGCAGAGAGCAGTATCTACCCCCAAAGGCGATTTGCACTTTGTGGGGCCTTGCACCCACCTTCATTTCCGCCCCATCCCACACTGTGCCATCACACACCTCACGACCCCACCCACATTTGCCCCACAGAACACAAAAGCGAAAGTTACAAAAATACACACATTGATCACTACTTTGGTGCTTTTCAACTTTTAAAAACATGCTTGTATGAAAAATTGTTGAATTGAAATCTAGGCTTACCCCTTGTCAGGATCATGGTAAAGGTGATCAATATTGTGAGGTGCAAAAACATGGAGATTGTTGATGAGCAACAAGATGGAAACATCAGCCGATGACATCACTGCAACCACTGCACAGGCCACTGCAGGGCAGAATGAGCCAGTCGAGCGCAGGAGCAAGTATTCCAGTCAACACGATGCACAGGCTGCCATTCAGTCTATTTCAGAGTCTCATTCAGTTTCAAAAGTTAACTTCCTTACTTCACAAAATCTCAGAAGTTGTTGCCGGAAATTCACGTGAGTGGAGTCCAGTGAGTCCAAATCCAACATTAGTGGCTCTGTCTGCGGGATTCTGTTTTTTGTCCCAGAAGAGACGTTTTGAAGGCCAGTCTTGAGAGCGATGGTGGTTAGAACCACCAGCATGTGACCAGCTGCTGCCATTATATCAGACCAGCAATGGTCCATTTTGTAAGACATAATTTAGCAAGAGAATATGGGAGACGGACAGACTTTTAAGATTTTCTTGCTTCATTTCTTGTTGGCATGGCAACTTAGATAGCTTTTTTCCCAGAATCTTTCTTCACAAAATCAACAATGGCATCATCATAGATAAAATCTTATAAAGAGATACTTTCAATCGTCAATATTGCTGAACTTGTCATATGTTCCTGGCTCATCATACTTCGCAAATTATTATCTTTTTTTTTTAAGTGTTTTTATTGAGTTTTCACAGATTTCACAATTCATAGGTTACATATTACAAAAAAGGAAAATAAAAAAAGACAAAAAGAAATCAGCACATATATCTAAAGACAAGCCCATCCCGCTGTGGCCATGGCCCCCCTTTAGTCAGCAGACATGTGTTACAATCCCCAGTATGGTCAGAGCACAGATTTACAAGTGTCTATTTACAGTTTGGTTTGATCTGTCTGTCTGTGGGTTGTATATGCAGTTAAAGTTACCCCATAATGAGTCAGTGTGTGGCTATGTCGGGTATTTCCACAATGGTTTTCTTCGTCATAGTTGGGTGCGTACACATTTACAAGGACTACTGGTGCCTCCTCCAGGACACCATTAACTGTGATGTACTATACCTCTTGGTCGTTACCGTCCTCGTCGCTGTAAATGCTATCCTCTTATTGAGCATATGGCCACTCCCTTAGCCCTCTTCCCGTAGTACGATTCATATATCTGTCCCACCCAGCTTGCTCTTACCTGCAGTTGGTCCTTTTCCCTCAGGTGGGTTTGCTGGAGGAAGACTATGTTGGCTCTCAGACTTTTCAGATGGGCGAAGACTCTGGATCTTTTCATCGGGCCTTTGAGTCCCCTGACGTTCCAGTCACTATTTTAATGGAGTGTTTCAAGACCCCCCTTCCTGCGGGGTGAACCATACTTCCCTTGTGGATGCACCCCTGCACTCCAGGGTTTCCCTTTGTTTGGGGCCATCCAAGATGGCCACGGTCACTGTATTCACCATGCGGATGTAGCCCTGTGTCTGGGGTTTCCCTTTGTCCAGGGGCCAACCAAGATGGCCACCATCATTGTGTAAACCATGTGGCTGTGCCCCTGCACTCCAAGGTTTCCCTTTGTACCACGGCCCTCCAAGATGGATGTTTGAGGTGCCTTTGTTTCCGGTGCTGCCACATGCGATTTGTTGAGCCAGCCTTCTACCCCCCCCACCCCCCACGCCCCCCCCCCCGCCACCCGTTGACTTTTCCCCTGCTCCTGTCCACCCCCCTCACCCTTGCCCCCACATGCCCCTGCGGGAAAATTAATTCACGGGATGTAGGCGTCGCTAGCTTGGCCAGCATTTATTGCCCAATCCGAGGTGTCCTTCAGAAGATGGTGGTGAGTTGCCATCTTGAACAGCTGCAGTCCTTAAGATGTAGGTTCACCCACTGTGCTGTTAGGGAGAGAGTTCCAGAATGTTGCTCCAGCGAAGGAACGCCGATATATTTCCAAGTCAGGGTGGTGAGTGACTTGGAGGGGAACCTCCAGATGGGGTGGTTTCCAGGTATCTGCTGCTCTTATACTTCTAGATGGTAGTGGTCGTGCGTTTGGAAGGTGCTGTTTAAGGACTCTTACTGCAGTGCATCTTGTAGATGGTACAAAAGGCTGCCACTGTGATATGTCTTAAATAAGCAGACGACGAGTGATGAATGTAACTGAGGCTTTAATACACTAAACAGCAAGCCTCCTGGCATCTGGTCCCGAACTGGTGCGGAGGCGGAGACTAGCCACCTTTATACATGAGCCCGAAGGGAGGAGCCACAGGCGGAGCCAGCCAGGACAAGCCCAGGTATGTCCAACTCAACACAATGCAACACAGTGATTTACCACATTCATCCCCTGTTTAAAAAAGGGTCCGGCGGGGGTGAAGAGGTCTTCAAGGTCCAGTCTGTCGGGGGCCTTGACCTTCCACCGCGATCGCCTCAGTCCCATCTGTGGTGTGGGCACAGGTGTTGAGACCTGCGCGTCCAGGAGCGTGTTGTCTTCTTCTTCACCCAGTTGTTGAGTCGGTGAAGGGGGGGGCGGTGTATGGGCAGAGGTTGTGGTAATGGTCGCAGGTGGGCCTGCGGGTGCTAGTTCGTGAGGTAGGTGGGCAGGGTTGGGGAAAGACGGTGTACGGTTGGGGGTGGTGGTGGTGATGGTCACTGGGGAGCCTGCTGGTGCCAAATCCCAAAGGGAGACTGTGTCCTGTCGCCCGTCCTGGTGTGCTACGTCGGCATATTGTGGATTAGCATGGAGGAGCAGGACGTTCTCAACGAGGGGGTCCGATTTATGGCTCCTCGCATGCTCCCTGAGGAGGACGGGCTCTGGGACAGCCAGCCAGGATGGGAGCGAGACCCCGGAGGTGGATTTCCTGGGGAAAGCAAACATACGCTGGTGGTGGCTGTACACAGGAGCGACCGGATGGAGTGGAAAGCATCGGAGAGGACCTAGAACATAGAACATAGAACAATACAGCGCAGTACAGGCCCTTCGGCCCACGATGTTGCACCGAAACAAAAGCCATCTAACCTACACCTGTGCCCACCTCCTGCCAACGGGAGACTTCTAGACTGTAGGGCCAGGAGGACGGCCTTCCAGACCGTCGCGTTCTCCCTCTCTACCTGTCCGTTTCCCCGGGGGTTATAGCTGGTCGTCCAGCTGGAGGCGATGCCCTTGCTGAGCAGGAACTGACGCAACTTGTCGCTCATGAAGGAGGATCCCCGATCACTATGGATGTAGGCGGGGAACCCGATCAGGGTGAAAAGACTGTGCAGGGCCTTGATGACGGTGGCAGAGGTCATGTTAGGGCACGGGATGGTGAAGGGGAATCTTGAGTACTCGGCAACAATGTTGAGGAAGTACACGTTATGATCAGTGGAGGGGAGGGGCCCTTTGAAGTCGACGCTGAGGTGCTCAAAGGGGCGAGAGGCCTTTACTAGGTGTGCTCTGTCTGGCCGATAGAAGTGCAATTTGCACCCCGCAAAGACCTGGCAGTCCCTGGTCATGGTCCTGACCTCCTCGATGGAGTAAGCAGGTTACGAGCCTTGATGAAGTGAAATAAACAGTGACCCCTGGGTGACAGAGGTCATTGTGGAGGGCCTGGAGTCAGTCAACTTGTGCGCTGGCACATGTACCGCGGTATAGGGCATCTGGGGGCTCATTGAGCTTCCCAGGTCGATACAAGATATCGTAGTTGTAGGTGGAGAGTTCGATCCTCGACCTCAGTATCTTGTCATTCTTGATCTTGCCCCGCTGTGTTTTATTGAACATGAAGGCAACCGACCGTTGGTCAGTGAGGAGAGTGAATCGCCTGCCGGCCAGGTAATGCCTCCAATGTCGCACAGCTTCTACGATGGCTTGGGCCTCCTTTTCGACGGAGGAGTGTCGAATTTCGGAGGCATGGAGGGTACGGGAGAAGAAAGCCACAGACCTGCCCACCTGGATGAGGGTAGTGGCCAGAGCAAAGTCTGACGCATCGCTCTCCACCTGGAATGGGATGGACTCGTCCACCGCGTGCATCACGGCTTTGGCAATATCTGCCTTGATGCGATTGAAGGCCAGTCGGGCCTCAGCCGTCAGGGGAAAAATGGTGGATTTGATAAGTGGGCGGGCCTTGTGCGCATAATTGGGGACCTACTGGGCATAGTACAAGAAGAACCCCAGGCATCTCTTCAGGGCCTTGGGGCTGTGGGGGAGGGGGAGTTCCATGAGGGGGGCGCATGCGGTCGGGGTCGGGCCCTAGGACTCTGTGTTCCACAACGTAGCCGAGGATGGCTAGGCGGGTTGTGCGGAAAACGCATTATTCATTATTATCGGTGAGATTCAGGACTTTAGCGGTGTGGAGGAAGCGCCGGAGGTTTTCATCATGGCCCTGCTGGTCATGGCCGCAGATGGTGACATTATCTAAGTATGGGAAAGTGGCCCGCAGCCCGTACTGGTCAACCATTCGGTCCATTTCTCGCTGGAAGACCGAGACCTCACTGGTGACACCAAAGGGAACCCTGAGGAAGTGGCAGAGGCGGCTATCTACCTCGAAGGCAGTGTATTGGCGGTCTTCCGGGCGGATAGGGAGCTGGTGGTATGCGGACTTCAAGTCAACTGTGGAGAAGACTCGATACTGCGCAATCCGGTTGACCATGTTAGATATGCGGGGGAGGCGGAGACTAGCCACCTTTATACATGAGCCCGAGGGGAGGAGCCACAGGCGGAGCCAGCCGGGACAAGCCCAGGTATGTACAGCACAACACAATGCAACACAGCGGTTTACCACACACTGTTTGTCGGTGGTTAAGGGTTTGAGTGGAAGGAGGAGCAAGTAAGCGGGCTGCTTGTCCTGGCTGGTGTCAAGCTTCATGAGTGTTGTTGGAGCTGCACACAATCAGGTAATTGGAGACTATTCCATTACACTCCTGACTTGTGCTTGTAGATGGTAGAAAGGCTTTGGAGGGTGAGCATGTGAGTTACTCGCCGTGAAACTCCAAGCTTTTGAACTGCCCTGGTACCACAGTATTGATATGGCTTATCCAGTTCAGTTTCTGATCAATGGTAACCCCCCGGATGTTGATTTTGGGGGAGTTAGCGATGGCAATGCCATTGAATGTCAAGGGATGACCACCTCTTGCAGGAGGTGGTTATTGCCTGGCACTTGGGTGGCACGAGTATAACTTACAACTTGTCAGGCCAAACCTGGATATTGTCCGGGTCTTGCTGCATTTGGACATGGACTGCTTCATTATCTGAGGAGTGGCGAATGGTGCTGAACATTGTGCAGTCATCCGCAAACATCCCCACTTCTGACCCTTTGATGGAAAGGAAGTCATTGATGAAGCTGCTGAAGATGGTTGGGCATAGGACACTATCCTGAGGAATTCCTGCAGTGATGCCCTGGAGCTGAAATGATTGGCCTCCAACCACCACAACCATCTTCCTTTGTGCCAGGTATGACTCCAGGCAGGTGAGAGTTTTCCCTGATTCCCATTGATTTCAGTTTAGCTAGTGCTCCTGGATGCCATACTTGGTCAAATGCCACCTCGTAGACAAAGGCAGTCACATTCACCTCACATGTACAGGCCACACCTGGGCAATTTTCCACATTGCTGGGTAGATGCTAGTGTTGTAGGTGTACTGGAACAGATTGGCTAGGGGTGCGACAGGTTCTGGAGCATAAGCCGTCAGTACTATTGCCAGAATATTGTCAGGGCCCATAGCCTTTGCGGTATCCAGTGCCTTCAGCCGTTTCTTGATATCATGTGGAGTGAAATGTATTCGCTGAAAACTGATATCTGTGACACTGGGGACCTCCGGAGGAGAGTGAGATAGATCATCCACTCAGCACCTTTGGCTAAAGATTGTTGTAAATGCCTCAACCTTGTCTTTTGCACATATGTGCTGTACTCCTCCAACATTGAGGATGGGGATATTTGTGGAGCCTCCTCCTCCAGTAAGTTGTTTGATAGTCCATCACCACTCATGGCTGGATGTGGCAGGACTACAGAGCTTAGATCTGATGCGTCTGTCGTGGAATTGCTTACCTCTTATCTTTTTCTTGCTGCTAATGCTGTTTGTCACACAAGTAGTCCTGTGATGTAGCTTTAGCAGGTTGACACCCCATTTTTCAGTGTGCCTGGTGTTGCTCCTGGCACCCTTTATTGTTTTCCTGCACCCTTTATTGTGGTGACCCCACCTAGGATTGTACCACTCCTTCCCCCGACCACCCGACCATTGTGGTTCTCTTCCCCTTCTTTCCCCCTTGTCATCCCTTCCTGTGTCCCACAGCTCTCAACCCCTCCTTTCTAAGACTCACCATCAAATCGAAGACGAGACAGATCAGCCCCACGCAGATAGTCTTTCCTTTTTTTCCCTCCCGATGAGACTGAGGTTCTGGTTCACTGTTGGTGTTGTTTGCCTTCCCAGCCCAAGCTTATGGACAAATGTGTCTGCTTCTCCCAGTGCAGTGAAGTGGTACTCCCTACCATGGAAAGTCACCCAGAGTTTGATGGGGTACAGCATCCCGAACGACACATTGTTCTTGTAAAGGGCGACCCAGAACTTGTCCAGGTCTGTGCCAATGTCCTGGTACACATGGACCGAGTGCCCCTTCAACTTACAGGACCGCGTGTGCCGTGCCCAGTTCAGGATCTTTTCCTGGTCTTGGTATCGCGATGATGGCCCACGGCTGCTTCCTGGGTTTGGTTTGGATTGAGTGACGTGTGGGCTCTGTCCACCCCTGGGGCTTGGGGAAGGTTTCCACTTGAACAGGTATGCCATACGTGCCCCGTACTCAATAGGGTGCCTGCCCTCAGGTAGATCCACGATGTGGAGGTTTTGGTGGCGGGACTGGTTCTTTCTCTTGGCCTTGGCCTGACCCTTTGCGTCCCTTGTGTCACAACCAAGTTTGCCATCTCTGTCTCCAATGAGGCGATCCGGTCGCTCTGGTCGGTTGCTGCCTTCTCCAGCTCTCTGATCATCGTCTCCTGTGTCTCCAGCCGCCACTGCAACTTTTACAACGCTGCTTGAAGGGGGACCAGTGCCTTTGCTACTACCACTTTCACCGTCTCCATCATTTTGAGCTTGATAGCATCTTCGAGAACTTGGAGCTCCTGCATTAGGAGGATTCTCCATTCATTTAAGGGGGGTAGCCCGGCATATGTCCAGGCAGTCCATCCTTGTCACCCCACATGTTCTCCATCACCTCAATCTTCCTCTCCAGACTTTTACTGATTCTGCTGTCTTTTTGGCTCCTCAGGTTGCTGTCTGGCATGACTCGTTCATTGTAGTGGTGTAGTGGTGTTGAGGTGGGTGGTTTCCCGAGGTTTAACAGTCCATTTGTAGACTATAAGTGCCTAATTTCAGATTTCCAGGGGGAAAATCATCTTTCGTGCATTCCATCACCGGAAGTCTGCAAATTATTTTTAACTCTTTTCAATACAGAAAAAACGTTCACCAGAAGCATTTGTGACAAATATGGTCAAAAATATTTTCAGAATGTTTTCACATTTGGAAAGTGTTGGCTGCAGACCATCACATACAACTTTGTACAAATCAGCTGGTGATCTCAAAGCACAGAGCTCATCGTTATTGATGAAATGAATGAATTGTTTCACTTCACCTTCAAACTATTTGTGTCCATGTCCTCCTGGCAGAATTCACTTGATTTCTTATTGCAGTGGATTTTAGCATTCTCATCCAAACTTCTGTTGAAAAGCTCGGAAACTGAACAGTGTTCTTTAGAGATTCACTTCCATTCTGTAATTGCGCCATTGTTGTGTCACAAATAATACCGACAGTCTCAACGATGATCTTCTCTTTCCATTTTGAAGTGATTTATTTGTCTCTAGTTTCATCAAAAAAGTAACTTTCTCATCATCAGACTTTTGCTAATGTCAGTCCCTGTGCTTTCACCAAGCTGCAGTAATTTCAAACTTTCATGACAAAACTTTTAACTGAGGCGAACAGTTGTGCAGCATTCAATAAAGTTTTATCAACATTTTGTGGTGATTTGCTGATTGCATTAATTCTTTGAAATAAACAGTTCCAAAAAACAGTAAAAACAATAATGTCGTAATTTTCAAACTTCTCTGCGAAGGCAGTGTTTTCCAAACTTTTTTTCCCAGGACCCACTTTAACAAACCTGTTTAATTACCTTTAATGTGAAAGGGGACCCTGCTTGGTCCTTACAATCTCACTTGAATAAGGTGAAAAGGAGGACAATGCACATATCAGATGCAGGCTTCGGCCAGTTCCTTTGTGCCGTCTTCATCTTTACGAAATTGAAAAATCCAACCTTGTGCATGCAGGTCATCATGAAGGACAATAGCACCAAAATGTGCCTTATGCTCAGCACTGGATAGTCCTGGGAGATGCTACACCAGAATCCTGACAGCCTTTGGTGTGTTTTTAATGTGGTATTACAGGTCAGCTGCAGCAGCGTAGTCTTTTAATTTAGAGTCCGCTCTGAGTTAATAACTGACTCTGGGGCCTCAACCTTAAAAATAATATTTCACCCTCCGGTTCACTTTTAAAATATGAATCTTCTCCCCTCACTTGCCAGTACTTCACTGAGTATGACACACATGGGTTTTGCATCCTTATTTGCACTGGCACAATTGCCAAAATCATTCCTCAAGAAATCATCTTTATACTGCTTTGTTCCCGAGTTAAATTGCTTCTTTGTAGGCTGTTGACCAGAGGCCCTGGAGCTGTGTGCAGAGCGAGCACTAGCACTGCTCTGCCCTGCCCTCTCCTGAGCAGCTCTGTCCAGCAGATTCTGTTGTGAGACCCTGACCAGTAGGTAAATTGCCTATTTGAGTCTCTGACCATCTCTTACTTTTAAGAGAATCATTCATCTTCACAGTTCCCTTGCCTTGCTTTCCAGCAGCTGGAAAATGGAAGCAACACTGCTCCATGATTTAGAGCAGAAAGCACATACCTGGAGGCCGCTTAATGTCAAGTGTGCGTGCCGGGTGCATGACATGCTCTCTGCCGCCACCTCTTTCTGGAAAAATTGACGCAGCCTAATTTATTTTCATTCAAAAGGCGGCAATGGCCGCCGTTCTTTTTTTGTTTGCAATAACTATTTCATTTTGGACAGGTATGTACCAGAGATCCCAACATAACCAATAGCAAAGAGCATAATTTCAGCTGGTACCGCAATCTAGCTTTAAAAATCCATTATTTTTCAAGAATGCAATTTCATTATAATTCATGTCAAAATGCAAAAATGGTCAATTTCTTCAAGATAGCAATTTCGAGTTGTGACACAGAAGTTTAATGCTCGAGAATTTACATCACTGAATCCTGCATTCTCCAAACATTATGCTCTCTTGCACGAATACCAAAATAAGCAATACATTTTCAGGATGCATGTCATTTTACACCAAATTTCGGTTTATATCACAAGAGGGGAGTCCTTCTCAGTAGAGACACGGACTTACTTTCAAAATGCGACCTCAGATATGAAAATAAAATGCAAAAAGCCGTGGCCACAACTTCTGGGAATTACCACGTTGACTGTCATTGCCAAGCCTGGCGCTCAGTGCAGTCCAGAGCTTTACCATATATAGTCCCCCCCAAAATAAAACCTGGTGCCCACTAACCCCCCCAGAACCAAACCACAAACCAGGGGCTAAGTCTCTGAATGGAGGGGTGGGGGGGGGGGGGGGGGGGATGGCTCTCAGTCACAAGGGCCCCTCTCAGCCTACTTGTGACAATAAGCAATTTTCATTTCATTCATTTCATGAGCTCTCGGGCCTGCACGGCCTCATTTCCCCAGATAAATCACCGACAGGAGCTGCGTGGGGGGAGGGGAGAGGAGCTGCACTCTGAGCCTCTGGAGCAGATGCAGCGGGAATTGGATCACAATATTCAAGGGGGAGGGGGTTCTTCTTCCCAACCGTGGGGATGGAGTGGCCTCACCTCCCCTCTATTGCCAGGTCTCACTGACCCCCAGCACCCAGCACAAAAGGTCCCAGACACCAGCCAACGCTTGGTTGGACGTCTCCACACAAATTGGGGTGAGCCCCGAGCCGTGGACATTTAAGTTTCTCTCTCTATCCCGCTGACCAATCCCATTGCTGATTTGCCCTCTCCGCCAGACCAGCGGACGTTTTTAACGTGGATGCCATTCTCAAAATAAAAGCCGGCTCTCCTCCCGCGATCGTGGCCACCGCAGGAGCAGCGTGACCAATCGTGTTGCAACACCCACCCATAACCCATCCACTGGTCATGACACTGACTTGTGTGTCTCAATAACACAAGTGTACATCTAAATACTTATTAAATGTTATGAGGGGTCTACCTCCACCATCCTTTCAGGTAGTGAGTTCCAGACTCCCGCCATCGTCTGGGTGAAAAGGATTTTTCTTACAGCCCCTCTAAACCTCCTGCCCCTTACCTTAAATTTATGTCCCCTGGTCATTACTACCTGCCTAATCTATCTATGCCATCATAATTTTATACAACACAATCTTGTCCCCGTCAGTCTCCTCTGCTCCAAGGCAAACAATCCAGGTCTATCCAATCTCTCATCACAACTAAAACTCTCCAGCCCAGGCAACATTCTGGTAAATCTCCTCTGCACTCTTTCCAGTGCTGTCACATTACTCTCATAACATGATAAGAATAATCTTTATTGTCACAAGTAGGCTAACATTAACACTGTAATGAAGTTACTGTGAAAAGCCCCTAGATGCCACGTTCTGGGGCCTGTTCAGGTAGGGAGAATTCAGAATGTCCAAATTACCTAATAGCACGTCTTTCGGGACTTGTGGGCGGAAACCGGAGCACCCGGAGGAAACCAACGCAGACACGGGGTGAACGTGAACGTGCAGGCTCCGCACAGACTGGAATCGAACCTGGGACCCTGGAGCTGTGAAGCACCAGTGCTACCCACTGTGCTACCGTGCTGCCGTAATGTGGATTCCAGAACTGCACACAATACTCTATCTGTGGCCTAACCAACATTTGATACAGTTGCAGCATAACCTCCCTGCTCTTAAACTCTATGACTTGGCTAATAAAGGCAAGTGATATGGCTTATGCTACTGATTGCGTTTTAAATGATGTTATTACCTTTCTCGTTGGTTGCTTCATGGATTGATAGCCGGGGAGAAATGCGAAGAACAGCTGATGCAAAACGTTGTTGCCATGAGCACATGAATTCAGCTCGCCCCTTGAGGTCTACCTTCAGTTACTGTTCCAAGTGTCTTAAAGTGACTTTTTAATTGAGGATTCATTCTAGCTCTGCTCCTCCTGCATCCCCAGAGCCACTCATTCAAATGGCATTACAGTAACTTTGCAATTTATTTAGGCCAACCGGCAATGAAACTAAAACAAATTTACTTCCTCAGCTAGTACATCATTTGGTTTTCTATAACAATGCCGGTGCACGTTTAACGTACCATTCTGCGCTTTCTGTTTTCTCTTTACAGTTGCCATGGCGTCCAGCGAGCAAAATCCAGTGATTGTCATCGCCGTGGTTTCGGTAGCCGGCTTGATTGTTCTGGTGTCCATGGTCTTCGGATTTGTCATCTGGAGAAGGTAGATGCCCCTGGAACTGGGGCCTGTTTCTGTGCCGGCCCCAAGGGGAGGGTGATAATGCGACTTGGCCTGGCACGAGAGAGATTGCACACTTCCTTATCAGCTTAATACTTGCCTCCCAAAAAATCTAGAGAAAGTGCTGTAAGAGCACTGCACCTTCCTTAACTCCCCACCTCAAGTGATAACTGATTTTTCTGTCCCAACTGCTGATCCAACCTCATGTCTTCATATTGGAGAAACAGCTGAATTGACCGTGTGACTATTTGAAATTGCTGGAGTCATTGTGCATTAGGAGGAGGATATTGTATAAACGTATTTGTGCAATGTTTAAGGCAATTCACCAGATTGAAATACTGAACACGTGGCAGGCAGATGACATGTCACGTAGCCAGCAATGAAATACTTGAAGCATATCATTGTGTTACCTTCAGTATGTTGTTTCAGGAATCCTCCATTCCTTTCTCTCCCTGTCATAAAGTATAAAGATTGACATTGAAGTATTTTGCTAATTTGTCTAGTGTTGTAATTTAATGAATTTCAACTTTGGTTTGCTCAGAATCTAAATGAGCTATTACAAGTGAGCAACTTGAAACCGTTCAGCGCCACAAGGTGTCTCTCAAACAAAAGCAGAAAATACTGGGCAATCTCAACAGGTCTGACAGCATCTGTGGAGAAAGTAGGGAGCTAAAGCTTTGAGTCTGGATGACGCTTTGACAAAGCTTTGACAAAGAGTCATCCAGATTCGAAACGCTGGCTCCCCACTCTCCACAAATGCTGTCAAACCTGCTGCAATTGTCCCGCATTTTCTGTTTCCGTTTCAGATTCCAGCATCCGCAGTAATTTGGTTTTATCAAGGCATCTCTCAACTTGCGGAAGCAGTTTGGGTCTTTCTGTCAGCAGAACTTGCTTAACTCTTGCAAGAATAGTGCATTTGAAGAGCTGGAAAAGGCACGATGGGCGGAACGGCCTTCTTCTCTACTATATCTCTAGCAGCTTTACACTTGACAGCTCAACATACCAAAACTGATATGCGGGAGAGGACAGTGGAAGATGGTGATCGGCATCAGAGAATATCTTTATATAATTCCAGCCGGATGCTAAGCCCTTAGAGAGGATGCAGAAAAGATTCACGAGAATGATTCCAGAGGTGAGGATGTTCAGTTACGTGGACAGATTGGGGAAGCTGGAACGGTTCTCCTTGGAGAAGAGTAGGGCCTGGATTCTCTGGTTTCTGGCTTCTCGGTCACATTTGCTTGTGGCGGGATTCTGTCCTCCCGCCGCTTGTCAATGGTATATCCCATTGAAGCCACCCCACGGCTCCGGGAAACCTATGCGCGAGGGGTGCATTGCCGGCGGGAACAGAGAATTCCAACGGCTGGAGGATTCTGGCCAAGTTTAAGAGGGATTTGTTGGAGCTGTTCAAAATCATGAGAGGTCTGGGCACAGTAGATAGGGAGACACTGTTCCTGCTGTCAGAAGGGTGGAGAACCAGAGGGCAACCAGATAAGGTGACCGGCAAATGAAGCAATAGTAACATGAAGAAAGATGTTTTTACACAGCGAGTGGTTAAGATTTGGCATGCACGGCCTGAGAGTGTAGTGTAGGCAGATTCAACTGTGGCTGTCAAACGAGAATGGTACAATTATCTGAAACAAAATGCAGGGCTACGGAGAAAGCGTGGGGGGTGGTGGTGGAGTGAGACGAGGTGAGTTGCTCTTCAGATAGCAGATAAAAACAAGTTAGATGGAATGGCCTCTTTCTGTGCTGTAATCCTTCTCTGATTCACTGTTTAGTCGAATCCAAGGAATTCTGAAGCCATGGGGAGAGAGTTGAGTTGTCGGACAACAACAAATGCATCATTTATGATGTAAAGTTCAATGGAGTTGACCTGATAATGTTTTCTCCTGTGGGAGCCACTGATTGAGATCAAGTATGGATTTCTTCTTCAGGGCTGCACTGACACTTGACACAAAAGTACTGCTCTGAAGACAAGAAGTGCCCCGAATCAGTGTACAGTTTGTGTTGAACAAGCTAAGCATTAGTCAGGGTGCAGCTTGGAGCTGTATGGTGAGATTCGCTGCAACAAATACAGGGAGTAAAAGGGGAGAGGATTGCCCAGAGGTCCTGCTCTTGACTGCAAAGGGCCATCAGTGGATATGTGCATGGCAGATTGCCTCCCAATTATCCTCACCTAGATTCAGATGTGAGTAATAATTACTTAGATGAAATAGTGGAAAATAACTGAAGTCTGTGAAAGCTGTAGCCAGTGCAGTGATACAGGGAGAATTGGCAAATTGTTATTCTACACCGATTGGACACAGGAATTAAAAATATAATTTAAAAATTTGCATATACCAAATAGGGGTGATTTGCCAAGAATGAGGAATACTGTGACAAGCTGCAGGAAGACATTAAACTTTGGAGGATGGATATGTAATTAGAAAATGAATTTCAGTAGTATCATGGTGCACCTTGGTAGGAAGAGTCAGGAGGTCACATATTCCCTGGAAAATAAGAGTCTGAACGGGATTGAGGTGCAAAGGTACATAGGCATACAGAGCGACAAATCATTGAAGTAGCAACACATGTTAATCAGAGCATTAAGAAGCAGACAAAGCACTGAGACTGATTTCTGTAGTGACAACATTGGGAAACAGGAGTTAGTTTAACATTTCATGTAAACTTGGTTAGACCTCACTAGGAGTACTATATACATACTTTGGGGATATTGTACAAATGATATAAAACACCGAAGAAAGATGCATAAAGGATGATGAGAGGTTATGTCTCGCTGGAAAAATTTAACAGAATGGGACTATTTTCTCAAGAAAAGAGAAAGCTGAGGGGTGACTTGATCGAGATCTTCTTGATTGTGAAAGGTTTGAAAAGGTAGAGGTAGAGAAAATGTTACCACTTGTAGGAAGCCCAAAGCTTTCGGTTCATGTATATATTTTAAAATGTCACTGATATACTTAATAAGGAATTTGGGAGAAACTTCTTGACCCAGAGTTGTTAGAATGTGAAACTCCTCACCATGTGAAGCTGTTTAGGCAAATTGTAGAGATGCATTTGTGGAAGAGCTAGAGTAACACACACAGGGTAAAAGAATAGAAAGTTATGACGTTAGGGTGCCATAACAAGCGATGGGAGGAGCTCGTGTGGAGCACAAACACCAGTCTGTTTCTGTGCTGTACATTCCAAGTAGCTGTATGAACACTTTATAAGCACTGTGTTCAGTTCTTGGTACCACACCAGAGGAAAGGTATATTAGGCAGCGAGGTGTCGGGCACATATATCAGAATGACCACCAGTGTGAAAAGGGCCAAATTGTGTGGACATGTTGTACAGCTTCTTTCTCTTTGAGTATCTGAGACTAAGGGATAATCTAATTGAGGTACACAGGGTAGACAGAAAGAGCTATTATTTACTTTGGTGGGGAAGTACAGAACAATTGGGTAAAATCTTAAAATTAGAGCTTATGAGAAAGGATACTGGAAATCTGAAATTCTCTCTCTCTCTCCGAAAATGTTCAGTAAAAATTTTAAATGCTAAGAGCAATAGATTTTTTGGTCAGTAAGTGTACCGAGGGCTCTGGAATCAAGGCAAGTAAGTAGAGCTTGGATCTAGATCAGTCAGAATCTAATTGAATGGTGGAACTGGTTTGTGGGGCTGAATAGCCAACCCTGGTTCCTATGTGCCCAGAAAAAGAAGAGTTGAAATGGCTGCAAGAAGCACTTATAATCACTTTTTTTTGAATTTCTTAAGTTGGTTGTAGCTGGTCTAAATATACATGACATTAACTTTGAATCCCATTTGTTTCAGACATTGTGGATACAGCAAGGCCAGTCAAGATGGAGACGAGGAGCTTTACTTCCATTGTAAGTACCACCCCAAGACTAACGAGATGTACAGGTTGCATTTCACAACACTATGGTACCATAATATTGTTTTAATGGTGCACCTCCTGGGTGGAATTGTCAGTGTGGTTGTCAATACAATTGCTCCTGTCTGAAGCACAGTTACCCTGGTGAGTTTGTAATAAAGAGCACTGGAGATTGTAGAATTGACAACTTCATATTCCCATTAACCATGCTTCCTGCACAGGCAGCACAAAGCAATCGTACATCTATAAGAACTGGATGCCTCAGGCAAGTCATACCATGAATTTTTCTGTTGAGCCTTCTATAGTCGATCACTGCAGGCTTTAGTAATTTGGATGTTGTGTTTGCTGTAAAAGAAAGTTTTCTTTCATTTTCTTAAACCAGTTGACTTACAGTAGTAAATCTCTAATTAAAATCTGTTTATGGGCGGCACAGTGGTGCAGTGGTAGTACTGCTGCCTCACGGCGCCGAGGACCTGGGTTCGATCCCAGCCCCGGGTCACTGTCCATGTGGAGTTTGCACATTCTCCCCATGTTTGCATGGGTTTCGCCCCCACAACCCAAAGATGTGCAGGGTAGGTGGTTTGGCCACGATAAATTGCCCCTTAATTGGAAAAAAAGATGAACTGGGTACTCTAAATTTATTTTCTAAAATGTTTATATGTTTTGTGCAACCATGGTTATTTGACTGCAGTTGTGAGGAATGGATGGTTGACTGATTCCTTGCTGAAAACAACTTCTGTTGGTGTTTCTTCCCCCAATGACTTCTCTCTTGCTCGATGATATCAATCTTGATAAGATTGCAGAATTTGTGTCATGCCATGTGTCAAATGCATTTTACATAGAATTGCATAAAAATTACAGCATACACAGGTCATTCATCCCATCTGGTTTGTGCCACTATTTTTGCTCCACATAAGCTCGCTTCCATCACAGTTTATCTTGTGTTGTCAGCGTATGCTGCTTCTTTTTACTTTGTACGTTTGTCTTCATCCTACATACACATGTATCAGCGCTATTTTCCTCAACTACTGCTGGCGGTTTCAAGTTCCACATTCGAACCACTCTCTGGGTAACAACGTTGCTCCTGAATTCTATATCGGATGCATTAGTGACTGTCCTATATTTATGGGCCTTCGTTTTGTCTCCACACAAAAGTGGAAACATCTTCTTTACTTCTATCCTATCAAATATTTTCATAATCTTAAAAGCCTGTATGGGTCATCCCCCCCACCTTCTCTTTCCTAGAGCAAAGAGCCCCAGCCATGCTTTACGGCGACAGAGGGGGCCAGCCATTGATTCGCTTTTAACGGGGCTTCCCGTTGTTCAAAACCTCCACCGCCGGGGAACCCATGGCAGGGGTAGTCATTAGTAGTACATGAAAATCCTGCCCAAATTAATTTAAAAAAAAATTAATTCCAATTAATGGGCAATTTAGCGTGGCCAATCCACCTACCCTGTACACCTTTGGGTTGTGGGGGTGAGACCCACGCAGACACGGGGAGAATGTGTAAACTCCACACAGACAGTGTCCCAGGGCCGGGATCAAATCTAGGCCCTCGATGCCGTGAGGCAGCAGTGCTACCCACTGCGCCAACATCCTCCCCTCTTTCCTATAAATAATCTTTCAGTTCTGCTACATTTTCCTCGTCATTTTATTTGTACCTTCTTCAATACATCTATATATTTCTTCGGAATATGAAGACTAAAACTGGGTAGCAATACTGAGAGTATTGAGAATTCTGATTGATCACCTCCTCGCCAGGTTCCTGAGAAGTCCATGGGGATTGTTGGTGGTCAGTCAGCTTCGCTCCTGGAGGTCTAAGTTATGAACTTTGAAAGGAGTAAGAAACTAGACGACCCCATCAATTCAGAATTCGGATGAAGCTCAACAACAATTTTTGAAATCCTGACTGAATGGAGTCAATCACAAAGGACTCATTTTCTAACAGCGACCATTTTCCTTTGTGCTGGGCGTTGACTCCAGCCACTGGAGAGGTTTCCTCTTATTCCCATTGACCTCAATTTTGCTGGGACTCTTTGCTGCCACACCCGGTCAAGTGCTGCCTTGATATCAAAAGCAGTCACTCTCACTTACTTTACCTTCTTGGATTCAACACTTTGGTAGACGAAAGAGGTAGCAATTGTCTGGATTGGATTTCTTCTGTTTTCTTTGAACTCCATACCTGGGAAATTCTCCACATTGGCAGGTAGATGCTAGTGTTTTAACCATGCTGGAGCAACTTGGCTAGGGTATGGATAGTTCTAGAGCAGTCTTCAAAACTCCAGCCAGCCTGTTGTTTGGACCCATGCCTTTGCTGTATCCAGTGCACTCATCCTTTTCTTGATTTCATGTGGAGTGAATTAATTTGTCGGAAGACTGGCATCTGTGCTGATGGGGACCTCAGGAAGAGTCCAAGAAGGATCATTCACTCAGCGCTTTGGGCTGAAGATAATGGCAAATGTGTCAGCTTTGTTGTTTGCACAGATGTGCTGTGCTCCACCAACAATGAGGTTGGGGATGTCTGTTGAGGAAGGGGTAGGTGTCAGAGTAATTAAGTCAGTGAAGCAACCTTCATCTTCCATTCCCGCAGGTTGTAATTTTAAGCTATTGTGTTTAACAGGAGTGTGACACACTCACTAAAAGGTAGCTGGAAATATAGGAACATAGGAAATAGAAGCAGGAGTAACCATTCAGCCTTTCATGCCTGTACCAGCATGCAATCAGGTCATGGCTTAATTTCTTCCTCAATTACATTTTCTCACACTATCGCCATATCCCTTGATGTCTTTCCTCTCTAAAAAACTATCAATCTCAGCCTTGAACATAATCATGAAGTGGAGATGCTGGTGTTGGACTGGGGTAGGCACAGTAAGAAGTCTTACAACACCAGGTTAAAGTCCAACACTTTAACCTGTTGGTGTAAGACTTCCTATTGAACATAATCAATGACTCAGCCTCCACAGGCACAGAGAATTCCAAACAATTACCAACCTCTGAGTTATGAAATGATTTGTTACCTTAGTCCTAAATGGCCTACTTAAATGGTCTTCAATTAAATATGCAGTTTGGGCTCTGCTTATGTCATTGTGGGCCTGAGTGTAATTTTTACCCAAGGCCTGAGTGGGGAAGCCATTTTGTGCTCTCCATATAACCAATGTAGCGGCAAGTGTGAGGGACTTGGAAGAGATTCTGAAAAGTAAGTAATTTAAATGTTTGTTTGTGGCACCGAATGGTTCAGGCCTAGCAAAGAATCGTTGTGTGTCTTTTGTTTCAGTTGTCCCTTCCCATGCCTACCTCCCAACATCACCAAGTTCCTACCTACCCAGCCCCAGGTGTCTCTTCGAGCTTTCTTATTGCCTGAAATACCGCTCCTCTCTCCAGTGCCCCTGGTTCTGTTGCCGGCCTTGAATCCACCTCTTAGTTTAACCCTGTGTTGTACATCTTGGCGTGATTCCAGCGCATCACCAACACCGAATCCCCTACCTGTCAAAAGCAATGATGTGGAGATGCCGGCGTTGGACTGGGGTGGGCACAGGTTTGTTCCAACAGGTTTGTTTCAAATTACTCGCTTTCGGAGCGCAGCTCCTTCCTCAGGTTGATCACCTGTTGGACTTTAACCTGGTGTTGTAAGACTTCTTACTCAGTGTCTCATTGGCAATGTGCTGTGGTGCCTCCCCATTACTTTGTAGTCCATTTAGCTCCATTGTGCACTCTATACTGGTGTAAAAAACTGATTGTCTAACTGAGCGGCAGAAATCTCGTTGTCCATTACCAGGAATTGGTTTGATGTGAAGATCTCTAATGATTCAGACATGCGCTGATATCAGCACTTCTGTTTGTTTTAATAAGACTAATTCTATGGGGGATTTTAGCTGACAGGTTAATCTCACCAACTTTGAGTGCAAGCTCATACCCTGAGCACTTTCCAGCACTCTGAGCAGCAAAAGATAAGGATAATGAAGAAGAAGCAGCTTTAGAAGTCACTCAAGGTAAATGCAGCTTTTGAAAGAGCTGCTCTTTAGGGATTGAGAATACTGGAATAGAACTTTCAAGGAAGGCATTCCTGACAACAACTAACTTACAATTATATAGTGCCATTAACATGCCAAAGCAGAGACCTAAGGAATTTATGCTGAGTCAACGAAGGAGATATTTTTTGTTTATTCATTCACCGGATATAAGTGTCGCTGGCTAGGCCAGCGTTTATTGCCCATCCTTAGTTGCCCTTGAGAAGTTGGTGATGAGCTCCCTTCTTGAACAGTCCATCTGGTGCATGTACACTTATTCTGCTGTTAGGAACGGAGTTTCAGGATTTTGACCCAGCGACAGGAATGGTGATATTGTTCCAAGTCAATATGCAGGTGGACTGGGAAAATCAGGTTGGTAGTGGATCCCAAGAAAAATAATTTGTGGAATATTTAAGAGTTGTTATTTTGAAGCAGCTTGTGACAGAGCCCACGAGGGAACAAGCGATTCTGGATTTGGTGATGTGTAATCAGGCAGACTTGTGGGCGGGATTCTGCCATTCGGCGGCAGAGTGTTCACACCGTCGGAAACGCCTTCGCGATTCACGACGGCGTGAACGGGCCGTTAGGAATACCGATTCTGGCCCCTACAGGGGGCCAGCACTGGCGCTGGAACGGTTCACACTGCTCCAGCCTCCCATCCCGGCGGGAACTGTGCGATGCGCCAGCCCGCGCATGCGCAGTGGCACCGGCGTCAACGAGGGCATGCGCATGGCGCCGGCGCCAACCCGCACATGCGCGGTGGCCTCCCTCAACGTGTCGGCCCTGACGCAACATGGCGCGAGAGTTCAGGGGCCGGCGCGTAAGAAAATAGGCCTGGGGAGCGAGAGGCAGGCTTGCCGATTGGTGGGCCCCGATCGGGGGCCAGGCCCCATCGGAGGCCCTCCCCCGGGGTCGGAGCCCCCATCCCCCACAGGCCGCCCCCCCCCCGACCTTACGCGCAGAGTTCCCGCCGGCTGTGACCAGGTGTGGACGGCACCGGCGGGACTCTGCCTTTTTAGAGATGCCGCTCGGTCCATCCAGGCCAGAGAATCAACAGCCCGGCCGCGTAGAGTGGCCCGTGACCTGCGCCGCGCCAAACGCGCCAGCGCCAATGGCACCGATTCTCCGCTGTGTGGAGAATCGCGTGGCGGCCACGTGGCGCGGTTGCGGGGATTCTCCGGCCCGGAGTGGGGCTGGGAGAATCCCGCCCCTAATTAGAGTGAAGGAACCCTTAGAAAACAGTGTAGAATTTGCCCTGCAGTTTGAGAAGGAGAAGTTGGAATCAGATGTAACGGTATTACAATTAAATAAGGGTAACTATAAAGACATGAGGGAGGAGCTGGCCAGAGTTGATTGGAAAAGGAGCCTCGCAGGGAAGACAGTGGAACAGCAACGGCAGGAGTTTTGGGGGTTATTCGGGAGGCACAGCAGAAATTCATCCCAAGGAGAAGGAAACATGCTAAGGGGAGGACAAGGCATCCATGATTGACGAGGGATGTGAAGGACAGCATAAAAGCAAAGGAAAGAGCCTACAAAGTGGCAAGGATTAATGAGAAGCCAGAGGATTGGGAAACCTTTAAAAGCGAGCAGCGGACAACTAAAAAAGCAATAAGGGGAGAGAAGATGAAATATGAGTGCAAGCCAGCTAGTAATATGAAGGAAGATAGGAAGAGTTTTTTTCAATATA
Organism: Scyliorhinus torazame; assembly: GCF_047496885.1. Taxonomy (NCBI): domain Eukaryota; kingdom Metazoa; phylum Chordata; class Chondrichthyes; order Carcharhiniformes; family Scyliorhinidae; genus Scyliorhinus; species Scyliorhinus torazame. Next base: position 198,567,833 of record NC_092707.1, on the reverse strand, counting down.
TAAAAGGTAAGAGAGAGGCAAAAATAGACATTGGACCACTGGAAAACGTGGCTGGAGAAGTAATAATAGGAAACAAAGAAGTGGCAACAAACGGAATAGTTACTTTGCATCAGTCTTCACGGTGGAAGACACCAGTGGGATGACAGAGCTCCAGAAGAATCAGGGGCAGAGGTGAGTGCAGTGACCATCACTAAGGAGAAGGTTCTGGGGAAACTGAAAGGTCTGAAGGTGGATAAGTCACCTGGACCGGATGGACTCCACCCCAGGGTCCTAAAAGAGATAGCTGAGGAGATTGTGGTGGCATTGATGGTGATCTTTCAGGAATCACTGGAGGCAGGAAAGGTCCCAGAGGGCTGGAAAGTAGTGAATGTAACACCGCTGTTTAAGAAGGGAGGGAGGCAGAAGACGGGAAATTATAGGCCGGTTAGTCTGACTTCAGTCATTGGTAAGATTTTAGAATTTGTTATTAAAGATGAGATCGCGGAGTACTTGGAAGTGCATGATAAAATACGACTAAGTCAGCACGGCTTTGTCAAAGGGAGGTCATGTCTGACAAATCTGTCAGAGTTCTTTGAGGAGGTAACAAGGGAGTTAGACAAGGAGGAACCAGTGAACTGATTTATTTAAATTTCCAGAAGGCCTTTGACAAGGTGCCACATAGGAGATTGTTAAATAAGTTAAGAGACCATGGTGTTAAGTGTAAGATCCTGGCATGGATAGAGGATTGGCTGACTGGCAGAAGGCAGAGAGTGGGGATAAAGGGGTCTTTTTCAGGATGGCAGCCGGTGACTAGTGGTGTGCCGCAGGGGTCTGTGCTGGGACCACAACTTTTCACAATATACATTAATGATCTGGAAGCAGGAACTGAAGGCACTGTTGCTAAGTTTGCAGATGATAAAAAGATTTGTAGAGGGACAGGTAGTATTGAGGAAGCAAGAGGGCTTCAGAAGGATTTGGACAGACTAGGAGAGTGGGCAATGAAATACAATGTGGAAAAGTGTGAGGTTATGCACTTTGGAAGGAGGAATTTAGGCATATTGTCTAAATGGGGAAATGCTTAGGAAATCAGAAGTACATAGGGACTTGGGAGTCCTTGTTCATGATTCTCTTGAGGTTAACGTGCAGGTTCAGTCAGCAATTAGGAAGGAAAATGCAATGTTAGCATTCATGTCAAGAGGGCTAGAATACAAGACCAGGGATGTACTTCTGAGGCTATATAAGATTCTGGTCTGGCCCCATTTGGAGTATTGTGAGCAGTTTTGGGCCCCGTATCTAAGGAAAGATATGCTGGCCTTGGGAAAGGTCCAGAGGAGCTTCACAAGAATGATCCCTGGAATGAAGAGCTTGTTGTATGAGGAACGGTTGAGGACTCTGGGTCTGGACTCGTTGGAGTTTAGAAGGATGAGGGGGGGATCTTATTGAAACTTACAGGATACTGCGAGGCCTGGATAGAGTGGACGGGGAAAGGATGTCTCCACTTGTCGGAAAAACTAGAACCGGAGGACATAATCTCAGACGAAAGGGACAATCCTTTAAAACAGAGATGAGGAGGAATGTCTTCAGCCAGAGGGTGGTGAATCTGTGGAACTCTTTGCCGCAGAAGGCTGACTTAGTCGTATTTTATCATGCACTTCCAAGTACACCGCGATCTCATCTTTAATAACAAACTCTAAAATCTTACCAATGACTGAAGTCAGACTAACCGGCCTATAATTTCCCGTCTTCTGCCTCCCTCCCTTCTTAAACAGCGGTGTTACATTCACTACTTTCCAGCCCTCTGGGACCTTTCCTGCCTCCCGGTAAGAGAGGTGGTTTAATCTACGCCTGCGGGACAGGCATTTTAGCAGCGGGACTTCGGCCCATCCGGGCAGGAGAATCGCGGGGGGGGCCCGCCAACCGGCGCAATTCCCGCCCCCGCCGAATATCCGGTGCCGGAAAATTCAGCAACCGCCGGGGGCGGGATTCACGCCAGCCCCCGCGAATCTCCGACCCGGCGGGGGGGGTCGGAGAATCTCGCCCCTGGTCGCTGCCATTGGGAACAGCGCGCGAACGCTGGGGGGGCAGCCTGCGGGGGGGGCGAGGGGGGATCCTGCACCGGGGGGTACCTCAAATGTGGGGTGGCCTGCGATCGGTGCCCACCGATCGTCGGGCCATCCTCTCTGAAGGAGGACCTCCTTCCTTCCGCAGCCCCGCAAGATCCATCCGCCATCTTCTTGCGGGGCGGACTTAGAGAGGACGGCAACCCGCGCATGCGCGGATGACGCCAGTTATGCGGCGCCGGCCGTGTCGTCTATGCGGCGCCGCCTTTACGCGGGCGACAAGGCCTGGCGCGTGTAGATGACGCGGCCCCGATCCTAGCCCATTGTCAGGGCCTGAATCCGTCGGGATCGGGGCCGTTTTGCGCCGTCGTGAACCTCGACGGCGTTCACGACAGCGTGGCCACTTCGGCGCGGGAGTGGAGAATCCCGCCCATTATACTGGGGATGCTCAACATCTGAAATAAAAACAGTAAACGCTCAGCAGGTCTGGCAGCATCTCTGGAGTGAGAAAAAACAGTTAACCTTTCAGGTAATGGCCTTTCATCAGAACTGGAAAACATTAGAGATGTGACAGGTAACCTGAAAGACCAGTTGCTGCCTCATTCCATCTCTTCATTCTCTGACTCTCTCTCTCGGTCTCTCTTGCTCGCTCTCGCACACTCTCGCTCTCTATTGCTCGCTCTCATGCACTCTTGCTCCCTCTCTCTTTCTCTCTTTCGCTCTCTCTCACCCACTCTCCTGCACTCTCTCTCTCCCTCGTTCTCTCTCACCCACTCTCATGCACTCTCTCTCCCCCTCGTTCTCTCTCACTCACTCTCGTGCGCTCTCCCTCTCCCTCTCTTGCTCACTCTTATGCACTCTCTCCCTCTCTCTCTCTCTCACCCACTCTCATGCACACTCGCTGTTTTTCTTGCTTGCTCTCGCACCCCCCCCCGTTCACAGATGCTTTCAGAGTCAGTGAGTATTTCCTGCTTTTTCTGTATTTAATTCCATTTTCTTGTCATCTTTTGCTGCGCTCCAAAAGCTAGTGATTCCAAACAAACCTGTTGAACTTTAACCTGGTGTTGGAAGACTTCTTACTGTGCCCACCCTAGTCCAATGCCGGCATCTCCACAGCATAGCTATCACAGAACAGGAAGAGGGTTGTAAAGGTTTAGTGTATTGGTGTATCTAAACATTGCTTTGTGGAGAGTGGGACATGGATTTCACCCTCTGATCTGCCTCCAAATCTCAACGTGATAACCTTCACGAGGATCACTAGGGTCACTCATTGATTGATCTCCCTGTGGGGCTCATGGAATATGAGTTACCATGGTAACAGACTGAGGCCTGGCCAGCTGGGACTCGTTATCGAGCCTTTTAAATGCGGTCCCAGACCCGGACTTGGAATTCCTGTTAGTTCCAGGTTGGGACACCATTGTTGTATACCACTAGTTTTGCTTGGTTTAACCTTTATCTTCGTCCTGGATTACTGCACCCAATCTCCCAATTCTAGGTCCGCCAAGCGGTGACCCGATGCCAACAAGAGCCCTGACATTTCACAGTGCATAACTCTTCTAATGGGAGATGTTTTCGAACTCATCTTTTCTTACACTGATGATGCCAACTCTATTTATGATGTGGTTACATGGGAATCTCCATGGGAACCGGGCGCAATTTAACCAAAAGGTTTTTAAGTTTGGTAACAGGCGGGAACTCGCTACCACACTTACCACACTGGGCCCAGCGAGGCTGTTACCGCTATAAAACATTAATTGGACCACTTTAAGAGGCTCCACGGGCCTCACACCGCAAATGATGGTCTCACTGGCTGATTCACCGGGACCCCGCTCGCCAGCCCTCTGCTGACAAGAGAGAGCAGCACTTAAACTGCTCCTGAATAGCCAACCTCACTCAGCTCACAGCCATGCCACTTGAGGGACCAGCTCCCATGATTTGGGGATGCCGACCTGGGCAGATTGTTGGACACAGTAGAGGTCAGACGAGATGCCCTGTTCCACCGGGGGCCTTGGAGGTCAGCCAATGGCAACCATTTCCACCTGGGAGCAAGTGGCAGCAGCCGTCAGCTCAGGGAACGTCACCAGCAAGATCTGCACCCAGTGCCGTTAGAAGATACCTCCGACAACCAATCCCCACCCCCACCCCGCGTCACCGAGAATGGGGCTGGCACCGTTCTGTGCCCCAGCCCACCCGTGTCCAGCAGTTCCACCCACGCCACTCCCACCCCATACTCCCTATCCCCTTCTCTCCACCCCCCCCCCCATATTCTCCATGTCACCCAACGCCCCCCCCCCCAAACTGCCTGGGTCCCCATGCTCCCCCCTCCCCCTGCCTCTGGACCAGGTTTACCCGGAGTTGATTCGGCCGAGGCATTCAGAGGGGATGTCAGCAACACTCCAGCAGGTCCATAGCCAATTGGCGGAGTCCCAGAGGCTATGGATTCAAGAAATGGTGCTGGCAATGCATGGCACTGAGGCCAACATTGCTAGGGTGGCAACCACAGTAGAGAACCTGGTGCACGACGTCGACAACATGAGTGGAGGTATCCAGGGCATAGCTCAGTTGGTGACAGCCATGGCTGAGGGCCTCGGCAGCATGTTCCAGTCGCTGGGGAACGTGACCAGTACCAGGTGGACCTTGATGAGGTGCTGCAGAGCAACTCTGATTCTCAGGTGGGCACCATTGACGCCCTCCAGAGCACGTCCTGGTCACTGGGGGTGGTCTCCCAGTCTCACACAGGCATAGCTGAGGAGCTGCAGAGCTTGTCCCAGTCACAGGTGGGCATTTCCAGGGGTCACCAGCTCCTCCCTGACGCAGCCGCCTGACATCGGCGCATCTCGGAATCAGCACCCAGAACAGGATGGCACCAGGGACATTCACCAGGGTCATTAAAGGCCACAGGACGCAGTAGCAGCAGACTGCCTCCACCTCTGATGTGCATCTGGGGACTCACCTAGGTGCAGAGGTAGAGCATGAAAGGTTAAGCACCTTGAGGATCACTGAGAGGGCACTAGGGGGAGGGGGACAGGGAGTAAGAGGGTGAGGGTATGTTTAGGGATGGGGAAATTGGTTGGGAGAGTGCGGTGGCACATCGGGGGATTTGGACAGTTGGGAACCTGTGAGCATAGCATTTAAAAAAGTAGATCTTGATCAATATGACACCTCTGCACTTTCTTTCTGAGCACCATCCCCTGCCCCAGCTCCGCGGACATGGAGGTCCTGGGTGCCTCTTCGCCCCACCATCCCACCCAACCTCTGGCACACTATGTGCATGTGATGGGTGTGAGTGAGCACTCAGCAGACAGGCAGGGGGCAACCTATGGAATAGATTGAGGAGCACCAATGCCCAGCTCTCAGTGGGTTACCATCACCCCCCTAACCTCGACAGTGACATGTTGGCAGTGCCGACACACGTCCATCACCCTGGAGTGAGGGTGGGATGGGGTCAATGGGGATGTGGGGCAATAGGGATGTGGGGAGGGGAGGGTGAATGCTAAGGGATGGGGAGGGGGTTGGAGGGGTGAGTGACAGGCGAGGCCACCTCCTATGTGAAGAGGGCGAGCATGAGGGCCTCCATGGCCCTCCTCCCTGCCGCTTGTCCTCCATCCACTAGCTGGTGCTGCAGGTCCTCCCTGGGCTCGTTCTCCAGTCCCTCCTGGTCCGGAGCGTCCTTGTCCTCCTCTCAGAGGTAGCCACGTGTTCCTCCTCCTCCACCTCCAGCACGTCGCCCCACTGCTGTGCCAGGATATGGAGGGCACAGCAGATGACTACAAAGCAAGCGACAGTCTGGGGGTTGTACTGCAGTGCACCACCAAAGTGCCTGATGGGCAGCCGGGTCCTTATGGTGTGGGGTGGAGCCCTGCACATGGGCCACCGCCTCGTGGCTCTGTCGACGCTGCTGCCGCTGTCTTCTCCGGTGTCTGGCCGCCTAGCCTGCCAACAGCACCACAAGGGCAGCTTCCGCAGGGTCCAAGAAATCGGCCATTGTGTGTAATATCACGTAATTGGGAGAGGGTATGAGACTGTCAACCAGCTGTGTCTGCAACCCTGGGACTCTGCATTCCCCCCCTCCCACAATCACCTGCCATCCGACACACCCTGCCCACACATCCCCTGTAGTCCCTGCTGTCATGATATTCAAACACACACATCATGATGGACACACTAACAGGCAAATCAGAGTACACAACACCACAACCAATCACAGACAAGAACACCAACCATATAAAAAGCACAAGCACGACACCTGGTGGTCAGTAGGTCTGGGGAGAAGGGAACAAGAAAGAGCTGTTAAAACACCACAAGCAGGGAACCCCCCACGTGCAGAGTGCAAAGACCAAACTGTAAATAGTAAGTTTAAATAAAGAAGCGTTGTACCATATGCAACTGTGTTGGCTCATCTGTGTGTCAGAACACCCAACACCACATGGTACAGGAGTGGATCGATACCTGCCTACTAACCTGCCATTCTGGACATGGACCACACCGGCAAACCGCAGCCGATGCAAGTCACGGGGAACCTAGGTACCAACTGGAAGCTCTACAGGCAGCGATTTGACCTGTACATCCGTGCCACCGAAAAACAGAATGTCTCGGATGACTCGAAGATTGCAATGCTCCTCTTCTACGCAGGTCCGCACGCAACCGACGTTTTCAACTCACTGGTGTTCGAAGAAGGCGAAAGCCAAGCCAAATATGACACGGTCATCCTCAAACTGGACCAGCACTTTCAAGTTGAAGTAAATGAAAGTTTTGAAAGATACCTCTTTCAGCAACGCCTGCAAGGTAAGGAGGAGCTTTTTCAACCCTTTTTGACGCACCTCCGGATTCTAGCGCAGTCCTGCGGTTACGGCACCACCACAGAGTCCATGATCAGGGACCAGATTGTTTTTGGCGTTGCCTCTAGTGGCCTACGCCAGCAGCTTCTTAAAATGAAAAGCCTCACCTTAGCGTCTGCTGTGGAAGCCTGTGTCCTCCACGAAAATGCTACCTGCCGTTTTGCCCGATTTCAGGCGTCCGAGTTGGCACGGAGGGGGTCCCCAGCCGTCGAATCGGCAAGCCAGGCCGCCCACGACGTCGAACGCATCCAGGCCGTCGATTACTTCCCGACCCACGGCCCGGACGACAGCGGCCGCTTCCCGCGCTTTTCGCGGTCTCCCGCGCAGGTGCGCACCAAAAATAACGGCCACAACGAGGGACGCACTGCGCAGGCGCGCCCACCGCAAGATCGCACTGCGCATGCGCAGTGGCGCAACGAACGCCGTGACGTCATGACGTGCGGCAATTGTGGAGCTCTACATTTAAAAGGGCAATGTCCTGCAAAAAACCGACAGTGCCACAGATGTGCCACGATGGGCCACTACGCAGCCCACTGTCGTTCCGCTCAACCCATGGATCCGGCGCATCCTCGACAACCTCGCAGACGAGTCAGGACCGTCCAGCCCACGCATCAAGACTTCCAGTTAAGTGATGCAGATGACCAGGATGCCTTCCGAGTTTCCGTCATTGATGTCAACAAGGTCAATGCCATCAATCCAGCCGATGAGTGGTGTGCCACCCTGACGGTCAACCCGAACTCGTCGCAAGCCCATTAGACTGGACTTATAATACCGTTCATATGTTTAACAAGTTGCACAATTTTACATGATAACCTGTTGTTGTTTATCGTTCCAGAGGTCGTCTGACTGGACAACTGTTCAAGTTTCTTTTTCTTCTTCTCTCGTTCGCATTTATGTTATGTTATGGTACAACTTGGCTCATGTGACGCACCCGACATCGCCCCATGTACATAGTTCCGTCATATGCACATGCTGCACACGACACACACACACTCCTAGATGCACTCACGACACGATCATATTTATCACCACGTAGGCACATATCTTTGTAAAAAGGGGGGATGTCATGATATTCAAACACACACATCATGATGGACACACTAACAGGCAAATCAGAGTACACAACACCACAACCAATCACAGACAAGAACACCAACCATATAAAAAGCACGAGCACGACACCTGGTGGTCAGTAGGTCTGGGGAGAAGGGAACAAGAAAGAGCTGTTAAAACACCACAAGCAGGGAACCCCCCACGTGCAGAGTGCAAAGACCAAACTGTAAATAGTAAGTTTAAATAAAGAAGCGTTGTACCATATGCAACTGTGTTGGCTCATCTGTGTGTCAGAACAACCAACACCACACCTGCAGCAGCCTTCCATCAGCTTCACATTTTTAAAACGGTGCTCTAATCGGCACCTGCCTGACCAGTTGCTGGGGAGGCCATTAGATCATGGGAGGCTGTTGGTTAGGACTCTCTTTTGTTAATTGTATGGATATTGGATTTAAGTTGTGATTATTGGTTTCTCGCCACGCTATGGCAGGATCCTGATTTTGCCAATGGGAGCGGGCTGTTTAGATCACAAACAGATCGGCGCCCGGCGCGGTTCTCAATTTTGGCCTCTCCCACAGTTTAACGGCCCCGTCATGCTTTTGCTTAAGTGCAACACAGCCATTAAATTGTGCCCACCATAAACGTTTTAAGGAGTGCTGGGGCCCCTGCTGGTCAGGCTAGGCAGCGAGGGGTACTCCCCCCGATGATGTCAAAAGCCTTGATTTCTCTCATCATAGAGCGGGATAAGGACCCGGGACAATGTGGGTCGTACAGGCCAATCTCCCTTCTCAATGTCGATGCCAAGCTATTGGCCAAGATCTTGGCCTCAAGAATAGAGGACTGTGTGCCAGGGGTGATAGGGGAGGACCAGGCCGGGTTTGTGAAGGAGAGGCATTTAGCGGCGAACATGAGAAGGCTGTAAAATGTGATTATGATGCCATCCAAGGGACGAGAGATGGAGGCGGTGATCGGCATGGCTGCGGAGAAGGCCTTTGATCGGATGGAGTGGGAGTATTTATGGGAAGTCCTGGGAGGGTTTGGGCAGGGTTTTGTGGTCTGGGTCAGGTTGCTGTACCAGGGACCAGTGGCGCACGTGCAGACGAACCGAGTGAGCAAGGATTGTTTTAGGCTGCACCGGGGGACGAGGCACAGATGTCCACTCTCCCCCTCTGTTGTTTGCCTTGGCCATAGTGCCATTGGCGATGGCGTTGAGTGTGTCGAAGGACTGGCAGGTGTTAGTACGGGGGGCTGGTGTAGCACAGGGTCTCGCTCTATGCGGACGACCTGCTTTTTTTGTAGATTTCTGACCTGCTGTGGGGGAGATTGAAGAGATTATGGGGATCCTAGGGGAATTTGGTCGGTTCTAAGGGTACAAATTGAATATGGGCAAGAGCAAGGTCTTCATGATTCAAGCAAGGAGACAAGAGAGGGGATTGTGGGAGATGCTGTTCAAGGTGATGGGAGGAAGCTTTCGGTATTTGGGTATCCAGGTGGCATGGGAATGGGAGCAGCTACAGAAGCTGAATTTGGCTCGGTTAGTGGAGCAGATGAAGGGGGACTTCAAAAGGTGGGATATGCTCCCGTTGTTACTGACGGGAGGGTGCAGACGGTAAAGATGACGGTTCACCCGAGGTTTTTGTTCGTATTTCAGTGCTGCCTATTTTTATCCCTAAGGCTTTCTTTAAGAGAGTGATTGCGGTGATCTCTGGGTTTGTGTGGGTGGGTAAAGAAGGAGCTGCTGGAATGGGGTCGAGGGGAGGGGGGTTGGCCCTCCTGAATTTTAGAAACTACTACTGGGCGGTGAACGTAGCAATGGTCAGGAAGTGGGTAGTGGGGGATCGGTCGGTGTGGTAGGGGGTGGAGGCGGCCTCATGAGGGGCACAAGTTTAGGGGCACTTTGCCATTCTCGCCGGCTCTGTACTCCACAAGCCCGGTGGTAGTGGCTACCTTGAGGGTGTGGGGACAGTGCCGGAAGCATATGGGAGTGGAGGGTGTGTCGGTATGGACACCAATTTGTGGCAACCACCAGTTTGCACCGCGGGTGCTAGATTGGGGGTTTCGGAGGTGGCAGCGAGCTGGGATCGAGCGGTTTGGGGAACTGTTTATCGACGGCAGCTTTCCGTGTTTGGAGGATTTGGAAGAGGGGTTTGAGCTGCCAGGTGGGAATGGGTTCCGCTACCTGTAGGCGAGGGACTTTGTGTGGAGGCAGGTTTCAACTTTTCCGCACCTGCTACCCCAGGGGATACAGGACAAGGTAGTGTCAAAAATGGGAGTGGGGGAGGGGATGGTCTCGGAAATTGATAAAGAGCTCATGGAATGGGCCCTGATAAGGGAGGTGAAGTGAAAGTGGGAAGAAGAATTGGGCCTTGAATTAGAGGCCGGGTTGTGGGAGGACGCCCTGAGTAGAGTCACCGTGTCCTCGTCCAATGCCAGGCTCAGCCAGACACAATTTAAGGTGGTCCACAGGGCGCATATGACTGTGGCCCTTATGAGCAGGTTCTTTGAAGGGATGGAGGATAGGACGGTGTGTGGGAGGGCTCGCCAATCATGTGCACATGTTATGGGCATGTCTGAGACTTAGAAGATTTTGGCAGGGATTTGCCGATGTCATGTCAAATGTATTGAAGGTACGAGTGGTTCCCAATCCAGAGGTGGCGATTTTCGGTGTGTTGGAAGACCCGGGAGTCTAGCGGGTGAGAGAGGCTGATGTTTTGGCCTTTGCCTCCCTGGGAGTGCAGAGACAAATCTTACAGGCGTGGAGGAACTGGGATTCCCCGAAATCAGGGGCATGGGTTCGTGACATGGCCGGATTTCTCAGGCTTGAGAAGATCACGTTCGCCCCGAGGTGATCGATGCTAGGGTTCGCCCGGAGGTGGCAGCCGTTTATCGACTTCTTTGGGGAAAATTAAGCTGCCAGCAGAAAGCGGGGGGGGGGGGAATAAAGGGAAAGATGGAGGCATGGGGGTCTGGTTGAGGTGTGAAATAGTTAGTGGGAAAGGTGGATTGGGGAATTGTATATGTAAGCCATGTTGGCTGGGTTTGGTTGTTGGTTGGTTGGGTGATATTTGCTTTGTTGTTTTTTCCTCTTGAAAATTGTTAAAATGATATGCCTTCATTAAATATATATTTTTTAAATTGCACCCACCATGAGTAGGAGTGCCAATCCTGATCTGTAAGCAGACAGGCTTAGCTGGAGACATGTGGAGTTGGGATGCAGGGTCCCTGCTGGATTTCCGCAATGCAGCTGGATGTTATCCCCTCAGCCCTGTGGAAAGCCGTTTGACTGAGGAAATGCTGCCGATGTTGCTCCTGTTGCTGCTCTGTATCCTCAGCAGGAATAGATAGTGGGAAGGCAACTGGTTTAGTGGGATTGTCACTGGGCTAGCATTCCAGAGACCCAGGGTAATGCTCTGGAAACCCGGGTTCAAATCCCACCAAGGCAGATGGTGAAATTTGAATTCAATGAAAATCTGGAATATGACCACAATGACTGTCATAAAATTCATCTGGTTCTCTGATGCCCTTTAGAGTCCTAGAATCCCCACAGTGCAAAAGGAAGCCATTCGGCTCATCAGGTCTGCATAGACACTTTTAAAGACCACCCTACCTAGGCCCAATCCCCCGCCCTGTATCCCCAACCTAAGGGGCAATTTATCATGGCCAATCCATTTAACCTGCAAATCTTTGGACTGTGGGGGTGTGTTGTAGGGGGCGCCGGGTCCTGCAGGGGAGCGGCGCGGGAAGGGGCGTCTGGTGGGGGATGCAGCGGGTGCCAGATTCCGGAGGGAAACCGTATCTTGCCTGCCATCGGGGTACTCAACCTAGGCGTAACTGGGGTTGGCGTGGAACAGCCGAACCCTTTCGACCAGGGGGTCCGTTTTATGGCTCCTCGCGTGCCTCCGGAGAAGAACAGGTCCCGGTGCCATCAGCCAAGGTAGAAGCGAGACCCCGGAGGTAGACTTCCTGGGGAAGACAAACAATCGGTTGTGAGGGGTCTCATTCATGGCCGTGCAGAGGAGTGACTTAATGGAGTGTAGGGCATCAGGTAGGACCTCCTGCCAGCGGGTGGTTGGTAGACTTCTCGACCGCAGGGCCAGAAGGACAGCCTTTCAAACTGTCGCGTTCTCCCTCTCCACCTGCCCGTTTCCCCACGGGTTATAACTGGTCGTTCTGCTCGAGGCGATGCCTTTGCTGAGCAGATACTGACGCAGTTCATCGCTCATGAACGATGTACCCCGGTCGCTGTGGATATAAGCGGGGAAACCGAACAGGGTGAAGATGCTGTGCAGTGCTTCAATCACAGTGGCTGAGGTCACGTCGGGGCAGGGAATGGCGAATGGCAAACGGGAGAACTCATCGATCACGGTGAGGAAATAGGCATAACGGTTGGTGGACGGGAGGGGCCCCTTGAAGTCCACGCTCAGTCGCTCAAAGGGACCCGAGGCCTTCACGAGCCGAACCTTGTCTGGCCGATAGAAGTGCGGTTTGCACTCCGCACAGACCTGGCAGGCCCTGACCATGGCCTTGACCTCCTTGGTTGAGTAAGGTAGGTTGCGGGACTTGATAAAATGGACGTGCCGGGTAACCCCCGGGTGGCAGAGGTCATTGCGGATGGCTTGCAGGCGGTCCTCCTGCGCGTTGGCGCATGTGCCGCGGGACAGGGCATCTGGGGGCTCGTTGAGCTCCCCTGGATGATACTTGATATCGTACGAGTAGGTGGAGAGTTCGATCCGCCACCTCAAAATTTTATCGTTTTTTATTTTGCCCCGTTGCGTGTTATCGAACATATAGGCGACTGACCGTTGGTCGGTGACGAGGGTAAACCTCCTACCGGCGAGGTAGTGTCTCCAGCACCGCACAGCCTCCACAATGGCTTGTGCCACCTTTTCGACTGCAGAGTGTCGAACCTCGGAGGCGGTGAGGGTTCGGGAGAAGAACGCTACTGGTCTGCCTTCCTGATTGAGGGTAGCAGCCAGGGTGATGTCTGATGCATCGCTCTCTACCTGGAAAGGGATGGTTTCGTCCACCGTGTGCATAGCGGCTTTGATGATGTCGGCCTTAATGTGGTTGAAGGCCAATTGAGCCTCAGCCGAGAGGGGAAAAATGGTGGTCTTTAGGAGTGGGCGGGCTTTGTCCGCATACTTGGAGACCCACTGGGCGTAATAGGAGAAAAGCCCCAAGCACTGTTTGAGGGCCTTGAGGCTGCGGGGGAGAGGGAGTTCCTTAAGGGGGCGCATGCGGTCGGGGTCGGGACCTAGGACCCCGTCTTCCACGATATCGCCGAGGATGGCCAGCCGGGTGGTGTGGAAAACGCATTTGCCCTCGTTATAGGTCAGGTTAAGGGCTCGGGCGGTCTGGAGGAACTTTTTGAGGTTAGCGTCATGGTCCTGCTGGTCATGGCCGCAGATGGTGACATTGTCCAAGTACGGGTATGTAGCCCGCAAACCGTACTGGTCCACCATTTGGTCCATCGCCCTTTGAAAGACGGAGACCCCATTTGTGACACCGAAGGGGACCCTGAGGAAGTGGAAGAGCCGGCCGGCTGCTTCAAAGGCAGTATAGTGGTGGTCTTTTGGTCGGATGGGGAGCTGGTGGTATGCGGATTTGAGGTCGACCGTGGAAAAGACTCGGTATTGGGCGATCCGATTTACCATTTCCGCGATGCGAGGAAGGGGGGTACGCATCAAGCTGCGTGAATCGGTTTATGGTCTGGCTATAATCCACGACCATCCGTTTCTTCTCCCTGGACCGGACTACCACCACTTGCGCTCTCCAAGGGCTGTTGCTAGCCTCGGTGACCCCCTCTCCCAGTAAATGCTGATCTTCTGACTTGATAAAAGCCATATCTTGGGCACTGTAGCGCCGGCTCCTGGTGGCGATGGGCTGACTGTCAGGCGTGAGGTTCGCGAATAGCGAGAAGGGTGCGACTTTCAGTGTCGCAAGGCAGCACACCGTGAGGGGGGGCACGGGTTCGCCGAACTTCAGTGTCAGGCTTCGGTGGCTGCACTGGAAATCCAGTCTGAGCAGCAGGGGGGCACAGAGGTGAGGGAGGATATAAAATTTGAAACGTGTGTATTTGGCACCCAGGATCGAGAGATCCGCAATACAGTACCCCTTGATTTGCACCGAGTGGGACCCAGATGCGAGGGCTATGGTTTGGGATGCGGGATGGGTGCGTAGGGAGCAGCGGCTTACCGTTTCAGGGTGGATAAAGCTCTCCGTGCTCCTGGAGTCGAAGAGGCATGCAGTGTCGCGCCCATTGACCTGGACCTGCATCATGGAGTTCTGCAGGTGTTTTGGCCGAGTTTGGTCGAGGGTGATCGCACCCACTCGCGGGTACTCGGAGTCCTCAGCCGAGTCGGACTCGTAAAATGGGCGCCGCACGTGTCGGGTCGAGAAGATGGCCGCCCCCATGATTCGCACGAGGCTGATGACGCCTCAGAAGGGGGCGTGTCGGGTCGGTGCGCAGCAGCATTGCGAGGCCTGCGGGCCTAAGAGCCTGATTTTCGGGCCGGCTGTTCTTTGTTTTTCTGGCCCCTGGGTCTGGCCAGGCAGACCCTCGCAAAATGCCCTTTCTTCCCGCAGTCGCTACAGATCGTGGAGCGGGCTGGGCAGCGTGGGCGTGGGTGCTGGCCCTGTCCGCAGAAGTAGCACGGTGTGCCCCCATGGTGAGCAGGTCGCCGAGTGGCGCAGGCCTGTAATACGGCTGAGTCGGAGGAAGTCCGGGGGGGGGCTCGCAGAGTCCGCGGGGTACATACCCAAGTTATGTCGGGCCACCTCCAGCGAGGAGGCGAGCGTTAGCGTGTCCTGGCGGTCATTTGCCCCGTTTTCGAGCAGCCGCTGCCGGATGTAGGTCGAGCGGATGCCGGACACGAAAGCGTCTCTGATGTACAGGTTCATATGGACCTCCCCTGTCACATCCTGATAGTCACAGTCCCTGGCAAGCGCGGTGGGTTTCTCAACAAACTCGTCTCGCGATTCCCCCGAGCGCTGCCGGCAGGTAGAGAGCAGATGCCGGGCGTGCACCTCATTGATGGGTTTGACAAAACGCTTGCAGAGTAACTCGACCGCCTCATCATAAGTCGTCGCCTTTTCGAGCGTGGCAGAGATTCTGTGACTCACCGGGGCGTGGAGTAGACGCAGCTTGCATGGCCCCAGGATGGGAGTCTCTGCGGAGTCCAGGTAGGCCTCGAAGCACCGCAGCCAGTATTTAAAAATTTCCTTCGCCTCCGGTGTTCGTGCTTCCAGATTGCGCTTCTCTGGTTTTAGGCCTGCATCCATCTTGAATCTAGTTTAGTCTAATAAATTGAGGTACCCTCAAGAACTAAGCTTAGAGATTAAACTGTAAAGATGGCTTTATTAGACTAAGAACTATGTTAGAGCTGAGACAAGTGCTGACTACTACACAGCCCATGAGGCAGCCCTTTATATATGGCTCACAGATGGGCGGAGCCAGAGGCGGAGTCCCCAGGGTTCCAAGCCCGGTCTTAAAGGGGACATCACCTTACATGATGATAAGGCAGTAACCGTTCATCACAGAATCCGAGGGTGTAGTCCTGCTGGTCCGGCTGATTTGTCCAGCTTTAGACCTGTCAGTTTCCCCAGCACCTTCTCCTTAGTGATGGCCACTTCACGCACCTCTGCTCTGACTCTCTTGAAGTTCTGGTATTCTACTGTGAAGACTGATGCAAAGTAACTATTCAGTTCCTCTGCCATTTTTTTGTTCCCTATTGCTCCTTCTCCAGCCTCATTTTCCAGTGGTCCAATATTCATTCTTGCCTCTCTGTTACTTTTTATCAAAATAACTATTGCAATTTTCTTTTATATTACTAGCTAGCTAAACTCATATTTCATCTTCTCCCCCCTTATTTTAGTTGTCCTCTGCCTGCTTTTAAAGGCTTCTCAATCCTCTGGCTTTCCACTATTCCTCACCACATCTTATGCTTTTTCCTTTGCTGTTATACTGTCCTTGACTTCCCTTGTCAACCATGGTTGCCCTGTCCTCTTCCTTGGGATGAATTTCTGTTGTGCCTCCCGAATAAGCCCCAAAAACTACTGTTCAATTATCTTCCCTGCTAGGCACCCATCCAATCAACTATGGTCAGTTCCTCCCTCATGTCTTTCTAGTTACCTTTATTCAACTGTAAAACCGTTACATCTGATTCCAGTTTCTCCCTCTCAAACTGCAGGGTAAATTATATCATATTGTGGTCACTGCCCTCTAAGGATTCCTTCACCTTAAGTTCCCTAATCAAGTCTGTGATGATGTGCATCACTGTAAATACATGTAAGCTAGGCAGACACTAGAAGGAGCACCAGAAACATCACACACTCAACCAATAGATAAGTTAGATGGGAGGCGACCAATGGATATTCACGATACACAAGGAGGTGACACGACCACAGGGGGGCATTACACCAACCCATACATAAAGGACACCACACACATGATCAGCCCCTTTGGCCAGTGGAGACAGTCAGTGAGGAGAGGCACAGGGGTGATTCATTATCACACCCACCACGTGGAAGACAGCAGCTGGTTAGTCAGTTTAGGTAGCTACAATAGGATTAGCAGTAGTGTCGAACTCAAGTTATAAAAGTGTACATCGTGTAAATAAATGAGTTGAAGTTATTTACACATCTCGACCTTCCTTGACAAATGCAACACAAGGAAGCCGCTTATGTTACAAAGGAAACATAAAAAAACAAATTCTTCCTCCTTACACATCACCAAATCCAGAATTGCCTGTTCCCTAGTGGACTCTACCACAAGCTGCTCCAAAAAAATACCTTAGACATTCCACAAATTCCTTTTGTTGGAATTCGCTACCAACCTGATTTTCTCAGTCCTCCTGCATATTGAAGCCCCCCATGATTATTGTAAGATTGCCTTTCTTAAATGCCTTTTCTATCTCCTGATTTACTTTCTGCCCCACATCCTGACTACTGCTAAGGGGCCTATACATAATTCCTGGATTTTTTGCGAATGTGCAAACTCCACATAGTCACCCAAGTTTGGGACAGCAGTGCTAGCCACTGTGCAACCCACTGTGCCATCTCCTGTGCTGACCTGGACTGGCCCACATGCAACTCCAGATCCACAGCAATGTGATTGACTCTTACATGCCCTCTGAACAAGGGTCATTAGTGATGGGTAATAAATGCTGGCCTAACCAGCAACGTCAACATCCCATGAACACATTTTTTAAAATGCAACGTAAGATGCCGCCACGCTGGGATGAGAGCTGGCAGTGGTAAAGTGCCATTGCCGGTGACTGAAATGCTGGACAGGTGAAGTGCCTTCCAACAAGTTGTCAATCGCCTGTCAAACAGTGAAAGCATTTGCTGAGAACAGCAGTCTCTCGATGGCTGTGGCTGAGGCCGTTTAGAGTAACTAATCAATGCCCTCCCAGCGTGCCAGTTACAGCAAAGAAGCTCTTCCTGCCTCGATGACCCTGGCAACTTGCTTTCAGGTTGCAAAACCCACCCCGTTATTGAGAAATTGGGGATTCAGAGCAATCTCACAACTGGCTCCTTAACATCTTCAACAGCTGCCTGATTATTTTATCAGAAGATTCAAGGGGGTTCCCTGCTCCCCTTCAATCCCACTGAAGGGAATGTAAGAGGAGGGTTAAGATCATGTTGGAAACCTGACCTGAAGTCAGTTTCTCGGAATTTCTCGCCCAGTTACTCCTGAACTCGTCTCCAATCAGCTGGAAAAACTCTGTGATCCGTCCTCATGCTCAGATGCATTGTGCCTCTACAGTGTGACAGCAATTCGATGACTAATTACTGCAATGACAGATAGAAATCTGCATTATTAATGAGGCAGCTCCAAATTCATCCACTTTCTCAAACTGCAATGATGTTTAATGCAGGATGATCACTCATCCTGCTTCACCAAATTAATATTTTTCTTCAGTAATTGGTGTTATCTGTGATATTGCTGTTCTTATGAATGGGAGATTGTACTTTCTCCAACATCAGGTCAGATTATGTTTCAGCTTGTGTTCTTTTAAGAAACTGAAACGCTCGATCAGTTGCTAATTTTAAATCTGAGCTGGATAGATTTTTGTTCAGCAAAGATATGAAAAGACATGGATCAAAGGCAGGTATATGGGGCGGGATTCTCTAATCCCGCGACAGTGTCCACGCTGTCGTAAACGCCGTCGCGTTTTACGACGGAGTGAATGGGCCGACCCCACAATTAATTCTGGCCTGCAAAAGGGGCCAGCATGGCACTGGAGCAGTTCACGCCGCTCCAGCTGCTGATCCCAACGCGAACTGGGTGCCACGGGATCCGCACATGCGCAATGGCACCGGCACCAATGCGCAGCGGCGCCGGCACCAACGCACGCATGCGCAATGTGCCGGCCCCGACGCAACATGGCGCAGGACTACAGGGGCTGGCGCAGAAAGAATGAGGCCCCCAGCCACAGAGGCCGGCCCGTCAATCGGTGGGCCCCAATCGCAGGCCAGGCCACATCGGAGGGCCCTCCCCCTCCGGTCAGAGCCCACCCCCCGACCCTTCCACGCCGAGTTCCCGCTGGCTGAGAGCAGGAGTGGACGGAGCCGGCGGGACTCGGCATTTTCACGCCGGCCGCTCGGCCCAACCCAGGCCAAGAATCGGCGGGCCAACCGCGTAGAGCGGCCCCCGACCGGCGCCATGCCAACCACGCCAGCGCCAATGGTGCCCATTCTCCGCAGAGCCGGCGTCGGGGCGGCGTGGCGCGATTTGCGCCGGTCGCGGGTATCCTCCGGCCTGGCACCGTGCTGAAAGAATCCCGCCCATGGAGTTAGGTCACAGCGGGACAGGCTCGAGGGTCTGAATGGCCTACTCGTGCTCCTAAAAGATTTGTTAATGAGTCAGATTTACTGAGTAATTTAACAAGGGAGTATTTTCCTGTATATAGCAGTGAACATAATCTGATGGAATGTAATGTTTGGTTTGAAAAGATGAAAGCTAACTCAGTGATTAAGGTATTAGATTTTGGTAACTTCTCTTTATTGGAATGAGACAGTTATTCATGCCTCTGCTGACTTCTCAACAGACTACTGCAGTATTCTGTTGACCTGCATCCTGTCATCTATCTTGCTTATACTTGAGCTCATTCAAGCCCATGTGCAAAATCAAGTTTACCCATCACTTCTGTTCTCACATAGAGAATCCCTACAGGGCAGAAGGAGGCCATTTTGCCCATTGTGTCTGCACCACCCTTGGAAAGACACCCTACTTAAGCTAACACCTCCCCCCTTTCCCAGTCACCCCACCTAACATTTTTGACACTAAGGGACAATTTAGCATGGCCAATCAACCTAGCCTGCACACCTTTGGACTGTGGAAGGAAACCGGAGCACCCAGAGGAAACACACGCAGCCGAGGGGAGAAAGTGCAAACTCCATGCAGTCAGCCGAGATTGGAATTCAACCTGGGACCCGGGTTCTCTGAGGCGGCAGTGCTAACCATTGTGCCACCGTGCAACCCATTTTGGTGCTGGTCCTATATTGGCTATTGGTCTGGGAATTCAAAAATTCTTATTGGTATTTTTCAAATCACGCCTCCCCTCTCCCCCATTGCTTTACTCATCCATGTATCTATAGCCTCTCCAAACCCTACACTCTGCAAGATATATGTGCTCCTCCTCTCCTGGCCTCTTGAACAGTAATTTCATTGAAGCCTACTTGTGACAATAAGCAATTATTATTATTATTATCTCCCATTTCCCATATCACCTCCGGCAGCCATGCTGTCATGGGAGTGTCCCTTTAAGAAATGTTTTTGTCTTATCACATGGCTTCAGTGATGTCATTGTTTGGGTGGAGCTGGGCTGTGGCTCTGTGAGTTTTTACTTTCGTTTTGAGTTTTGGACTGGTTTTGAACACTGGTTGAAAGAAGTGTTTCTCTATCTTCATTTTAAAAGCTGTTTCCAGACTACTTGGTAATTTAAAAGAGATAATTACTTTTTGGAAGGAATTCAAACCTACTGTTTGAAAAGGGGAACAGAGTATCAATAACAAGTCTTATATAAGTAAGAATGCCGTGTGCTGGGTCACACCTTTGAAAAGGTGAACTGGTTTTACTTTGACTTTATTAAATTGGAACAGTTGAGGGGGAATTCATTTAGTGTTATACATAGATTACTGTAGCTGTGTGTGGTCTTTATGTTTGTAATTGATAAGTTTTACTGTGTGTGTTTATACAAATGTTAACTAAATTTGTAGAATAAAGCTTGTTTTGTGATTTAAAGCACCAAGGAACTCTATTGAATAAACCTGAAAGGCAGGCTCTTGTGCTCATCCTAGCCAAATTCAATAAACAGTTATAGGTCAGGTGAACTCCATAATATACTTTGGGGTTTTCTAAACCCTGGCCCAAAATAACGATAAAGTCGTAAACTCTGGAATTCCCTCTTTAAACCACACCAGCTCTCCAGCCCTCTCGTCTACTTTATGATGTTCCTGGGAATCTATCTCTTGATCACGGTTTTAGTCATCTGACCTAATACCTATTAGTGCCTTGATGTCAAATTTTGTTCAAGAATGCAACTGTGATGCAGCTTGGAATATATTAAAAAAAGAATTTAGAGTACCCAATTCATTTTAAAATTGAGGGGCAATTTAGCGTGGCCAATCCACCCACCCTGCACATCTTTGGGTTGTGGGGACTAAACCCATGCAAACACGGGGGGGAATGTGCAAACTCCACACAGAGAGGGACCCAGGGCCGGGATTCAACCTGGGACCTCAGCGCCATGAGGCAGCAGTGTTAACCACTGCACCACCGTGCTGCCTACCTCGGGTAATTCTATTTGGTTAAAGACACAAAAAGAAAAGCACATTGATTGTTGCTGACTGACTAGAGTAAACTGGTGAAAACTGTTACTGGATAGCACTACAGACGGACAGTGGTTATGTTCAAAATGTAATTCAGCTCAGTGGAGGACCAGTAAGGTCAGGAACTCTACTACCAAATAAAACAGCCCGAGTGAACAAGGCAGGTGAGAGGTTCCGTAAACATGAAGGAGAAAGCATACTAAAGTGCAAAGAATAGTGCAGATCCAGGGGCTGGTAGATAGAAACAGCAAATGAAGATAAGAAAGTGAGTAAGTGTTGCAAAATGGAAATGCCAAAAGAAAGCTGTGAAGGATATCAAGATTAACACAGGAGTTTTTACAATTATATTAGAAGGAAAAGTGGGGTTGAAAATAACGGGGCCAATTAATATTGCAAATGAAAATAGGGAAATGGCAAACTTGTTAAATTTGTGTCAGTCTTCACAGAAACGGAAGAGGATAACATATCTAATGTTCCAGGGAATCTAATAATGAATCAAGGACTGGAACTGTCAATAGTTGACTTAATCCAGAGAAAATAATTAGAAATAAATTATAGTTCTGAGAATTTGTTTTCACCACAGAATCTTTAGAAGTAGATAAGGAGGTTGAAGCTGCTTTGACCAGAATCTTCCAAAGTTCTTTCAATTCTGGAACCAGCCCTTTAGATTTCAAAGTTGCAAATTATTGAAGAAAGGTGAGGGACAGGAACCAGGAGATTATAAGCTGTTTACTCAAGCATCTATTTTGCAAATGCGACAATTAAAGGATCGAGTGAGTGTGCACTGGGAGAAATTTGAGCTAATTAGAGAAAGCCAACATGAATTTCTAAAGTTTAGATCATGTCTATGTAAATTAATAGATTTATTTTGAGAAAGTTACTGAAGTAGTGGACATAGGAATGTACATGGATTTAGCTGATATGGACTTCCAGAAGTCACTCGATAAGTCTCCACTTAAACTGTTAATTAAATATAAAGAGTTCTATTGAAAGGTAGTCTTTGAACTCCAGAAAGCTGTTAGCGGGTCCGCAGTGGGTATGAATTTAACCTCTTCTACTGCATAAATGCTCTTCATTTACCTGACCTGCTCAGCCACACATGCATACACCCTGCCTCCCCACCATCCAACCCTCCTCCCACTCCATTTCCTCTCCCCTTCCATCACATCACACCCGCCTCCCTCTCCATCCCGCCCGCCTCCCCCTCCATTCCGCTACCTCACTCTCCATCCCACCCCTTAATTCTCCAACCCGCCCGCCTCCCCTCCGTCCATCTCCCTCTCCATCCCTCCCTTCCATCCCACCCGCTTCACTCTCCATCCCGCCCATCTCACTCTCCATCCCGCCCGCCTCCCTTTCCATCCCGCCCGCCTCACTCTCCATCCCTTCCATCTCCATCCCGCTTCCCTCCCTCTCCGTCCTGTCCCCCTCCCTCTCACCTCACTCCCTATCCATTCCATCCTCCCTCTCCATCCCGCCTCACTCCCTATCTATCCCGCCTCACTCCCTATCCATCCCGCCTCACTCCCTCTCGCCTCCCTCTCCATCCCGCCTCCCTCTCCATCCCGCCTCCCTCTCCATCCCGCCTCCTCTCCATTCTGTCTCCCTCTCCATTCTGTCTCCCTCTCCACCCTGCCTCTCTCTCTATCCATTCCACCCATCCCTCCCTGCATCCTGTCTTCCTCCCCCTCCATCCCGCCTTCCACCCCCTCCAACCTGTCCACTTCTCTTTCCTCAAAATCGCTGTTTTCCCCCTATGGTTCCCTTCAGTCTTTTCCCACACCCCTGCCCCTTGTTGCCCTCGTGTTTATCCTCAGGTGGCATTGATCTGACATTTACAACAATCGTTTTCCTCTCTTTGCTGATGAGATGCTCCCTGGCTGTGTTCAACACTCCTGTCCTGAAGCCCTGGCTCCCAGTTTGAATAATTGCTAAGTTTGTTGGCTGCTGTGTCTGAGCTGGGGAGGGGACCCTTCAAGCAATTTTACATCCTTTGACTTCCACTCTAATCTTGTCCACAATTATCAATCGGTCTCTGTGGAACTGTCAGTGAACTTCCTGCACTGATCTCTGTGTATATAATCTGCAGCTGTCAATCATACACTTCCTTCCAGGGACTGTCAGATAATGTTCTGCACTTAACTCTCAGCATTCAACTGTAACTCTAAAACATGCCAATATCTGCATTCTTACATCATTCCCCATTTAGCAACCGTTTGAAATGAAAATCGCTTATTGTCACAAGTAGTTTTCAATGAAGTTACTGTGAAAAGCCCCTAGTCGCCACATTCCGGCACCTGTTCGGGGAGGCCGGTACGGGAATTGAACCATGCTGCTGGCTTGCCTTGGTCTGCTTTAAAAGCCAGCGATTTAGCCCAGTGTGCTTTCACTATTCTGCTCCCATTTGCATTGCCATGTTTAGAATTGTATCTCTGACTGTCCCCATTGGTGGAATAGAAGAATCTCCAAATCCTCTTGTTGTCCCACTGGATTTGAGACGGATGTCAGAAGCAGCATTGGTTGACCTGGCAGTGCCATAATCACACTCGCTTTCATCAGTAGCTGCCAACAGACTGCAGCCTAAGCTGGGAGGAGGTGGCAGAGGTGGACAAACCGGAGCTGGGCGGGACACAGCACCATGTGGAGCGCAAGCCCCAAGATGGCAGGGCCCCCCGCCAACACTGACACACAGCCGCCTGAAGCAGAGCCGGGAGAGCCAGTGTGGAGGGAGGTGGTGGTGGTGGTGATGCGGGGGGTGGGGGGCGGCTGTCAGGCACACAGGCACAGCTCAGCCCTGGGGCTCAGGCAAGGTTGGCACTGAAGCAGATTCTAGTTCCTTGCTCAGCAAATCAGTATAAATCTACAGGTCCCACTTCCGTCTTCCTCTGAAGAAGGTGCGCCCAGGTTGGGATGGGTGTGTGGGCACGAAAATGTGAACAAAAAGAGAGCACATGCTGCCCACAAGTAATCGCTATTAAAAAATCCCAATATTGTTGGAGCCCGCTCAAGCTTGCGTGTGAGGCTTGATTTAGAAATCACGGGCGAAATTCTCCGACCCCCCCGCCGGGTCGGAGAATCGCCGGGGGCTGGCGTGAATCCCGCCCCCGCCGGTTGCCGAGGTCTCCGGCACCAGAGATTCGGCGGGGGCGGGAATCGCGCCGCGCCGGTTGGCGGGCCCCCCCCCCGCTCGATTCTCCAGCCCAGATTGGCCGAGGTCCCGCCGCTAAAATGCCTGTCCCGCCGGCGTAAATTAAACCACCTACCTTACCGGTGGGACAAGGTGGCGCGGGCGGGCTCTGGGGTCCTGGGGGGTGGGGTGCGGGGCGATCTGGCCCCAGGGGTGCCCCCACGGTGGCCTGGCCCGCGATCGGGGCCCACCGATCCGCGGGCGGGCCTGTGCCGTGGGGGCACTCTTTCCCTTCCGCCTCCGCCACGGTCTCCACCATGGCGGAGGCAGAAGAGACTCCCACCACTGCGCATGCATGGGAAGCTGTCAGCGGCCGCTGACGCTCCCGCGCATGCGCCGCCCGGAGATGTCATTTCCTCGCCAGCTGGCGGGGCACCAAAGGCCTTTTCCGCCAGCTGGCGGTGCGGAAATTCGTCCGGCGCCGGCCTAGCCCCTCAATGTTGGGGCTCGGCCCCCAAAGATGCGGAGCATTTCGCACCTTTGGGGCGGCGCGATGCCTGTCTGATTTGCGCCGTTTTGGGCGCCAGTCGGCGGACATCGCGCCGTTTCCGGAGAATTCCGCCCCACGTGTCTGACGATAAACCTGTGAGAGTAAGCAGTTGGCTGAACATAGAACATAGAACATACAGTGCAGAAGGAGGCCATTCGGCCCATCGAGTCTGCACCGAACCACTTAAGCCCTCACTTCCACCCTATCCCCGTAACCCAATAACCCATCCTAACCTTTTTGGTCACTAAGGGCAATTTATCATGGCCAATCCACCTAACCTGCACATCTTTGGACTGTGGGAGGAAACCGGAGCACCCGGAGGAAACCCACGCACACACGGGGAGGACGTGCAGACTCCGCACAGACAGTGACCCAAGCCGGAATCGAACCTGGGACCCTGGAGCTGTGAAACAATTGTGCTATCCACAAGGCTACCGGGCTTAATATTTTGAAAGTATTTGATAGGATCAATAGCAAAAGCTTTTTTCTGTTTCTGAGAGAGTCTAGGACCATGGACATAAACTTGAAACATAGCTGGGCCAATCAGCTAAAAAAAAATAAAAATACTTTTTATTCTTCCATGGGATGTGGGTTTCGCCAGTGTCATATAAACGTCCCTTTGAGAAAGTTTTTTTTTTAACCACACGGCTTGTAGCGCTGCTTCAGTGATGTCATTTTGTGGGTGGAACTGGACTGTGGCTGTCAGGCGAGAGGGGACATAGTTTTTTGGGTTTCAGTTTTGGTTTGTTGGGTTTGGACTGCAGAATAAGAAGCAGTGTTTTCCTGTTTTCTCCGTTTTATTTTAAAGCTGTTCCAGTGAGCTGAAAGCACATTGGGTGTGGCAAACTGCCTTGGCAACTTTAAAGGTGGAATTGATTTCCTGAAGGGATTTTGAATCTGCTAATTGGAACTGGACCAGAGTCTCGGGGAAAGGATCAGTCCCATTCAAGTGAGATTACAATGTGCTGAGCCACACCCTTGACAGGGGTTTTGGTTTTATTGGACTTTGTATTAAATTGGAACAGCTAAAGGGGATTCATTCAGAGTTATATTTATAGATTACTGTAGCTGTTGTGTTTTTTTTTCATGTTTGTATTTGATAACAAATTCTTACGAACTGTTTTATATATGTTAACTACATTCTTAAAATAAACTTAGGAAGTCAGATGAATCACGCCTGAAGTGAAGGCTCTTGTGCTTATCCTAGCCAAATTCAACATCAAGTTTACAGGTCAAGTGAGCTTCATAATACACTTTGCAGTTTCTAAGCCATGGCCCATAGCAGCTAGGCCAACATTTATTGCCCATCCGTAATTACACTTGAGAAGGTGATGGTGAGCCACCTTCTTGAACCGCTGCAGTCCACATTGTGGTTGCAAACGAGACTCCTGGAAGGTATGTTGCCTCCCAGGTGCCAGGGCCAGGGATATCTCGGATCGAGTCTACAGGATTCTTATGGGGGAGAGGGCGCAAGCAGAAGTTGTGGTGCACATAGGCACCAACAACATAGCTAAGAAAAGGAATGAGGATCTAAAAAGTGATTTTAGGGAGTTAGGTTGGAAGCTAAAGAGCAGGACAAGCAGAGTAGTGATCTCAGGATTTCTACCGGTGCCATGTGTAAGTGAGGCAAGGAACAGAGAGCGAGTGCAGCTGAACACTTGGCTACAGGGCTGGTGCAGGAGGGAAGGCTTCAGATATGTGGATTATTGGCCTATCTTCTGGGGAAGGTGGGACCTGTACATGAAGGAAGGATTGCACCTAAACTGGAGGGGCACCAATATCCTGGGTGGGAGGTTTGCTAGAGCTCTTCGGGAAGGTTGAAACAAGTTTGGCAGGGAGATGGGAACCAGAGCTATGGATCAGAGGCTAGGGCAGCTGTTGAACAGGTAGAAATAGTATGCAGCAAGTCTGTGAGGAAGGATATTCAGTTGATAGGGTAAAGTTGCACTCAGTGGAATGGGTTAAAGTGTGTCTGTTTCAATGCAAGGAGTGTCAGGAATAAGGGAGATTAACTTAGAGCATGGATCAGTACTTCAAAATACGATGTTGTGGCCATTACGGAGACATGGGTTTCACACAGGCAGGAATGGTTGTTAGATGTTCCGGGGTTTAGATGTTTTCAGAAGAATAGGGAGGGAGGTAAAAGAGGAGGGGGCATGGCACTGTTAATTAGGAAGTGCATCACAGCTACAGAAAAGGAGGTAGTTGAGGAGGGTCTGTTTACTGAATAAGTATGGATGGAAGTCAGAAACAAGAAAGGAGCAGACACTTTATTGGTAGTTTTCTATAAACCCCCCAATAGCAGCAGAGAGATAGAGGAACAGATTGGGCGGCAGATCTTGGAAAGGTGCAGAAGTAACAGAGTTGTTGTCATGGGTGACTTCAACTTCCCTAATATTGACTGGAACCTCCTTACTGCAAATGGTTTGGATGGTGCAGATTTTGTCAGGTGTGTACAGGAAGGTTTCCTGACTCAATATGTAGATAGGCCGACTAGGGGAGAGGCCATATTGGACTTGGTGCTCGGCAACGAACAAGGCCAGGTGTCAGATGTCTCGGTGGGAGAACATTTTGGTGACAGTGACCACAACTCCTTAACCTTTATCATAGTCGTAGAGAGGGATAGGAACAGACAGTATGGGAAGGTATTTAATTGTGGGAGGGGAAATTATACTGCTATTAGACAGGAGCTGAGGAGCGTAAAGTGGGAACAATTGTTCTTGGGAGAAATGCACAACAGTAATGTGGGGGTTGTTTAAGGAGCACTTGCTGTGAGTGCTGTATAGTTGTATCCCACTGAGACGAGGAAGGAATGGTAAGGTGAAGGAGCCTTGGATGACAAGAGAAGTGAAGCTTCTAGTCAAGAGGAAGAAGGAAGAATACTTAAGGTTGAGGAAGCAAGGATCTGGCACGGCTCTAGAGGGTTACATGGTAGCCAGGAAGGAACTCAAAAATGGACTTAGGAGAGCTAGAAGGAGGCATGAAAAAGCCCTGGCAGGAAGGATTAGGGAATACCCCAAGGCATTTTACACTTATGTGAGAAATAAGAGGATGATCAGAGTGAGAGTAGGGCCGATCAGGGATAGTGGAGGGAACTTGTGCCTAGAGTCTGAGGAGATGGGGGAGGCCCTAAATGAATATTTTTCTTCAGAATTCACTAGAGGGACCTTGTTTCTCATGAGAACAGTGTGAACCAGATTAGTAGACTCGAACAGGTTGATATTAAGAAGGAGGATGTGCTGGAAATTTTGAAAAGCATCAGGATAGATAAGTCCCCTGGGCCTGACGGGATATATCCAAGGTTACTAGGGGAAGCAAGGAAGGAGATTGCTGCACCATTGGCGATGATCTTTGCATCGTCACTCTCCACTGGAGTAGTACCGGATAATTGGAGGGAGGCGAATGTTGTTCCCCTCTTCAAGAAAATGAATAGGGAAATTCCTGGGAATTACAGACCCATCAGTCTGTGGTGAGCAAAATATTGGAAAGGATTCTGAGAGATAGGATTTATGATTATTTAGAAAAACATAGTTTGATTAAAGATAGTCAGCATGGCTTTGTGAGGGGCAGGTCATGCCTCACAAGCCTCTTTGAATTCTTTGAGGATGTGACGAGACACATTGATGAAGGTCGGGCAGTGGATGTGGTGTATTTGGATTTCAGTAAGGTATTTGATAAGTTTCCCCATGGTAGGCACATTCAGAAAGTTAGGGGGCATGGGATACAGGGAAATTTGGCTGTCTGGATACAGAATTGGCTGGCCGAAAGAAGACAGCGAGTGGTAGTGGATGGAAAGTATTCCGCCTGGAGGTCGGTGTTCAGTGGTCTCCCGCAAGGTTCTGTTCTGGGACCTCTGCTCTTTGTGGTTTTGATAAATGATTTGGATGAGGAAGTGGAAGGGTGGGTTAGTAAGTTTGCCAACAAAGGTTGGGGGAGTTGTAAATAGTGTCGAGGGCTGTCGCAGGTTACAACAGGACATTGACAGGATGCAGAGCTGGGCTGAGAAGTGGCACATGGAGTTCAACCTAGATAAATGTGAAGTGATTAATTTTGGAAGGTTGAATTTGAATGCTGAATAAAGGATTAAAGGCAGGATTCTTGGGAATGTGGAGGAACAGAGGGATCTTGGGGTCCACGTACATAAATCCCTCAAAGTTGCCACCCAGGTTGATAGGGTTATTAAGAAGGCATATGGTGTCTTGGCTTTCATTAACAGGGGGATTGAGTTTAAGAGCCGCGAGGTTTTGCTGCAGCTTTATAAAACCCCAGTTAGACCACACTTGGAATATTGTGCCCAGATCTGGCCACCTCATTATAGGAAGGATGTGGATGCTTTGGAGAGGATACAGAGGAGATTTAACAGGATGCTGCCTGGAATAGAGGACATGTCTTATGAAGAAAGTTTGAGGGAGCTAGGGCTTTTCTCACTGGAGTGAAGAAGGAAGAGTGGTGACTTGATAAGAGGTGTACCAGGTGATGAGAGGCATGGATAGAGTGGACAGCCAGCGACTTTTCCACAGGGTGGAAATGGCTGTCACGAGGGGACATAGTTTTAAGGTGATTGGAGAAAGGTATAAGGAAGATGTCAGAGGTAGGTTCTTTACACAGAGGGTGGTGGATGCGTGGAATGCACTGCCAGCAGAGGTGGTGGAGTCTGAGTCATTAGGGTCATTTAAGCGACTCTTAGACAGGCACATGAACAGCGGTAAATTGAAGGGGTGTAGGTTAGGTTAATCTTAGATTAGGATAAATGGTAGGCACAACATCGTGGGCCAAAGGGCCTGCACTGTGCTGTTCTGTTCTATGTTCTAGTTACACACACAGTTAGAAAGGAAGTACCAGGATTTTTACCCAGCAACAGTGAAGGAATGGCGATATAGTTCGAAGCCAGGATGATGAGTGACTTGGAGGGGAACGTCCAGGTGGTAGTGTTCCCATGCATCTGCGTCCCTTGTAACTACTAGGCATTAGAGGTTGTGGATTTGAAAGGTCCTGTCTTGTACGTCCTGCACCTTGTACATGGTGCACATTGCTGTCTGTGCCCTGGTAGAGAGTGTGAACGTTGATGGGATGCAAATTAAGTGGGCAGCTTTGTCCTTGATGGTGTCAAACGTCTTGAGTGTTGTTGGGACTGCCACTTGTGTGCCATGAATGTTACTTGCCACTTATCAGCCCAAGCCTGAATGTTGACCAGGTCCAGGCATGTAGACATGGACTGCTTCAGCCTTTAAGTGAAGTAGGCTGGAGAGAAGCCAGACGATCCAGGAAGGCAGCCGAAGGTTGGTGACCTTGTGCTGCGGGCTGTTAGGGCATTTGCAGGAATGGTATTCTTCTTGGCTCGGCTGAAGGTTTGAAATTGTGCTTGTATGTTAAAGCTCTAGTATACTCGGAACGCTATCTCGGAAGGCAAGATTAAAACCCTGCAAGGTGGGCCATTGTTGAAGCCCTCCGAGTAGGAGTGACTTGGTGAGAACTCCAAGGCGAGATCTTCAAAGGTAAAAATTGGAAACCCTCGCGAGAAAGATGAATTTTCAGTGAGAATGATTGTCTCACAATGTGATAAATGTTTGGGTGATTTGTTGAGAAATTCATGGAATTGAGTGTGGTCACATTACAAATTTATTCTACAATTTGTGTAATTTGCCTGTTAATACAGATCATACTTACCCTGACTGTTAGAGTGTAAGATAGATGTTGCAAATTGTTTTATCTTGCTGAACTGTTCTTGTTTGTTCAAAATTAGTGGAATCTTGTAGCTTTATTCACTTAATAAGTGCCTTGAATCACAAATTTGCCTATTTTAAACAAAACGTTATTGGCCCCTAGCTGGATCTCACCCACAATCAAGGATCATAGTAAAGTTAACTGGATAAGCCTCTAAACCTGTTTGTTAATTATTTCCTATAGTCTATTTGCTAAATATATTTCCTTTCATTGTCCTTACTTCCCAGGACCTTATGCTGAGTAGAACGTTCCTCTTGACTAGGAACTCTGGTTGCATGGAAGAAACCTGAACAACTCATTCAACAGTCTTTTTTCTAATATAGCGCAGTGTCACAAATGAAATTATGAGTCGCAGTTTCTCCACAGATTTATTCAATCCTCATGATGCAATGCTGCGATGATCATCTTAATCCAGTTTATTATAACCGGCTGCTCAGAAAGAATCTTTTAAATCATGAGGCGAATCGATATAAAGGCATCTCAACTTACTGCTGTACAATTCTGTTAAACCTCTAACACCCATTCAACCAGGAAAGGGCCATTTGTTTCATCGCACATGAGATCATTATGATCTGATTTGGGCCTAAGTAAGGCACTTCCATTACACCCATGCCCTTTGGTGGTGAGTTCAATCATTGTGTGCACCACTATGCAAAGATTGATTGGGTGAGGGATGGATGGTGGGATTGGAGCATTGACCCGCACAGCACAATTAAAATGGAAAGATGAGTGCGGCCGTGTTGCATTGCTTCACTGCAATCAATATGGACATGCTCACAGAGGATTAAGGAACATTACACCAGACATTTCACCATCATCGCAAGTGAACACCAGACATTGAAGGAGAGAGAGGCTGCCAGTCTGAAATCTAACAGACTCCAGTTGTGACATAGAGTGCAAAGCTTTGAGCCAAAGATCAGATCCTGGTGCCCTCTCTGCTATGAAGTTTGTGCTAGCTGATCTCCTGTGGCATTGCCCATGGAGAGCCTGGAATCTGTAACACCATTGTGATGTTTCACTGCTGGAGATGGCAGGGTGAAATTGGACATGGGATCTGGCGCAAAATCGTTAAAATCCATTTGGCCGAACATCATATGACACACAGTCTATGCTGTTGAAGTCAATGGATCTGAATATGAGGTCGAATGTAAAACAGGCAACTGATGTGATGCAGCCTGTTTTGCTTCTTTTTCCTCATTCATTCACAGTATAAGAGCGTCACTGGCAGAGCCAACATTTATTGCCCATCCCTAATTGCCTATGTCAAGTTTTATCACCAGCTTATCACCTTAAAGGCCAGGAAATCTGTTTGAAAAAGTGACCTCTATTGACATGTCCTGAAGCCAGTCAGAGCTAATTGTTGATCTAAACATGTGCTCAGCAGATGGCTTTTATGTCCATGATTTTATTTCCTGTAGTGTTGCGCATGTAGAAAATATCCAGATTTTTCACAATCAGCATGAGCCGCCTGATTTCCACGACCTTCAGTCAACGGGAATGGGGTAGCACTGAGCTGGAAAAGATAATGCATCAATTTCTGCCTCCTCCTCCCAAGGTGAATGCTGACATATTGGGACCTGCACATGGGCTGATCTGAAGGCCGCTTATTTCAGACCGGAACCTTGTTTTCAATATGGTTAGTAAAGTGAAGTCACCATAGTCCCAAATGACCATAGACTTCTTTCCCATTTGAGGGGGAGAGCTGACTGGTGGTGATTTAGCCTGATGATCACCACACCTCAGAGGGGTGGGGCCTTCATGAATAACCTCAGCTAGTACAGGGCTGAACCCACACTGTTGGCCTTGCTCTGCATCACAAACCAGTTGCCCAGCCAACTGAGCGAAACAGACCCCCATAGAAGAACACCCTCATGGGGGAAATATGGTAACAGGGCTCCAATGACCTCTGTCAGACCAAAATGCAAATTTGATGCACCGAAGGGCAAAGTGTGAGCTACGCAATGCTACCAGATGCAAAACAAAGGTGGGCCAGTGTTGGCCACACAGAAAAGCGAAGTATAAAGTTTTCTTTTCAAAACTGTTATGCAGCTGGGACAAGAGTGGGTGAAGCTTTATCCACAGAATCCTCATAGACACCTACAGCGCAGAAGGAGGCCATTCAGACCATCAACCTGCACTGACCCTCCAAAAGAGCATCCTAGCTCGGGCCACCTCCTTGCTCTCTTGCTGGTTTTGCAGCGGCAGCCCAGTCCCCAACGCCTCAGCGAATCATAGAATTTACGTGCAGAAGGAAGCCATTCGGCCCATCGAGTGTGCACTGGCCCTTGGAAACAGCACCCCACTTAAGGCCACACCTCTACCCTATCCCCAAAACCCAGTAACCCCACCTAGCCTTTTTGGACACAAAGGGCAATTTAGCATGGCCAGTCCACCTAACCTGCACATCTTTGGACTGTGGGAGGAAACCTTAGCACCCGGAGGAACCCCCACGCAGTCACAGGGAGAACGTGCAGACTCCGCGCGGACAGTCACCCAAGCAGGGAGTCAAACCTGGTTGGAGCTGTGAAGCAACAGTGCTACCATTATTGTGCTGCCATGCCACCCCTTGAGATTTCACCCTTTATTTTGAAACAATAGACTGAAGAGGATGAAACTGTTAGTTGAAAAATATTCCGAGATTTTAGTGATTTTATTTGTTCAGGTTCAGCTGTTGTGTATATTCATGTTGTCGACATTAAACATGTTTTTAATATATCATTTTTAATAGATTGTGTTTCATTATTAGGGACTACAGAAAATTGGCACAACTTTAAATAAATACACTTCTGGGATAGAATGTTTATTGGGAGTAATATAGGAGCAATATATAAACCCAGAATTGGTCTTGGTAGCAAACCAATCCTTCCTCCATTCCTCTTTTATAACTTCTACTTAAAATGTAGTGAAAAATTTGTTACATTGAATCATCACCTCCTCCAGAGTTTCCCAAGATCACAGATGCCACTCTTCAGCCGATACAATGGACTCCACATGATTTCCTCCTCTGATATGAAACCTGTGGAGTAGACTTTAACTTGTTGAAGAACCGAGAGATAGTATAGACCATGTAAGGAACACAAATGTAGAATGGTGCAATAGTATGTTCATTAGGGAATAAATTGCGTATATATAGTATACTATCACCACATCTCTGCACGAAAGTGGTCACCTACGCTGTTTGCTAAAGAGACCAATGAGGAATCTTGAGTGTGTGTTGGTAATGGTTTGTACAGAACAATATCAGTAA
This sequence comes from Scyliorhinus torazame, assembly GCF_047496885.1. NCBI lineage: Eukaryota > Metazoa > Chordata > Chondrichthyes > Carcharhiniformes > Scyliorhinidae > Scyliorhinus > Scyliorhinus torazame. The sequence continues at coordinate 198,534,421 of NC_092707.1, read as the reverse complement.
ATGTTGGCTGAGCCTTGAACCCTGCACCAAGTAATTGCATTATTCTGCTGATGTTTGGCACTTGTCTCTACTTCTATATGAATATAGACTTTATTTTTTATTACAGTTAAGATTCCAAGTCGAAGAACCTATATTGATCCAGAAACTTGCGAAGACCCCATTCAAGCAGTGCATCTATTTGCCAAAGAATTGGACCTTTCCTGTATCAAAATTGAGAGAGTTATTGGAGGAGGTATTGACTATTTTATTACATTTTCAAAACCAGAAAGAGGACATCAGAAGTATATCTAAAATCAGACTCAAGACACTGACACTGTCATTGAAAACAGTTGGTGTGAAAACTAGATACATCATGAAGTAATGACTATATAGATCTGGTGTTAAATAAAGAAGAACAGGTCGTGATCCCTCAGTTTTGTCTCAAACATCTCCAGTCCAACATTTGTGACAAATCTCTGGGTGCATGTCACTTGCTCACTTTTTTGGCTGGGCTCGGGCACGGTGGGTCAGCAGTTAGCACTACTACAGTACAGTGTCAGTGACTTGGGTTCGATTCCGACTTTGGGTGACTGTGTGGAGTTTTCACGTTCTCCCCATGTCTGCGTGGGTTTCCTCCCACAGTCCAAATATATGCAGGTTAGGTGGATTGGCCATGATCAATGCTTCGGGTTAATGGGATGGGCGGGTGAATGGGCTTGGGTAGAGAGATCTTGCGGGGGATCGGTGCAGAGCATCAGTCTGTACTGTTGAAATTCTAAAAGCATGCAAAATTGTTGCGAAGTCAGTGGGCTGGATTCTCCGATTTTGAGGCTAGGTGCCGACACCGGCGTGGGAACTGTGGTGTTTTACGATTTCTAAATCGGCACCGAACCCTCACCAACCCTGCGACCGATGAGGGGCTAGCAGCCGCGCCGTGTAAAACTCCCGGCTCCCACGACAAAAATGGCTGGAGAATGGCCGGGTCCGTGGCCACGCATTTGCACGCCGACAACCTGCAGTGGTCGCTCCATAAAACATGGCACTGGACGTGCGCGGACCTAAATGCTGCCCCCCTGGCCACCGCCCACCAGTCCCCCCAACACTTGTGGAAGCCCCCTGGCCAGCAGCACGGCTCCCGGCCGACTGTGGCGGCACTAGACGCAGTCCCCAGCCGCCATGCCACGTTCCCAACTGCTGAGACCACATGTCAACCGCGCGGTCAGGAACCCGACCCATCGGGGCCGTGCATCAGGGGAGGGCCTTCAGGTGATGCGCCAATGCCATTCTAATGGCGCGGGCCGTGCGACACGATGATGCCATTTCGGAGAGGCGGAGGATAGAAGACCGGCATCAAATCGGTGCCGCCCCCGATTTGGACGTCAGAAGGGATTTTCTGCCCGATCACCAATTACATTATAGGCGTCGAGCTAAGGTGAGACCCGCCCAGTTTTTGCGCATTTGTAGATTGGCGGTTGTTGCAGAATAGCCACTCAACCCCATGAATGTGAAGCCACATCACCTACCAATATGTGCAAGCTCATTCCTATCACACAAATTCAGCAATCCAAACCCCAAGTACCTGCACAGCAACATCCTGCACTTAGGCCAAGACACAGCAATGACCCCCTCACCTTACACAAATCATGTTGTTGAAAAGACTGTGCTGACAAAGTTTGTTGTCTCTTATAGGAGAGTTTGGGGAAATTTGTAGAGGCTGTCTTAAGCTCCCAAGTAAGAGGGAGCTCCCCGTGGCCATCAAAACCCTGAAAGTTGGCTGTTCAGAAAAACAGAAACGCACCTTCCTATCAGAAGCAAGTATAATGGGACAATTTGACCACTCAAATATCATCCGGCTCGAAGGAGTTATCACAAGAGGTAAGCATTCCAGTGGAATGATGCCTGTTACTTGTTACTTTAAGTATTACTGCCATTAAATTTCAATTAGAATTGTCAATGTGGCAAAGTGGTACTGTCACTACCACAATAATCTAGAGGCCCAGACCGATGCTCTGGGGATATGGGTTCAAATCCTGCCAAGGCAACTAATGGAACTTGATTTCAATTAATAAACCTGGAATTGAAAGCTACAGTCTCAGCAATGGTAACCATGAAACTATCATCAATTGGCATAAAACCCATCTTGTTCACTAATCTCCATTAGCGAAGGGAATCTGTCAACCTGACCTCATCTGACCTACATGTGACTCCAGACCCACAGTGATGTGCGTATCTCTTAATTTCCCTCTGAAATGGTCTTGCAAGCCACTCAGTTCAAGGGCAATCTGGGATGGGCCTTGCCAGGGAGACTGATATCCCATGAAAGTTAAAAAAAATTATATTTCTAAAATGAAACATGCACAATTTCAGAAAATTAACAAAATTTAAAATGTCAAAATTTGAAGATGAATCACTTGAAAGAGCTTTTTTCTGGTAATTCAACAATGTGAGTTTTTCAATGGTGGGTAGTTTATTGACATATCAGATTAAAACTTTGGGGCATCTCGTACTGGTTAGATTGCAATGACTGAAATTCAATGGAACGGTGCCTATACAATTGCTGTGGTGATGCTTTGCCAGGAGGAACATTTGTGACCAATTTCACGGATAAGGTGAGATTTTCTGCAGCTCAACATTGGCAAGACTGAAGACATCAGGGATGTGAAATTCAGATCCGTTGTGCTCCTGAAAATGGTAATAGAAACCGGGGGCCTTTTGAGTGGGCTGAACAGTACCTCCAGCTGCTTCTGGTGTGGCCTGTATGGCATCCCATACTGGGAGGGTTGCTTGCACCAAGGTCCTGCGTGTGCCAGAAACCAGAAAGCTGGTGCCTCCATGGTGCCTGTCAGTGCTACGGGCTGATTTGTTGCATTATTTATGAACTTGCACCATGCAGGTCCATTCAGTGTCCTTGCTTGTCACTCACCAAAGAGCATACTGGCTACAATCGGGGCTAACTTTACTTTAAAGGGTCAGGCATTCAACGTGCAGGTAAGGTAATTTATTGTCTGCTATTGCAAAGTTTCTGAAGTATATGGAGAGGTTTTGGGATAAGTTCCTGGATTTGGAAGGGAATATTTTATTTTTATTCATTCAAGTGATGTGGGCGTCGCTGGCTAAGCCAGTATTTATTGCCTGTTCTTAATTGCCCTTGAGAGTGTTGGTGGCTGACTAAACCAGCATTTCTTGCCCTTGGAAGTGTTGCTGCACCCTCACAGAGAGGGCACAGGCTTTGGTGAGCTGTCCACAAAACATAACGGGAGAGCAGGGACAGTGCCTCTGGATTAGCAGCATCATAGAGTTGGAGCAGAGGCTGCAGAGAGGGAAAGTGAGTGCCTCTGCCAAGATGGAGCCAGACTGCTCCTTGTCAGTGAGAGGGGCTGACTGCCAGCCCAGAATCTCATTTGGCTCACTCAACAGAGTTTTTTTGTATACCATTCAATTGAGGTCCTCATCTCTATCCGCTGTAGCAGAACTGATTTGTGACATTGCCATCGGGGAGCTGGTACAGGAATTATCCTTTCCCTCTGGCCTGGCTGCAGCTCACTTATTCCCAGAGAATCAGCACATGAAGATCTCAACTATCTGCTTGTCTCTAAGTAATACCTTGGCTGCTGGCTGTGAGTTCCAGATCAAACGACGGGGCCTCTTCATATATATTGTGCTATCGCTGTCCCCCATAGATGTACTGGAGCTGGGCAAGCAACAGTTCTTGGAATAGCATCAAGTCAGAAAGGGGAAGGTTGGGGTGAGGGAAGTGGAGTGATAGGGAGGAAAGTAAGCTGTCCTTGGTCACACCTTCAGTATGCCAGATAACTGGATGTAAACATGGGGCTAGAAACTGATCCATTCTGCTTCTGGAATGTTGAGGTTGCCAATCACAATTACGGTGCCCATTGTCATGGTGATAGACAGCATGAAAAATGAACTTGTTTCCTCATTCAGACGATTGTGATGTTGGCCTGAGCTGGACCCACATTGTTGGCTGGCTGAGTGTTCAACAGGAGGCCAAGTTGCGTGCGCTGAAAACCTCATTCACATCTCTGTCACATCCAAAATTAACCTTATCAATGTCCTCTTCAGTGTTCTCCCGAGCTTCACCCTCCATAAACTTCAACTCATCCACAATGCTATCGGGCTCCAGGCTGCAACACTTCTCAGGCCCTTACTGATCTCCATTGGCTCCCCAACCTTCAGCACATTGAGTGAAAAATTCTCATTCTCTCCTAAGAATTCCTCCACAATTTCATGCATTCTTTTTTATAAATTTAGAGTACCCAATTATTTTTTTCCAATCAAGGGACAATTTAGCGTGGCCAATCCACCTACCCTGCACATCTTTGGGTTGTGGGGGAGAAACTCATGCAGACACGGGGAGAATGCTCAACTCCACACGGACAGTGACCCAGAGACGGGTTCGTACAAGGGTCCTCAGCGCCATGGGCAGCAGTGCTAATCATGCCGCCTAACGTCATGAAACCTAATGAGTATAATCTCCACTGGCTTGACACCACTCCACAGTTTGGCTTTCGGTGCATTCCTCCTCCCCTCTCATTCTTATGTGTGGCATAGCCTCAAGGGAAAGCAGTGGGGTTAGTGATATTGTCGGTGGACTAGCAATCCAGAGACCCAGGGTAATGCTCTTGGGGACCCAGGTTTGAATCCAACCAGGGCCGATGGTGAAATTTGAATTCCACAAAAATCTGGCTCTAATGATCACCATGTTCAGTGTTGCAAAAAAAACTTGTCTGGTTCACTTCAGGGAAGGAAATCTGCCATCCTTACCTGGTCTGGCCTACATGGATCCACATCAATGTGGTTGAATCTTAAATGTCCGCTCAGCTCAAGGCTAATTAGGGATGGGCAATAAATGCCCAACCAGCGCTAACAAAGAACAAAGAAAAGTACAGCACAGGAAAAGGCCCTTTGGCCCTCCAAGCCCATGCCGACAATGCTGCCCGACTAAACTACAATCTTCGACACATCCAGTGAATAAAAAGAAGATTTGCCACCACATTTTGGGTGGGGTTCTCGCATCCATTCACGCCAATGAGATTCTGCAGCCCTGCTGCAGTGAATGGGAGATTTGGCCAAGCTCCAAATTCTCCATCCCCAGTGGCAGCAAGACTTTGGACGGGATTCTCTGGGCGGGATTCTCGATGGCAAAAACGCAAAATGCGATTGGGCGGAGAATAGGTTCTGACGACGAAATGGCGCTAGGCACCAGTTTGACGCAAAATCGGTATGCTCTGGCACTCTGCAAATGGCATAAATGCTTTGCTCGCTGCGCGGGTTAAAAGTACAGTAGGCATACCATTAGCAGGCCTGACACCCGATGCTCCGGGGCCTCCTTGATTCACCGCCTCCGATGCGCCGAGTTCCCGACGGTGTCATTTACTTGTGCTCTCAAAAATTGTGAACCTGGCGTCCTGGCTCCTGAGCCAGAGAGCGGAGGTAGCAAATGGCGTGGAGTGACTGCGGGTTGCTGGCCCGGACACCGGCTTTGCTGGCTGCGGGGGGGGGGGGGGGGTGGCATGCCAGGGCTGGGGGAGGGCGGGCCGAGTAGCTGGGGTTCCCCCCACAGGACTGGGGCAGTGCCCAGGCATCGACCGCCATCTTATTGATACCCACTGACCACTCACCCCGGCCCCTGGTTCTACACAGCGGCACCGGCTGTATGAGTGCTCATCCTCCAGCACCGAACACCCCGCCCAACCGGCAGCCACCCACTGGGGGACTATCCAGGGCCACACCCAAAGCAGCCCCCAGTGAGGGCAGTGCTAGCCAACGGTGCCCCTGGCAGCAGGGACGGGTGACAGGACTGGGGGAATCGGCGGATGACAGGCCGGGGGTGAGGAGGGTAAGGGTGATGAGGGTGGGGAGTGAGGGTAAGGGGTGTGAGCATACAAAGTGGCTACCGCACAGATTGATGGGAAATTGGTCAACACCGAGACGCAGACAGGTTGTGGCGTGCATATATACAAAGGCTGCAGCCCAGACCTTGCAGAAACTAACGCAGGGAAAAGGCCATTGAAAGGACATCCAGGGAAAATGGGTTCCAGATAGAAAGTAACAATATGTGGCTGACTTGGTGACGTCGGTTTCTTTATTTGGGAAGGCCTAAATGCCTCGGACACCAACGGCCATGGCCGACTGGGACCAGTCCCGCCATCGAGGAGTCCACCACCAATTGGTTGAGATTGATCAGGGTGATCTATTGGACATTTACCGGGGACAGCCCAAAACACGCAAAACCTGTAAGGGATGAAAGGTGCTGCACAGCCCCCCCATCCGCTCACTCGACCACCGAGGACAACAACGGTGATACCTTCACCAGCCGGGGAGGGGGCCATCCACAGAGGGAACAGAGCCGGGGACACCGACGACCAGCGACAGACACCCAGCACAGCCAGACAACAGATTCCAGATGAGGCCATATCTGCTCTGCACATGCCAGTCACCCGGATGTGCAGTCAGGGTCGTTCTTGTGTCTTGGCGTAGAGTGCAGCTTGTATGTGTGTGTTCACTTTGTGTGTGTGTAAGAAACTATTACCGTATTAAACAACTTGTGTGGTCATTTGTCCATCGTATACGAGCTAATGACACACTGTGGTTTAGAAGGTACAACAGGGGTGAGGGGGGTGGGTCGAGTGGGGTGTGGGGAGGCACACATGTGTCATGGGAATGTTCAACTAAGCAGGGTCTCACTTGCTGGGCCACCGCCGACCTCTGCTCGGGGATGGTGAGGGCCCGCAGTTCTAGTGGTCTCCCTCCGGTCATCTCCCGCTCCCGGCGGTTATGTGTAGCCTTCCCCTTGAGGGGGTGGGCAAACACATACAACGACACTGTTAGACGTTCCGGCGCAGGGAGCCCAGAGGTTGGGTAGGTGGTGGCATCAGTGGCTGGCATGGGTAGTGGTGGAGTCTCTTCCGGCACTGCTGGCCAATCCAGATGGTTTTACCAACGGCATTGACTGTGTCTGCCACCTGTACCTAGGCACGGCAAACGGTGGCGCCTGGTGGCCTTCCTGCCGGGCCAAGGTACTGGGTCAGCATCTTTCCTCCACGGCATCCAGGATGGTATACAGCTCAGCATCCCTGAACCATGGCGCTGCTCTCCTTGCAGCCATCGTCTTGACTGGCACGGTGAGAGTGGGGATGACGGTGATGGGTCGTTTAAATGCGGCTGCCAATCACGGACCCGCCGAATCTGGCGCTGTTTCGCTTGGAACCGGTTGCGTTCCACGTGGCGATGGTGCTGGCCCATTTAGAGTTGCTGAATCGGTGCAGCTGTTGCGCTGTTTTTGCTGTTGTAAAACATCACTGTTTCCACGCCGGCGTCAGCACTTCGTCTCAAAATCGGAGAATCCAGCCCTCTGTTTTAGAGACTAAGAGAGGGATATCCGTTGCTCGATGCTGAAATCGTATTTGCCGATCAGGCGGAGAACCCCCTTTGCGACCAAAACGGGGCCGGCGCCGTATTTCGGATGCTCCGCCCCCTCCAAAAATAGTCATCTAGGAGCACACCGCACGCCGTTGTAATGGCATCAGCACGTCGCTTTGAGGCCCTCGCCCAATACTCCGCCCCCAATTGACCGAGTTCCCGACCGCGTCGGTCGCGTGTGGTCTGACTTTGCATAAACCCGGCGTGGCGGCTGCTGACTGTGTCCAGTGCTGCCACAGTCGGGGAAGAGGGACCCATGCTGCTGGCAGGGGGGGCTTCAGAGAGGGCTGGGAGGACTGGTGGGAGGGAGGGCTGGGTTGGCGAGGGGTGGTCCAGGGGGACACTACTTGGCCAGGTCCACGTGTGGCCGGCGCTTGTTGTATGGCACAAACGCTGCAGGTCGCCGCCGAGCACATGCGCGGCCACGTACCCAGAAATTCCCCGGCCGTTTTGTTGGGAACGCCGGGCATTTTACCCAGGAGCATCGATGCGGGGGCGCCGACGACTTTTTCATTGTAAAACTAGACACTTCCTCCGGACATAGCCTCAAAATAAGAGATTCCAGCCCCAAGTATTGATGCCGGGACTGAATAGGTGGACTTCTACGACAACTAAATTGGCATCATTACCGGAGCAATTCTTGATCCGTTAATGGGCTAACACCGGCACCACGTGGAACTCGAGTGATTCCAATGAAAAATGGTGTCCAATTTGCCGAGGTCCGGATTACCACTCGAGAGGCTGACAAGCCGCAGCCACATATTAATACTCCACTCCCCACACACACTCATCCCAGCCAACAAGATGGCAGCATGGAGTGCAGCACCCCGGTTCATGGGCGCAGAGCTCGAGACCTTGCTAGACACTGTGGAGGAGAGGTGGGCCACCGTGTTCCCTGGGATGGGAAGGAGGCTGCCACCCGCTGTCATGCACCGGGCCTGGGCACAGGTGACAGAGGCCGTGAGCGCCGTGGGCCTCACCGCCAGGCAGTGCTGGAAGAAGTTGCACAACTTCCTCAGGGTGGCCAGTGTGAGTAGGCAGCACCGTGCCCCTGGCACAAAGCTCCCCTCCCACACACCCACAATCCCTCCTCAAGTGAAGGGCGACTGAACCCCACCCTCCAGCAGGGTGTGCACACCCCACCCTGCACCACATGCCAGCACCCATACTGCCCAACAAGTCCGGGTGCCCAGGTCACAAAGGCCACCGGTTGCCCACCCCCTGTGTTGCATGCAGCTGACTACCTAACACTGCGCTTTCTGTCTTTCCCCCGCCCCAGGAGAAGGTGGCACAGAACAGCAGAGAGAGAGAAGACTGGAAGGAGCCCGGTGGACCTGCAGCCCCTCACTGTCATGGAGTAATGGACACTGAACTTGGTCAGTGGGCCTTAAGAGAGAGGGCAGCAACCAAGACGGAGGTCATCGGGCAACCAAGCGAGCTCCCGCTGATTTGCGGTGTCCTGCTGGCATGCGTGGAACGACCCCCACACCACCCTATCACCTCCCCCATACCAGCCCACACCATTGCATCTTCCCCACAACGCCATCACCCCAATCTGTGATCCAATCATGATTCATGTCTTGCAGGATCACCTGGTGATGAGGCGGACCCTTCTGGTGTTCCCAGTTCTGACCCCAACCACAAACAAATTCCAGTGATGATGTAGCAAAGGACAGTGAAGAGAGCCTCCTTACGCCTGCAGAGACTACCCAGAGCACCAGTCCGTGGATGACACTGATTGTCCGTCACAGCTGTCTCCAACACCCTCCACCATCCCAGAGACACTCTCCTTGGTTGGGTATGTTAGTGAACAGGCTCCTGGGGCAGTATCTGGTACAAACCATACACGTGCAGTGGAACATCAGGTGAAGGTAGGAACCTCCGAGGGGGCGGGCAGTCGGAGAGCGGCCCGATCGCAGGGACTAGTTGCTGTCCAGAGGGGTCTAGGGCTTCTAGAGAGGGCGGTCCCATTGGAAACAGAGATGCTGACACAGAGCCGGGGACTACATGAGGGGCTGTCAGCAACCATCCATCGTCTGCAGGTGCAGTTGGAGGTATTCAACCGCCTGCAGGACAATGCGTGCCACCCAGGCCAACACCGCACAGGTGGCGTTCATGGTGGAGGCCTTTGGGGGCGAAGGTATCGGCCATGGGTCAGGATGTCCAATGCCTGGGGCAATCTGTGCAGGTGGTGTCCAAGGTACAGGATAGGGCTGCCCTGTCACAGGCAGCTATGTACCAGGGCCACCTGGACATTGCAGCGCCACTCCAGAGCTTGGCTCAGTCACAACACGTTATGGCTGAGGGTGTTGATGGCATTGCCCAGGCGATGGGGGCTGGTTTAGCACAGGGCTAAATCGCTGGCTTTGAAAGCAGACCAAGGCAGGCCAGCAGCATGGTTCAATTCCCGTACCTACCGGCCTCCCCGAACAGGCGTCGGAATGTGGCGACTAGGGGCTTTTCACGGTAACTTCATTTGAAGCCTACTTGTGACAATAAGTGATTTTCATTTTCATGGGTGACCTGAGCCAGTCCCAGGAGATGGCCACGTCTCTGCTCCATGGCCATGAGCATTGCGTCGCTGGTTGCGATGAGAGTGGGCCTCCAGGACTGGCAGCGCCAGGTGGCTGGGGAGCACCACGGGTTTGCTCCGGTCACACCCCTGTCCCATGGAGAAGCCCGGGGGCTATTGGGCACCCCGAGGGAGGAGGAGGTGATGGGGACCGTGCTGATAATTCCCGCAGGGAAGGTGCTGGAACACCAGATAACCTCAGACCCACCCCTGTTCCTGGCAAATCCGTTGGGCAGCAGGCAGAACAGGATGGTACCACACCACCTGGGACAGCCATGCAACTGACAGTCGCTCGTGACGACTGGCGCCAAAGGGGACCCAGCTGTGAGATCTACCATGCGGATTTAGAGGCACTTGCGAACACTAAAACTCAGTAGAAATTTGAGTTAAAACTTCTCAGGTGCAAATAAGAATCTGTTTTATTTGCCTCTATTGATTACAATTGAGAATCATTTAAAGTCATATTCTCTAATAAGTCCAGCTAGCAAAGGACTCAATAGAAGCAATCTTGTAGACAATTCAACTTTCAAGTAATACAGAAATGATTTTCTTGCTTACGGCAAACAGCTTGCAAAACTTCAAAAGTCAAAGTCAGAAAGTGAATATGAAAAAACAGAAAGACAGTGAATAGTTAAGCCAAAGTATAGATTGATTCATGAAGTAAAAAATGGCTGAAGAGACCAAATCATATCAGGATTTAGCCATCTGTTTACACCCCAATGTAATTCTAATTGGTTTGGATTAACATCAAATAAGTTTGATTCGACGCTCAGCCGTCTGTCATTAATAGGCAACGTTAACTTAAAATGTACTCTTGTATGAGCTATGGAATGCTTGAACCAGTTTCTTGCTGACTTGCTTGTTAGGACAATGGTCTCTATGCTGTTGCCATGGAGCTTGCCTTGTCCTTGGGTTACTTTTTCTTGTTAGCTGCATAGGAATGTCGTTTTTAATCTATAATGCTGTGTTCTGTTGAAGCTGTGTTTTGAAATGCTGAATGTGTGTTTTGAAATGACCTGAGGTTATGAGTGAGTTTTAAAATGGTATTTAATAGACTAGGGGCTTAATGCTAAATAGCTATCTTTAACCTAGCACTTTTACCTGTAAAAAATAGCTGGCTTCTACACCAGGTCACAGGGTGGGAATCGCAGCAGGGTGCCTCCACTCCTGATGTACCACCTGGGGATCCACCTAGACCTAGCATTGGGACCTGTAAGACCAGAAAGGTAGACACCAGTTAAGTTGGCACCGGTGCAGCACTTAGAATAGCGTTAGGGGCTGGGGCACAAACCATTATAGAGTTGTTCGCCTGTTACGCTCAAAATAAACACCTGCGCACAAAGGTTCCAACCTGCCTCGGTGCTCTTTCAGAACGGTGTGAGCAATGGCTCTGGCTGGGCTGGGCTGGCTGCAAATGGGATGCAATGGGTGTGGGTGGGGGTCGTGGGGGGGAGATGGGCAGATGGCAGAGATGGGCAGAGGCCAGGGCACCGGGTCCGACACCATGCAGCACCCCGTCCCAAGGGTTCAGTGGGACTGTGTGATGGAATGGCCAGCTCGCATGCAGAACTCACTCAGGTGGACGATGGAAAGCGCTACCATGGGCAGGAGGCAGACGATGTGGAGCACCAGAGCTTATCACAGAGCGGGTCATCAACATCCTTTGTTTCACGGACAAGACCCGTTGTTACAGCCAACCCAGGGCCTGCACCCCATAGTAAGTCAGGCAGGAATCACGGAAAGGGTTACGGGGTGCGGTGGTGGTGGGAGGGATAGTGGTGCTGGGAGAGTGGTTATGGGAGGCAGTGGTCGGCTGGGGGCGTGTGGAGCGATGGTGTGGGTGTGGGATGGGACGTTAGTGCCACTGGCCAGACCCCCCTAGTCGGTGAACCTGATGCCGATTAGAGCATCCTGTGTCCCGGCCACCCTGGCCATTGTCCTGCAGGCGGTTGACTCACCTCCAACTGCACCACCCCTGCATCCTCCTCGCTGGACGAGGTCTGGTATTCATCCTCCTCCTCTAACAGGTCGCCCCTCTGCTGCACGATGTTGTGGAAGATGCAGCAAAACTCCACAATGAGGGAGACTTTTCTAGCGGTATTCTGGAAGGCCCCTCCAGAACGATCCAGGCACCTGAACCACATTTTCAGGATGCTGGTGCACAACTCGATCACGACAATGCCGGGTCAGGCCTGTTAAATGTTATGCCAATGGCATTTACTGTATGTGCGGAGTAGAATGCATTGACACCGCTGTCGTGGCACCGGAGCATGACATTCTGTCGGGCGCCCGGCTCTGGCTACGATATTCGGCTCACGTGCAATTCTCTGTGCATTCTCTGCGCAATCGTGATTCCAGTGTCGCGCGACAGAGAATCCCGCCCTTTGTCTCTAAACCACCTCAACCATGCAGTGTCTCTACCCACCTTAAGGGCCCTGTTAAAGCCTTTGACAGTGCTTTTGGACACCTGGGCCGGAGTCTCCGGCCATTCGGGATTAGCGTAGGATGGCTTCAATGGGAAATCCCATTGACAAGTGGCGAGAGTAGAGAATTCCGCCGCCAGTGAATGCGCATCGCCGAAAATCCTGCCCCTGACTTCCTGTTTTCCTATTGATATTTTGCCAGCATTATCCAAATTAAAGTGGTTGTTGATATACTCGACGTGGTTAAATGGAAAAACAAGTGATATGATTTTCTGAGCCGAAAGCCAGAATCTCCTCAAGAGAATGTTGATGGATGATTCACCACGGGACATGCTATCATACCTTCCAAGGTCCCAACTCAAGAATGGCAGTGGGAGCATTCATCTAAGATACAAAATAGTGCACGATATGGGAAGAAATAGAGAATGCATTTAATGTGCAATATTTGGGAATTTTTTTAAAGCTTGTTGCATCCCGCACCACAAACCTGAGCACAAAATTGAGGCTGAAACTCCACTGCAGTACTGCGGGAGTGCTGCACTGTTGGAGATGCCAGGATCTTGAACCCTCTCAGTCGGAAGTAAAACATCCCATCGCACTATTTCTAAGAGGTTTTTTTTTGCTTTTGTGGCATGTAGTCATCAACCTACACCGAAAGGGGCAAATTAATTCAAGGCAAGGGAATACACAGTAATTGGCAGGATACTGAGAAGTGTAGAGGAACAGAGGGAGTCTGGAGTGTATTTCTTTGGATCACTGAAGGTCGTGGGACAGGTAGGTAAGGTGGTTAGGGCATCAAATGGGACACTTGCCTTTATTAGTTGAGGCACAGAATATAAGAGCTGGGAGGATTAGGCTCGAACTCTATAAAACACGGAATAGACCAGAGCTAGAGTGCTTCATACATTTACAGGAAGGCTGGGATCACAATGGAGAGGGTAGGAAGCAAATTTTCAAGGATGTAGACTGATTGAAGGATGATGAAGAGAGATTGGTGAGGCTCAGATAAACCATTACACATTGAAGGCTGAGGGGAGATTTAATTGAAGTGTATAAAATTATGTGGGGTCTGGCTAGAGTGGACATGAAGGATATATTTGCCTTCCAGAAAGTTCAATAACCAGGGACGGTGGTGGCGGCAAACTAACCTGAAGTTTAAACATTTAAAGAAGATTTGGAGGCGAGTTGAGTAATGCATTTTTCACCAAAGAGAGTGGTAAGGTTCAGAACTCACTGTCTGAACGAATAGTTGAGGCAGAGAAATCCTGACTGCATTTTAAATCAGATTTGGATGTGCACTTGAAGTGCTTTAACCGACACAACTGTGGACCGAGAGTTGTAAGGTGAGATTAGCCCGGATTGATTATTTCCAGCATGCACAGCATCAATGGGCCGAATAGCTGCCTTCTGTGGCATTAATTTTCCATGGTTCTAGAACCTTCTGTGAGTCCATGCATGATGGACAGTTTGGAAGTGTAAGGCATACTTTACATGTGTGGCCTGCATTTTTTACCCTTCTGTCGACTAGTGCTGAACAGTGGGGCAAACTCACCCTGCTGCAGAAGAGAGCCATGCGACCTTCATGTCTACCATTGAGGGCAAATAAGCCCTCAGGCCAATGTCTCATTGCATGATGGCATCTCAGACATTGCAGCACTCTCTCCGTACTGCACTGGGAGTGCCAGCAGTGTCTATGCTCCAACCTCTGAATAGGATTTGATCTAACAACTGTCTGACTTGGAGGTGAGCGTGTTACCACAAAGGGTTGGTTTATTGAAGCCATAAATCTGCAATTAACGCACAATTTCTCCTTTTCACTATTACAACATTTACTAATAAATCTCTTTTGATTATGTGATTTTAAACCAATATTGAGTGCAGATTCAACATCCCAAGCCTTATTTCACTCAAAATGTTCTTCGTGTGAAACCTGCAGGATATATGATGTGCTCCAAGATAGAACATCACCCAGAATTTACTAATTTTTCAAAATTATTTAATGTTTACATTTTTTTTGCTGAGGCTTTAAACTCTTTGCGATGACGCATTTGACTGTCAGCACAACCCTGCAATTTGTAATTGGAAAATGCTGTGGTCCAGTATCTACAAATTTTCACTGTGTGTTTTGTAATGTTACAGATCACTAACATTGTGGTTTCCCATTTACAGGTAAACCCATGATGATTGTAGTTGAATACATGGGAAATGCAGTGTTGGACTCCTTCTTGAGGGTAAGGCATCAGATTTATTGGCCTGTTTTTGAGCCAGTTGGCTTCTAAAATGGATTGCATTTGTAACCAAACAGCAGTCCACAGCACTCTTGTGTTCATGAGACACTGTGTGATCCCTCACACTCTTTGAGTTAGTCATTCCCCAGAGGGACCAGATGGATGTGGACTAACACTGCCTAGGGTGGAGGAAAAAGCAGAAAAGAGAATTTCTGGCTTCTCTTACATGACTCATTGACCCAATCTTCCGATATGGAGGCCTCCAAATTAACTTCCGTTGCTGATGCACCTTGGGACCTTGAGGAAGTCCTGACATGCACACATCCATGACACTGAAGTGGAAGGCTCTGATTAATGGTTTTATCATATCCAGATTACTCCGTTATTCCAATGTGGATCAGATGGCCAGAACCTCAGGGACTTGCTGTTTGAGCTACATTTAACCTGGTTTTTATGTAAAGATTTTCATTGGAGATCTAAGACCAGCAAACTGCTAACTAAATCATCTGGAGTGTCCACAGCAATGGTCGCCTCCCAACCCAGCCCCCATTCTGGCAATGTTCACTACCCCTCCCCCGACCGAACAACCCTCCCTCCCCTCCCCCCACCGCTCCCGCCACCGAACACTGTTAACTTTCCCACCCCCACAACCCGGCTGACAATATTACAATTGTAACTTCTGCCCCAACTCCTGACCCGGCAAAGTTCACCTCCTTCCCGAATGGTACTCAACCCCGACGCCATGGGGAGTGCTCAGCCCCATGGATAGTGCTCACCCCACCCCCACAGATAGTCCTCGTCCCCAACCCACTCATGGACACTGTCGGGGGTGAGGGAGGAGGGTGAACACTGTGGGGGATGAGGGAGCAGGTGAACGATCTCAGGGGTTAACGGGGAAGTGAATATTGTTGGAGGTTAAGGGGTGTTGAGCGCTATCAGGAGTGAGAGAGGAGGTGGACATTATTGTGGGTGAGGAGGGGGGAGGATGATAGCTCCATTACAAACTATGTAAATCAGTGAACTGAAGACAGACCCTTAAGGGTCTCAGTTCATGTTGGGCATGACTGTGCTGGAAATACGCTCAACAATTGGCTTCTTGACTCTGTTCCTGAATCCTTGTTGCAGCCGGCACTGGAAGGTGCAAATGTTTCAGTGTAAAATGGCAAATGAGCAGTTTAAATCACAGTCAGTCTCATACGGTACCCTCTTTGACACTGACCAGAAGACGTCGACCATTGTTCAGAGAACTACAATGTTGGAGTAGCATGGGGTCTGTATTGTGAATGTAACCGATCTCTGTTTCCAAATATTATCTCCTCAGCTGTGCGGGCTAGCAGAAGCACTTTGGACCAAACACTGAGCTGTGATTTTCCCAAAATTGCAGTGTTGGATCAGGCAGAAAATGCTGTGTGAAACTTGCCGGCTTCACAGATTCCCGTTCTTGCCCGTTTTAACTGAAATTTCAATGTGCTGGCAGGAATCACACAGCCAGTTGGTGGAGGGGGGGGGGGGGGGCAAAGATCATGCATCTGGAAAGCAGGATTCCCCCCCCCCCACCAAGGAGATAATGCTCCCCCTCCTCCATCCCACGGAGATTGCCCGCCCCCCCCATGGAGATTGGGACACTCCCCCATGGAGATTACCCCCCCCCCCCCCCCCACGGAGATCAGGGGTGAAATTCTCCGGTATCGCGCGATGTCCGCCGATCGGTGCCAAAAACGGCGCAAATCAGTCAGGCATCGCGCCGCCCCAAAGGTGCGGAATCCACCGCATCTTAGGGGGCCAAGCCCTAACCTTGAGGGGCTAGTCCCGCACCGGACTGATTTCCACCCCGCCAGCTGGCGGAAGTGCCCCGCCAGCTGGTGCGGAAATGACATTGCCGGGCGGCGCATGCACGGGAACGTTAGCGGCCGCTCACGGCATCCCCGCACATGCGCTGTGGAGGGAGTCTCTTCCTCCTTCGCCATGGTGGAGACCGTGGCGAAGGCGGAAGGAAAAGAGTGCCCCCACGGCACAGGCCCGCCCGCGGATCGGTGGGCCCCGCTCGCGGGCCAGGCCACCGTGGGGGCACCCCCCGGGGCCAGATCGCCCCGCGCCCCCCCCCCCAGGACCCCGGAGCCCGCCCGCGCCGCCGTGTTCCGCCGGTAAGAGAGGTGGTTTAATCTACGCCGGTGGGACAGGCATTCTAGCAGTGGGACTTCGGCCCATCCGGGCTGGAGAATCGCGGGGGGGGGGGGCCCGCCAACCGACGCGGCGCAATTCCCGCCCCCGCTGAATATCCAGTGCCGGAGAATTCGGCAACCGGCAGGGGCGGGATTCACGCCAGCCCCTGGCGATTCTCCAACCCGGCGGGGGGTCGGAGAAACTCACTCCAGGTCCCTCCCACCCCACCCCACCTCCCCACAGAGATCAGGTCCCTCCGCCCCCCCCCCACAAAAATCGGGCACCTCCCTCCCTCACAGGCATTAGCCCCATACCTTCCCTCACAGGCATATGGTGGCTTCCCCTTCTAATCACTGGCACCACCTGTGGCGCACAAAGACTCCGTGAGACAAACAGAGTGAAGTCGATGAGGCTTTATTAAGCGTGTCTGTTCCCCAGCAGCCCGATAGTAAACTGGCATGCGGGGGAAGGCACCGGCTTCTTATACTTCGCCTTCAGGGCGGAGTATGAGGTTAACGGCCAACCAGGACCCGGGATCTGTCAGCCAATGACATTAGGGCTTCCAGTCCCACATGACCCCCAATACATACTACCACATTCACCCCTTGTCAAAAATGAACCCGGCGGGGTGATGCTTCGTATGGTGGTAAGGGTTTACAATACTGGTCCTGGGAGGAGAGAACAGTTACATGGTAGGACCGTATTGGACAGTATCGTCCTGTTACAACTATTTACAGAGGAGATATGAAAACAAAATGTTCATTGGACAGTCCATCTTTGTTTTACATCGACGCCACGAGTCGGTCGGGCGGTCTGGTCGTCCGTGTCGATCGCCTCGGCCCCGGCGGTGGTGGTGGTGCTTGTACCAGCGTTGTCGCCTCCGGGAACCGCACGGTTTTAGCTGTCGGTGCAAAGGGGAGGGGGGCTGATCCTCCTGGGAAGGGGGCGGTCGCGGGGTGCGGCGGTGGCAGGAAGGGGGGCGGTTGGGTTGATGGTGCCGGGGGGGTGTGCGTGGTGCCGGCGGGCGCCAGATCCCGCAGGGAGACCGTGTCCTGTCGGCCGTCGGGGTACTCCACGTAGGCGTACTGGGGGTTTGCGTGGAGGAGGTGAACCCTTTCGACCAACGGGTCCGCCTTATGTGCCCGCACGTGCTTTCGGAGCAGGATGGGTCCTGGGGCCGCCAGCCAGGTCGGCAGCGACGTTCCAGAGGAGGACCTCCTAGGGAAGACAAGGAGACGCTCGTGAGGCGTTTGATTAGTGCTCGTACATAATAACGACCGGATGGAATGGAGAGCGTCCGGGAGGACCTCCTGCCACCGTGAAACTGGGAGATCCCTGGACCGTAGAGCCAGTAGGACGGCCTTCCAGACCGTGCCGTTCTCCCTTTCTACTTGCCCGTTCCCCCGGGGGTTGTAGCTGGTCGTCCTGCTTGAAGCTATACCCTTGCTGAGCAGGAACTGGCGCAGCTCGTCACTCATGAAAGAGGACCCCCTGTCGCTGTGGACGTATGCGGGGTAACCGAACAGTGTGAATATGCTGTTCAGGGCTTTAATGACTGTGGCCGCGGTCATGTCGGAGCAGGGAATGGCAAAAGGGAAGCGGGAGTATTCGTCCACTACATTAAGGAAATACGCGTTGCGGTCGGTGGAGGGGAGGGGCCCTTTGAAATCGAGACTGAGGCGTTCAAAGGGACGAGAAGCCTTAATCAGGTGCGCTCCATCTGGCCTGAAAAAATGCGGTTTGCATTCTGCGCAGATGTGGCAGTCTCTTGTGACTGTACGGACCTCCTCTAAGGAGTAGGGGAGATTGCGGGACTTGATGAAGTGGTAAAACCGAGTGACCCCCGGGTGACAGAGGTCCTCGTGGAGGGCTTGGAGGCGGTCAATTTGTGCGTTGGCACATGTCCCGCGGGATAGGGCATCAGACGGCTCGTTCAGCTTTCCGGGCCGGTACAAGATCTCATAGTTGAAGGTGGAGAGTTCGATCCTCCACCGCAAGATCTTGTCGTTCTTGATCTTGCCCCGCTGTGCATTATCGAACATGAAGGCAACCGACCGTTGGTCAGTGAGGAGAGTGAATCTCCTGCCGGCCAGGTATATCAGACACGCTTAATAAATTGTGGCGCACAAAGACTCCGTGAGACAAACAGAGTGAAGTCGATGAGGCTTTATTAAGCGTGTCTGTTCCCCAGCAGCCCGATAGTAAACTGGCATGCGGGGGAAGGCACCGGCTTCTTATACTTCGCCTTCAGGGCGGAGTATGAGGTCAACGGCCAACCAGGACCCGGGATCTGTCAGCCAATGACATTAGGGCTTCCAGTCCCACATGACCCCCAATACATACTACCACACCACCCATCTCACCTTCAGTACTACCACCCTTCTCATCACTGGCACCACCCCCACCCCCCTTCACTTGCACCAGGCTTCCTAGCTCCCCCCAACCCAACCGCCAATGCATGCACAGAGCCCCCCCAACAAGTATTGTTCGCCCCCACACACACACATAATGGGAACTTCCACCCTCCCTGCAAATGGTGCTCCCCAGGGTGCAGTACCAGGGCACTGCGTGGCCATGTCCCGCATCACCCAGTGGCTATGCCTCATTGTACGTCCTGACATGGTCATCACGACTGGTTTTCATAGTGATTCATGCCAGCATGACGTCGTGGGTAGCCAGTACCGCATCAAACCCAGTAATATACATATATAGCTACATAGAAGATAGCAGCAGGAGGAGTCCTTTTGGCCCTTCCAGCCTGCTCCGCCATTCATCACGATCATGGCTGATTATCCAACTCAATAGCCTAATCCTGTTTTCTCCCCACAGCCTTTGATCCCATTCTCCCCAAGTGCGATACCAGCCACCTCTTGAATATATTCAAAGTTTTAGCATCAACTACTCTTGTGTGAAGAAATGTCTCCTTATCTCTGTCCGAGATGGTTTACCCTGAATCCTCAGACTGTGGCTCCTGGTTCTGGACACACCCATCATTGGTAGCATCTTCCCTGCATCTACCCTGTCTAGTCCTGTTACAATTTTTCTAAGTCTCTATGAGATCCCCCCCTCATTCTTCTGAACTCCAGCGAGAACAATCCCAACCTAGTGACAGTCATATGACAGTCCCGCCATCCCTGGAATCAGTGGTAAACCTTCGCTGCGCTCCCTCGAGAGCAAGAACATCCTTCCTCATAGTAGACCAAAACTGCACACAGTATTCCAAGTGTGGCCTCACCAAGGTCTTGTTCAATTGCAGCAACATCTCTGCTTCTATCCTCGAAACCTCTTGCAATGAAGACCAACATACCATTAGCCTTCTTTACCGCTTGCTGCACCTGCATACTTACATTCAGTGAATGGTGCACAAGGACACCCAGGTCCCGCTGCACACTCCCCTCTCCTAATTTACAACCATTCAGGTAATAATCTGCCTTCCTGTTTTTACTTCCAAAGTGAATAACCTCACACTTATCCAAATTATACTGCATCTGCCATTGATCTGCCCACTCCCATAACCTGTCCAGATCTTGCTGTAGGATCCCTGCATCCTCGTCACAATTCACCCTCCCACCTAATTTGGTATCATCTGCAAACTTTAAGATGTTACATTTTGTTCCCTCATCCAAATCATTAATATATATTGTGAATAGCTGGGGTCCCTGTGGTACCTCACTAGTTACTGCCTGCCAATTTGAAAAGGACCCATTAATTCCTACTCTGTTTCCTCTCTGCCAACCAGTTTTCTATCCACCTCAATACATTTCCCCCAATCCCATGCGCTTTAATCTTGCACAATAATCTCTTTTGCGGGACTTTGTCAAACGCCTTCTGAAAGTCCAAATATACCAATATAATAGTAATGATATGATAATGTTATAAAAGTTCTAGGGCATGAACCTGAATATGTCACTGGGTAGGGGAGGGGTGTGAGGAAGATCTCAAACTGAGATTTTGCCAGCAGAAATCTTGTTTTTGACTGCTTGCGAGATTTAGCGTCCATTACGGGCACAGTTTGCATAAATCTTGCTGAATTGCCTTGAATATAAAAGATTGAGGAGAGGTCTGATTTGAGGTATTTTAAAATGCTGAAAGTATTGACATGGAAGAGACAATTTCCTCCTGGCGGGAGAAAGGGAAGTAAAGGGACATGATTTAAAATGACATCTGGGCCACTTAGGAGTGAAATTGGGAAGCTTTTTTTTTTTGCACACAAAGAGCAGCAGAAACCTGGAATTCTCTTCCCAAAAGCCAGGTGAATTGGAACTTTCAACATTGTTTGAGAATCATGTTGGGCAACGTTCTCCCCGTGTCTGCGTGGGTTTCCTCCGGGTGCTCCGGTTTCCTCCCACAGTTCAAAGATGTGCAGGTTAGGTGGATTGGCCTTGATAAATTGCCCTTAGGTTGGGTGGGGTTACTGGGTTATGGGGATAGGGTGGAGGTGTGGGCTTAAGTGGGTGCTCTTTCCAAGAGCCGGTGCAGACTCGATGTGCCGAATGGCCTCCTTCTGCACTGTAAATTCTATGATCTATGATTTATGATATCAAGGGACATTGAGTTTATGTGGTTTAAGTGGATTAAAGTACAATCTCATTCATTGGTGGAGTGGCTCAAGGGGCTGAACGGCCTCCTCGTATTCCTATGTTAGCACGATAGCTGGCTACTGGGAGATTGTCACTGTACTGCCTGCGCTCTCTTCATTGAAACATCCCAGGTATTCTGATGAAACAGCTGCAGTGTTGGATTAGGAACCAGTTTGTACAGTGGATGGAGATTTAATCTTCTACCAATCCATGACTGACAACTGCATGTTAAATTTCCCCTCTCTTCATTTTCTTTGTCCTTTATCCCAACTGTGCTAGTTGTTCTCACACTCCATGTCGCCTCATACACTGTTTCACCTGAGCTGAGGCAAGCTGGGAAATGTCGGAAAGCAGACAGATGTGATATCCTCTGATATTTTTTAATTTTCTCCTCATTTCGTAATCCTAGAGTGGTTCTCTTTGGATCATCACGCAATGTTGCTTGACTGCTTCTCATCCCCTTTGGAGCTGTCACCTTGCAGCAAAAATTGCCCAGTGGCTAAAAGTGGCAAGGTCTGTCGATAACTGTGGAGGATGGCCAAGCAACATTTAAATATTCCTTTCCCCTCCTACTGAGGGGAACAGACAGGGGAGAACGGGGAGAAACTATTTTCGCTGGTTAGGGAACCTAGGACCAGGGCATTGTTCCCGTACCAGCCTCCCCGAACAGGCGCCGGAATGTGGCAACTAGGGGCTTTTCACAGTAACTTCATTGAAGCCTACTCGTGACAATGTGATTTTCATTTCATTTCATTTCATTGTTGGAAACGGAGGGCCAAATTCTTCATGAGCGAATTTAGGAAACTTTTCTACACGCACACGGAGATAGATGTTTAAACTCCCTTCCACAAAGAGCATTTGATTCCAGATCAATTACAGTCAACTCTCCTCTTTCACGGTGGTTCTGTTCCCATTAAACCTCGCAACGGGTGATATCTCTAAAGGTGGATAAGTGCGTACGCCGAGATGGTGCATGTGCAGTGCACACATTCTACTTGGGATAGGTCAGAGTTTAGCAATCAAACAGTTTAACGTAGAGTCTAAATCATGGATGAGTAACATTTTGGGGCCACAAACCACAATTTGGTGTGCATACATACTCACATGGATAAACAAATGCATGATAGAGGGGGTCGCAAATGACGGGAGTTGGTCGTATTAATTTTAAATCTGAGATTGATAGATTTTTGTTCTCCGTCTTCCTGTCCTGCTGGATCAGCTGAATGTTAAAGATCAAATGGCACTATTCTGGAAAGAGCAGGAAACTTCCATGCATACACATCCACATTCTTCCGTTAAGCCATACCACCAAAAATACATGGCCATTCAACTCATTGCATTTCTATTCACTTGGTCTTGGGCTGTGCGCTTTGACAGCAAGGCCACATTTATGATCCACTTCAAGATGCACTGCAGAGGGGGCAGGTATTCTTCTCAAATCACTGTGATTATATGGTGAAGGTGCTGCCCTGATGCCATTGAGTAAAGAATCCCAAGATTCTGATCCAGTGATGATTGTTGCTGTATGTCCAAGATGGGGTGGTGTAATAATAATATTAATAATCTTTATTGGTGTCACAAGTAGGCATACAGTAACACTGCAATGAAGTCACTGTTAAAATCCCCGAGTCGCCACACTCCGGCGCCTGTTCGGGTACACTGAGGGAGAATTCAGACCCAAGCCAGGTTTCGAACCTAGGTGCCTGCCACTGTGAAGCAAATGTGCTAACCACTGTGCTACCGTACCGAATGTGGCTTGGAAGGAAATCTGGAGGGAGGTTTCTTATCAACCTTGCTGTGTGTTAAAAATAACTGCTGCTTTTGCCGAGAGATGGTTGGAATTAATCCATTTTTATGTGAAATGCTTTCAAGTGTCCTGATAGATATCCTAACATGCCACGTGAATGCAATCTACTTTTTCCTTTCTATGGATGTAAGACTATCTCAGTGTTTATGGAGAGAGTAAAATCCCTCTACGAAGAGATCACATGACCATTACACGTCTCACAACTGCTAAAGATCCTGGGATACTCTCCCCATAAACCTCCGTGTTAAAAGCAAAAACAGTAAAAGCAAGACAAGCTCTGAAATTACTGCTAATATCCAAAAACCTGTAATCCTTAGGCAGGACAATGACAATCCAGAATGTGAGTCATCTTCAGAAAACAGCAGAATTGGTCATAAGAATTTGAAAGCATTGCAAACACATTTATTACTCGAAAGGCCTCTACTGTCAGATTAGTTTCCAAGAATATCATGTGAGAGTATCTTTAAGAAATGGATGATTAAGCAATGTACCTTTAAGAAAACAGTGATGTCAGAGAGTGGGTGGAGCTGAGCTCAGTTCAGCCATTTTGAAGTTTCAGTTTTGAGGAAAAGAGCTTGGTGTGTGTCTGTGTTTGCAGTGAGCTGGATCTGCTGTGATTCCTGCCACGAAAGACTATCTCTGGATCATTTGGGTGATTTAAACTCATAATAGTAAAGCCTTTAACCTGATGTGTTTCTGTTTAAAGGTGTTAAGTATCATGGATGTTGAAAGGAATAACTGAAGGATTATTTAATGTTGTAATATTTTCAGGGTTATCTTTGAAGTAAGGGGTGTTAAGAGATCCAATGTTTATTTAAGAGGTTAAGTTGAGCTCATGGAATAAACATTGTTTTGTGTTTAAAAACCCACGTGTCCATAATTGTAATCCCACACCTAGGGAACAAGCCGTGTGCTCAGAAAAGCAACAAATACATTAAAGGGGGAGGTTGGTTGAACTCCATGATACATTTTGGGGTTCTGAAAACACCTCACCCATAACAAGAAGCAAACTGAAGTAATCAGCTTTAGGCCACAAAGGACCATAATCACCTCTCTCCATTAGAGAGAGACAATTGGTTATATATAGCTTGAAGGATAATATTCGGATGGCGGCAGTCTCTTCGTCCCAAGGAGGGGTTTCTGACTAGAGGTGCTGAAGAAGTGGATTAGCGTCCTCCCTGTAATCTCAGGGTTCATTCAGTCAGAGGTCTGGAACAGATGGGTAGGTTCCATTCTCTACAAGGGGCCTTTGTTAATGTTTCAACCAGGTTCAAAATATCTACTCATAAAATCCTCAAATGAATGGAATAAATTGGAGATCAGATCAAACCTGAATCCTTAGTGGTCTGAAGAGATTCTGTTCTCTAATTTTGTTCCACCATGTCATAGAGATAATAATTCAGGTCAAGATCAATTTGTAAGTAATGGAGTGTGCATGGTGGCTGTGATCTGCTGCCCTGTTTCTGGTATACTAATGGCTTTATCCACTTAAATAATGTTTTGAAATGATTGATTGTTTCTGCAGAAGCACGAGGGCCAGTTCACAGTTATTCAACTGATTGGGATGCTGTGCGGAATAGCGTCTGGGATGAAGTATCTCTCCGAGATGGGTTACATACATAAAATCCTGGCGGCCCACAAAATCCTGGTCAACAGCAATTTGGTGTGCAAAGTGGCAGGTTTCAGGCAAGCACATGAAGAGAAGGTGGACTCTGTGTTCACAACTATGGTGAGTGGAATAAAGCACCAAAGAGCTGACCAGCAAGTAAAGACACCTTGATGTTCATGATTGGGGCACCCACATCAGTAATGGTCTCTTTGCACCTCGATGCGGGGCCCCATCTGAAAGCACAGTAATTGAAATTATGATTGCAACAGAAAAGCAATCTCCACATAAGTAGGAACATTTCATGCTATTTCTAAAAAAAGAATCCCATTTTTATAGTAAGTCTGCTGTTCCAATCCTGTATCATCCCAGAAGTTACTTTTCAATACATATGCCTGAATTTTCATCCTCGAGGAAGGCAGGGGAGTTGGGAAAATCAGTGGCTCGGCCCACTCACCTCAGGAGAAAGTGCCAATAAAGGTGGGATTTTAATTTCCAGGGGACAAGTGCAGGCTGGTGTCAGGCCAGCTGAGCTGGGAAGGAGGTCAGAGGCAGAAGCAAATGCTGCAGGGTGTGGAGACGGGTTGTTTAAAAGGCCCACTTTGGTGCTGTGTGATTTCATCACAGTTAAAATAAAAATGCAAAGTACCTCCAAACTTGAACCCTCTCACACTGTTCATGGCCCTTCTTGAACTCAATGTCAATCTATGTCCCTCTACCAACCTCCCATGATCCCTCTTACTCCCAGGCCAAGTTATGGCATTCCGCTCATCCTGCATGCCCCCAATTCCACGCTATGCCCCATCACCCATGACAACACCCCCATGGCTTCTCAAGTCCCCAATGGCATGCCACACCATTTGCATGCCCATTGATCCGTGCTGTACAATGTATAAAATAAATGAGCCCCTGTAGTGACAGTAGTTTGGAGAAAAAGTTTTTTTTTAAAGTCATTCATTTATTAATTACTTTCCACTCATTATTTATGCATGGCTGAAAGCCCAGCAATCCATTAGTCTTGTTGAAACAGCTGCACCCCAGATAAATTATTTCTTGAATCTGGCTCTCTGGTCTCTGCAGTCAATTTTGCAATCTTTATTTACACAAGGTTAAATGGTTTCAAGGGTTTGTGGGTTCTGTTCTGGATACATGGGGCTAAATGAGCAGCTATGAAGAATACATTTGAGACTTCTTAACTTGTATCAACAATGAACTTTGTAATCTGCTATGCAGCTGTCAAGCAGAGCAGTTCAAAGTGTCCAGGCTGTATCTGCTGCCCATACAGGCTAAAAATGGACATCCCCTCTTGTGAAATTGACATTCTCTGTCAGTCAGAGGACTTCAAAGAGGTCTTCTCACACCTGTAGCTTCTGAGAGGGTGAAAAGAGAATCCCTTCTGCAGAATGGAGTATTGTTTCGTTTTGGAAGCCTTCCAGGTGCCCAGGGGGCATGGAGATTAAAATGACCAGCCCACTTCAACTGTACACAAACAAGAATAAAGATTTTGATCAGAAAGATGCCTGAAATAGAATCATAGAATCATAGAATTCACAGTGCAGAAAGAGGCCATTCAGCCCCTCGAGTCTGTACCGGCCCTTGGAAAGAGCACCCTGCTTAAGCCCATGCCTCCACCCTATCCCCGTAACCCCACCTAAACGTTTTGGACACCATGGGCAATTTATCATGGCCAATCCACCTAACGTGCACATCTTTGGACTGTGGGAGGAAACCGGAGCACCCAGAGGAAATCCACACAGACATAGGGAGAATGTGCAGACTCCGCACAGACAGTGAACCAAGCCGGGAGTCGAACCTGGGACTCTGGAGCTGTGAAGCAACTGTGCTAACCACTGTCCTTCTGTGCCAAGAGTGATCTTTGGGTTTCCCAAGATTAAAGGTGCAGTCCAGCCACGCGACCCTTATCCTGGGGGAGAGTGCCGAGGCCACCCAAACCCTAGAACCCATAGGCACCCTCCCTCTCCAGCCTGACAGCAGGAGAGGGGCATAGGGACACTGGTATTACACTTGTCAGGACCTGCACCAACGCTCACCCGATGCAGTTCCTGCTGGGAGCGGGGGTGGCGGGGGGGGGGGGGCGGGTGTGGCGGCAGGGTGACTCCTTGGAGGTCGCTGCATTCTACTTTAATCTTGCTAATGTAATTAAAATGAATTCAAATGTGGTGTGATCAGATTCTCGCCCTTTCTGGGTGAGATCCTAATCATGCCACATGGAGCAGGCCAGTGAGAATGGGAAACTGTGTGGCACCCGGCGCGAATCCCATTTTCAGGTTCTCCTGATAGAGTGGGATTGGTGCCGGACGCAGCACAGCCAGAGAATCACCCCCAAGGGCTCCTCATGCACACGAGGGCTCACAATTCATCTGAGGGGCCATGAAGGATGACGCTTTCAAAACTTAGCCCAACCCCATGAAAAGTGTGGAGGAGTGGGAAATGCTTGTCTCCACAGTGGAGCCAGCCGGGTCGGCAGTGTCAGGTATGGCCTTTTGGCAGGAAACTAGCCGGCACCCTTTAAAAGCATTCTTGAAATCAGACAGCCCAGGAATCGGGTTGGGAATTTCAGATTCGGGACCCGCAACCATTTTGAAAGGGTTCCCATGTCATCCCAATGCGGTGAAAACTCAACACAATGTTCTGTAGTAAGCCAAAAATTAGCCTGTCATCGAACCAGCAGCCCTCTTCTGCTCATTTTTCCTGACACCCTCTTGTTTTTGCTTTCCATGTGTTTGCTTCCCTCGGCCTATGAGTAGAGGACAGGCAGTTTGGTGACTGGTCTAGTTTGGTAGATGAAGATTGGGCTGAGTTTTTATTGAGTTGGGATGACTTGGTAGCCCTTTAAAAATGGTGGTGCATCCCCATTCAAGGACTCCTGACTCCATTCCCTTGCTTTCCCTCTCTCGCCCTCTTTTGCACTCTTCTTGTGCTCTTTCTCACTTTTTCTCCTTCCCGCTCTCTTTGTCTTACTCACTCCCCTTCTCCCTTGACTTTCACACTCCTATCATGCTTTTCCCCCTCTTATCTCCCTTCCCCATATGCTCTCTCATTCTACAATGATGATGTGTCGGATTGTATAGAAATCCTATGTTGTTTTTTATTTGTCAGATATTTGCGCTGAATTGTAAGAACAATGACATCTGTTATGTAATGTGAATATTAAATTGCATTTCTTAGCTTCATGGTGACTTTATGGCATAAAGGTATGAGTTCAAACAGCTTTAGGTGCGCATCAGGACGAGTAATATATAAATCCCTAATTTTTTCCTGAAATCAATTATTGTGAATCGAAGGAAAGATTCACCTACTCTGTGTTAACCATGTTATTTAAAAAATATTTATTATAAGTTGACTGACGTGGAGGAAGCGGAGGTGTGGGTGTGGATCAATCTGTAAGGAGGTATCTCATAGGATGCCTTGGGGGGATCGGTGCTGGGGCTATTGCAGTTTGCAATATTAATTAACTTAGAAATGATGAAAGGAATGCCAAGACTCAGAGCGTTCAGATAAACCAAACTGGGAGGGATCGCAGGATGCAGGAAGCAGGTTGTGCAAATATTGAGCCGGATGGATCCCAATCAAAAAAGCGCTGATGTCACTTTGTCTGGACAAATGCAAACTGATGAGATGTGGAGAAGATAATAAAGCAAGCTAAATGGTCTTATTCAACAGGAGAGGGAATTGGAGGATCTGGCAATCGATCATTGGTGGAACCAGCAAAGAATACAACAGCAATAAGGAGAGCAAATAGGATTTAGAGTGTATAGCAAAGAAAGAGAGTCGTAAAGCTATAGTCATGCTGGAGTTTGTACTAAGTGCTGCTCCGGCCCCACTTGAAGCCCTGTATACAATTCAGGTCACTATTATCAGAATGACATGCAGATATTGGAGAGAGCACAGGGAAGCACAGCCAATTTGATGGGACCATTGAAGCAGGAATAGGATATTCAGTCACTTGAGTCTCTTGTGCCATTCATTTACATAATGGCTGAGCTTATACCTCCTTATCGTGTGTCTCAATCATGGGTGGGGAGTCAATTAGCTAAGTTGGTTAGACGGCTGGTTTGTGATGCAGAGTGATGCCAACAGCACGGGTTCATTTCCCATACCTGCTGAGGTTATTCATGAAGCCTTCTCAACCTTGCTCCTCCCCTGAGGTATGGTGACCCTTGGGTTAGATGATCACTAGTCAGCTCTCTCTCTCAAAGGGGAGAGCAGCCTATGGTCCTTTGGCACCAAGGCAACTTTCACTTTCATCTAAATCCGACGCGTTCTTCAGTATTTGTGCAAGCTGCTCCCAGTAGATTTCAATCCCTGCCCCAGTTTGGTTTCATCTGAAATCTAACTCCCGAAGAGTTCACCTGACCTCCAGAATCTAAGCCTTTAATTTTGCTGAGAGGATGTTTCTCGAACGAGGAGACTCAGCTTAAAAATAAGGGGATCTCTCATTTATGACTGAGATGAGAAATGTTTTCTCAGGGGGGGTGGAATGGGTCTGCCTGGAGTTTGCACTTTCTCCCGTGTCTGTGTAGGTTTTCCGGATGCTCCGGTTTCCTCCCACAGTCCAAAAATGTGCAGGTTAGGTGGATTGGCCACATAAAATTTCCCCTTAGCGACCAAAGGTTAGGCGGGGTTACTAGGTTACAGGGATAGGGTGAAGCGGGGGATAAGTAGGGCGCTCTTTCAAGGGCTGGTGTAGACTTGATGGGATGAATGGCCTTCTTCTGCACTGTAAATTCTACGATAACCGTTGGAATTCTGTTCCTCAGATGGACAGTGGGATCTGGGTCAATGAATATATTCAGGGCTGAGTTAGACTGATTTTGGATTGACAAGGGATTTGTAGTACTCCAGGAGACATGAAGATAAAGATTAAATCAAATTTATTTTAACTCAAAAGTAAAGCCGCAGCTGTGGCATTCAACACTAGTGTCCCAACCCGGGACGGACAGGAACTCCCAGTCTGGGTCTGAAATGGTATATAAAAGGCTCAATTACGAGTTCTAGCTGGATGGGCCGCTGCCTGTTATCATGGGAACCCGTACTCCATGACCCCTGCAGGGGATCAGTGAGTGATCCCTCATGATCCTCATGGGGGTCATCACAGGGGTCAAGGGTTATGAGTGGGAGAAGAGGGACAGCCAGGTAGGTAAGTTGAAGCCAGAATCCGATCTGCCATAATCTTATCGAATGGCAGAGCGTTCTCCTGCTCCAAATTCTTGTGTTCTTAAATTGAAGATTGAGCTCCCTTGTTCTGGAATTCCTCCCCACCAGTGGAAATAGTTAATCCCTTTTCCACTTTTTGTTTAGAGGTCCCTCCATATGATCTTCCTGCTAAGCAAGTGACTAGTAATTGCCGACCATATCAAATCTAATATTTTAAACACCCCAATTAGATCAACCTTCAACTTTCTATAGCAAAGGGAAAATGAGTCTTGTGTTAGAAGGCCCTGTTGTTAAATCAGCTTTCTCTGTGCTGGTTAGACTTAAAATTACACCAAAGATTGCACATTCCACAGCTGGATTAACGGATCACTTAATATTTAATGGCTCATTACCCGCTTAAGCAGTATTAAAGGACCATTTGGTTGAAGATTGGCTGCTAATTTTTCACTGCTACTAACAAATGTCCATTCTTACAAATCATTTGGTTTAAACGCAAGTGCTCCTGTGATTCATTAATTAGCGGTTGAAAAAAACCATCCTTTTATCCTGTTTTTTGCAGTCAAGTGAATTTTCAGCCCAGAGAAATCAGCCCAAGCAGACAAGCATTCCTGCTTTAAGCTCTTAGTGTCTTAGTGACACAAACTCCGACGAAAAATCCCTTTTATTGCCTGAAATGCATGTGGACTGCAGATTTCTTCAAAGCAGCAGAAAGTGGAAACTGCAGCTTTACATCCAGAATATTTAATCCAGCACCAGTTAGCTCCTTTCTTAAAATTGGAACGTGTCCCTGCTTCTAGTTTCCCACACTTATCAAAAATTGTTTTACATTTTATATTTGGGACGGCGCAGTGACACAGTGGTTAACACTGCTGCCTCACAGCTCCAAGAACCCAGGTTGTATTCTGACTTTGGGTGACTGTGTGGAGTTTGCACATTCTCCCCATGTCTGTGTGAATTTCCTATGGATACTCCGGGTTGGCCATGCTAGATTGCCCCATAGTGTCCAAAGTTTAGGTGGGGTTATAGGGATAGGGCAGGGGATTGGGCCTGGGTGGGGTGCTCTGGCGGAGGGTCGGTGCAGACTCCATGGGCTAAATAGCCTCCTTTTGTACTGTAAGGATTCTGTGATTTCAATCAATTAATACTGCATAGCTGGATGGTGCTCAGTCGAATTACTATTATTGAAGCACTGATGCTCATTCTGCTATGACCTTTAATGTGGCTGTGGATGTTTTTGACACTGTTTTGAAAGAGCAGAGCCAGATGCTTTGGTAAACACTTTATGAATGAGCCAAGCATTGTTTAAGTTTTACCTCATTGACGTTGCAGTGCCAAGCACTGCAGCACAATATACTAAATGCATAAAAGCGACAACCTCAACATACCACTTCTTCTCATGAAAATTATTTTTATTTACCATTCTTATTTATTTATTTGACAAACGTGGCAGAACGAGCATTGGTGTTTTATTGTCGGTAATACTCCAGAACATCTTTTGTCTCCTGAGTCAAAAGGTTGTGGGTTCAAGTCAAAAATCTATGCTGATACCCCAGTGCAGTCCTAAGGGAGTGCTGTGCCTTCAGAGGTGCTGTCGTCTGGTGAGACCTTTATACCAAGGCAATGTCTGCTCTCTCAGACCAATGTAAATGATTCCATGGCACTATTTCACCCTGGCATTTTAGCCAAAAATTGACCACCCCCACCCCACCCCACCCTGGGGGGAACAATTCTCTCTATTTACCTTCTCATATTCTTTCATCATCTCAATTGGATCATGCCTAGGTCTCTATATTCAAAGGAATAGACACTGTCAATGCAATTTGTTCTCATTATTGAACCTTAACAGAAGCTTTTTGAACCTTATTAGTTTCAGTGTCATGCTGCATAGCACCCGCTCAAAAATTCATATATCCTTTCTGAGGATGGGACGCCGTAGTGAATACAGTATTCGGTGTCAAACAGGTCAAAAATAAAATTAGAGATGTACAAATCTGACCATGGAGTCAAAATAAAGTAGAATTCAAAATGGGGTAAATATCCTCCCTCTTGCATTATTTGCTTTTCCTCGCATATAAACTGCGAAAAAAAATCTCAAAGGGCAAACCTTGGTGCAAGGTCGGCCATGTGCTTTATGGTGAAAGATTCCAGCCGTGTAAACTCTGAGCCCCATCTGCCAACTCTCTCTGAAACAGGGCGGGAAGGCCACGGTCCTGTGGGCAGCTCCAGAAGCCATCCAGTACCACAGATACAGCACGGCCAGTGACGTGTGGAGTTTCGGGATAGTCATGTGGGAGGTGATGTCCTACGGAGAACGGCCTTATTGGGACATGTCCAATCAAGACGTGAGTTGCATAGTTCGACCCTGAATGTGTAATTGCCATTCGATCTCAGGCGAGATTTCAGCGAGATGGCTGCTAATGAATTTTTGACCTCACCCTGAGGACAGGTTGATGCAATTTATTGTCGTTTATAGATCTACATGTTATACTTGATTGCCTGTAGAGTAATTCGATTTCCTGATACAATCTTCTTCCAGCTAAGTGTGTAATTAGCAACTGGATATTATTGTTATGGAATATTCAGATGTATAATTTTGTCAGATAGAATTTTGCACAAAGGGACCATTTAATATTTTAGTAGCAGGAGAATTGTGGAATGATTGTAAATCTGGCACAGATTCAACTCCACGTACAGCTGAATGTAAATTTTCACAACCTTTGGGCCTCCATCTTAAAATAATGTCTCTGTCGCCCTGTGTTGCCTTTGCAGGTGATAAAAGCAGTCGAAGAAGGCTTTCGCCTCTCTGCTCCCATGAACTGCCCGTCCAGGCTCCACCAGCTCATGCTGGAGTGTTGGCAGAAGGATCGCAATGACAGGCCCAAATTTGCACAGATCTTGAGCATCCTTAGCAAGATGGGGTGCAATCCTGACAGCTTGAAGGCCATCCCCAACGGCTGCCTCAGGTAAATGCTAACCAGAGCCTTACGCACTTAGCCTGAGCTTGTGCCTAAGCGATCGAATTGGACCTTGGGCTGGTGGTACAACGGTTCACAGTGCTTTATTTATGGACTGTTTTATGAGAGATGATGGAACTGCTGCATGCAGATTTCACCATTAAAGTCCCCTTGCGATTCTCTAATCATCCATCTGCTCTGTTTTAATAGCATCCAACTTGATATTTGTGGATGTAACATCTGTCTCGGGTAGTAATGCATTAACTATATTTTAAATGTAAATGACTTTAGAATGAACACACTAGCTCCCATTCGACTTTATGCTTAGAAATCTGAAACATAAATATAAGAGAAACTACTTTGTATACATTTGTGTTCCTTAATCCTTTGAGCTCCTTTGACTGATCTTGCTACCAAGGTTTTCATCTAGCCCAGACAGACAAAGGGTTTTGTCCTAATTAATTGCTGTGGAACGAGTTTGGGTGGTGTTCGGAGAGTCTCCCAACACAGTGCCTTATAAGTGCAAGTTAAACAGCACTGAATGTCGCATTCTTGAGCACAGAACATCACTCGTTCAGAGCCTCAGTCAGACAAGCCACAAGGACATTGGGGAAATGAGTCAGAGTTCGATATGAATGAGAAGCATTTGGAGTTCTCCTCGATAATGTTTTTAAAAACTCTTTAATGAAGAGGTTGGAGGTTTTTTTTTTAACCTGACATCAGATCCACACTCAGCCTGATCTGAGACTGCTTAATAGGATATGTCATCCAGACCTTAAGCTGACGTGTAGTTGATTTGACTTCACACCAACAACGAGTAACTAAAAGTGAAAGAATGGTCTCTGCAGGACCATAGAGGGTGGTAGCAAAGTGGTATTGCACTGGACTAGTATTCGTGAGACCCAGAGTAATGCTCTGGGGACCTGGGTTCGAATCCCACCATGGCAAATGGTAAAATTTGAATTCAATAAAAATCTGGAATTGAAGTCGAATTGCTAATTGTGTTAAAAACCCATCTGGTTGTCCTTTAGAGAAGGTAATCTGCTGTCCTTACCTGGTCTGACTGACATGTGACTCCAAACCGACGATGTGGTTGGCTCTTAAACTCCCTCTGAACAAGGGCAATTAGGAATAGGCAATAAATGCTGGCCTAGCTAGCGATGCCCACATCCCAAGAACGAGTAAAAAGAAAAGCTGATGCACATACCTTAACAGATTAAAACTTTAATCAGTGGAAACAGTTTCATATCTAAAATGTATTCCAGCTCGAAGAAATCCCACAGTGTAGCTGGCCAATACAGTGTTCATCGGCTGTACAGATTCAGCAAACAGGACTTTGCCCTCGCTGACCCTGTGGAAGCGGGAATGCCAACCCCCACTCACAGCAGGGCATCTCTCCTCCCCTCCCTCACCCCCAATCTGGTGTGCTATCTGGATCTCTCTTCCTCTCTACTCCCCACCTCTCCCCTTCCTTCCTTATCTTTGTCTTTGGTAGTGAATGAAAAACTCTCACGTTGTGTAGATGAGTAGAATATTTTTGGTGGGATGTAATTAGGGAGCAAATTGTACTTGGGGCAAATGCTTGAGTCACTTTTTTTTTCTTTTTAATAAATTTAGAGTACCCATTTTTTTTTTCAATTAACGGGCAATTAAGCATGGCCAATCCACCTACCCTGCACATCTTTTAGGTTGTGGGTGGTGGGTTGACCCACACAGACAGGGGGAGAATGTATAAACTCCACACGGACAGTGACCCAGGACCAGGATCGAACCTGGGACCTCGGCGCCGTGAAGCAGTAGTGCTAAACACTGCGCAGCCGTGCTGCCCAAATGCTTGAGTAACTTGATTGTTTGTTTTCTACTTCCATTATTCACCAATTAAATTGAAACACAGAACTTAATGCGGAAAAGAAATTGACTTTGTGGCTCAAAAAAATGACACAACATGCAGACACCAGAAATGATGTTGTAATGATATAAAGTGAGACAATGTCTTTTTACTCTCCCATCACCATGGTGACATTGCAGATATTGTTGACTGTAATAATCCACTTGGTTGATGATGAGGTTACAAGTGGACTATAGATTGCGACATAACCTCATGAAAAATAGGAGCTGAGGTAGGCCATTTGGCCCATCCAGCCTGCTCCGCCATTCAGTAAGATCAAGGCTGATCAGATGGTGGCCTTAAGTCCACTTTCCCACCTGCCACCCATAACCCTTGACTCTCTTGTAGATCAAAAAGACATCTTATTCAGCCAGCTTCCACCGCTCCAAGGAGTAATCACCCTCTGAAAGAGTAAATTCCTCCTCATCGCCCTCTTAAGTGGGAGATCCCTCGGGTGGGATTCTCCGTCGGATGAGGCCTGAATCGGGAAACGCGATCGGATGGAGTATCAAGCGTCAAGCGAAGATTGAGGCTGGTGCCAGGCGCCCAATGGAATGCCATGCTCCGGTGCATTGACAGTGGCGTAAATGCATTCTAAGGCGTGCGTACAGTAAACATCATTGGCATATCATTAACAGGCTCGCCCCAATATTCTCCGTGGCTCCCACAATGCTCCGCCACTACCAAGAAGAATTACCTACAGCGAGGTTCACTTCTGATTTTAAAAATCAGGAAACAGGTATGCAGTGGCTGCTGAGGGAGAGAGTGGGTTAGGTCATGTTCCACGAGGCGCGAGCGTGGGCTGTCGGGCCTGCCGCTGGCATGGCTGAGGTGGGGGGATCTGCCACGGCTGGGGGGACTAGCAGGGGGTGAGCAAGGGATGGGCAGTGGTGTTGGAGTGATGCCTGGGACTGGGGTGTCCAGGCAGACTGCTATTGCCGTGGCCTGCAAGGTAGGTGTACCACACTGACCGCCCACTGTGGCTCATGTTGCGTAGAGCGACACCGGCAATATAGGTGAACCCACCCCCGCACCTTCACCCCACCAATCCCCCCTCTACCCTCAACCCCTCCCCCCACCCTACTAACCCCTCCCTATCATGCGGCCCACCCAAGTGGCCACTCCTGTAGGGGCCACTGGACAAGGGCCGCAGAGCATATAGCTGGCATGGGTAGCACCAGCCACTGGTACCCCTGCCGACAGGGATGGGTGCCAGGGCCAGTGGCTACCCTCGATGCTGGGCACCTACAAGGCCAGGAGTGTGGTGCGGAGTGAAGACTGCTGGGGGAATGGCCGTGGATGAGTGTGGAGATCGGAGAAGAGGGAGGGGGACATGAAGGGGCAGGGGTTGCAGTGCAGGCCGGGGCCACCGTGTAGCCCATGGTGCACAAGGGTCTGCACCATGCTAACATGTCTGCCTTTCATCCCCTGCTGACAATGGATATCAGAATCCAAACAGGAATGATGGCTATCATTCAATCCGCCATAGCCCTGGGGAGGCACTGAGGCTGCACGAGCAGGAGCTGCTCGGGGTGGACCCTGCAGCAGCGGAGCCTGCCCCAGAGGAGCAGGAGACAGCTGGTGAGGACGGAGAGCCTGCTGTCCAACAGGCCGAGGAGGAGGTGGGAAGGACGCACCACATTAGGCCTCATGTGTACCGGCAGCGCCTGTCATTCGAGGACCTGCCAGCTAGGGCGTGTTGTCAAAGATTTCAGCTGAGCATGGGGTCCGTACAGCAGATCTGCTGGATTATGACGCACCCAGAAATGCGGGGGAGTATGGGGGAGGACTCACGCTTCCGGTGGCCGTCAAGGTGAACCTTTTCCTTCCAGGCACCGAATAGTATCCTGCCTGGGATCTCACAGACCTCGTCGCACAGGTGAATCAGGGAGGCCCTATATGCCCACTCGACACAATATATCAGCTTCAATGTGGACCGAATCCACCAGGATGCTTAGGAAGCGGGGTTTGCCACCACCGTCGTTCTCCCCCAGGTCCAGTGGGTGATCAACGGGGCGACATGCATCCCACGAGCACCAACACATGAGGGGGTGGTCTTCACAAACCTAAAGGGGTTCCACTCAATGAACGTGCAGCTGGAGTGCGACCATGGGATGTGCATAATACATGTCTGCGGATGACACCCAGGCAGTGTGCACGACGCCTACATCCTGGCACACTCGATGGTTGTCGACACCTTCGAGGTGGTCGCCCGGGTGAGGGGTTGGCTCCTGTGCAATAGGGGTTATCCACTGCAGTTATAGGTGATAACGCCTATCTGGAGGCCACAGACCGAGGCGGAGAGCCACTACAACGATGCCCATGCCTCAACCAGGGCTTTGATCGAGCAGTGAATGGTCATCCTGCAGGTGTGGTTCAGTTGCCCGGACTGATCTGGAGGGTCCCTCCAGCATAGCACGAGGAGAATCTCCCACAAGTAGCCTACTGCCTCCTCCACAGCATCGCGCAGCAGAGAAGAGACTTGCTGGAGGAGGGGGGGGGGTGAACAGCTGGCCTCGCCCGATGAGGAGGATGCAGGGAAGGGCCAGGATAGGCAGAACATGGGGCACGGGCAGACACAGGGGGCCACACAGCGCACATGGCACGCTCTAATCACCTCCAGGTTTGTTCGCCTAGGAGGCCTGGCTGGCGACGGCATGAAAATCCCGTCCTATCCCCACAACCCACCCTATCCCTAGCCGACCACCCCCTCCTATGTCCACGCTCCCTGCACCGACCCCCCTTGCACATTGAGATACCCTCAATTACGACTCGAGTGAGAAGTTTGATAATTCAAAGGCTTTAATTAGCAGAGAACCAGACAGCTGCCGCGAAGTGTGCTCACTGAACATTATCGTATATACGGTTCCCTGGGGGGCTTAGCCAGAGGCGGAGTCCCCCAGGGTTCCAAACCCGGTCTTAAAGAGATCATCACATTAAAGGTACAGTTATACAGTTATCATTCATCACATTCACCCCGTTTTTCAAAAACGCATAGTCTGTCGGGGGTGAAGTGGAATTACATGTTCAGTCTTTGGGTGGTCTGATTGTCCGTGTTGACCTTCTCAGCTCAGGTGGTGCGGCGGGTACGGTCGTCCTCGGTGGGGGTATATCCGGGAGCACGGTTGTCTGAGCCTTTGCCTGTGTTGGAGCAGAGGGGTTATCCGGGGTGACTAGGGTGATTGGTGCCGGCGCCGGCTGGGGGGAAGGGGGCACTATGGGAGGGGCGCTGTCGGAGTTGGCAGCCAGTGAGGGGAGGGGAGCGTTGGTAGAAGGGGGGCATCGGTGGGAGAGCCAGCGGGTGCCTGGTCTCGCACGGAAACTGTGTCTTGCCTGCCGTCGAGGTGCTTGGCGTAGGCGTATTGAGGGTTTGCGTGTAGCAGTTGGACCCTCTCGACTAGTGGGTCTGTCTTATGGCTCCTCACGTGCCTCCGGAGTAGAACCGGTCCCGGAGTCATCAACCAACGTGGAAGCGAGACCCCAGAGAGGGCTCGTTCGTGGCCGTGCAGAGGAGCGACCTAATGGAGTATAGGGCATCGGGCAGGACCTCCTGCCAGTGGGCGGTTGGGAGATTTCTTGACCGTAGGGCTAGAAGGACAGCCTTCCAAACTGTCGCGTTCTCTCTCTCCACCTGCCCGTTTCCACGCAGGTTATAGCTGTTTTTTCTGCTCGAGGCGATGCCCTTGTTGAGCAGATATTGACGCAGCTCATCGCTCATGAACGATGTACTCCGGTCGCTGTGTATAAGCGGGGAAACCAAACAGGGTGAAGATGCTGTGCAGTGCCTTGATTATGGAGGCCGAGGTCATATTGGGGCAGGGGACAGCGAATGGGAACCGGGAGAATTCATCGATGACCGTGAGGAAATAAACGTTGCGGTTGGTGGGCCCTTTGAAGTCCACGCTTAGTCGCTCAAAGGGCCCAGAGGCCTTTACCAGGTCGGGAGAAGTGCGGTTTGCACTCCGCACAGATCTGGCAAGCCTTGGTCATGGCCTTGACCTCCTCGGTGGAGTAAGGTAGGTTTCGGGACTTGATGAAGTGAGCAAGCCGGGTGACCCCCGGGTGACAGAGGTCTTTCTGCGCGTTGGCGCACGTGACGCGGGACAGGGCATCTGGGGACTCGTTGAGCTTCCCCGGACGACATATAATATCGTACGTATAGGTGGAGAGTTCTATCCTCCACCTCAGAATTTTATCATTCTTTATTTTGTGCGTTGTGCGTTATCGAACATAAAGGCGACCGACCATTGGTCGGTGATGAGGGCGAACCTCCTACCTGCTAGGCAGTGCCTCCAGTGCCGCACGGCCTCCACTATGGCTTGTGCCTCCTTCTCAATTGCAGAGTGCCAGATTTCCGAGGAGGTGAGGGTTCGGGAGAAAAACGCTACTGGTCTGCCCGCCTGGTTGAGGGCAGCAGCCAGGGCGACGTCTGATGCATCGTTTCCTACTTGGAAGGGGATGGTTTCGTCCACCGCGTGCATGGTGGCCTTGATGATATCGGACTTGATACGACTGAAGGCTGACTGAGCCTCAACCGTCAGGGGAAAAACCGTGGTTTTAATGAGTGGTCGGGCTTTGTCCGCATATCTGGGGACCCACTGGGCGTAATAGGAAAAGAGCCCCACGCACCGTTTGAGTGCCTTGAGGCTACTCAGGAGGGGAAGTTCCTTAAGGGGGTGCATGTGGTCGGGGTCTGGGCCTAGGACCCCGTTTTCCACGACGTTACTGCCTTATCATCATGTAAGGTGATGTCCCCTTTAAGACCGGGCTTGGAACCTTGGGGACTCCGTCTCTGGCTCCGCCCATCTGGGAGCCATACATAAAGGGCTGCCTCATGGTCTGTATAGCAGTCAGCTCTCGTCCATAGCTGTAGCATAGTTATTAGTCTAATAAAGCCTTCTTTACAGTTTAATCTCTAAGCGTCATTATTGAGGGTACTTCAATTTATTAGACTAAACTAGATTCAGGATGGACGCAGGCCTAAAACCAGAGAAGCTCAATCTGGAAGCACGAACGCCGCAGGCAAAGGAAATTTTTTAAATACTGGCTGCGGTGCTTCGAGGCCTACCTGGACTCCGCAGAGATTCCCATCCTAGGGCCACGCAAGCTGCGTCTACTCCACGCCCGGGTGAGTCACAGAATCTCCGCCACGCTCAAAAAGGCGACGACTTATGAGGAAGCGATTGAGTTGCTCCGCAAGCGGTTTGTCAAACCCGTCAATGAGGTGCACGCCCGGCATCTGCTCTCTACCTGCCGGCAGCTCTCGGGGGAATCGCTCGACGAGTTTGTTGAGAAATTCACCGCGCTTGCCAGGGACTGTGACCATCAGGATGTGACAGGGGAAGTCCATATGAACCTGCACATCAGGGATGCTTTCGTGTCCGGAATCCGCTCGACCTACATCCGGCAGCGGCTGCTCGAAAACGGGGCAAAAGACCTCCAGGAGACGCTAACGCTCGCCTCCTCGCTGGAGGTGGCCCGACATAACTTGGGTACGTACCCCGCGGACTCTGCCAGCCCCCCCCGGACTTCCTCAGACTCACCCGTATTACAGGCCTGCGCCACGCGGCGACCCGCTCACCATGGGGGCACACCTTGCTACTTCTGCGGGCAGGGCCAGCACCCACGCCCACGCTGCCCAGCCCGCTCCGCGATCTGCAGCAACTGCGGGATGAAAGGGCACTTTGCGAGGGTCTGCCTGGCCAGACCCAGGGGCCAGAAAAACAAAGAACAGCCGGCCCGAAAATCAGGCTCTCAGGCCCGCAGGCCTCGCAATGCTGCTGCGCACCGACCCGACACGCCCTCTTCTGACGCGTCATCAGCCTCGTGCGAATCATGGGAGCGGCCATCTGGTCGGCGGCCATCTTCTCGACCAGACAAGTGCGAATGACGGCAGCGGCCATTTTACGAGTCTGACTCGGCTGACGACTCCGACTACCCGCGACTGGGTGCGATCACCCTCGATCCAACTCGACCAAAACACCTGCAGAACTCCATGATGCAGGTCCAGGTCAACGGGCACGACACTGCAAGCCTCTTCGACTCCGGGAGCACGGAGAGCTTTATCCACCCTGAAACGGTAAGGCGCTGCTCCCTACGCACCCATCCCGCATCCCAAACCATAGCCCTCGCATCTGGGTCCCACCCGGTACAAATCACGGGGTACTGTATTGCGGATCTCTCGATCCAGGGTGCCAAATACACCCGTTTCAAATTTTATATCCTCCCTCACCTCTGTGCCCCCCTGCTGCTCGGACTGGATTTCCAGTGCAGCCACCGAAGCCTGACACTGAAGTTCGGCGGACCCTTGCCCCCCCTCACGGTGTGCTGCCTTGCGACACTGAAAGTCGCACCCCCCTCGCTATTCGCTAACCTCACTCCCGACTGTAAGCCCGTCGCCACCAGGAGCCGGCGCTACAGTGCCCAAGATA
This sequence comes from Scyliorhinus torazame, assembly GCF_047496885.1. Classification (NCBI taxonomy): domain Eukaryota; kingdom Metazoa; phylum Chordata; class Chondrichthyes; order Carcharhiniformes; family Scyliorhinidae; genus Scyliorhinus; species Scyliorhinus torazame. The sequence continues at coordinate 198,493,172 of NC_092707.1, read as the reverse complement.
TGGCTTTTATCAAGTCAGAGGTCCAGCGTTTACTGGGAGAGCGGGTCATCGAGGCTAGCAACAGCCCTTGGAGAGCGCAAGTGGTGGTAGTCCGGTCCGGGGAGAAGAAACGGATGGTCGTGGGTTATAGCCAGACCATAAACCGATTCACGCAGCTTGATGCGTACCCCCTTCCTCGCATCGCGGAAATGGTAAATCGGATCGCCCAATACCGAGTCTTTTCCACGGTCGACCTCAAATCTGCCTACCACCAGCTCCCCATCCGACCAAAAGACCGCCCCTATACTGCCTTCGAAGCAGCCGGCCGGCTCTTCCACTTCCTCAGGGTCCCCTTTGGTGTCACAAATGGGATCTCCGCCTTTCAAAGTGCGATGGACCAAATGGTGGACCAGTACGGTTTGCGGGCTACCATACCCGTACTTGGACAATGTCACCATCTGCGGCCATGATCAGCAGGACCATGACGCTAACCTCAAAAAGTTCCTCCAGAGCCCGAGCCCTTAACCTGACCTATAACGAGGGCAAATGCGTTTTCCACACCACCCGGCTGGCCATCCTCGGCTATGTCGTGGAAGACGGGGTCCTAGGTCCCGACCCCGACCGCATGCGCCCCCTTAAGGAACTCCCTCTCCCCCGCAGCCTCAAGGCCCTCAAACGGTGCTTGGGGCTTTTCTCCTATTACGCCCAGTGGGTCCCCAAGTATGCGGACAAAGCCCGCCCACTCCTAAAGACCACCACTTTTCCCCTCTCTGCTGAGGCTCAATTGGCCTTCAACCGCATCAAGGCCGACATCATCAAGGCCGCCATACAGGCGGTGGACGAAACCATCCCTTTCCAGGTAGATAGCGATGCATCAGACATCGCCCTGGCTGCTACCCTCAATCAAGGAGGAAGACCAGTAGCGTTCTTCTCCCGAACCCTCACCGCCTCCGAGATTCGACACTATGCAGTCGAAAAGGAGGCACAAGCCATTGTGGAGGCTGTGCGGTGCTGGAGACACTACCTCGCCAGTAGGAGGTTTACCCTCGTCACCGACCAACGGTCGGTCGCCTATATGTTCGATAACACGCAACGGGGCAAAATAAAAAACGATAACATTTTGAGGTGGAGGATTGAACTCTCCACCTACTCGTACGATATCAAGTATCGTCCAGGGGAGCTCAACGAGCCCCCAGATGCCCTGTCCCGCGGCACATGCGCCAACGCGTAGGAGGACCACCTGCAAGCCATCCACAATGACCTCTGCCACCCGGGGGTTACCCGGCTCGTCCATTTCATCAAGTCCCGCAACCTACCTTACTCAACCAAGGAGGTCAAGGCCATGGTCAGGGCCTGCCAGGTCTGTGCGGAGTGAAAACCGCACTTCTATCGGCCAGACAAGGTTCGGCTCGTGAAGGCCTCGGGCCCCTTTGAGCGACTGAGCGTGGACTTCAAGGGGCCCCTCCCGTCCACCAACCGTTATGTCTATTTCCTCACCGTGATCGATGAGTTCTCCCGTTTCCCATTCGCCATTCCCTGCACCGACATGACCCCAGCCACGGTGATTGAGGCACTGCACAGCATCTTCACCCTGTTCGGTTTCCCTGCTTATATCCACAGCGACCGGGGTACATCGTTCATGAGCGATGAACTGCATCAGTATCTGCTCAGCAAAGGCATCGCCTCGAGCAGAACCACCAGTTATAACCCACGGGGAAACGGGCACGTGGAGAGGGAGAACCCGACCGTGTGGAAGGCTGTCCTTCTGGCCCTGCGGTCGAGAAATCTCCCAACCACCCGCTGGCAGGAGGTCCTACCCGATGCCCTACACTCCATTAGGTCACTCCTCTGCACGGCCACGAATGAGACCCCTCACGACCGATTGTTTCTCTTCCCCAGGAAGTCTACCTCCGGGGTCTCGCTTCCACCTTGGCTGATGGCTCCGGGACCTGTTATTCTCCGGAGGCACGCGAGGAGCCATAAAACGGACCCCCTAGTTGAAAAGGTCCGACTGCTCCACGCCAACCCCAGTTACGCCTACGTGGAGTACTCCGACGGCAGGCAAGATACGGTTTCCCTCCGGGATCTGGCGCCCATTGGATCTTCCACCACAGACGCCCCTTCCCGCGCCGCTCCCCTGCAGGACCCGTCGCCCCCTACAACACACCCCCTTCCGGCCCTACCACCCGTTGGTGAGCTCCTACCGTGCGCCCCCCCTTGCGCCCCCCCTTTACACACCCCGCCGGCGCCGGCTCCGCTACCCCCGGCCCTGCCAAGTTCCTCTGCCCCGACCCGGACCGAAGCTCCGACCGCTGTGCTCCCGGATGTGCCCTCAACCGGGATGTCCGTGCCCACCGCACCACCGCCCGAATTGAGGAGGTCGAGGAGGACGATCCGGCCACCGAGACGGATGGACCTATGATGGCACTTCACCCCCGCCGGACTCCTTTTTAAACAGGGGGTGAATGCGATGAACGGTTACTGCCTTCTCATCATGTAAGGTGATGTCCCCTTTAAGACCGGGCTTGGAACCCTGGGGATTCCGCCTCTGGCTCCGCCCATCTGGGAGCCATACATAAAGGCCTGCCTCATGGTCTGTATAGCAGTCAGCTCTCGTCCATAGCTGTAGCATAGTTATTAGTCTAATAAAGCCTTCTTTACAGTTTAATCTCTAAGCGTCATTATTGAGGGTACCTCAGTCGGGCTGTTTGGAACACGCATTTCTCTTTGTTGTATGTCAGATTGAGGGCCCGGGCGGTCTGGAGGAACTTCCACAGGTTTGCGTCGTGGTCCTGCTGGTCATGGCCGCAGATGGTGACGTTGTCCAAGTACGGGTATGTAGCCCGTGAGCCGTACTGGTCCACCATTTAATCCACGTCCTTTGAAAAACGGAGACTCCGTTTGTGACGCCAAAAGGGATCCTGAGGAAGTGAAAAAGCCGACCGGCTGCTTCGAAGGCCATGTAGGGGCGGTCCTCCGGGCAGATAGGGAGCTGATGATAGGCGGATTTTAGATCAACCGTGGAGAATACCCGATACTGGGCGATTTGGTTCACCATTTCTGCTATGCGGGGAAGTGGGTACGCATCAAGTTGCGTAAAATGGTTTGTGGTCTGACTATAGCCCACCGCCATTCGTTGTTTTTCCCCAGACCGGACTACCAATACTTGTGCTCTCCAAGGGCTGTTGCTAGCCTCTATGACCCCTTCTTTTAGTAGTCTCTGAACCTCTGACTTGATGAAAGTCATATCTTGGACACTGTACCGCCGACTCCTGGTGGCGACGGCTTACAGTCGGGGGTGAGGTTCGCGAAGAGGGGGGGTGGTGCAACTTTGAGTGTTGCCAGGCTACATACCGTGAATGGGGGCCGGGGTCCGCCGAACTTCAGTGTCAGGCTTCGGTGGCTGCACTGAAAGTCCAGACCGAGCAGCAGGGGGCGCAGAGGTGAGGGAGGATATAAAGTTTAAAACGGGCGTATTCGGTGCCTTGAATAGCAAGGTTCGTGACACAATACACCGTGATTTGGCCCGAATGAGACCCAGATGTGAGGGCGATAGTTTGGGAGGCAGGACAGGTGCGCAAGGAGCAGCGTCTTACCGTGTCTGGGTGAACAAAGCTCTCCGTGCTCCCGGAGTCAAATAGGCAGTGGGTGTCGCGACCATTGATTTGGACCTGCATCATTGAGTTCTGCAGGTGCTTCGGCCGTGACTGATCGAGAGTAATCGCTCCCAGTTGCGGGTAGTCAGAGTCCTCGGTTGAGTCGGACTCACAAAATGGCCACCGGGAGTCACAAAATGGCCGTCACCGTCGGGCGCACGTGTCGGATTTTGAAGATGTCCGCCCCCATGCCTCGCATGAGGCCGATGACGCATCAGAAGTGGGCGTGTCCGGTCTGCGCGCAGCCGCGTTGCGGGGCCTGTGGGCCCGATGAGACTTTTGTTTCTGGCCTTTGGGCCCAGCCAGGTAGACCTTTGCGAAATGCCCCTTCTTTCCGCAGTCGTTGCAGATAGTGGAGCGGGCTGGGCAACGCAGGCATGGGTGTTGGCCTTACCCACAGAAATAGCATGGTGTGCCCTCGGTGTGACCGGGTCGCCGCACGGCGCAGGCCTGTAGTGTGGCCGAGTCTGGAGGGGATCGAGAGGGGTTCGCAAGGTCCGCGGAGTACGTGCGGAGATTATGGTGGGCCGCTTCCAGGGAAGAGGCGAGCGTTACCGTGCCTTGGAGGTCCTTTGCCCCGTCTTCTAGGAGCCGCTGCCTGATGTACGTGGATCGGATACCGGACACAAACGCATCACGAATATGTAAGTTCATATGGACTTCTGCCGTCACCTCTTTACGATCGCAGCTCCTGGCGAGCGCGGTGAGTCTCTCCAAGTAATTGTCCAACGTTTCCCCGGAACGCTGGCGGCAGGTCGAGAGCAAATGTCGGGCTTGTACCTCGTTTAATGGCTTAATGAAGCGCTCTGGGTTGGCAGTAACAGCATGTCTGCTCCATGGCACGGAGGATAATGACGATCTACGCGACGGTGAGGGGCCACACGTCTGGTGGGTCCCCTCCAGTCTTTTAAGTCTCCCTGCGATTGTGTGCTGCCTTCATCTGGAGGGGGGGGTGCACCAAAAAGTGCAGTGTTAGGCAATTGGACCTAAGCAGCAGACTGGGTGTGCTGCTGGTGACCTTTGTGAACAGGGTACCCGGCCATGGAGGGCAGTATGGATGTTGGCATGTGGTGCAGGGTGGGGTGCGAGCAGACTGCAGGCGGGTGGGGTTCAGTCACCCTCCGGGTGGGAGGGGGTTACAGTTGGGTCAGAGGTGGGTTTCTGCCAGGAACATGGTATTGGCTACCGCCCCGCCCTGAGGAGGCACTGCTGGCCGGTCCTGGCGGTGGGGCCCTCAACACTCATGGTCGCTGCAACCTGCGCCAGGCACGATATATGGCAGTGGGTGGCGGCCTCCTTCCCATCATGGGGTTCAGGGTGCCCACCTCTCCTCCATGGCCCCAGCAGGGTCTCAAGCTCGACAACATGGTAGCACAAGTGGATAGCACTGTGGCTTCAGAGCGTCAGGATCCCAGGTTCGATTCCCGCTGGGTCACTGTCTGTGCGAGTCTGCACATTCTCCCCGTGTCCGCGTGGGTTTCTTCCGGGTGCTCCGGTTTCCTCCCACAGTCCAAAGACGTGCAGGTTAGTTGGATTGACCATGATAAATTGCCCTCAGTGACCAAAACGGTTAGGAGGGGTTATTGGGTTATGGGGATAGGGTGGAAGTGAGGGCTTAAGTGGGTCGGTGCAGACTTGATGGGCCGAATGGCCTCCTTCTGCACTGTATGTTCTATGATCTATGATCTGTGAATTGGGGTGCCGCTGTTCAGCTGCCATCTTGTTGGCTGGAATGAGTGTGTGTTGTGAGTGAAGTGCTTATGTGTCTGCAGCCTGTAAACCGATCGAGTGCCAATCCCAACCCCTGTGAATCGGACACCGTTTTTCATTGGAATTGCTCTCGTTCCATGTGGTGCTGGTGCTAGCCCATTAACGGGTCCTGAATTGCTCCAGGACCGAAGCCGCTTCTGTGGTCATAGAACACTACCGATTCAGTCTGGTGTCACCATTTAGTCTCTGAAATGGAAAATCCAGCCCTTAAACTCTGCCCCTTATTCTAGATTCCCGAAGGGAATCCACCTCACATTCTGCTCAGAACCTTAGGTTTCAAAAAGATCGCCTTTCATTCTTCTAAACTCCAAAAAGTATTTCCCCAAACTGCTCAACCTTTCTCATAAGACACCCCTTCATCCCAGGAATCCGCTGAGTAAAACTTCTCTGAACTTCTTATAATGCAAGTCTATGCCTCCTTAAATAAGGTGACTGATGCGACCATCAATTCACTCGCAGACACTTGGAGAAGTAAACCGTGGTTTTAATCAGCTTAGAACTGAGCCTGCCTGTGACCGGTACAACACTGGAGGCGGGTCGACAGCTCTTGTACCTCCTGTAAAGGGGGTGGAGCCTGTACATGCCCCAACATATCCTCTGTGGGTGAAGCCACACAATGGCCCATAGGTAGAGCCCACAGGGTTAACAACATAACACAGTGCACTGGTGAATTATCAGTAATTATACATTCAGCACAGCGACCAAAACTGTACACAGTACCGAGCCTTGATCTGAACAAGGCCCTGTACAGTCCTCACAATTTGTCTACTCTGATTCAATTCCGCCTTCCTCTCTCCTTACTCATCCTCTCCACTTTCCGCCTCTTCTGCTTTCACTCATGCTGTTGCTCCTCCCACACTTTCTCCCTCTCCTCCTCCTCATACTCCCTCCCACTTTCCTCCCTACCCTTTTTCTCCTCGAGTTTGCTTTCCTCCCTCTCTGCTCTTTCACTTCTCACTCTCTCTCCCTCTCCTGCCGTCTCTCTCCCCATTTCTCTCCGCCTCACCTGCCATCTCTCTACTCACACCCGCCATCTCTCCCCCTCACCGCCATCTCTCCCCCTCACCCGCCATCTCTCCCCCTCACCCGCCATCACTCTCCCCTCACCCGCCATCTCTCCCCATCACCCACCATCTCTCCCCCTCACCCACCATCTCTCTCCCCCTCATCTGCCATCTCTCCCCCTCACCCGCCATCTCTCCCCCTCACCCGCCATCTCTCCCCCTCACCCGCCATCTCTCCCCCTCACCCGCCATCTCTCCCCCTCACCCGCCATCTCTCCCCCTCACCCGCCATCTCTCCCCCTCACCCGCCATCTCTCCCCCTCACCCGCCATCACTCTCCCCTCACCCGCCATCTCTCCCCATCACCCACCATCTCTCCCCCTCACCCACCATCTCTCTCCCCCTCATCTGCCATCTCTCCCCCTCACCCGCCATCTCTCCCCCTCACCCGCCATCTCTCCCCCTCTACTGCCATTTCTCCCCATCACCCGCAATCTCCCCCCCTCACCTGCAATCTCTCCCCCTCACCCGCCATCTCTCCCCCTCTACCGCAGTCTCCCCCCATCACCTGCCATCTCTCCCCATCACCTGCCATCTCTCCCCCTCAACCGCCATCCCCCTCTTCTTGCCTGCCGTCTCGCTCCCCCTCACCCAACGTCTCCCTCCCCCTCACCCGCCATCTCTCTCCCCCTCACCCGCAATCTCTCTCCCCCTCACCCACCGTCTCCCTCCCCCTCACCCGCCATCTCTCTCCCCCTCACCCGCCATCTCTCTCCCCCTCACCCACCGTCTCCCTCCCCCTCACCCGCCATCTCTCTCCCCCTCACCCACCATCTCGCTCCCTCTCACCCGCCGTCTCTCTCCCCCTCACCCGCCATCTCTCTCCCCCTCACCCACAGTCTCCCACCCCCTCACCCGTCGTCTCTCTCACCCTCACCCGCCATCTCCCTCCCCCTCACCCGCCATGGTGAGGGCTGGTTTAGCACACTGGGCTAAATAGCTGGCTTTTAAAGCAGACCAAGGCAGGCCAGCGTGGTTCAATTTCCTTACCAGCCTCCCCGAACAGGCGCCGGAATGTGGCGACTAGGGGCTTTTCACAGTAACTTCATTTGAAGCCTACTTGTGACAATCAGCGATTTTCATTTCATTTCATCACCCTCCCCCTCACCCGCCGTCCCTCTCAACCTCCCCCAGGTCTCTCACCCTCACTCGCTGTGTCTCACCCGCTGTCTCTCACCCTCACAGGGCCTGATTTAGCACTGGGCTAAATAGCTGGCTTTTAAAGCAGACCAAGGCAGGCCAGCAGCGCGGTTCAATTCCCGTACCAGCCTCCCCGAACGGCGCTGGAATGTGGCGACGGGGGCTTTTCACGTAACTTCATTTGAAGCCTACTTGTGACAAAAAGCAATTTTCTTTTCTATTTTCACCCGCTGTCTCTCACCCTCACCTGGGTCTCACCCTCACCCGCATCTCTCACCCTCACCCGGGTCTCTAAACCCTCACCCGCGTCTCTCACCCTCACCCTCGTCTCTCACCCTTACCCGCGTCTCTCACCCTCAGCCGTCCCTCTCACCCTCACGCACTGTCTCTCACCCTCACCCGGGTCTCTAAACCCTCACCCGCGTCTCTCACCCTCACCCTCGTCTCTCACCCTTACCCGTGTCTCTCACCCTCAGCCGTCCCTCTCACCCTCACGCACTGTCTCTCACCCTTACCCGGGTCTCTCACCCTCATCTCTCACCCTCACCCGCCGTCTTTCACCCTCAGCCATCTTCTCACCCTCACCCACTGTCTCTCACCCTCACGTGCCATCTCTCTCACTACCACCCGCCTTCCCCCCCTTCACTCCTGCTCTCTTTCTCCTCACTCCCACTTGGTCTCTCCTCTCAGATGCTCTCTCCTTAAACTTTTTCTATCTCTTCACTTCTCTCTTTCGGTCCTCTTCTCACTCTCCCTGCGCACTGCATTGCTATCACTCACTACCTTTACCAGCGTTACCTCTGACTAGCCAGAATCTGTTCCTCGTTAAAACTTAGCTTTGAGTGAACTAAAGCATTTTGCTATTGCTCAGTATTTAATGAAAAGATCTTTTGCAGACATTTTTTTCTGTAATTTTTATGCTGCAAAAACCTCACTTGATTCAGTAGTTTGCTGCTCTGCTGTTTGATATGCAGGACCCTTTGTGACTAAACTACTTTACAGAAATTAGTTGAAATTTGTCAGAATTATTTCATCTCAAATATGGCTGGAAAGAATGTATCATGGGCTGGATTCCCCGATTTGAAGACTAAGTGCTGATGCCGGTGTGGGAACAGTGGCGTTTTACCCCCGAACAAATGGCACAACCCCTGCACCGATCCTCTGTCTGGTGGGGGGGGCTAGCTGCCATGCAGAGTAAAGCCCCCGGGGCCGTGGCCGCACATGCGCAATGTGGCGCCGGCCGCGCGCGGACCCGGTCTGCCAAATAATGCCCCCTTTTGGCCAGGCTCGCCACCCATGGACCACCTCACACCAGTGTCCCCAGCCCCCGCCAAAGCCCCTCCTGCCCGCGGAACGGCTCCCACCCGACTATGGTGGCGCTGGACTCAGTCTGCAGCTGCCACGCCGGGTTCAAGAAAATAAATAGCAAGAGTGACCCAAGCCGTCGGGAACTCGGCCCTTCGGGGGAGGGCCTCAGGTGACGCACTGAGGCTGTCCATATGGCGTGCGCCCTACTCTGAGAGTATGCTGTTTTGGAGGAGCGGAACATTGCAAAAGTGGCGCCGCCCTCAATTTCGGCACAAACGGGGATTCTCCAGCCAATTGCCGAACACGATTTTGGCGTCGGAGACCGGAGAATCCCGCCCCTATTTCTGCAGTTGCCTTGTCACTGTGATTTCCATGTGATCATCATCAAAATGACCTTCAAAACCATGCACCACCATCACATCGGTCACCATGGCCACATTGCCCCAGTCTCTGTACCTCACCCACACTGCTTGTCGTGTTGGGTGTTCTGGTCTACAAACTGGTCAACACGGCTGGAGATGGTGTAACTCTATTTTATTAACAACTCAACTGTAATAACATACTGTAAGCTTGGGTACGTGCATTACCAGTTTATCTGTGGACCCTGTCCTACCACTATCTAGGTGAGGCACTCTGCACATGGTGAATGTCTGAGAGGCAGGCTGTGAGCTCTGTGCTCTGCGTTGGCTGCTGCTAGAATGCGCGGGAACTCCGATGTCCCCTGTCTTTATAGTGAGTGTGCTCTCACTGGTGATTGGCTGCGATGTTGTGTATTCTGGTTGGTCCTACTGTATGTCCGTCAGTGTGATTGCACCATGATATGCTGATGTATATCATGACATCCCCCCTTTTCGCAAAAAATATGTGCCGACATGAGAATAAATAAAGTGTAGTGAGTGTGTCTGATCATGTGTGTGCATTATTTACATCAATATGTACATGTGGCTATGCTATATACACGGGAAGGTGCCAGGTGCAGAGGAAAACTATGTTACACCAAGAACAAAACAAATGCTATCAACAAACGATGAAAAACTCTTAAACAGTACGGCAGAACAAGTCCGTGAGTCCAATAGTGCAAGGTTTATAAATCAAGTCTTTGGGGTGGGCGACGAATTTGGGTTGACCGTCAGGGTGGCACACCACTCGTTGTCCGGATCAATGCTGTGCACCGACAGCGGCTGGTGCGTTCGACTCGGGGACAGGTTGTTCTTGTTGATGACAGCAATGCGGAAAGGCTCCCTGTCCTCAGTGTCACTGGTCTGTATGATGTCAGGATCGGACTTGGTGAACGTGGGTAGAATTGCCCCAACATTTCTGCGAGGCTGGTTAAACTGTTGCGAGTTGGCAGGCTGAGGTGCTCGACAGCAGGCAGCATAGTGGCCAAGCCTGCCACAGCGTAGGCATTGTCCCGCTTTGGACGGACATTGCCGCTTTAAATGGGCGGAGCCACAGTTGCCGCACGTCATGACGTCAGTGCGTTCGTTGCGCCACCGCGCATGCGTGGTGCGGTCTTGCGTAGTGCGCGCCTGCGCATCGCGTTGCTCCGCGCCAACATCCCCTCTTTTGGCGTGTACAAGCGCGGGAGGCCTCGGAAAGCGCGCATAACGGCTGCCCTCCTCCGGGCCGCGGGCCGGGAGGTACCCGGTCGTCTGGACCCGCTCCGCCTCGTGGGGCCCCTGCCGTGCCGTTTCAGCCGCCTGGATGTGTGAGTACCGGCTGGTGGCGTTCTCATGCAGGACACAGGTCTCGCTGGCCATCGCTCGGGTGAGTTGCTTGATTTTAAGGAGCTGCTGGCGCAGGGTGTCCGACATGACCCCAAAATCTATCTGGTCGCGTATCATGTAGTCTGAGGTGGGCCCATAGCCGCAGGACTGTGCAAGGATGCGGAGGTGTGTTAAATAAGACTGGAAAGGCTTGTCCTTACCCTGCAGGCGCTGCTGGAAGAGGCACCTTTCGAAGCTTTCGTTAACTTCAAAGCTGAAGTGTTCATCAAATTTTAGGAGCACCGTCTTGTATTTGGTTTTGTCCTCGCCGTCCGCGAATGTAAGGGAGTTAAAGGTGTGGATGGCGTGTTGCGCTGCCATGGAGAGAAGAAGGGCAATCTTCCTGGTGTCTGCATTCTCCCTGTCTGTGGCCTCTAGGAAGAGCTGGAAGCGCTGTTTAAAAAGCTTCCAATTCACCCCGAGATTGCCAGCGATGCGGAGAGGCGGCGGGTTGATGTTCTCCATGCTGCAGGACGGCGGATTGCTGATAAGTTGTAGGTAGGTCTCACAGCGGCTAGTATGTGTCCACTCCTGGAACCATGTTGTGTTGGGTGTTCTGGTCTACAAACAGGTCAACACGGCTGGAGATGGTGTAACTCTATTTTATTAACAACTCAACTGTAATAACATACTGTAAGCTTGGGTACGTGCATTACCAGCTTATCTGTGGACCCTGTCCTACCACTATCTAGGTGAGGCACTCAGCACATGGTGAATGTCTGTGATGCAGGCTGTGAGCTCTGTGCTCTGAGCTGGCTGCTGCTAGAATGAGCGGGAACTCTGGTGTCCCCTGTCTTTATAGTGCGTGTGCTCTCACTGGTGATTGGCTGCGATGTTATGTATGCTGGTTGGTCCTACTGTATGTCCATCAGTGTGTGTGTGATTGCACCATGATATGCTGGTGTATATCATGACACTGCTGCTTTCGGATGAGGCTGGAATGCGGAGTTGAGGCTGTGATCTTATTGATTGGTAGAACAGCCTCAAGGGACAGAGTGGCCTCCTCTTGCGCCTAATCCACATGTCCGTTCCTATCACTGCTGCCTCTCATCACCAGGGACCCGGCGTCAAATCCGGCCTCGGGTGAATGTCTGTGTGGAGTTTGCACATTCTCTCCGTGTCTGCAGACAGGTGCTCTGGTTTCCTCCCACAGTCCAAAGATGTGCAAGTCAGGTGGATTAGCCTTGCTAAGTTACCCCTTATTGTCCAAAATGTGCAGGTTAGGTGGCGTTACGGGATAGGGTGGTGGAGTGAGCCTTGGTAAGGTGCCCTTTCAGAGGGTCGGTGCAGACTCGACTGGCCAAATGGCCTCCTCTGCACTGTTAGAATCCTATGGTATGTACTGCAGCTCTTCTACACTCACTGGTTACTTCATGACTTGACTGTTTCAACTCTACCAAAACTTGGGCCTATCCTGAACTAAATCCAGTTCATCCATAAACCCTAGGCTGGATTGTCCGAGCCTCCGCGCCAAATTCTCGTTCGGCGAGGGGGGCGGAGAATGGTCGTCAAACCAGAAATTCGGACCGGCGCTGCTGAAGGCGCCTCCATTGACAGAGGCCACACCCCCCCGCGCTTCTCCGCGTGCAACTGGCCGAGTTCCCAACGGCATGGTTGTAACCACCTATCGGGTGGCGGCTGCGGACTCAGTCCGCGGCTGCACCGGTGAGGGGCGGGGGATCGTTCACCGGGGGATATCATTGATGGCCAGGGGAGCGATCGGGCGTCACGGACCCGCGGGTGGCGCGATCTGGGGGGGCCTACATTTTTATTGCCGCTCCACAGTCCAAGTCCACCATGTCGCATGGGGCGGCCGCGTAGACCGCCGCCGAGCGCATGTGCAGACACCTGACCGGAAGTGCGCAGCCCCGTATCTGAAGCCAGAGCTGCGAGAACCACTTCATTTTTATGCTGGCGGAGGGTCCCAGCCCCATGTGTTCTCTAATTTCCCTGTCACCTTAGTGGTCTGGTTTCTAAAAAATATTTATTCATGAAATCATTGGCAAGGCCAGCATTTGTTGACGATTGACCAGCTAAGGGTGGCTAAAGGACATTCGTGAACCAACTGGGTTTTCTATGACTCCGTCGCCATCACTTAAATCTATTTTCCAATTCCAGATTGATTGTTAATTGAATTTTTATTTATTTTTTAAATCCATCAATTAGTTGAATTTAAATGCATGTGCCAGAGCATTAGTCTGGCCCTCTGGATAATAGTCCAGTAACATTACTCCCACTATGCCACCATCTCCAATTCATAATCATTCTTACCTTTGTTTTTATTTAACTCCACCACACTTTTACCCAGTGCCTACCTGCGCAATCTCTGCCATTGTAATCTCAGAGGATCCTGTCGACATGAAGGGCTGGAAAATTCCAATCTAGGTCTTGAGAACAGAATCTAGGTTAGCAGTTCAATGACTTAGCGGGGAAGATCTTAATTGTTGCAGTGGTGATTATCCCTTTCAGGGCAACAAGAGTCACCTGGCCTGGGTGACCAATCAAGACTCAGAGTGGGGAGTCACCCCAGGGGGGAGGGGTTCTCTTCTGGCAGAAGCATTCCAGAACTAGCTGCAGACAAGGACCAAGAAGGGTATTCTTGGTCCTTGTAAATAAATTCTTTGTTACTCACAAATGGAATCTTGGAAAGGGCATCATTGCAGATAGATGAGATATTTAACCGATCCCTAACTGATGGACGCTCACAATCCCATGGCACGTTTGCAGAAGATCAGTCGAGCGTGGAGTTCAGTGCTGTCCCTGTGTGCTCATTGCCTGCTGTGTTTCTCCAGAGTACAATTCAAAATCAATTCATTGGCTGTGAAGTGCTTTGGGGGCAGCCTGTCTCTGGGGACTGTGTGACTGCAGGTGAGGAGCTGGACTGTTTCACGTTGCTCCAGCTCATTTTCTCCTGACCTTTTTCACACCCATCAGAAATACAAAAGTGAGGGTGTTTTTTTGTATTTTCTTTATGAAGTGTCTTGGAACGTTTGTCATTCCAAGCACCATCCGGGCACTCGTAGTACAGCACGGTACACTCGTGGGGCAGCGTGGTAGTATTGTGGATAGCACAATTGCTGCACAGCAGGGTCCCAGGTTCGATTCCCGGCTTGGGTCACTGTCTGTGCGGAGTCTGCACATTCTCCCTGTGTGTGCGTGGGCTTCCTTCGGGTGCTCCGGTTTCCTCCCACAGTCCAAAGATGTGCAGGTTAGGTGGATTGGCCATGCAAAATTGCCCTTCGTGTCCAAAATTGCCCTTAGTATTGGGTGAGGTTACTGGGTTATGGGGATAGGGTGGAGGTGTGGACCTTGGGTAGGGTGCGCTTTCCAAGGGCCGGTGCAGACTCGATGCGCCAAATGGCCTATTTCTGCACTGTAAATTCTGTGATAATTCTACAAAAGCTGCCGCTATTATGAAGAGTTTGTTCCCTATCCTTAGTTGCACTGGAAGGATATGATGCAATTAAACCAGCCCAGAGGGCATCGAAGAGCCAACTACACTTATGGGACTGGTGTCACATAGATAGGGCTGACCAGGCAAGGAAGCCAGGTTTCATTTCCTAGCAGAGAGACAGTCGAAATGTTATGATCGCGTTTCACGGTCACTTTTATAGATAGCAGGGCCTGAGGGTTTGGCTCAATGCTGTTTTGTTGCAGAACAATTTTTTTAAGACACTATTTTTTTCTATTTCCCCGCTGATGTAAACCACAATGAAGTTACTGTGAAAAGCCCCTCGTCGCCAGGCGCCGGAATGTGGCGACTAGGGGCTTTTCACGGTAACTTCATTGAAGCCTACTTGTGACAATTAGATATTATTACTATTATTATTATGCAAAAGATTGCAGAGTGTTATGTGCAGAATGCATTCTTTTTTACACCAGTTTAAAGGCTTCACATTTGAAGCAGGCCCCAACCACCAAAGCTAGGGAGGACGGGGAATTTAGCACTCCGTCCTCTACTCCCGTGGCCTGGCATTGGGTTTCCAATTGAAACCACCCCACCCGGCTGGGAAACCCTGGGCCAGAGAATCCCGCCGCCAGCGACCAGCCAGAGAATTCCGCCCTGGGTTGGATTGACTCTGTTATTTGAAGTGTGATAAATCCATTGTCAGCTGTATGAATCAAACTTTACCAAATTGCCATCCTTAACTAAATCCAAGAAAGATATTGAAGCAATATTTAAGAAAAAAGAAATTTACGTTTAAAACACTGCTGCTTCGCGGTAACTTTTACTTTCATTGGGGTACAAATGATTTTGAGCAGAAACTCGGAGGGGAAGATGGTGGAAACGTTTCTCTAATCCGGCGCAATTTGCTGCAGAATCACCCGGAGCGGAAATGTTAGCCACTGCTTTTTATTTGTAGATTATTTTCTGAACTGAATTCAAATTCTCAAACAATCATGGTGGGGATTTGACTTGTGTTCTCTGGATTATTGGGCCAAGTCAGAGCTTCAAGCCAAGAAACATAACCACTTGCACTGAGGGCAAGATTTTCTCACAAATCGGAAATGATCAGGTGGGAAAAGCAGCATTGAAGTCGCCGACAGCCACAGCGGCTTCCTCTGCTGTATAGCCCAGCTCATCGAAAAGAAAATCAAGGAGCCGGTTCCACGATGTATGGGGCCTGATTCGCCTGCACTGCCAGCAACTTAGTTTCTTGAGGATCATGCCGCCATTTTTAAAGGCTGTCTCAGAACAAAGGACAAAGGAGTTAATCCTGAAAGTCCCCACCCCTCCACTCCGACCCCTCTAGCACTGCCCCCTTAGACTGCCTGGGCACTGTCCCTGGGGGGCAGTGTCTGGGCATGATCGCCCCCCCCCCACCCAATCCATCAACGTTGCACTCACCTGAGCTCCCGTGCACGCATTAGGGGAACCAGTCAGGTTTCAGACCAGTCTGTCCACACGCCGATATGAATGGATTTTCTGACGGTGGGGAGGGGGTAGAATGATTCAGGCCTAAAGGCCTGATAATAGGATGTTAACGAATGCAAGTGATGTTCCCGATGCTGAATGACAGGTAACATGTCCCGTCACTGACAGGGGGATTGGAAAATCGCGTCATGCATCTACATCGACGTAAAATGCGATCTTGCTGTACCTGCGATATTTTCTGCCGTTGTCGAACCCGCCTGGCGCGAATGGGAGTGGCAAATTCTGGCCAGTGTCTTTAATATTAACAATAGTTAGAGATAGCGGTTGAATGACGGAGTGTCAGATATGAATGGCGCGATCTTCCCAAAAGGAAACAAAGTTCTCGAGCGAGCGCGTTTAGCTGTGTTGCCCTGCACTCGCAGTGCTGAGAAACACATGGCTATTCAACGTGATTCCTGTTGAATAAGGGGCCTGAATGTGCGTTGCCGGGGCCGCGCACAGCCTCGTTTTTTACAATGGGAAGCTCCTCTCGCCGGAGCTCCCCCGGGTAGCGAGAGATCAGAACGCCATTTGTAAATGTCTCAATCTCCGAGGCCCACAAAAAAAATCCCCGACCTCCCCCAGGCCGAATGCAACATGGGAGAGTCCCCTGGCTGCCCTAATAGGCAACCCCAGCCTGATAGCGCGTGCACAAAATGCGAGCTTGACACCTTGGCAGTGCCAACCTGGCTGGCACCCAGTGGCACTGCCAGGGTGCCAAGCTGGCACTGTCAAGGTGCCCAGGTGACACCAGCAGTGTCAGGGCTGTGGTGAACCACTGTATTAGGGGATGTAAGGTAGGACCTGCACTACAGGTTCGCCGGTAGCCCCTGCCGGCTGGCTCCGCCCACTAAGAACTGTATAAATATGCATGACCTCCACTGCCCTGCCATTTCACCAGCTGCAGCAGGAGGCCACGCATCTGACTGCAATGAAGCCACAGTTGTACCCAATCTGCATCTTTGTGTAATTGATTGTGCATCAATTAATTGCAGTCAGATCTTTCCAGAATGGATATCAGAATCAAACCCGATCGCCTACAGCTGGATCCGCACTCGCCCAACGCCAGAAAAGACTACTCACTGGCTAGCATGTTTTGAGGCCTACATCAACGCTGCGGATCCCGCGCCAACGGAGGCTCAGAAGATAAACGTCCTGTACTCCAGACTGAGCTCCAGCGTGTTCCTGTTGATCCAAGACGCCACGACTTACGCGAAAGCAATGGAACTCCTTTTTGAACACTATACTCAGAAGGCGAACACGCTCTTCGCCAGGCATGTACTCGCCACCCACTCGCAACTACCTGGTGAGTCCATCGAAGACTTCTGGCGCGCCCTAATTCCACTCGTCTGGTACTGCCAGGCCGTTACGGCCGCTGAACATGCGAACCTCCTCATGCGCGATGCTTTCGTGACGGGGATTGCGTCGGACCGCAATCGAGAACGATTACTGGAAGGGGCCACGCTCGAATTGGCGGAGACTAAAACTTTGGCGCTCTACATGATGGTCGCATCCCGTAATGTGCAATCTTACCCCTCCCCCCGTGCTGCCCACGCTTCTACCCCTTCCTACCCCCCCTGGACCCCGCCAACGACCTCCTCAGCTGGGGCCCTGCCTTCCCAATATGCCTGCGCCGCATGCCGTTCTGCGCACCCTGGAGTCCCCGCTGCTGCTTCTGCGATCAGCAGAAGCACCCCCGCCAACACTGCCCCAGCCCGCACTGCCGTTTGTAAATCCTGCATTAAGAAGGGCCACTTCGCGGCTGTGTGCCAGGCCCGCGCAGTCGCTGCGATCGCGCCCGCTGTCGTCCCCTCCCCCACGCCAAACGCACAATGGGCGGCGCCATGTTGTTCTCTTCGGCCTCGTGCGCCCCATGGACGCCGCCATCTTGTCCCGACCCTGCAATGTGCGCACCATGGGCGCCTCTATCTTGTCCCGACCCCGCAATGTGCGCACCATGGGCGCCGCCATCTTGTCCCCCACAGGGCCTCTGGACATCCCGAGATCGAAACCGCACACGCTCACCACCCGAAGCATCCGCTGACTACCCGCAGCTCGCTTCGATGACGCTGGACCAATCTCGCCTGCACAACCTGGCCACCGTGTCGATGACAGTGAAAATCAACAGCCACGCGACTCGTGCCTGCTGGACTCCGGGAGCACCGAACGCTTCGTACACCCAGATACGGTAAAGCGCTGCTCCCTCGCGTGCCATCCTGCCAATCAAAGGATCATCCTAGCCTCCGGATCCCACTCCGTCCCGATCCGAGACTTCTGTACAGTCATCCTCACTGTCCATGGCATAGAATTTAATAGCCTCTGCCTCTATGTCCTTCCTAATCTCTGCGCTGCACTCCTGTTGGGCCTGGACTTCCAGTGCAACCTCCAGAGCCTCACCCTCAAATTCGGCGGGCCATTAGCCCCCCTTACCATTTGCGACCTCGCGACCCTCTAGGTCGGTCCCTCCTCCCTTTTTGCCAATCTAACTGCGGATTGCAAGCCCGTTGCCACTAGGAGCAGACGGCACAGCACCCAGGACAAGACATTCATCAGGTCCGAAGTCCAGCGGCTGCTTAAGGAGGGTATCATCGAGGCCAGCAACAGCCCCTGGAAAGCCCAAGTGGCAGTGGTTAAAACTGGGGAGAAACACAGGATGGTCGTGGACTACAGCCAGACCATCAATCGGTACACGCAGCTCGACGCGTACCCCCTCCCACGCATATCTGATATGGTCAATCAGATTGTGCAGTACCGGGTCTTCTCAACGATTGACCTGAAATCTGCCTACCACCAGCTCCCCATCCGGAAGTCGGACCGTCCATACCCGGTCTTCGAGGCGGACGGTCGCCTCCACCACTTCCTTAGGGTCCCTTTCGGCATCACAAATGGGGTCTCGGTCTTCCAAAGGGAGATGGACCGAATGGTCGACCAGTACGGTTTGCGGGCCACCTTTCCATCCTTAGATAATGTCACCATCTGCGGCCATGACCAGCAGGACCACGATGCCAACCTCGATAAATTCCTCCGCACTGCCACTCTTCTCAACCTAACCTATAACAAAGAGAAGTGTGTGTTCAGCACGACCCGGTTAGCCATTCTCGGCTATATAGTCCAAAACGGACTTCTCGGGCCCGACCCCGACCGCATGCGCCCCTCATGGAGCTTCCCCTCCCCCAGTGCCCCAAGGCCCTCAAACGCTGCCTGGGGTTCTTTTCCTACTCCGCCCAGTGGGTCCCAAACTATACGGACAAGGCCCGCCCACTCATTCAGTCCACCCAATTCCCCCTCGCGGCCGAGGCACAACACGCTTTCGCCCGCATCAGAGCAGACATCGCCAAGGCCGGGATGCATGCAGTGGACGAGTCACTGCCTTTCCAAGTAGAAAGCGACGCTTCAGACGTCGCCCTTGCCACCACTCTAAACCAGGCAGGCAGATCCGTGGCATTCTTTTCCCGCACCCTTCATGCCTCTGAAATTCGACACTCATCCGTCGAAAAGGAGGCCCAAGCTATCGTTGAAGCTGTGCGGCATTGGAGGCATTACCTGGCCAGTAAGAGATTCACTCTCCTCACTGACCAACGGTTGGTAGCCTTCATGTTCAGTAACACACAGCGGGGCAATATCAAAAATGATAAAATCTTGCAGTGAAGAATCGAGCTCTCCACCTATAATTACGAGATCTTTTTTCGCCCCGGTAAACTCAACGAGCCCCCAGACGCCCTCTCCCGAGGTACATGTGCCAGCGGACAAGTGGACCAACTCCGTGCCCTACACGACAGCCTTTGCCACCCGGCAGTCACTCGATTGTACCATCTGGTCAAAGCTCGCAATCTGCCCTGCTCTGTCGAGGAAATAAGGACAGTCACCAGGGACTGCCAGGTCTGTGCGGAGTGCAAGCCGCACTTCTACCGGCCGGACCGTGTGCGCCTGGTGAAGGCTTCCCGCCCCTTTGAACGCCTCAGCGTGGATTTTAAAGGACCCCTCCCCTCCACCGAATGTAACACGTACATTCTCAGTGTGGTCGATGAGTACTCCAGATTCCCCTTCGCCATCCCATGCCCCGATATGACGTCTGCCACAGTTATCAAAGCCCTCAACACCATCTTCGCTCTGTTCGGTTTCCCCGCTTACATCCACAGTGACAGGGGATCCTCATTCATGAGCGATGAGCTGCGTCAGTTCTTGCTCAGCAGGGGTATAGCCTCCAGCAGGACGACCAGCTACAACCCCCGGGGAAATGGGCAAGTAGAACGGGAGAATGGGACAGTTTGGTGGGCCGTCCAGCTGGCCCTACGGTCCAGGAACCTCCCAGCCTCTCGCTGGCAGGTGGTTCTCCCTGTCACTCTACACTCCATCCGGTCACTATTATGCATCGCTACTAATAACACACCCCATGAACATGTTTTTACCTTCCCCAGGAAGTCACTCGCGACTTGGCTCACAGCTCCAGGACCGGTCCTTCTTTGTAGGCACGTCCAACTCCACAAGGCGGACCCCTTGGTGGACAGGGTTCGCCTGCTCCACGCCAACCCTCAATATGCCTACGTTGAGTTCCCCGACAGCTGCCAAGATACTGTCTCACTCGGACCTGGCACCGTCAGGCTCCACCCCAACACACTTCCCCACCCATGCGCCCCCCCGCCACCCCCCTCATCGTGCCGCCAACACTGACCCCACCAGACCACCCGCCCCCCCCCCCCCCCCTTTCCGCACAAGAAGGCGAAGAGGACTTCGGCACGCTCCCAGAGTTCCCCGATGACTGGCCAGCATCAGCACCGCCATCGGTGCCATCTCCACTACCGCCAGCACCGACTTCGCCGCCACCGTTACGCCGCTCCCAACGAAACACCAAAGCACCGGATCGGCTGAACCTTTGACGGACTCCGGACTGTCAACACGGACATTTTCTTTTTTTTCTTCTTAACACTGTACATAATTGCACTATATATAGTTTCACATCACCCCCGCCGGACTCATTTTTAACAGGGCGTGAATGTGGTGAACCACTGTATTATGGGATGTAAGGTAGGACCTGCACTACAGGTTCGCCGGTAGGCCCTGTCGGCTGGCTCCGCCCACTAAGAACTGTATAAATATGCATGACCTCCACTACCCTGCCATTTCACCAGCTGCAGCAGGAGGCCACGCATCTGACTGCAATAAAGCTACAGTTGTACCCAATCTGCGTCTTTGTGCAATTGATTGCGCATCAAGGGCATCACCCTGCCCAAAGGTCATGCAGCTGGGGGCTTCCTCTCCCCTTTGAGACCACCACGAGTGCTGTTCTGTCTGGTCCCCGTTTGTGGGGACCAGTACCAAACGGTGCTAGCCCGAGGTCCAGAGGCAAGGGATTGAATCCCAAAGCCTCAGGTACCTCAAGAATCTGTTCATTAGAGTAAGGCTTTCACCGGCCACACTGCGCTGCGGCCAGCTGCTTTTCTGGCGCAGTGTGGCTGGAATATCGTGCCTGAAAGATTAAAGTTTGTACTGTGACGAAGAGGTTTGAGAGAGTGGTAAAGAGGGAACACAGATGAATTGAGAACTATTTACAGTGGAGGGAGCGGTAGTTATGCACGCTCGTTGCGTGCGCAGAATCATTGTGGGAGTTGAAAGAAAGATGATTCCTGGGAACATCCAATGGTGTGAATGGTGAAAGTGCAGAAATCTCTTCTTTTTTCATTCTAATTGGGGAGAACGATATTCTACATTTTCGGAGGGGTATTACCCGGGGGCACCTCTCCATCATTTTCACAAAGTGGGGCATGATGGGTTTGTTAAACTAACGTCAGCCATGGGCTCTCGACCTTGCATTGCCTCAGCCGGCTTGACATCGATCTTCTGTTAAAGATCTTGCTTTTCTGCAAATTCAATGGCTTGGATTTCCAATCAGAGTTCCAAAACATTGGCCAGGTCGTAGGCAGGACAGGAAATTTGGCGACCTAGCGAAAGTGCTTGGCGGCACTGGAAAACCCCGACCATTGAGTGTTGAACTCACTGGTCATTACAGGTGTTCAGCCTTCAGCCCAATTTCACTTGAGTGAATCGAGCTGGGGGGCTTTAAGCAGTCTGAAATGCCAGAATCTCATGATGGAATAACACTGCGCTGACCCAGTAAGTAATTACTGTTGAATGAATTTTAGTGATCTGTATCCAGATATTTTTTTATTGCTTTTTATTCAAAATTTGAGAGATTTTATCTGATAACACACTTGGAAATCAAGAGATATTTGCCCTTTCCGATAATGAAATCATAAAAAGCCGAGCAATGGATATTTCTGCATCGTGGGACATAAAAGTGGAAAAGCAAATTTTGTGTGTCAGCTTACCAATTGGAAACATCCAGACTGCCCTTTCAGAAGCCAGATTCTCCACTTCCTAGCCGAGCAAGTGACAGCCCTGAGTAAAAGTGAAGGGACACAGGCAGCAGAAAATGTCACCGTGCCTTCAGGAATCATTCAAAAACTCTTCCCTTTTTGCTATATCACTGACCTCTCTCCTCTGATTTCAGCACCAGACCTCAGAACCTGCATATCCCCCTCATGGAGCAGAGCTTTCCAACGTTCCCGTGTTTTGACTCCGTGGGCGAGTGGTTGGATGCTATTGAGATGGGCAGATACAAGGACAACTTCACTGCTGCCGGATACTGCTACCTGGAGTCGGTCGCGAGAATGACAGTCCAGTAAGTGACCTTTCACTTTAGACAAATTGTCATTTGTCTGTCCACTTCTGCTGCAGTGCAGGTATGAAAGGGAGTATTGTGCACTCGCCGTCTGCCTGATGTGTTTCCTGCGGTTGAAGTTTCTGGGTTCACTTACATCGCTTGCATACCTCCCAATTTATCCTGGAAGATTCCAGACAACCTGTACAGATTTATTTACACCTAACAAACCTTATAACTGCTCCACTCCATGTTCTGCAGGCATGTGAAGTTTGTGAGCCTGGACCCATGGCTCCGGAATGTGTTCGATGAAGTTTAAGGTATTGAATGGCCGTAAAGCAACCGTAATAATTCCCCTCCCTCCTGTCTAAATTTGATGCTCTCTGAATTGAGGCTGAGATAGAGTGACCTCTGTATGAACTTGCATAATCTCAGATCACAAAGCATCACCAAGTCTATTCCAGTCATCTACTTTCACCGGACTGAGCTGAGCACCCATTACTTTAACAATTTTCATTTCCTCCATTAGCCTACACTATGGGCATGATTCTCCCAAAATGGAACAAATTCCCTGTGCGAGTGCATCCCGCCACGTGTTTCTGGCACTCGCAGTGCCGAGAAACACAAGGCTGTTCAACGTGGCTCGTGTTGAATAAGGGAAGTGAATGGTGAACGTGCGGCCAAGGCTGCACATAACCCTGTTTTGCACAGTGGGGAAGTCCGCTCGCCGGAACTCCTCAGTGCAGTGAGAGTAAAGCGGGGCACCATTTAAAGGGCACGCAGCTGGGGGCCTTCGATTCCCTGGCAGACCCCCATGAGTGCCATTCTGTCTGGTCCCCGTTTATGAGGACCAGTGCTGAATGGCGCTCGCCTGAGGTCTCTGAAGCGAAGCGGATGAATCCCAAAGCCTCAGTTACCTCTGGTATCTGCACATTAGATTCAGAACAGCTGTCTTGCTCTAATATGCAAATTTTCCAAAATATGATGTGGGCAGGGTTTACATCACAATGTCTCACGAGGCCACATTGGATCTCGCGAGACATTGAGAGCCAGGTAGATCCTGGGAGTGAGGTCTCCCGGCTTTCATTAGTCACGTTGCGCCGCGGTGCACTGCTTTTCCAGCGTAGCGTGGCCATAGGATCGCGCCCTATGTGCTTTATTGACAGTACAGCTTCTGAACAATTTTCTACGTGTCTACTGGCAATCGGGAACCACACATCCATTGCCAGTGAACATCAAGTAATCACGATTTGGTCATTTATTTTTTACACTAACTTGTGCCCTGAGGATTTAGATTTACACATTGGAATATCAACAAAAGTGTATTCTGATCGCACTTTTAACAACACACAAAACATCTGGCAGTGAGCTAATGTTTCATGTCGCCCATATGATGCTCCTTCAAATCCACTGGAGAAGTCGTATTAGACTCGGAGAGTTTTCTCTGTTTCCCTCTCCACAAATGCTGGCAGACCAAGTAGGTTTTTCCAGCATTTTCTGTTTTTAACTTTCCAGCTCTCTCCTGGCATTTCATTGGATCATGAGATGCGTGCCGTCTGCTGCACTGATTTACATCCGAATTTGCGGGAAGAAAAATCCACATTGTTTACTTATCAAAGTCAGTTCTACAAATCCTTGTGTAATAAGGGGATCAGGGGTGATGGGGGGAAGGCAGGAGAATGGGGATGAGAAAAATATCAGCCATGATTGAATGGTGGAGCTGACTCGATGGGCCAAGAGGCCTAATTCTGCTCCTGTCTTATGGTCTAAATTCTTGTGCATTGCACTTGACCCAACAGCATTATCATTAGAGTGAATCCAATTATCACAATATGCCATTCATAGCACAAACTGCATCAACTTCAGATGTCAATCATACTTTAAACATATTCCTATGACCTGACACCATGGTGGTAGTGTGCTATTTAAAACATTATTTGAACAGGCAATATTTTCAGCGCACAAGTTGACACAAATGAATGTAAATGGATTTCACTCCTAAAATATCTTGGCTGTATGTTGTGACTACTGAAATGTTATTGTACTTTATAATCAGTCGGGGGAGCTGGTGGCTTAATAGTATTATTATTGGACTAGTAAAACCAGAGACCCAGAGGAATGTTCTAGAGACCCAGGTTCAAATCCCACCACTGCAGATGGTGAAATTCAATAAAAATCCAGAATTAAAAGTCTAATGTTCACCATGAAACCATTGTCGATTGTCATAAAAACCCATCTGGTTCACTAATGTCCTTTAGGGAAGGAAATCTGCCTTCCTTACCTGGTCTGGCCTACATGTGACTCCTGATTCACTCTTAACTGCCCACTCAAGGGCGATTAGGAATTGGCAATAAATGCTGGCCCAACGTGCAATGCCCACGTCCCAAATAAAGCAATACCTAGTGTTTGGAACTGAAGTTAAAGCCCTGTAAAAGCTGTGTGTATAAAATTGATAATTGTAATTTAGCTTAACAGTGCCTCATTGGTCTTTTGCTTCTCTTGGAGTTCAGTGATAATCTTGGAATGTGTGATTTTTTTTTTTAGCTCTAGTTTTTTTCCCCCCTTATTTCCTCCATGCTTATGATGCTATAATTGAAGAAATCTTGGGAAAAAAGGGTTTAAATTAGCAAAATAACTGGCCTTAAAAGCTATTACATATCCTGTATGCAAATGCTCTTGTAAGTTGCTGCATAAAAACAATCTGCTTGGCTTTTCAAAACATCAGAAGACTTACTGCATTAAATAGTTATTTGAAACTAAATATCCCTGCATGATGTATGGGCACTTTCTGTCACACAGGATAGGCTGCAGGATGGCTGTGTTCAGTGACCACTTCAACACTGGAAATACAGTACCATTTACCAGCTGTACTTTGGTGTTCAATAGGAAGGAAGACAAAATTGTTGCCCGTGTTTGTAGAATCATAGAATCCTAACAGTGCAGAAGGAAGCCATTCATCCCATCGAGTCTGCACCGACCCTCTGAAAGAGTACTCCACACAAGCCCACTTCTCACCCCTCAACATAACCTACACATGAAGGTGTAATTAGCATGGCCAATCTACCTATCCCGCGCATCTTTGGACTGTGGGAGGAAACCAGAACACCTGGAGGAAACCCACGCAGTCACAGGGAGAAAGTGTAAACTCCACACAATCACCCGAAGCTAGAATTGAATCCGGGTTCTTGGTGCTGTGAGGCAGCAGTGCTAACCACTGTGCCACCATGCTGCCGTTGTGCCACCATGGTGACCCAAACTATTTGATCCAGCATATTTTTTGGTACTGTAGATAAGACTTGAGCTAGACTATAAAGAGGCAGAAAGTGCTGAATGAGGAGATGACCTTGACTGCCAATGACAATCCGTTTACACTGGCTTTCGTGTACAGCAGATGGCCCATATCTGCGATTGGCTGCTTGGAGCCATGTCCCCACAGTCATAGACAGGCTGGTGAGCCAGACCCTGTTGGCATAAATGGCAGGAGTGGGCAGGCTGGTTCTGGTGCCTGATGAGCCATGAGAAACTGTAAGAGCTGAGCATCCTATCAATCTTAGCTTATCAACTCCCATAGGACTCTTCATTTACGCCTTCATTCTCACCATGCTCCTGTTACAGTTTGATTGTAAAGATCACCTTTGCTTCCCTTTTATTCCATACTGCCCGAATCTTCAAAAGATTTGAACCTCAGTTGGTTTTGCAATTAATTAACAGACAATATTCAGCACCTTTAGAGGAAGCCTTATTTTCCCATTTTAATTTGTGTTGATATTTAAAATAAACCAGAGAAGCATTAAATATTTACGGCCCAGCAGGAGGCCCTTCGAGCCACTGTGCCTGTGCCAGCTCTCGGCTAGAGCAACTCGGCCAACCTTACTTCCCTGTCCCTTACCCCATACCTGACAAATATTTTCTTGCCACCTGTAAATCTAATTCATTGTTAAGCAGATCAGAACGCTTCCAGGTTTTGTGCCATCCGCAAATTTTGAAATTGATGTGCCCACGACTAGGCCATTAATATATGGACAGGTACTAAAAATGTACCACAAATTTAGAAAATATACCAGAAGCCTAAAATCCTGGGCCCTCTGAACTGGCTCATCCAAGAAATTGCTCTTGGGGGTCCAAAGACAAAGAGAGAATCCAAACAAATCTTGATCACACTTGAACCGACTTAAATGATTTTTAATATTTGAATACAGCTATGTGGCGGGATTCTCCCACCCCCGCCGGGTTGGAGAATTGCCGGGGGGGCAGCGTGAATCCCGCACCGACGCCGGCTGTCGAATCCTCCGCCGCCGGTTTTTTGGCGGGGGCGGGAATGACGCCGCACCGGTCGGGAGCCGTAGGCAGCGACCGCCCCCCGGCGATTCTCCGCTCCGCGATGGGTCGAGCGGCTGCCCGTTTTTGGCCAGTCCCGCCAGCGTGGATTAGACCAGGTCTGTACCAGCAGGAGCTGGCTTTACGGGCAGGCTGCGGAGTCCTCGGGGGAGGGGTGCGCGGGGGAATCCCGCCCCGGGGTGGGGGGTGGCCACCGTGGCCTGGCCCGCGATCGGGGCCCACCGATCTGCGGGCAGACCTATGCCATGGGGGCACTCTTTCCCTCCGCGCCGGCCGCTGTAAAACTCTGCCATGGCCGGCGCAGAGCAGAAACCTCCTGCACGTGCGCTGGGATCACGCCAGCGGTTCTGCGCATGCGCCAGAACATGCTGGTGCTCCCACGCTTGTGCCAACTTACACCAGCCGACGGAGGCCCTTCAGGGCTGGTTGGCGCGACGCCAACCCCGCCGGCGCCGGCCTAGCTCCCGAAGGTGCGGAGTATTCCGCACTTTCCAGGCGGCCCGACGCAGGAGTGGTTCACGCCACTCCTCTGCATTGGTACGGCCCGCCCCGCCGGATACCGGAGAATCCCGGCCATGGTGGGTTTTTTTCTCGCCCAAACATTTTTAGGTTGGTACAGATAGTTATTTTTCTTTCTGTATTTGAGCCATATTTTCTAATTTACCCATACCTGTTCCATTGATATACCACCAGTCTTAGTGAAAAATAGATGTTGCATTGTATCTCTTTGTGGCAATGTTAAGGCTTCTATATGTAGCTATATGCAGAAAGTGGGAGCTAGTTTTAGCTCAGTTGGCTGAACAACTGGTATATGATTTGGAGGAAGGCCAACAGGGTTCAATTCCCATACTGGCTGAGGTTATTCATGAAGGCCCCACCTTCTCAAACTTGCCCCTTGTCTGAGGTGTGGTGATCCTCAGGTTAAATCACCACCAGTCAGTTCTCCCCCTCAATAGGGAAAGCAACCAATGGTCATCTGGGACTATTGCGACTTTACTTTATTCTATATGTAGAAAGGGAACTGCAGAATGTAAAGCAGATTAAAACAAGTGTCTAGAATCCACAGGTATTGTCACTGTAGGTGGCATAATGAATGTAATCTTATGTCACTAATTGAGGACAATAGGACAGCCCCTAATGTTATGTCACCAGCCCCCAAATGAACCTTCAATAATCAACCGGTTGTCTTTTCTAAAATAAAATTACGACTGCTGCCTCCCAGGAAATGGCAAATCGAACCAACAGTACTTGAAAACAGCTCATGCCGTCTAACAGCTTGAGGCATATCTTCTGAATGAAAGGAAGTATGTGAAGCAAAGGCATGTGTTTCAGAGTTTGTCCATGGCCTGGCCCCCTAAGTTAATAAATGTTGAAAAGTAGCAAAATCTCATGCCAAAAATGCAATTGTGGTTCAATAAAAAATCCTTGACAAAGAATCAAGGAACTTTATTACATCAAGTCCATTCAGACCAACTGGTTGACGCTGGTGTTTATGCTCCACATGTGTCCCCGCTTTATCTAACTCCCTCAGCATATTCTTCTATTCCTTTCTTCCTCGTCAGTTTATTTGGCTTCAACTTAAACACAGTTATTCACCTCAATGACTCCATCTGGTAGCGAGCACCATATTCTCACCACTCTCTGGGCATCGAAGAAAGGGAAACCACAAGCAGTAACATTAAACCAGAAATGCAGCTCCTGAACCTCCTCTCCTAAAGACATGAACCCACACTCTTCCCCCTTCACCAGGAAAATAACCGTATCCAGTAAGGTTGCCTCTAGTCTAATCCTAACCCAAAATGTTCAGCAGTAAAGCTTCACTCTGTATCTCGCACTAATGTGATCCTAATGGTCAATTTCCTGTTGCTTGGCACTCAGCAAGTTGGCACCAAGTTCTGTATGAGGCTGAGTAGCAATTTCCCCAAGCTCCTGTATCTATTCCATTAACTTTATTGTGGATGCTCGGAAAAGCCATTCAACCACAAGGCATTCTCAAGATGACGCTGGTGGCAGTTGTCCAAGGCACAGCCTAGAAAGGTCCATCCACACTTACATTCTTAGCGCTTCCAATTTCTCCTGCTGGAGTAGCTTGAGAAGAGCAAACTGCACTGCTACCTCAAGCAGAAAAACACTTTTCACTGTACCTTGCTACACATGACAGTAAACAAAATCCAATCCAATCCAAGCACTGGCCTGAATTTCACACACCAAAGACATTGCACAAAGTAGGGTTCATTCTCTGTGTGTTGTGCTCTACGGCCCTCGGCACTCACTGTCCTCTTCACCCTCATTCACACATAGAATCATAGAATCCCTACAGTGCAGAAGGAGGCCATTTGGCCTATCAAATCAATCCAATAAAATCTTGCAACTATATTTTAAAGCAGTTAAGTTTTTTATGAATATGCAAATTATCCCTCCAGTGGCTTAGTCACAAAATGGACTCCTCTGTTATTACTCACCTGCACCAAGCAGTTGGTGAAGTGGACGTCAAGTTAGTTGTGAGATAGTTTCACAGATTGTATCTACACCCTGATTCATGGAAAATGGGGAGGGGGGAAATACCCAGGGTTCATGGCCCTTATTGCTAAACATGTAACCCCTGTTTTAAAGTGGATGTGTGTTGAAATGAAAATGAATGAAAATGAAAATTGCTTATTGTCACAAGTAGGCTTCAAATGAAGTTACTGTGAAAAGCCCCTAGTCGCCACATTCCGGCGCATGTTCGGGGAGGCTGGTACGAGAATTGAATCGTGCTGCTGGCCTGCCCTGGTCTGCTTTAAAAGCCAGTTATTTAGCCCAGTGTGCTAAACCAGCCCCTCGCATCAGATGACAGGATTGGGCCCAATGTGATGCCTCTCCCAGTCCAACAACCCACCAGTACATACCATCAAGGCTACATGGTCATGGCATGCAGAGGCCTGTGATAAAACTACCATAGTCAGAACCGTCAGAAAAAGGAAAAAACACAGGGAGAAAAGTATTTCGGAACAATCAATTTGTGAAAAAAATATAAAGGAATTGTAATACAAGCTTGCTGTGAGCATGCAAAAGAAGTATGTGATCACTTGGGTCATTCTTCTCATCCAAATCTGCCTGACCTTGATGAAACATATCAGGCCCCCCAAATTCAGTGCCTGTATCGCTTCATCCATCTCAATTGAAGCTGTCACCCAACAAGCGGGCTTTAGCCATCAGCCTTTCAGGATGCGTTGCAAGTCTATTCTGATCTTTTCAGTTTTGGTCAATTGTGAGAGATTTCAATAAAAGGCTGTGGCAGGTAATTTAATGGATGGAGTGCCACTAGAAATGGGAACTTGTACATGCTGATTATGTCAGTATGATTATTATACTTAGCTGTGCTTTTCATTCAATCGCTAGCTGTTCTTAGTGGCTGTAATGGGAATGAATAGCAGCAGACTGCAAGCACTAAATTCTGTGTGTTTTTTTTTCCACAGGGATGTAATGAGCCTGGGGATTACATGTGTTGAGCACCAGAAACAAATCCTGAGCAGCATTCAGACTCTCCGAGCACAGGTTATACAAATGCATGGACGAGGGGTTCAGGTTTGACAGCGGCATCCACCTAGGTCTTCTCTGCAAACTGCATTCTTGACAAATTGCCAACACAAACTGCTAGTTCGAAAGCAGTGTGTTTACCAGATGACACCAGTGCGTGTGGGGTGGCCAGGGAAGAGGACCCAAGACTCAATCTTTATATTCATTTTTTTTTAATATATAAAATGATTTCAGCAAGGGGTATCTTGGAAACGATTGCTCAGTCAACCGACCACATGGCATTCCTGGAACATGGAAAAGAATAGGATGCAAGCGGCAGTGTCAAAGTTACCTTTTCTACATCGGCTCTGTTTACCTTTGATCATTGTGGTTTGCTAAACACTGTTCGTTTTGATAAATCCGGAGCTGGTGCAGGCACTCTGTGTCACTCAGATTGTGAACTTAAACCATCACAGCGTGGACTTGAGAAATCCTGTTTTAACCTTCGGTTGGAGTTCTTTGAGTATCCAGGATTATATGTTCTAATACCACCAATGAAAACATCTTCAGTCATATAACTCATGTGCCCAGCTTTTTAAGGCTGTGAGGTGTGTATGTGTGTAAACCTCTTGCCTAGCACTTTAGTCTTGGCAGCACAGGGTCTCAGAGTCTCAGAGAATGAGATGTCCATATGATTCTTGGTCTGGCTGCCTAAAGGTTTAACTGCTTAGCATGTGTCTGAGATAGGCCGCGTTTATTCTGTTGGGTAATTTCGTCTCATAACTAAATAGCCGTGAGCTGGACTTAAAAAAATGTATCCAGCTGCTACAGGTTGATCAGCAATACATCTTGTGGCCTTCAATATACGGCAAATCCAAATGCTAAACTATACCTGATACAGGGCAACAAACCTTGGACTCCCCTTTCTAAAACACAGGAGACCAGACCTTTAGGACGTGAAAGGTTATAAAGGTTAATGGGGTGGGGTTATTAAGACTGTTCATTAAATTTAAAATTATTCTGGAGGCTTCATCAAACCAGAGGAAATCGGACTCAAATAACAAACATTAAAGACTTGTGTCAACTGCATTGAAGGCTCATTCTGGAAATTTGTGTACACAATTCATGGCCATGTTTTATTGATGGGTCATCACATGGACAATCGGTCTAACATCAGTGGCGGGCAAATTATTGGAAAAAGTTCTGAGGGAGAGTATAAGTCATTATTTAAAGGCACATGGATTAATCAAGGATAGTCAGTGTAGATTTGTTAAGGGAATGTTGTGTCTGACTAACTTGATTGACTCTCTTGAAGAGGTGATAAGGAGAGTCAATGCATTTGATGTAACCTCCGTGGACTTTAGCAATGGTTTTGACAAGGTCCCACATGGCAGATTGGTCACAAAAGTAAAAGCCCATGGGATCCAAGGGGAAGTGGCACATTGGATCCAAAATTGACTCAGTGACAATGACATTGTTGAGTGAAAGTTATTTGCATAGCCCCCAAGTGAACTCCTGGACGCTCAAGACCATTTGCAGTTGCCCACGGTGCGCTTATTCATTTCCATGTTTGTCATGTTCTGCTTTGTCTTTTTACTGGATCCACACTGACCTTTCTGTATTAAAGCAGCCTCATCTACCAACTTGTCCGTAAAGACTTTCCCACACCTATTCACAGATTTCTCACCAGGGCTACCAGACGATAATGTTGGAGATAATGATCCTATTTCCAGATCTAGGACTGTTTCTGTTCCCTTTTTGTCCTCAGTAAGCTAATGTCAAGAGCTAATCTCTGGGGAAGTCACAACAGTCATTTTACACTCCCCAGTTTCGGTTAGGACTTCAAGCACAATCCTTTGTCCAGCCTAAACTCCACTCCTGGTTATATTTATCTTCACTTTTCCAGACATGTGCATCATTGCATAAGGGACTGGGCATGGTTCCTGCTTGTTCTGAATTTGACCTCTTTTAAGTTTGCTTTCTATCCAGAGATGTTACTTTTCAGGATTTTGATTTCATTCATCTTGATAACTTTACTGTTTCTTGACCGAATCTTACTCCTTCAGTTGCTTCAGGGTGGCAGGGAGGATTACATCACAATATGAGAGACGTTTGATTAAAACGCTGGCTATTCTTAATGCTTTCTAAGCGCTGTGTTCATTTCTTGGGCAAACACTAATTTCATTAAATGTTTAATCTGTGTCAAGTGAAGGAGAGAAATTGATATAATTTAATAACCAAATATTCAGTGTAAGATGCATTTAATTCCATCTCAAATATTTGCGAAATAGGTAATCTTTGCAGTGATCACCAACCTGTAGCACCACAATACCTAACCCATAACGCAATTTAATCTATGTACTCTCAACTGTTTCATGAGTGCGAATGTTTTTAAGCTGGAATACAGTTCTATTCTGAATGATGAAACAAAGCTGTGCTAAATAGGTTGGCATTTTCGAGTGCTATTCTAAACAGTGAAGGTCATCAATGGCAGCGCAGTGGTGGAAAAAGATCCATAAAATAATTTGTTTAGCATCTATCTAATCGCTTGCCATCAGTAAATTAAACTCTCATTGCATTTGTTTAAAAAATAACCCTTGCATCGGAAGTGGAATGATTTGAACTGATAGTGGTGTGGATCTCTGATGGTCTGAGCTCAATATAAGGTGCTGTGATCGAGGATAGAAAAAAGCTTATTCCTCATTTACTTTACTTGAAGTGGGTTCCAGAGATTGTGTTTTAATGTGCCCGAGTGTGAAACAACATTCAGCCTTGTCTGCGCACCACTGCCTAATTATCTAGTGCCCATTGATGTGTTCATTTGCATGAGGTACAACAGTTGCAAACATTACAACCATTTTCATTGTCGATTCAATATTTAATAGCGAATGCTCCTGTTCCTAATCTGTTTCCATTTGCATTGTCAGTGCAATTTATCTGAAGAGTTTTCAGCTTTTGTTCTGGCACAAGAGGTAGCCATGAACAACATTGGACTAGTTCCATTTTAGTTTCAATAAGAGTAACCAAGTGAATTCTTCACAGTCAGAAGCAGTTTCATCGTTGACCCTATTTTATTTGGTGTTCCACTTATTGGTTTCTACCGATGACATCCTTAATATGACCACGGGGCTTATGTTTCCCTGTTTCTCTACCCCACACGTCACCTTAGGCTCTCATAAGCATTGTTGCTTCATATCCATCCGGGCTCAGATTCTGACTGAGCTGGAATTCAACTTTAGAGTCATAGAGTTTTACAGCACACAAAGAGGCCCTTCGATCCATCATGAATGTGCCGGCCATCAAGCACCTATCTATTATAATTCCGTTTTCCAGGAATACTTTCTCTTCTACTTTTCAGGAAAAGTAGGCAATGGGAAGCTGTGAAATTCCCAATCTCCAACCTGCAAATGATAGGATTTTTACTTAAATAGAACAATTGCTCTCATAGTTTATTCCATGCACTTTCCATCATAATGCCTTGTCTTCACTTTGGAATTGGCCACAGTTACATGACTGAAATTGATCGTTCACTTATTGATGAAAGATAAATGGCCCCTGTGTGCCACCTCCCTCTCTGATTTACTATCCCAGAACATGGCAACACAGCAATGCGTAGGTTGGGTCAGTGGTGCCTGGCCAAAGGCTAATGGGAATCGCAGGTTCATTCAACTGGCACGTGCGGCCAGTTTTCTTGGCGTGCTCTAGCACAGCTCCTGTTCATTAATTCATTGTGCTTGATAAAGCTAAGGAGTTATATGACTGAAGGAAAAAAGGTGTTTTTGAGAAGGAATTTTCTGAAGATTTGTGATGCATATAGGAGCATATTGAATTTTCTTTTAAAGGCTGAACCAATTTGATTCCTACAGCAATTACTTATTTTGAATTCTGCTCTTAAGCTGTAATGACAATTGAATGAAATGCAGCAGTTGTTCTATGAACCTGCTCTCAGATTAAACAAAGACTTGTTCCAATATATAACGTGGTCACCAACAATGGGGCGTCATACACTTGTTCATTTGTAAGAAATCTGGTTGAAATCCAACAGTCCTAGTGTAGCATACAACCCAATACTGAGCAGGGTGAAAGAGGTAAATCAAAGCACAGTGATTAGTGGGCTTTAAATACCTACGGCTACCATGCCTGCATTACTACATCAGGGATATCAAAAGAACTTGTGCTGGATTCTTCGTTGTCTGCAGCGCACTCACGCCCACGGTGCAGGGGTGCCCACAATGGGAAACCCCTTTGGCCTGCTGCCGGAACGGAGAATCCCGCTGCCAGCTGGGTGAGCCGCACCTGAAAATGGGAGCGACGGAATGGAGAATCCCACCCCTTGTATTTATACAATGCTTTTTACATACTCAGGATGTCTCAAACACTTCAGTCAATTGATTCATTATTTTTTTAGCCTGTCAGCAAACAAAATTTGCACACAGCAAGGTGCCACAAAAATAATGAGACTGGCTAAAGGATAACTATTGGCCAGAACTTTGAAACAGAAGTCCCTTTCCCTTCAATAAATGTTCAACCTTTTCCTTGCACCTAAACAGGCAGACACAGTCTCCACCTGATCTATAAGATGATATCTCCTACATTGTTGTCCTTACTCAATATTCCACCAATATGTCAGCCTGGGTTGTGTTTCAAATCCCGCAGTGGGTTTTGACACAAGTGTGATCTCAGAGCCAAGCCAACTCACATATCTGAAATGTGATGAGGAAAAGTACAACCTCTCCAATTGTTCTGGCGTCACTTTTACTCCATTTTATGGCCTTCTGCACCCTCATCATGTCCCAGTTGTGAAGATATTTAGATGCCCTTCTCCAGCAAATCATTAATTGGTACCCACTATTAAGAAGGTTGTCGGAACCTTTTGTGCAAGATTAAGTTGCACCATCGTTCTGGGAAAATAGTCTTGTCAACATTCAGCACCGGGATAGCCTGAATACAGAGGTGAAAGAGGCCAGGAACAAAATCTGAAATGGGCTTGTTTGGTCAGCTCCATGCTGTCTTCCCGACTCCCACAAATCTAGTCATAAGTGAGATCAACATGACAGAGGCTACCTACCAGTAATGACGCTTGGTCAATTGGGGCCAATTTGGGGACTGTCACTGCTGGGATCTTCCCCACATCACACAGGCCCCTTCCTCAAGCTGAAGCCCGGAAGGTACCTGGAGAGGCATCCAAGAAGCAAGTCAAGTAACCATTGGTGAATCCTCTAAATCCCTTCAACTCTTAGCTGCAGAGATCAGATGGCCACAGCTGCAAGTGATGTCTCCCTCCACAATGATGGCCTGCCAGATAGGGCCATTACTTATTTTTACATTTTCATGCGTCTTCTGACAGCTCCTAATTTTGAGGCGCCCCTATTGTCACCGACATGCTTCAGCAGTGCTCACCTCTCCTTGTGAGGCCGCAGCTTCTGGCTCTCTGATTAAACTCTTTTCCTTGAGGACCCAGCCCCTGCCCTGAATGGAATGCCAAAAGCAGAGTTGGCCTCTTAACTACAGTGTGGCTATCCAACCATTGTGATGCTATTGGGTTAGTAATCTGTAAACCTGGATTAATGAGCCAGTAACTGAGCTCAGGCCTCACCATTGCAACTGGGGAATTTTAATTCAGCCATTTGAATACATCTGGAATAAAAAAAAGCTAAAGGCTCATATCAGTAAAGGTCACCATGATTGCAAAGAGAGAGTATGAGAAGAGTCAGGCAGCTAACATGAAGGAATTCCAAAGCTTTCAAGAGGCACATAAATAGTAAGAGGATGGCAAAAGGAGGAGAGGGTTTATTGGGTGCTTCAGAGAAGATTTATAAATGGAGACATGGGGGGCATGGTTCAGGTACTAAATGAAACATTGTATTGTCTTTACCAAGGAGGAAAATGCAGTCCAAGTTGGAACACACCAGGGGAGAGTTGAGACACTTAATAGGATAGAACTTGGTACAGATGAGGCATTAGATTGGCTGCTTAAAGTTGATTCATCACCAGGGCTGGATGAGATGCATCCAAGGACATCGAGGGAAATAAGGGTGGAATCTGTGGTGACTCTGGCCATACTTTTACAGACTTTCTGAGACTTAGAAATGGCACAGAGGACTGGAGAATAGCAAATGCTATGCCCATTTTCCAAACAGGGTGTAAAGATAAGCCCAGCAATTACAGGCCAGTCAGTTTAACCTTGGTAATGGGGAAGCTTTTATAAGTGATAATTCAAGACACAATTAACAGTCATTTGGCCAGATGAAACCCAGTATGTTCTTCAGTAATCACAGTTTTTAGACATCCTGGAGGGAGAAATTAATTTGTGCAACCCGGCTTCAAAGCAATGCGAGGTAGGCTATGCCGAATTCCTGGGGACAGACTGACCTGTGTCATCCACATGTGATAAAAGCAAATTACTGCAGACGCTGGAATCTGAAACCCAAAGAGAAAATGCTGGAAAATCTCAGCAGGTCTGGCAGCATCTGTAGGGAGAGATACAGATCGACAGATGCTGCCAGACCTTCTGAGATTTTCCAGCATTTTGTCTATTGGTCACCCACATGGTGGTTCCTCATTGATATAATTGAGGACATGCACTTGGGAGCTGCTGGTTGTGGCCTGCAGCCCTGTCTGTCCTGGGGAATCGATTTGAGTCCATGCAATGGTATACAGACAAATTTACCCCTCCACATGAGCTATCATGACATCCATTTGTAACCCAGTAGGGAAATATTGCAAAGTATCAGAATACGCTCAAGATGCAATATGTTTCTCATTGGTATTGGTAGCATCAAACTTGGTACAGTCCCTACACAACAACCAATCCAGTCTGTGTGGTCTGTATGGCCAACCTAGTAGATTAAATTGATTGCTAAGTAAGGAAGTTGAATACATCCAAGCTGTTACTTCAATGCAGTACAGAGGGATTGCATTTCTGGTGAGGCCATCTTTTCAGTGATACATTAACTGAATCTGCATCTATTCCCAGATAAACAGAAGTTCTTAGATGTCTTGACCATACCATCAAGCCAGTCATTCTTCCAGCATGCTGTTTATTCAGCCCTAATGTGGGTGAATTGGCTGCCACATTCACCAACAACACAGTAACCATTCTTCAGAAAAGTAAATCACGATCGATTACTGTGAAACATCTTGAGGATGCAACACGACACATAAATACAAGTTTATTCTTGATTTTGGGGTACTTTATAATCTAAAATCAAATATGAAGGAATCATTTTACTGAGGTTTAACAAAGTCACTTACAGGAAGTATCAAGGTGTTCAACCACTTGAGGACAGACTTACATTTTCACTATTTTGTGTGGGACAGAGCCTTTGAAGCAGTTGTCTTGTCAAGCACCAGCTATTAAAGGAATGTCTCAAATTTATAGGTGGGATTCTCCAGTCTCATTCGTGGCGGGACCCATTGCGAGTGAGAACGGAGCATTTGGCATTCCAGCTAAAGCTCCATTCATTCTCAGCGACACTGAAAAATCTCAGCCGCGAACGAGGACAGAAGATTTTGGCCTATACATTCAAATGGAAAATGAACTCAGTTTCCCAGAGAACCATAGGGTCACAAGATGGCCGTCATCTCACATGAAACCTTCTGCAATGGTTCAGTATTGGGTGGCACACACCATCATCATGTAAATTTGTAAATTAAGGGGCAAGCATTTCCGAGTTTGAACTGGCCAATTGTTTCTATTAATGGGCCTCCCTTGTCGGGGGACAGCTGTAGTTCCAATAGCAATGGGTTTCAGTGTATGCCAGCCCAGACGTTTGTGCACAACAGGATACTTACTGAGGTAAATGCTGCATCATCGCTGAAAAACAATATACACTGGTTAGAATTTGGTTGTGTCCTGCACAGAAATTAAATTTTGCCCCTCTTTGGCTTATACAAAACAGGGAGAAAGACTTCTAACCAATGATGCTGTAAATCAGGTTGGTTCAGATTTCTTTTTTTTAAAATATTCATTACTTTTGTGTGAAGCAATGTAAAATATATTTAAAAATGCGATATATTTTTCTAATTTGTTGAGGGATTAAATCAACTGAATTGTGGTGGAGTAAGTGGTAAAAAAATAGTAACTAGGCGAAGCTTGGATAACACACAAAGCACTTGGCAAAATATATAATATGTTAGTCCAAAGATGTGTTGAAAAACTGAAGCCCCTTTGTCGGTCAGTGGACAGGGCAGAACAGGCAATAAAATGCAGACATTATTTTGGGACCGTGATTGCCGTGTTGCCTCAAGCTGAAGTGATGAGAGGCCCGATGAGGACTCAAAATAATGTACAGCGTATGGAATTTGAATTGTGTGTGCACATGCGTCCCCGCCTATCTGTTGTTGAATTTGAACAGTCTGTTTTGTAGTTCGATTTTTTAATTCCACGAATAGTGATCCTGTATTTATGTAGATTTTGAGAGAAGGTGGCCTCTCTACGCTCCGCCTGTCATAAAACATGAGCCCTACCATTTATGAAGAATATGTATTCAATGTCATTACACACTGGACACAAGCAAAGCGCAGCCAATGTTGTAAAGGGGGAATTACTTGGAAGATACGATTATATCAATCATAGAATCCTTACAGTGCAGAAGGAGTCCGTTCGGCCCTTTGAGTCTACACTGCCCCCTGAAAGAGCACCCTACCGAGGCCCAGTTATACCCATATCCCCACCTAGGGGAAATTTAGTGTAGCCAATCCACCTAACCTGAACACCTTTGGGCTGTGGGAGGAAATGGGAGCACCTGGAGGAAACCCACGCAGACAGCACGTTTTAAAAAAATATAAATTTCATGCGAATTAATGTGAGATGCAAGAGCTGGGGAATAGAACACTTTCTAATTAAGCATCCACTGTCAGCATCAAACAGCGCCACGTATAGGACTGCTCTCCAACACGCTTCAACCCCAGTCCAAAAAGTGATCCCTCAGCTGCACTGCACAACCTTAAGATGATTTTGGGGTGAAACCTGACATGCAAGTAGTGGGAAACGGGCAATACTGAGACAGCCAACCGTTTAAAACTCTGCTTGAACTTTTCTTATTCAGCCAAATGTAATGGGAGAGAAGATTGGGGGTGGAGGGAGAGTTTCAAAGGGGCTGTCAATTCCTTGCATCAAAGTCAGGTTTCACCCCCATTGGGTTGAATTTTCTGAGATCCGATGCCACCTTCAGGTTTTGCACACAGTGAGCAGCTTATGGCGAACTTTTAAGGGAAGTGCTGTTGATTTTCCATTCATTGATGTTAATTCAAACGATGTAGTACTGGCCACACACACACTTCTTCAGAAAATGGATCAGGATGTAACTTGGAACCAATGCTGAGAGCTCACTGGTACAGCACTGCACTGCCTGGTGCAACGCTAAGAAAGGAAGATTCATAGCCAAGCATTCCTGAACTTGCCTGAATCCCGTCTGGAAACTTTAAGTCAATGCAGAACATTTGAAGTGCCGGTTGCTAAAACTGCTTTGTCATTTAATTTTTCTGACGCACGACCAAATGAGACTAAACCCGCCGCCAGTGAACGGAGCACCTCCGAGAAACACACGGCTGGGGATCAGAAAACCCAACCTAACTCTTAAAGCCTCGATTTTCTGGGATTGCACCGTAATTACTGGGAAGAACCTTAGGTGTAAGATTACGCCTCGAAAGTCATGGGCACTATTTATTATGCACTTTCAAGAACTGGATAACATTGAACATTAGTTGGGGGGCGGGGGTGGGGGGGGGGGGAAGGGGGGCTGTGTAGATTAAGGGTGACTACGGGTAATCCTTGATTCCTTTTTGTCATTTGTTTATGTAAACATGCGGGTGATGTTTGGGGGTTGGTCGGCGGATGGGATCGTTGTTATTATGGGGATTGACATATCTTGCTGATTATTGTTTATTGTTGATGGGTGTAAATGCGGGAGAAAATGTGAAAAAGGAGAATTTTTTTTTAAAAATTTTAAAAAGATTACGCCTCGACACCAGAAAGCTTAGAAAGAACAGCAGAAAAGAAGAGTTAAGCCAAGGAATGATTATATAGTAATTGGCAAAGTTATATCACAGTTGCCCAGAGTGGGTGTGGGCTGCAGTTGCGAGTGTGGTTGATATGGGGGATATGCTTGCCAACGTAAATTCCCAGACTGGATAAACGTGTATTTTTTTGCCACGAAGCTGACCTTCAGTTGCAGTGGAAATACCAAGTGTGGCAAACTGATACCATATAACAAGTAGCACACAGGTAATGCAAGGCAGCGATGTACTGAAGGGTTGAGATGGCATCACATGTCATGGGAATGGGGTGCAAGCAGCTTCTCAGCATAATTTTGCTCCCCATGCATTAATGTTTGTAAAACACTGCAACCTGTTTAGTTCCTCGTTGTTGTTGGCCAAGTTTATTCTGTTTCAGACTTTTTCCTCATTCATTGGGCACAGCCAAAGGGGATTCTGGGTGGGATTCTCTGATCCTGAGGCTAAGTGTTGACGCCATCGTAAACGGCGTTGTGTTTCTCGACGGGGTCAACATGCCCTCCGGAGCAGCAATTCTGACCCCTACAGGGGGCCAGCACGCTGCTCCAGCTGCCGATCCCCGGCGTCAGATGGGCGCCGCAGGTCTGCGCATGTGCATTAGAACTGGCGCCAATGCACACGTGCAGTGGAACCGGGCCAACGCGCGCATGCGCAGTGGCTCTCTTCTCCGCGCCGGCCCCGATGTAACATGGCGTAGGGCTACAGGGGCCGGCGCGGAACAAAAGAGGCCCCCTGCCCGAGAGGCCGGCCCGCCGATCGGTAGGCCCCAATCGCGGGCCAGGCCACAGCAACCACCCTCCCCCCCCCCAACCAGGCCACCCTCGGATGCATCCACGCCGAGGTCCCGCCGGGTAAGGGCAGGTGTGAATGGCGCCAGCGGGACTTGTTTTTTTTTTGCGTGGACGCTTGGTCCATCCCGGGCTGAGAATCGCCGGGTGGGGGGGCCCGTAGAGCGGCCCCCGACTGGCGGCGCCAATGGCGCTGATTTTCCGCTCTCCGGAGAATCGGCGGACCGGCGTTGGGGCACCATGGCACGATTCGTGCCTGTCCCGGCGATTCTCCAGCACGGCCCCA
This sequence comes from Scyliorhinus torazame, assembly GCF_047496885.1. Lineage (NCBI taxonomy): Eukaryota > Metazoa > Chordata > Chondrichthyes > Carcharhiniformes > Scyliorhinidae > Scyliorhinus > Scyliorhinus torazame. The sequence continues at coordinate 198,451,989 of NC_092707.1, read as the reverse complement.
GGGTGAGAGAATCCCGCCCTCTGTCTTCCCTCATTCCCATTGAGTTAACTGATCTTTGCTTCGTTGAATTAATTTTCCAGAGGCTTTGGAAAATAGGACTTAGGAGCAGGAGTAGGCCATTCAGCCCTTCGAGCCTGTACCAGCATTCAATCAGATTATGGCTGATCTGGTTGTGGTCTCAACTCCACTTGCCTGTCTTACCTTTGACTCCCTTGTCTATCAAAAACCTATCTAACTCTGCCTGAAATAAATTCAATGACCCAGCCTCCACTGCTTCATGGAAAAAAAACTTTACATACTAGCAATCCTCTGAGATGAAAAAATATCTCATATCCATCTTAAAAGATAGACCTTCATTCTTAAAATGTGTCCACTGGTTCTAGTCTCTCCTACAAGTGGAAACATCCTCCCTGTATTTACCCTATCAAGCCCTCTCAGGATTTTTAATGTTTCAATGGGATCATTTCTCATTCTTATAAATTCCAATGGGTATTGGCCCAACCTCTTCATGGCCTCATAAAATAAGCCTTTTATCCCAGCATAGGTTGAGTGATCCTTCTCTGACCTGCTTAAAAACAATTTTTTTTTAAAAATATGGAGACCAAAACTGGGCAAAGTATTCCAGATGTGGTCTCACCAAGGCCCTATCCAGCGGCAGAAAAACCTCACTACTTTAATGCCTCATTCCCCTTCCAATAAACGGCACCACTCTATTTGTCTTGCTGTACCGGCAAACCTTTTTGTGATTCATGTGCCATGACACCCCAGATCCTTCTGCAAGGGAGGTAGTGACATTAAAGAAAGCAGTGGCATTGTGTCATTGTTGCTGGAATAGTAATCCAGACACCCAGAGTAATGCTCTGGAGTCCTGAGTTCGAATCCCACCAAGGCAGATGGAATTTGAAATTTAATAAAACATATGAACTTAAAAAGATGACCGTGAAAGCATTGTCAATTGTTGTAAAAACACATCTGGTTCACCAATGGACATTTGCTTAACGAAATGAAATGAAATGAAAATCGCTTATTGTCACAAGTAGGCTTCAAATAAAGTTACTGTGAAAAGCCCCTAGTCGCCACATTTCCGGCACCTTTCGGGGAGGCTGTTACGGGAATTGAACCGTGCTGCTGGCCTGCCTTGGTCTGCTTTCAAAGCCAGCGATTTAGCCCTGTGCTAAACCTGGTCTGGGCTAGAATTCTCCTGTCATTGTGATTCACTTTTTCCCCCGGCAGTGCACCCCCACCCGCGGGATTTTCGGCGGTGTGGGGTGGTTACAATGGAAATCCCATTGACAGTGGGAAGATAGAATACTGTCACCATTGAACGGCGCTGCCGAGAAACACGCGGCTGGGGAACTGGAGAATCCCGTCCTTGTCTACATGTGACTCAAGGCCCACAGCAATGTGGTTGACTCTTAACTGCTCCTTGAAGGCCAATTAGGGATGGGCCATAAATGCTGGCCTAGCCCATCCCAGGAAAGACTTAAAAACAAACAAGACAGTTAGTTACTCCGGGTTCTGGAATCTTTGTGTGGAGGTCTACCAATATGAACATTAGGCGAGTCCTGGAGTTGGCTCAGAGATGATGCCCTCCATGACAGGTCAACTTGGAATCTAGTCCAAAGTTCCATCTCTCACAGGCAAATCTAATTGCCCACACTTTTACTCCAGCAACATTCTACCTGTTCTCTTGAGCTTTCACCTTTTCTACTCACCCCACTTCAAACATTTAGTTCCTCAGCTCTCTGTCGAATTTTCTACACCCATCTCACTCCATGGCTTGACTGGTCAGCACCGAGGATGAGGCGATCAAGCACACCTTGGCAGTGTTCATAGTAGAAACATTCACCCAGTCCGGATGGGAATGCATCCTTGGCTGCTGAAGGAAATAAGCTTGAAAATTGCAGAGGTTCTGTCCACAATGTTCCAATCCTTCTCCATAATCGAAGTAGTGGCAAGAGGACTGGGGGATTTCAGATATTACATCCGTATTCAACAAAAGGAGAGGGAAATAAACCTGGCAACTACAGGTCAATCAACCGAATCTTAGTTGAGACAAGAATCCTGGACAAAATTATGTGTTAACAAACTAAAGCCAGCATATCTTTGATAAATGCAAATCGTGTTTCATTAACTTGGCTTAAGTTCTTTGACAAAGCAATGGAGAGAGCTGATGAGGGATTAATGTGGTTAATGTTGCAGAGAATGGCCTTCAAAAGATGTTTGATAAGCTATCGCATGATAGACTTGAAAATAAAATTGGAAATCATAGGATTAAAAGGGCAATGAACTACTACTGGGCGGCGAATGTGGAGAAAGTGCGGAGCTGGGTCAGAGGGGTTGATTCCCAGTAGGTCAGAATGGAGGAGAATTTGTGTAGGGGGTCGGGGCTGAAAGCACTAGCAACATTGCCGCTCCCGATAGCTCCGGAGAAATATTCAGGTAGTCCGGTAATAATAGCTTCATTGAAAATCTGGAGGCAGTTTCGTCAACACTTCGGGTTGGGGGCAGGGTCAAGGGAAATGCCGATTTGGGTGAACCACAGAATTGAGCCAGGGAGGTGGGATGGAAGTTTTCGGAAATGGGAAGAGAAGGGGATTAAGATGCTAAAAGATTTGTTTCTTCGGGGTCGGTTTGCAGGATTGAGGGAGCTGGAAGAGAAGTATGGGCTGGAGCAGGGAGAACTGTTTAGATACATGCAGGTTCGCGATTTTGTCAGGAAGGAGATACAGAGCTTCTCGGAGGAACCGGCCTCCACATTGCTGGAGGAGGTGCTGACGACAAGGGGACTGGAGAAGGGGGCAGTGTCAGCGCTGTACAAAGCTATTCTGGAAGAGGATAAGGCACTACTGGAAGGGATCAAAGCAAAGTGGGAGGAAGAGCTGGGAGAGGTTATAGCGGAGGGGGGTCTGGTGCGAGGTTCTCCGGAGAGTGAATGCCTCCACCTCATGTGCGAGGTTGGGGCTGATACAGCTGAAGGTGGTATGTAGAGTGCACCTCACGAGGGCGAGGATGAGCTGATTTTGTAAAGGAGTGTGTGAGCATTGCGGGGGGGGTGCCCGCTAATCACGTTCATATGTTTTGGTCCTGTTCAAAGCTAGGGAAGTACTGGAAGGAGGTTTTTAGGGTAATTTCCAAGGTGGTGCGTGTGAACCTGGACCCGGGTCCCCAGGAGGCCATATTCGGGATGTCAGACCAGCCAGGGTTGGAAACGGGTGCGGAGGCAGATATCATATCCTTCGCCTCGTTGATCGCCCGAGAAGGTTAAGTTCGAACTGAGGGGAAGCTCGGAGGGGTTCTACAAGTCATGGGCACTATTTTTTATGCACTTTCAAGAACTGGATAACATCGAACATTAGTTGGGGGGGGGGGCTGTGTATATTAAGGGTGACTATGGGTAATCCCTGATTCCTTTTTGTCATTTGTTTATGTAAACATGCTGGCTGATGTTTGGGGGTTGGTGGGAGGATGGGATCGTTGTTATTGTTATGGGGATTGACATACCTGTTGCTGATTATTGTTTATTGTTGGTGGGTGTAAATTCGGGAGAAAATGTGAAAAAGGAGGAGAATAAAAATATATATATTTTTTAATTAAAAGGGCAATGATAGGAAATTGGCCGCGAGACTGAAAGAAGGCAGCAGTGATATTGCTGGGGACGCTTGCAGTGGCACCCACCGGAGCTGGAGTTGGGACCCTGGTCTTTAAATATATATTTATAAAGTAAAATTGTCACAGTCCTAGATGACCATTGGCTTCTTTCCCCTTTTGAGAGGGAATGCTGACTGGTGGTGATTTAACCGGAGAATCACCACACCTCAGGCGAGGGGCAACCTGGATTTGGGTTGCAGATAACTTAATACTGTAAAACTCAGTAAACAGTGAAGGGATAGTACAGACTTTAGGAGGATGTAAACTGTTGGGATGGGCAAAAACATTGGATGGGATTCTCTAGTTACTTCACACCAACAGGAGTCTCCTGTCACGCTGCAGTGAATGGAGATTTAGTTGAGCGCCACATTCACCGTGCTCACTGACAGCGGTAGCAAGGTGGACTCGCAACGGAGAATCCTGGCCATTATTTCATTGTGTGGCTAGGGTCTATTCAAAGGTTTTGGGGAATTGTATTTTCCTGGAGTATGCTGCTCAAGTCTGCAGTTTCTCAAAACCATTTGTCTTTAATTACATTGAGTATTTACACATTTGGACCTCTGCACGAGGTCGGATTTCTCCTCCTCCATATCTCTTGTACTTCTCAGCCATATGATCTCACATCATTATTACATCAGCATCATATATGCTCCTGATGATGTTAGTCCCTTACTCTACAGGCCCCTCCCTAAGTCTTTATCCCTATCATACTTACACCCTCCTACACATCTCCACAAAATCTCCAACTTCAGAGAGTTAGTCTCAGAGGCACCTTGGCCATTCGCTCTGATCTCATCCTGATCTCCTTTTAATGTCGAAGATATTCCGTGCTCTGCTTTCTGATCGTGTGGGCTATCTTCTCACGGGTGCTCAAGAATGTGTAGTAAGACTTTCTTCTTTTTCATTAGGATCTGATTAGTCAACCCAAGTTTCTATTGAGTTTCTCTCCAAGGAGATAAAGGCGCTACGATTTCTCCTTATGATAGCCCGATCTGCCCCAATCCTGTACGATCTCGGTGATGGAACTTTTTCAATGATTATGCCTTCCTTCTTTGCCTCTTTTGTGATACCAGCAATCTGTTTGCTTCAATTCAATGTGAGTAGTAATCAATGACAAGAAGGAGGGTTCCCCCCCAAACTTCAAGTAACTCCATTACCAGACGCTCCCACAGCCTTGATGAAAAAGAAGGTAATAGTTGTCCTTTATGTTCTTGGCTGATTACGGTGCAAGTAAAGCAGTTAGAAATAATTTCTTCCACAAAATGAGTATAATAGCTCACCACCAGCCTGATTGCTGTGCTGTTGCATGTTATTTTGCCATTCTTAGATGACCTTGTGGAAGTCTTGGAAGAATACCAATCTGACATGTTCTCTGTATGACTATTTTCTAATTGAAAATTATTAGGTCCTCAATGACAATGAGGTGCCAGAGCTGTTCAAAGTAGTGCTGTAGTATCGGATTAGTGGGAATAGAGTCTGGCTATCTTTCCAGTCAATATGCTTGGATTTTGAGGCATTTTTCATCCCAGGGGCTCTTAGGGGCTGGTTTAGCACAGGGCTAAATCGCTGGCTTAGAAAGCAGACCAAGGCAGGCCAGCAGCACGGTTCAATTCCCGTACTAGCCTCCCCGAACAGGCGTCGGAATGTGGCAACTAGGGGCTTTTCACAGTAACTTCATTTGAAGCCTACTTGTGACAATAAGCGATTTTCATTTCATTGCAGGCCTTGTTTTGTTTCCAGCAACATTTTTGCTGGTAACTTTGGTGAATAATTCTGTATGGTAATGTACCAAGTTTTCAGGTAAGATTAAAAGTTGTTCAATGCATTCAAAAATGTTTGGCTGGTGCACAATTCAGTACCACTGTTGACCCTGTCTCAACAGCTGTCTCAAGGGCTCTTTGAACTCTACTGAATTTGGTAGGATCTTGCCAACTTGGTCGCCATTCCAAGGAATCCTTTATGCTCAGTTATGTTCCCGGTCCATGAAAAATCTGTGATTATTTTTGTTTTTTTGTGGATCCACTTGAATTCCGGTGGCTTGTACTGTACGGCCGAGAAAATTGTTCATAGTTTAGTGTACTCACATTTTTCATTCAATGTTAAGCCCGCATCCTGTAAGATTCTCGGGACTGTTCTAACTCTGTGATCATGCCTTTCTCTAATGGAGCCATGTATATGTAGCCCATGTACCATATTCCTTCTATGCCTTCTCGAGTGTGAGACACTGTTCCCTAGAATATGTCTGGAGCAGATGACACAGCAACTGATAAGCTATTGAAACAATAATGACCAAATGGCATTATAGATGTTGTCAACAATCTGGGATCTTTGTCCAGAAGCAACTGCCAAAATCCACTGTTTGGACCCAGTTTGGTAACTAAAACACTCTTGGCGGGTTTGAGAAGGTTCTCATCCATTGAGGCCATTTGATGGATCTCTCATTCCACTGGTTTAGTTGAGTTATATCCATGCAGATTCTTATAGCGCCATTTGGGACCATAACCATTCCTGAACACCATTTTGTTTGAATGGTGACCAGTGAGATAACCCCTTGCTGTTTCATCTTTTCAGTTGCACCCTTTACTTTGTCCAAGAGTAGGTGAGTGACTCTCCTCAGTGGAAAAAGAAAACTTGGTTTCGCATCAGCTCATAGTGTGACATGGCACTCGCCTTTAACTTCCCTAGCCCTCTGATTGATTTTGGAAATTTTGAAATGTAGTGCTATAATTCTCGGGTGGGATTCTCCGGTCCCCCAGCTGCGTGTTTCTCAGCAGCTTGCTGTTTGCTGGTGGTGGGATTCTCTCTTCCCGCCCTTTGTTAATGGGATTTCCCATTGAAGACACCCCACGCCGTTAGGACACCCGCAAGCAGGGGTGCGCTGCGGTGTGAAAAGAGAATCCCGGCGACCGGAGAATTCCGGCACTCATCAGCAACATCATCTACTTTATAGATTGGTTTCACTTTTGGGCATGCCTTTCTGTTTCGAAGAGAGCATTCTTGATTTGCATGACATAGAAAGGTTTGAGGATTTCTCAGTCTTTATATTTCAACTTTGCCTTGAGTTGACCTTTGACTTTTAAAGTTGTCCCACCTGGACCGTGTGATTTGATAGATGGGGGTTGCAATCTGATCTATTTGAGCTACCTGACTTCATCTGCTGAAATAGAAACCCCTGCTCTTTTGTTTGGTTTCAAACTCTACGAGGTGTCCATTCACTTCGAGTTCAATCCGTCATTGTTGGTTTCCATTATTATTTGCCTCTCCGAGGAAGGTTAATTCCTTTGCATGTGGTTCTAATTCTTTTATGTGGCTCTGTTTTAAATTTTTCTCCCACATTTTACAGTTTGTCAGCGTGCAGTTTTGAAATGGTCTATTTTTGCATGGCTGCAGCACCCCAACTCCACTTCTGGGCAACATTCTCACTTATGCGGTTAATTCCTGTCATACCAAAGAGATTTCAAAATGGCAGTTGGTACACTTTTCCCCATTTTGATGGGCTTAAGCTTTGGTATGCTTTCTCTTTTATGGTCTACAAACTGAATGGTCTCACTCCATTTTCTCCTCGGGGGACCTCGCCTTCTTCATAGTTCTGCTTCCTGAGTTCCGTCTGGCCATGCCTTAAATATTGTTCTGTGTAATCCCGAACATTTTTCTCCAGTTTCCCAGTTCTGGGCCTTTTGCGAACCACCTGCACTCTGGAATAGTTCTGGGAGTGGTTGTGTGGTTTCCATGCTTCTGGAGCCTGGAATTATCCCTGTTCCTGTGCAGCTGTATACTACATCTGGCCTGTGCTCACTGCTGTACGGTCTCCTGGTCTGTGTCTCAGCTTGCATCTGTTGCTCTCAGGCTGTTCTGACACCTTGGTCAGTCTTTCTTTTGTTCTTCCCTCAAGGATCACTTCTCTTGCTTTGAGGTTTTCTTGGTCTATTACTCACTGCCAGCAAGTTTCATTGTGTGGTCGGTAATTAGACAAGGGGCTTTGAGGAGTGTCTATTCGTGAGTCTCTCGTTTCTCAAAGCATTGGGCAGGATTTTCCGTTTCTGAGACTAACTGTTAACGCTGACGCAGAATTTGCGGACTTTCACGACAGCAAAACTGGAAAACTGGTGCTGAACGTGGATCGATTCAGCAACTGTGGAGGGGCTAGCACTGGCACCATGTGGAACACAACCGTTTCCAATGAAAAATGACACGGGATTCGCCTGGTCCATGATTGACACTCAGGAGGCTGACAAGCTGCAGTTGCATATACTCACTTCACTCCCCACATACACTCATTCCAGCCAACAAGATAGCGCCAGTTGTGCTGGAGCACACCCATAAAGCTGATGGGTCAGCTGGGGCCAGAGGGCACCCAGGGGAGGTGCCCTGGTGGGAACACCGATATGACCCATGGCACTAAGTTCAAAGAAAGCTGTCCGGGGTGCACGTAGTTGCATGGCTGCCTTGCCGGTTGCGGCAATGGTGTTCCGTTCCAACTCCGACCCCACAGCCCACCTCCTGGTCACCCCCGCTACTTCCCACGGCACTGGCAGAAGCCCTACGGCCAGCGGCACAACAGTCAGCAAACTATGGCGATGTCGGACAATTTCTGTACCCCCGCTCTCACCCTCAGAAGCCATGACGCTGGTTTCATGATTTTTAAAAGCACAAGTCAACCGTGCCGTCGGGAACTCGGCCCATTGGAGGAGGAGAATTATGAGGGCCTGGAGAATACTGGGCCGGGCCCGCTAATGACATGCAAACGATGTTTACTGTACATGCATTCCAGAATGCACTGACACCGCTGTTGAGGTGACAAGGAATTACGATTTGGCATCAAATCGGCTCCCGCCATGATTTTGGCGTCGGAACATATTCTCCACCCACTCGAGTTTCCGATTTTGGTGTCAGCCAATGGAGAATCCCGGCCATTGTTTTTTTTGATTTACAGCAGGTGTTTGATCTCCACACTCTTATAGAATTTGTAGTGCAGAAGGAGGCCATTCATCCCATCGAGTCTGCACTGGCCCTTGGAAAGAGCACCCTACTTAAGCCAAGCCTGCACCCTATCCCCGTAACCCAGTAACCTTTTGGGAACTCACGGCAATTTAGCATGGCCAATCCACCTAACCTGCACATCTTTGGACAGTGGGAGGAAACCGGAGCACCCGGAGGAAATCCACGCAGACACGGGGAGAAAGTGCAAACTCCACACAGACAGTCACCTGAGGCCGGAATTGAACCCAGGACTCTGGAGCTGTGAGGCAGTGCTAACCAGCGTGCCACCCCTCTTAACTCTCAATCATGTGACCTGACATCATTATTATGCCAGCACCATGTGTGCTTCTGATGTTAACCCTTTGCACATGTGGCAGAGTGATTTAACATAGGGAAGTGTAAAGTGTAATTTTGGTAGGAAGAGTGAGGTAATTGCACAATTTAAATAGGGATTCAGGAGCAGAGAGTCTTGGATGTACATACAGAAGTCTTCGAAAATAACAGGATAAGTTGGGCACTTCTAAAAATAGCATCCAATGCCCTTGGTTTTATAAATAGCAACATAGAGTGACAATTTGAGCTAAACCTTTACGAAACACAGTGGGCCCCAATTGTTACACTGTTGTAAATTCCGGGCACCGCAATTTACAGAGGGTGTCAGGAACTTAGAGAGAGTGCAGATGATATTTGCTGGAATCTCCTTTGAGCAAAGATTGTAACTGGGGAAGGTTTGATGAAGGCATTCAACTTTGTGAAAGGTTTTGAGAATAAATAAGGATGAACTGTTTCAGGTAGCAGAAAGGGTTGGTACTAAAGAGGGCGCAGATTTAAGGAGTGATCACAAAACAGAGTTGTTTTGTTAACAGGGGTGCTGATGTGCTAAAAAAGTAATTTATTGCAAAGGCAGTAGCCTCCAGAAGCTGTTCTCTGGTGTGAAAGCTAGGAAATGTTAACTTGGTATTACTTTATTCAATTATTAAATTGAATTAATTAATTGAAAAAATTGAGACAAGTAAAAATATAATTAACTCATCAAAAAAGGAAATTAAAGGTTAGACAGACATAGCAGGGCAGGTAGTGTGCTGTAACTGCAGCATGTGGGAAATTGTGAAGAGCATTGTGATCCCAGATGTGATGAACGGTTACTGTAACACTGTACCCTTGTCATCATGTAAGGTGATGTCCCCTTTAAGACCGGGCTTGGAGCCCTGGGGACTCCGCCTCCGGCTCCGCCCATCTGGGAGCCGTATATAAGGGGCCGCCTTGTGGGCGGCACCCCAGTTAGCACACGTCTCGGCACCAGGCTAGTTCTTAGCTTATTAAAGCCTTCTTTACTGTTTACACTCTAAGCGTCGTTATTGAGGGTATCACACCAGACAATCATAAAACAATTAAACAGCTGCAGCTCGAGGAACATCAGCTCAGAGCTGTACAACTGGAGTCTGAGCTGTAGACATTGCGGTCAATCTGGGAAGGGTAACATTACCTGGATATTTCACTCTAGGAAGCACTCACACCCCCTTGGATTGTGTAGAACTTTCAAGTTGATCAATGGTCAGAAACAGAGAATGTGACTGAGTCAAGCAGTTTTGGAGATCCAGGATGTGGTGATGGAAGAGCTGAGACCTTGACTTTGGCCAACAGGGATAAGCACTTTGCTACCTCAGTGAATGAGAGTAGGTGGACAAACTGACAATAGCATAATGCTGCAAGAAGCCATTGGGAGGCAGTGAACAGGAATGCAATATGGATAGGAGAGTCAAGGGGATAGACGCTGTTCATTGCAGCAACAACCAGAAGTTCTAAAGGTTGCATTGCCAGCCCAGTGCCAGGGTTAAAGGCATCCCCTCACATCTGAAGAAGAAGTTTCAGAGGGAGGAGGAGGATGCAGTTGTCATGGCCCAAGAAGGAACAACAATTTGGGTATAAGTAGGAATGGTGTCCTGCTGGGAAAATTTGAGGAATTGGGTCTGGAAGTCTCTGGATTGTTACCGGAGCTACACATCAACTGGTATAGGGGTAAACATATCAGAGCTGCAATGTATGGCAGAAGGAATATTATGGAAAGCAGGGATTTCACTTCATGGGTCATTGGCACCAGCACTGGGGTAAGGGGGAGCTGCTCCTTTGAAGCAGGCTCCAAAAACACAAAAGAAGAGATCATAATAATATTTATTGGTGTCACAAGTAGACTTATATTAACACTGCAGTGAAGTTACTGTGAAAATCCCCTAATCGCCACACTCTGGTTCCTGTTCGGATACACTGAGGGAGAATTCAGAATGTCCAATTCACCTAACAAGCATGTCTTTCGGGAATTTGTGGGAGGAAACACAAGCAGACACAGGGAGAAAGTGCAGACTCCGCTCAGATAGTGACCCAAGCCAGGAATCGAACCTGGGTCCCTGATGCTGAGAAGCACCAGTGCTAACCACTGTGCCATCGTGCTGTTGAGTGTAATCGTAATAGATTAAAGGAAGAAGCTGACAATGTTGCCCAAAAAAGGAGTAATTGGGATTTCTGCACTCGAAGGGTTGTGAATCTTTTGGATTCTCTACCATAAAGAACTGCAGGTGCTCAGTCATTATTATATTAAAGACAGAGGCTGATCAATTATTGGATACGTGGGGAATAAATGGATATTGGAATAGTGTGGAACATGGATAGGAGAGCAGTTGTGACCTTGTTGAACGGTAGGCTAGCATGTTGAGTCGGCTTCAAGGCTCGAATCCCAAGAGCTCCTGTCCTTTATGTTCTTATCACATGAGGAAACTTTTTTTTACACAGAGTTGTTATGATCTGGAATGGAATGGTGGTGGAAGTAGATTCAATAGTACCTTTGAAAAGAGAATTGGAAAATTAATTGAAGGGGAACATTTGCAGGGTTATGGAAAGAAAGCAGGGAACTGGGACCTTTTGGGTAACTGTTCAAAAGAACCAGCACAGGCATGATATGCTGAATAGCCTCCTTATGTGCTATACCGTTCCGAGATTCAAGCCCCCGTTTCTTCAGTATGGGAAGTTATCTGACTGGGACAATCATTGAGAATTATTTGCTGTCTCTTTCAGTTCACACTTGCCTCTTGGAAATCCATCTATGTTTCTTTTCTCCATAGAAGCAGAGCTCTTGTTGCTTCGCCTATCCAAAAACACTTAACACTCCCAAAGGTCTCAACAGGTTCTGACACAGTATATTACTAAACATTGCACCATTATATGGCATAGTACTAAGGCTGCATACAGGGCTTTATATTTTGATATTAATTTACTCTGTGTTTAGTTGAGGGCTAATCTCTGACTCACAGTCCATTAGCTCAAAGATTCCCCAGAGAAATTTCTTCTCTTACTTTCCTACTCAATATCATTGACCTCTTCTATTTGTCATCCACCCCTAACTCCTTTTCATGATGATTCCACTTTGCATGCATTAACTTCCTGCTCATTGCAAGCATTCAATCTGATTATCAGCTGTTAATAGCTCCAAACTTTGACCTTCTTTATTTATCTGCACTTTTGGATCATCCATCTTCGCTACCTTGCCATGCAATCCTAAAATCATCCTCTACCCCAAAGCTACTTTCCTCTAACATGCCACCTCCTTAACAGCTCTTAGCTCTGTAAAGCACAAATGAATCCAAGATTAGTTTGTGGTTCCTTTGTTTTGTAAGCATTTCCAGTGCTCCTCTGATCCTCCCGAACGGTTACTGAGAAAGCTGCTCAGAGAGATCTTTTGTTCATCTTCAACATCTCCCTCAACTGTCCTAGCGTTTGACTATTTTACAATGGTCAAAGTTCATCTGAACCTCTCTCTCTTTTTCCTCCATCGTGCATTTTTAATCTGTTGAGTGAAGATTCAAAATACGCTAATTACCTCAAAACTGAAGAGCCTCTTACCACCGCTCTCCCTCCCCGCCCCCACCCCTGCCGTCTTTCCTCCTTCCACAATCTGAAGACATTTGCAATACAAGCTAGGCATTAACTAATTACAATTCTTCATCTTCCCATTTACTCTTCTTCAACTATAGTGCTCTGTACTGAGGGTGCAGCTCTCCATTATATTGAAAGGACATGGCCACGCAGCCCCTCCACCTTATCGTAGCTCAGACAATGTATAATGGCCAGCTAGGGCAAGGTTTGATGGTACCGCATGTTACTTGTGAAACAGCATCCAGGCAGAAGTCGACAACTTAAGGAAACATGGGGAGAAAACGGGCTAAAAATGGGGAGGCGCAGTGCCAACTGGGAGCAAAATCTTCAGCTTTCATGGTATCAGTTCTCTACTCCACTCGTCCCGCCTCCCACCTTTGTGTAGCTGTCCCCGAACCTCATTGAACAGACTAAAATGATGCCACTCTCACCGTATTCTCTTAAATGAATTCTTTGCAGTCAACGCTAGCAGATGATTCTATGCTCCCAATGTACGAATTCCTCATCCCTCACAGACTTCAATGAATTGTGATAATAAAAATAAATGGGATATCGAATGCAACATAAACGATGGAATATTCATGGTCGCCTTGTCACATTGAAATTATTTTTTCCCCCAGCAGCTGCCTTTCTGACACTTTGTGTCTAACATTATGACTTGGCCCGATAACATAATGCTTCAGCTTGAAAATTATTCAAAATTGCTTGTCTGCAGATTTATAAAGCCGGTGACAGGAGGCATTTTCCCTTGTCTCAGGTATTGTAATGTTCTTCTTATTACAGACAGATGGCTAGGTGTTTGGGAAAATTATATAGCGTGTACCTTCACTGGGGTGGGTTGGGTGACAGAGGAGAGCAATGAAATGTCTTCAGGCCTTTCCGAGCTTCAGATTTATTTTAAAGGTCTGGTATTTCTGCAGGAGGGAGACCCGAAGGAGGAGGTTGGATGTTTTGAGCTATATATATACTCGTATGTCTTCTAGACGACTGCTATCTGTTATCTTCCTTTATTTAAAGCTCCAGCTTTATTTTTCAAAGCATTTTTGCACCGCCAGGGAAGATTTCTGCTCAGAGTGTTCCTTGAGTGTGTCGCAAGGACCTGATAGGCAATGACAACCCCACCCAATCCTTGCTACTAAACCTATTAAAATCAACAGGTGTGAAATTGTGCACCAAGAGTGTGCAATTTCCTGCTGCATGCATTAAAGTGGACAGTATGGCAGTAGATTCACCATTTGATTCAGGAGAGCTTGCATGGGAATTAAGATAGGGATATTGTAACTGATTCTACCAGGTCATGTTCTTCTGAGGCAGTCTTACTCTTTATCTAACGTGCTGACCCAGGAATGCTGACATGTAGCACCTAAGGTAGAAAAGTGTTCTGGGGCGGGATTCTCTGACCCCCCGCCGGGTCGGAGAATCGCTGGGGGCTGGCATGAATCCCGCCCCCGCCGGTTGCCGAATTCTCCGGCACCGGATATTCGGCGGGTGTTGGAATTGCGCCGGGCCGGTTGGCGGGCCCCCCCAGCGATTCTCTGGCCCGCGATGGGCCGAAGTACCGCTGCTGGAATGCCTGTCCCACCAGCGAGAATCAAACCACCTCTCTTACCGGCGGGACAAAGCGGCGCGGGCGGGCTCCGGGGTCCTGGGGGGTGCGCGGGGCGATCTGGCCCCGGGGGGTGCCCCCACGGTGGCCTGGCCCGCGATCGGGGCCCACCGATCCGCGGGCGGGCCTGTGCTGTGGGGGCACTCTTTTCCTTCCGCCTTCGCCATGGTCTCCACTGCGCATGCGTGGGGATGCCGTGAGCGGCCGCTGACGCTCCCGCGCATGCGCCGCCCGGCAAAGTCATTTCTGCGCCAGCTGGCGGGGCACCAAAGGCCTTTCCTGCCAGCTGGCGGGGCGGAAATCAGTCCGGCGCGGGCCTAGCCCCTCAAGGTGAGGGCCCGGCCCCTCAAGATGTGGTGAATTCCGCACCTTTGGGGCGGCGCGGTGCCGACTGATTTGCGCCATTTTTGGCGCGGTCGGCGGACATCGCGCCGATTGCAGAGAATCCCGCCCCTCATCTCCAGCTCACATAAATTAATTTCAGTCAGCACCAAAATTCACATGGTAAATAAAATTAAGTGATCTTTGAACTCTAATGCTTCTCACCTTGTGGTAATCCGATATTATGATCAGATTGAAGCCTAAAGACTGAAAAGAAATCATTTCAGTGTGGATTGGAATTGTTTCTGGTGGGAAATCATTTTATTTCAAATGAACAGAAGAGGAAGGTCAACTGAAATTTGACTTTTGATATTTGTCTCGCAAATGGCCATTTGGTATTGGCAATAAAGGATTCTATCTGTTGATTTTTACTTTAACCGTATGCTGCCGTGATTGCGGCTGTGGGTGATCATTAAACAGGAATCAGGTGGGAAAAGTAATTTCAAAAGAATATTTTTATCCTCTTGGTAATTTGAAATAAAAGGTGTCTTGAAAAGAATCAGAACAAAGTTCAGCAACATTGCACTGAGAGCAAAATGTGGAGGTGAGAGTTTCTCATTTTTGTTAATTTAAATTTTTTTTCACAAGTTTCCAAATGTAAATTTGTATAAATCTATACCGTGTGACTGTGCCTTTTGTAAAAATGAACAAAATTGGATTCGGGAGTGAGAGGGACAGAGAGCTCTGTAATTGTCTCCTGTGGCGAATGTTACACGTGTTTAATAACAAGGTGTTATTGACTTTTTTTTATATGAGAAAAGGTCGGTATTGTGTTGCCAATATCAATTGGCTAATTGACTCTGGTGAAGGCAGATTGGTTCCTAAGGCCAGAGCAGAAGCTTGTACCAGCGCGGCAGGAAGTCGCCCTGCCAAAGTACTCTGGGCCAGGACACTTTTGGCCAGGTGGGAATTGAGCAGCGCCTGAATTGACAACTTCACACTCCGAGCCACATATCTGAATTTAATGAAGGAGATAGAGCCACTAGCGAATGTGCCGAGTTGCAAATGGGCCTATCCTATATTTTAAATAATTAAACCCAGCAGCTCAAGTAGAGGCTATTGCCTTCGGGAGTTGGGGCTGGGAGTGATTACAGATTTGGAGTAGGCCAAAGTTTGGAACATTATGGTCTTGTTCTGCATATTACTGAGGGCCATTGTTACTTCAACTTTACTTGGATATATTTTTTCTCATTTACTTTCAATAAGTGTACAAATGTTTCGATGACTACTATGTATGTTTTCCACAATCGCATCTAGTTCTAGTGATAGGAATGGATCAACCGTGTTTCCAACTAATAAAAGCAAACTTATTTTGACATTTATTTAGTATTTATTAACGATGTGATGAAGCTAGAATTTGCTTTGAATATTAATAAAGAAAACTTGTCAAAGGAAAAAAATACTGGTATTAGTTTCTCTGTGTGTGCTTTCGGTTTGAAAAGAAGCTGAATGTGCTTATTAATGTTCATGGGAGTTATCATTCCCTTGACATGAAAGTGCAAAACACTGTGTACAATTTAAATGTGCTAATTATTCATTAATTACTGTGCATGTCATGAGTGAAGACCTATCCTGCAATTCTTGCCATGCCTGATGGAAAATCACTGATTGTGCACATTAGATACGGGATTGGATAAGGAGGGACCCAATTCATGGCATCTACGTTAATTTTAATTGCTGGGTTGCTGATTGTAGACTCAGAAAACATACGATGTTAATCGTTCAGCCTGCCAGCAATTGTACCCATGAACCTATGCCAATCCTCATGTTAATCACAGAAAAATTAGATCTGCAAGCATCATATTAAAAACTCAAACTTCTGCAAATACGGTAGCATTGTGGTTCGCACAATTGCTTCACAGCTCCAGGGTCCCAGGTTCGATTCCCGGCTTGGGTCACTGTCTGTGCGGAGTCTGCACATTCTCCCCGTGTATGCGTGGGTTTCCTCCGGGTGCTCCGGTTTCCTCCCACAGTCCAAAGATGCGCGGGTTAGGTGGATTGGCAATGCTAAATTGCCCATAGTGTCCAAAATTGCCCTTAGTGTTGGGTGGGGTTACTGGGTTATGGGGATAGGGTGGAGGTGTGGACCTTGGGTAGGGTGCTCTTTCTAAGAGCCGGTGCAGACTCGATGGGCCGAATGGAAGCCTACTTGTGACACTAATAAAGATTATTATTATTATTGTTACCACCAAGCCAGGGGATGAACCCTGGTTCAATGAAGAGTGCAAGAGGGTATGCTAGGCGCAACACCAGGCACACCTAAAGACGAGATATCAACTTGGTAAAGCTACAACACGGACTACCTGTATTCCATACAGCATAAGGAGCAATAGATAGACAGAACCAGAGGCAGTCTTTCATTGGAACACACAACACTGCAGTGCAGAGAGGTGACTGTTGTGCGAAAACCAATCAGCACCTTGCTGGTCCTAAATCTGCTGATAGGCTCATCTTGAGCCTATCAGCAGGCAATACAGAACGACATTGGGCTCTGATTGGCGGACTCTCCTTTCGAGCAGGGAAGCAGTTTGCCAGATGTTGAGAGGAGATGGAGAATTAGAGCATTTCAGACACGGATCACCTGAATTGATGTGGGGTGAGATCGAACCAAATGGGAACTATATCCCTTAGCGAGGTGCAGAGTGAGAGGGTTGGGCTGGGTAGGGCAGCAATTGGATCAGATGGTGAGGGTGAGAGAGAACAGAGGCAAGGCCAGATACCCAGCAGCAACAGCGAAGCAGCCAGCCAGGAGCACACATGGTTGTCGAGGGCCAAGGTCCTGCCACTGATTGAGAGCCAAGAGCTGAGCAGAGCAGCGGTCAGGTGATGTGAAGGATTTTGGGAGTTGTAGCGCAACAATTACTCACTCAAGTCGCGAAGAGATGAAATCAATCGAGGCTTTATTAAGCAAGACTTGTTCCCCAGCAGCCGCATTCTGTAACTGAGCTGCTAGGGAACTTATTGCGCTACAATTTATTAAGCAAGCTTAAAAGACTATGGAGCTACGGATCGCCCCGGAGTGTCTGCGAATCAGCCCCCATGCTGCAAACTCGGCGGTCATGTTTAAACACTGGCTAGCATGCTTCAAATGGCCGAACCGCGGAAGACCAGAAAATGTAGGTCCTGCATTCCAGGGTGAGCCCGGAGATCTACACGCTCATCGAAGATGCGGAGGATTTCCCGACGGCGCTCACCATGCTGAAAGGAGTCTACATTCGGCCCATAACCAGGTCTACGCACGCCACCGACTCGCGATGAGACGGCAAATCCCCGGAGACTCGCTGGACGAGTTCTACAGCGCACTGTTGATATTGGGAAGGAACTGCAACTGCCTGTCGGTGAGCGCAAGCGAGCATACGGAGCTCCTAATCAGGGATGCTTTTGTGGCAGGTATGACTTCTTCTCAAATCCGCCAGAGACTGTTAGAGAGAGACTCGTTAGGACTCACAGAGGCCTCCCTCGAGGTGGCCTCACAAAATTCCCGCGCCTACGACCCCGACCGCGCGGCAGCCCCTTGGGCTCTGTGGACCCCCGTTGCGACCGACTCCCCGGCACCCCCCACCCCCCCGCAAGCCTGTGCGGCAAGAGCATCAGACCATTCGGGTGGGCCCCGCTGCTATTTTTGCGGGCAGGCGAAACAGGAGTGGGGCTTGATGTCATTGGGGTGGGGCTTGGCATCATTGGGGCTGCCACATCACCAGGGAATGGGATGACACTTGTGGCCCCTCAAAGAGGGAGAGCTTGGGGACCAGTGTAAGTCTGCCTCTGGACTGAACCAACCGATCCACAACCAACAGATCTGACAGCTCTGCAGTCCTGTGGTGGACAATTAATTCAGTGGTGGAGGAGGATCCACAGATATCTCCATTCAATTCTTCTATGCTGGATACCTCCAGAGGAGGCCGAGTTGGATCATCCACTCAACACTTCTAGCTGAAGATTGTTGCAAATCTTTGAGCCGTATCTTTTGCACTGATGTGCTGGGCTCCCCCATCATTGAGGCACCTCCCCTCCAGTGCGTTATTTAATTGTCCACCACCATTCATCACTGGATATGGCAGCACTGCAGAGATTAGATCTGATCCATTAGTTGTGGGATTGCTTAGCTCTGTCTATTACGCTGTTTTTACTGTTTGGCACCTAAGCAGTCCTATGTTGTCCTATGATTCACCAGGTTGACATCTTGGGCTGGATTCTCCGGTCGCCAGCGTCGACCAACGTATACACATGTATTGACTTCTTTGTGGTGGGGAAAGTGGTGCTTCTAGAGATAGTAAGAGCGGAATACTCCTCGATCATAATCTCTGACCACGCTCCACACTACATGGATGTGAGGTTGGAGACGGGCTGTGCTCAGCACCCCCCATGGAGTTTGGACATGGCTCTCCTTGCCAACAAGGCATTTTGCAAGAAAATATCACAGGCCATAGACGAGTATATTACCAATAATTAGATGGGGAGGTCTCATAATCCACGTCCTGGGAGGCGCTGAAGGCTATGAGCAGGGGTGAGATTGTCGCTTACAAAATGCGCAGATATAAGGAAGGGAGGGTGGCTAGGGAACAACTGGCCGACTCCATACTGGAGGTTACTCTGAGGGCCTGACTGTAGAGCTTCTGGCGGAGAGGAAAAAGTCACAAATGGACTTGACCTGCTCTCCACTGGGAACGCAGTGAACCAAGTCTGCCAGGCACAGGGGGCCTTTTACCAACACTGAGACAAAACCAGCCGCCTGCTAGCTCACCCGCTGAGAAAGCAGGCAACTACGAGGGAAATAGCACAGATTAAGGGCGACAACGGCAGATTGGTAGCTGAGCCGGAAAAGGTGAACGAAGCATTCAAGGCCTTCTACCGGGGGCTGTACACCTCCGAGCCCCTGAAAGGGACTCACGGATGAAGTGGTCCATCGACAGACTGGACATGCCAGTCATGGGGGAAGATAGGAAACAGGGTCTGGAAGCACCATTAGAACTGGGAGCATTAACTCAATGCAGGTGGGGTAAACGCCGGGACTAGATGGATTCCCGGCGGACCTTTATAAAATATTTGTGGCAGCACTGGTCCTGCACCTACGGGAGATGTTCACAGACTCGTTGGCATGGGGCAACTTGCCCCATTTTGCCTCCAAAAGCCCATAAAAAAGACCACAGGACATAAGGGGCAGAGCCCCGGGGACAGGCGCAAGGGCAAATGGAGGACCAGAGGGAGCAGCAATACATGGAGAAATACAGGCTAGGGCCAACACAGGCAAGGCAACCAATGCAGATTGGCCAAATGGGCCCACAGCCTCAGAGGGGTGGGGGGGAGGGGGGGGGGGGGGGAAACAGGCAAATGTAAATATGTATGGTGATCCTCGTTTCTTTGTGTTTTGTTTTTTCTTGCTTTTTGGTCGAGCTCTCTTTTGCGATTCCAATATCGCCTTGATTGCCTTTGTGTGATATTATGCCCAGTCACGACACTTGTAATTTAACGTCCAAACTAAAATACATAACATAAAATGTGAAAACCAATAAAAACAGTTATAAAAAAAAAAGTATTTAGGACTTCTGGTTTGGATGTTCTCACAAGTGGAACCGTTCTTTTCACACTGCGATTGTCCAACATCTGTATGATTCTAAAGACCTTTATCAGATCATGTTAAAAGAAAATGTAGCCTTTTCAACTTTTCCTGAGAGTTGGGTAGCAACCTTGTAGATCTGTTTTGTGCATCTCCAGTACTTCTACAGTATGCCCTTTTTATAGAATGGAGACTGCAGCTGTGCACATTACTCAAGTGGAGGCCTAACCATGGCCCTGTCCACATTTAACATAAATTCACCACTTTAGAATTCTGACCCACTAAAAATAAATATCAATGCTTTGGTAACATTTATAATTGCTACGCTGACCTGTGATGCTCCTTTCAATTACTGGTTCCTCGGACGCGTTGTACTTTTTCCCGTATTTTCTAAGGTGCAGGTGATATTTCTTGGTGGATCTATGTTCAGGTTTATTTGCTGCCTAAAGGCTCAGTCTGCAAGCTTTCTTCTTGCATTATGCAACACTCTGACTCTGTAATTGGCTATCACTCCGGTGGGTATCTTGGGCAAATTTTAATATTGACTTACTTGTTTCCAACTTGAAATCATTGTCAATTCTGAATGACAGAAGCGATAGCACTCTAATCCAAATAACTCCACTTTGCTACCATCAGTTGAGGCTCTGTTACGAGCATTCTTCTCTCTGTGACAGGACGTTGGTAGTTTAAGTACCAGTCCAGGGTTTGAGCACAAAAATCAAGGCTGAGTGAGTGCTTCACTGTCAGCGGGGAGGCAGTGGCATAGTAGTATTGTCACTGGACTAGTAAGCCAGAGGCCCAGGGTAATGCTCTGGGGACCTGGGTTCGAATCCCACCAGGGCAGATGGTGCAATTAGAATGCAATAAAATAAAAATCTGGAATTAAATGTCTAAGGACGATCATGAAATCATTGTTGATTGGTGGACGGCTGTGTGAGGCAGCAGTGCTAACCATTGCTGCCTCACAACTCCAGGGACCCGGCTTTGATTCCGACCTTGGGTGACTGCCTTGAAGAGTTTATACTTTCTCTAGGGGCAGCACGGCAGCACAGTGGTTAGCACAGTTGCTTCGCAGAGCCAGTGTCCCAGGTTTGATTCCCCGCTGGGTCACTGTCTGCGCTGAATCTGCACATTCTTCTCTTATCTGCGTGGGTTTCCTCCGGGTGCTCCAGTTTTCTCCCACAGTCCAAAGATGTGTGGGTAAGGTGGATTGGCATTGCTAATTTGCCCTTTTTGTCCTAAAAGGTTAGGTGGGGTTACGGGGATAGGGTGGAGGTGTGGGCCTGAGTCGCGTGCTCTTTCCAAGAGCCGGTGCGGACTCGATGGGCCGAGAGGCCTCCTTCTGTCCTGTTGATTCTATGATTCTGTGATTCTATAATTCTCCCCGTGTGTGCGTGGGTTTCCTGCGGGTGCTCCGGTTTCCTCCCACAGTCCAAAGATGTGCAGGTTAGGTGAATTGACTATGCCATATTGCCCCTTAGTGTCCAAAAGGTTAGGTGGGGGCGTGAACCTAGGCACGGCGCTCCTTTCAAGGGTCTGTGGAGAGTCTATGGGCCGATTGACCTCCTTTTGCACTGTAGGGATTCTTCTATGTTTCTATGAACAGCACAGTCATTACTGAGATCGTTCGACGTTTTTAAGAGCCCAATGAAGTATACGACTTGATACATTCTTAAATTCTTCAACTTCTATTTAATGCATCTCTTCATAACATTTTTGCATGAAATGAAACATCATCATTTGTTATTGAAAAATAATTTAACTATTAGGAGAGGAAAGGTCAAAATCACATATGCCTTGCGAGGAGTTTAGACAAGTTTGTAACACAAAAAAAAAATCACAATCCCCCAACCTGCCGATTGCCAGTTACATACTTGTCTAAAGTATGGTTGGTATAGTAAATCTTAGGTTAGGTGGGGTTACTGGATTACGGGGATGGATGATAAGTGTGGCCTTAAGTGGGTGCTCTTTCCAAGAGCCGGTACAAACTCGATGGGCTGAGTGGCCTCCTTCTGCACTGTAAACGTCTATGAAATCTATGACCACAGGGACTAGCTGCCATGCAGACGTGTCTTGGGCTTCTGGAAAGGGCGGTCCCGTCAATGTTGGCGATGGAGCCACAGAGCCAGGGACTACATGAGGGGCTGTCAGCAAACATCCAGCACCTGCAGGTGCAGTTGGAGAAGTCCAACTGCTTGCAGTGGCAGGAGGTGATGCAGACCATGCATGCCACCCAGGCCAACACCGCAGTGGAGGCCCTAGGTGCGATGATATCAGCCATGGGTCAAGATGTCCAAGTCTGGGGTTTTGTGCGGACGGTGGGTGAGGCACCGCCCAGGACAGCCCCGTCACAGGCAGCCATGTACCAGGGACACATGGACACTGCTGCGGCACTCCAGAGTGTGGCCCAATCACAATGAGCCATGGTGGGAGCATCAAGAGCATTGGCCTGACACAGGCTGACCTAACCTGACACAGAAGGACATGACGCAGTCACTGAGTGGCGTGGCACAGTCCCAGAGGGACATGAGACAATCCAAGAGGACATGACACAGTCACTGTGCTCCATGGCCATGAGCATGGGGACCCTGGTGGAGAAGGGAGTGGGCTTCCAGAACTGACTGTAGCTTGAGGGCCATCGCGTGCTCCGAGGGAGGAGGAGGTGATGGGCCCGTGCCGGAAGAACGCAGCACCTCTGGTTCTCTCCCACCTGTCCTTGCAGCATCCAATGGACAGCGGGCATAACAGGGTGGCACCATGCTACCTGGGACACCTGGAAAACTACCGGCCCCATTGGGGCCCGATCACACCAGAATTTGGCCACCAAAGGGGACCCAGTTCACGGGGCAGGAATAGCTGCAGGCTGCCTCCACTCCTGATTTACCACCTGGGGACCCACCTGGAAGGAGCGTGAAGCTTGGGTGTTAGGGGCTAGGGCACAGCTACTGTACATAGCATTGTCGCCGATAAACACCTATGCACCGATGTTCGTGGGGTGTTGTGGCGGGGGGAGCGCATGCGGTGGGCCTACCAGGTTCATGACCTATCATCGTTCACCGCTCCCCCCAACCCCCCCCCCCCCCCCAATCCACCCCCCCGCCCTTGTCCCACCCGCGGCCCCCCAGGACGTCTGTGGGCCCGAGTGATGGAATGGCTAGCACGCATGCAGGGATCACATGCACGGATGGTGGAATATGACACCAGGGCAGGAGTCAGACATTGTCAGACATTGCGGAGCACCAGAGCTCATTGCAGAGCAGGTTGTCATCATCCTCCGTCCCATGGACCAGACTCGCTCCTGCTGCTGACCCAAGGCTACCACCCTGTAGTGCAGCTGGTGGGAGGCTCAGAGCGGGAGTGCGATGCTGGGGTGAGGGAATGGGGTGCAGGAAAGGGGTGAACTATGGGGAGAGGAGAAGGGGAGGGTTTATGCAGGGACGGTTCAGTGGCCAGGCTGCCTAGTTGGTGAAACTGGAGGCGATCACGTTGTCCCATGTGGGGCAGGCCCCGCGCACACATGTGATATCCTGTGCCTGGCTGGGCTCAATGTCCTGCCCATCCTGGCCATCTTCCACATCCTCGTCATCAGGGGCATGCCTTTGCTCCACCTCCTACTCCAGCATGTCGCCCCTATGCTGCCTGATGTTGTGGAGGATGCAGCAAGCCACCACGATGCAGGAGACCCTAACAGGGCTGTATTGGAGGGCCTTTCCAGAATGGTCCAGGCACCTGAAACACATCTTCAGGACGCCGATACACTGCTCGATGACGCTCCTGGTTGCTGCATGGGTGTCGTTGTAGTGGTTCTCTGCATATGTCTGAGGCCTCTGAGTACGCATCTGAGTATGCAGCATATAACCCTGTCACCCAAGAGCCAACCCCTCACCCGGGGGTTTGTCTCGAAGGTGTCGGGCACCGTTGAGTTTGCCAAGACGAAAGCGACGTGCACACTGCCTGTGTATCGGGCACAGACGTGCACCATGTGCAGCTGGTCGTCACATACCAACTGCACAATGAGGGAGTGGAAGCCCTTCTGATTGATGAAGAGCACCCCCTCAAGCGACGGTGCCCGCAGGGAGATGTGTGCCGACCAGCCCCTGGATCTGCAGCATGCCAGTGATGGGAAATGAGAGACTGCTGTGTGCAGCTGGTGGACATGGCTCACCTCTGGACCATACAGTGTCCTCAGGCAAGATAAAGGGTGGAGGGGTTTGACGCCTCACCAACTCCTCCTGGTGCTCAGACATGGTGACCCTGGTGAACTACTGCTCCCCCGATCTGGAATACCTGACTGAGAAATGCCACCCATCTTATCTTCCGAAGGAGTTCACTTCTGCCATCATCACAGCGGTCTACATCCCACCCCAGGCAGAAGTGAAGAAGGATCTTGATGAATTGTTCACCGTTATAAATAAGAGTGAAATAGAACACCCGGAGGCCTTGTTCATCGTGGGCGGGGAATTCAATCAGGCCAATCTCGTGTGTACTGCCAAAATTCATCTAAGATATTTCCTATCCCACCAGGAGCCCGAACATCCTTGACCTTGGCTACACAAACATCAAGAGTGCCTATCGTTCCATCGCCGGAACACATTTCGGAAAATTGGACCACAAGATGGTGCGCCTTCTCCCGGAATGCGAGCAGAAACTTAAACGGGAGGATCCAGTTAAGGAGGCCGTGCAATGCTGGTCCAACGCAATGGAAGAGCTCCTGCTTGGTGTCAGTGGACTGGTCCATATTCAAGAAATCAGCAGCCAACCTAGGCGAGTATGCCACCACCATCACAGACTTCATCAGTAAGTGTGCTGAGGACTTTGTGCCAAAGAAGGTCGTACTTGCGTTCCCCAACTGGAAAGCATGGTTTAACCAGGAGATCTACTCCCGACTGAAGTCCAGGTCTGAGGCATTCAAGCCAGATGACCCTGACCTATGCAAGAAATCTTCGACCTCCTCGAAGCCATCAGGGACGCCAAGAGACATTATCAAGGCTGAATAAACATAACGGGCTTCAAAGCAAAGCTGAGTAGAATCTCTGACAGCAGAACACACCTCGCCGATGAACTCAATGCATTCTATGCTTGTTTCGAGTAAGAGACCATCAAACCGCAGCAGCCTCTGACACACCCATACCAACCCTCACAACCTCAGAGGTTAGATCAGCTTTCTCGAAAATGTGCTCACGGAAAGCAATGGGTCCTGATGGAGTCCCTGGTCATGCACTCAGATCCTGCGCAGACCAACTGACGGGTATGTTCGCAGACATCTTTAACCACTCACTGCTCCATTCCGAGGTTCCCATCTGCTTCAAGAAGACCACTAACATATCGGTGCTGAAGAAGAACCAGCCAATGTGCCTCAAGACTACTGACTGGTGGTCCTGATATCTATTATTATGAAGTACTTCGAGAGGTTGGTCATGAGTCAAATCAACTCCAAACTTCCAGAGCGCCTTGATCCACTGCAATTCGCCTACTGCCTCAATAGGTCCACAGCAGATAACAGCTTCCTGGCCCTTCACTCATCCCTGGAGCATCTCGACAACAATGATTCCTACGTCAGACTCCTGTTCATTGACTACAGCTACACCCTCAACACCATAATCCCAGCCAAGCTCATATTATAACTCCAAAACCTAGGATTTGGCTCCTCACTCTGCAACTGGATCCTCGACTTCCTGACCCACAGATCTCAATCAGTAAGGATAAACGACACCTCCTCCACAATAGTCCTCAATACCAGGGCCCCGCAAGGCTGCGCATTTAGCCCCCTACTATACTCCTTATTCTCACACGACTGTGTGGCAAAATTTGGCTCCAACTCCATCTACAGGTTTGCTGATGACACAACCATAGTTGGTCAGATCTCAAACAACGACGAGTAAGATTACAGGAGGGAGATAGAGACCAAAGAGAAAATGCTGGAAAATCTCAGCAGGTCTGGCAGCATCTGTAGGGAGAGAAAGGAGCGAACGTTTCGAGTCCAGATGACCCTTTATCATCTGGAGGTAGAGAACCTAGTGGTGCGGTGCAATGACAACAATCTCTCCCTCAGTGTCATCAAAAATAAGGAGCTGGTCATTGACTCCAGCAAGCGAAGTGTAATACACGCCACTGTCTGTATCAATGGTGCCGAGATGGTTGACAGCTTCAAATTCGGAGGTGTGCACGTCACCAACAATCTGTCCTGGTCCACCCACATCGATGCTGTGACCAAGAAAACACAGCAGCGCTTATACATCCTCTGAAATTAAGGAAATTTGGCATAACCACAATGGCTCTTACCAATTTTTATAGATGCACCATAGAAAGCATCCAATCTGGCTGCATCACAGCATGGTATGGCAACTGCTCGGCCCAAGACCGTAAGAAACTACAGAGTCGTGAACACAGCCCAGTCCATCATGTGAACCCACCTCCCATCCATTGGCTCTGTTTACACCTCCCACTGCCTTGGGACAATGGGCAGCATAATCAAAGACCCCTCCCAGGACAGCACTGTGACCCAGTGGTTCACACTGTTGCATCACGGCACCAAGGACACAGGGTTGGTCCTGGTTCCGGGTCACCATCCGTGAGGAGTTTGCACAATCTCCCCATGTCTGTCTCACCCCCACAACCCAAAGGATGTGCAGGCTAGGTGGATTGGCCACACTAAATTGCCCCTTCAAAAAAAAATCAAAGACCCCTCTCAGCTGGGTTATTCCCTCTTCCAACCTCTTCCATGAGCAGAAGATACAGGAGTCTGAGAACACGCACTAACAGGTACAAAAACCTGTTCTTCGCCACTGTTACCAGACTCCTGAATGACCCTCTTATGGACAGACCTGATATTTCTAAGCATCTTCTCTACTGAGTAGTACTACATTCCGTATGCTTCACCCGATGTCTATAGTAATGGGCGGGATTCTCCGATCCTGCGCTGGGTCGGAAAATCGGCGGGGGGAGGGGGCCCCAAGCCCGCGACGCCACTCCGATGCCAGGCCGCCAATTCTCCGGTGACCAGAGAATCAGCGGCAATGGCGCCAGCAGAGTTGGCGCGCCGCCGGTCGGGTCGCGGCCCCCCCCTGTGATTCTCCGTGCTCGGACGGGCTGAATGCGAGTTTGGCCAAGTCCCACTGGCGTCGTTCGTGAGTGGTCCTACCCAGTAGGACCTCAATGTTCCGGCTGCGGGGGCCGTCCTGCTGGGGGGGGGAGCGGGGATCCGACTCTGGGGGGGCCTCCACGTTGGCCAGGCCCGCGATCGGGGCCAACCGATTGGCGGGCGGGTTAATTGCGGGGGAGGGGCCCTATATTCCTCCGCACCGAGCTCTGCCATATTGCCCGGGGGCCGGCGCGGAGACGGCAACCCACGAACATGCGCGGACCCACGTCGACCGTGGCGCGCATGCGCGGAGCTGCGCCAGCCACGCTGGTGCACGTATCGGCAGCTGGAGCTGCGTGAAGCGCTCCAGTGCCGTGCTGACCCCCTGTGCGGCACAGGATAACTACTCCTGGGGGCCAGATGAAGCCGTCGTAAAATGCTCCGGCATTTACGACGGTGTCAACACTTAGCTCCAGGATCGGAGAATCCCGGTCTATTTATTTACATTGCGTATTTCTCGTATGTCCTATGTTTTCATGTATGGGATGATCTGCCTGGACTGTATGCAGAACAATACTTTTCACTGTATCTCAGTACACATGACAATAAATTCAAATCAAATGGCAGTGAATCCTGCTGCCCAGGCAACAGGGTGGACTTGGTCTGCATTGAAGGTGCATATTGTGTCATCTAGACATATGGGGCATCTGTCATGGCGAGGATACACCTGTGTACCGGACCGGTACCCGCTCGCCGCCTGGAAGGCATTAAGGTTCAGGGCAATCGTTACCCTGACTGGCCACCGGGAGGAGGCATCCTCCACGGCAGTTCCAGATGCGCCATGATCCGGCACAGATGTCGCATGGTCTTTCTGCTCAGCCTCAGTCGCCGATGACGTGCCTGGTCCAACAGGTCCTCGTACAACCGGCACTGCCGGTGTACACGAGGGCTGATACAACGCCTTCACCTCACCTCCTCTTCGACCTGTTAGGTGGCCGGCTCTCCATTGTCAACGGCAGCCTCCTGTTCCTTTGCAGCAGGCTCTTGTTCTGCAGGGTCCTCCCCGTGCAGCTTCTGCTCAGCAGCCTCAGTGCATCGGCCAGGGCTGCGGTGCCAGGCAGATGCCAACCATACCAGACTGTACACCGAAATCCATTTTCTGTAGGGGGTAACGGACAGATTTGTTAGCATGTACTCCCGTGAAAACCAAGGTGCATCGGGCTACACTGCAGCCTATGCCCCCGCATATTCCCCTCCCCCCTCCCGATCCTCGCTCCAGCACTCCCAGCTATTTCCCCCCAACACTGTTCCCTCCACCCCGTGCCCCTGCCTCTGCCAGGGCCTCTCACCTGGGTGCCTCCTGCCCCACTCACGTCCATGCTAGGATCATGCTCTGCCGGCCCTGCCCTGCACCCTCCCGTGGGGTTTACAGTGGGTGCCCTCCTAGAGTGGGCTGCGTGTTACCTCACCATCAGGGTGCCACCTGCTTGTGGGGAGGGGGTGCTCCGTGCCACCGGCTGGGACCGCGGACGGGGTGGACAGGGGTGGGGGGGGTTTGGAAACTTTTGTGACTGTGGCTGTATAGTGCCATGTCCACCTGTCCGGGGATTGTGTCCGGGAGCAGGGTGGATGGGAGGAGGGGCACAGTAGGCACGTAGGGGCTGGTACTGGCAGGTGTTCCTGCAGCCCTTTCTTTGTATATAACAGGGAGTGTCAGATCCTCTGCACTCCCAGTGTAGACAGCCAGCTGAATGCACACGGTCGGACTGCTGTTGGTGTTGTTAATGAAAGGCATTCTGGTGAAGGGACTTCTGCCTCCGTGGGCTTATTACACTCCCCTCCCTGTATCCCCTGTAGTGAGGCAGTGCCTCAATGGGTGCACTGAGGGATGCCAACACCTAGTGGCCACTGACTGTGCTCAGCCATGCATATCCCAGCGATCTGCTGGCTGATGTCTGGTAGTTCCTGGGGGATGGCCTGGGAGAGGGAAATGGCGGCCCATGCCCGGCCATGCTGGTCCTGGGAAGACACCCATGGCCCACAGCCAATCTCCTGGTCGTCCCCCACTGCTCCCCCCTGGCCCCGGCGGATGCCCCCCTCAGCCAGCAGCTCACATGGTGGTACCCCATTGCGCCTTTGGAAACTTTTCTTACATCCTCTCATTCCCTCGGCAGCCACAGCGCCCAGTATCGATTTTTAAATACCATAAGTGAACCTCGTCGTCACTTCCACCTGGTGGAGCCGGAGCATTGCGGGAGGCAAGACCCTACCGGGTCTGGTCCGTTAATGAGATGCTAATGGCTATTATTGTGCAATTTGAAATGAAATGAAAATCGCTTATTGTCACGAGTAGGCTTCAATGAAGTTCCTGTGAAAAGCCCCTAGTCGCCACATTCCGGCGTCTGTTCAGGGAGGCTGGTACGGGAATTCAACCGTGCTGCGGGCCTGCCTTGGTCTGCTTTAAAAGCCAGCGATTTAGCCCAGTGAGCTAAACCAGCCCCTACACAGCCCCTGAACATGCCTACACTGATACAGGGGGCGAAAGTCTCTGACCCCCCACCGGGTCGGAGAATCGCCGTGGGGCTGGCGTGAATCCCGCCCCCGCCGGTTGCCGAAGTCTCCGGCACCGGATATTCGGCGGGGGCGGGAATCACGCTGCGCCGGTTGGCGGGCCCCCCTGCTCGATTCTCCGGCCCGAATGGGCCGAAGTCCCGCCACTAAAATGCCTGTCCCGCCGGCGTAAATTGAACCACCTACCTTACCAGTGGGACAAAGCGGCGCGGGCAGGCTCCGGGATCCTGGGGGGGTCGCGGGGCGAACTGGCCCCGGGGGGTGCCCCCACGGTGGCCTGGCCCGCGATCGGGGTCCACCAATCCGCGGGCGGGCCTGTGCCGTGGGGGTACTCTTTCCCTTCCACCTCCGCCACGGTCTCCACCATGGCGGAGGCAGAAGAGACTCCCTCCACTGCGCATGCGCGGGAATGCTGTCAGCGGCCGCTGACGCTCCCGCGCATGCGCCGCCCGGAGATGTCATTCCGCGCCAGCTGGCGGGGCACCAAAGGCCTTTTCCGCCAGCTGGCGGGGCGGAAATTCGTCCGGCGCCGACCTAGCCCCTCAATGTTGGGGCTCGGCCCCCCAAAGATGCGCATGCCCGTCTGATTTGCGCCGTTTTGGGCGCCAGTTGGCGGACATCACGCTGTTTCCGGAGAATTTCGCCCAGGGTGTGGAACGAACTCACGCCGCTATCGAGGTGCCAGAGCATGGCATTCCACTGGACGGCCGGCATTTACCCCGATTTTCGCTGATGCCGTATTCTCCACCCGATTGCAGTTTGTGATTCCAGCGTCGGCCGACGGATTATCCAGCCTTCTGTGTTGATACTCAGTCATGCATGGCACAGGGAGTGATCGAAAAAGCTATCCAACCCTTTGAGGCCTTCTTCTTTAATCTATCTCCTGAAACTCTTCCTGTAGAACCTCAATTCTTTTCCTACCTATGCACTAATGCTGCCTGTTCCCCTCCACAAATGTCCTCTATCAGTTCAGTGATATACCTTATCCTGACCGGTAGTATGTTCCAAACCTTAATCTACATGAACAAAAAATAAAACAATTTCCTCTCTCCCTCCTTTGCCAATTATTTTAACTCTGTGAAATTTGGTGACTGACTCATTTTCCAGAGGAAACCGTTTCTTCCTCCCTGCTCTATCAAAACTCTTCATTATTTTGAATAAATCTAAATCTCTCCTTACAATCTCCCCTTTCAGGAAAACAGTCCCAGTTTATCCACTCTCCCTCGGCCTAACTGAAGTAGCTCATTACTGGCATCAACCTGTCAAACTCTCCTTTGTGTTCTTTCTAATGTATAGTGGCCAGAATGCTGCACTCTATTCCTGCTGTGGCCTAACTTGTAGTTTGTACAGTTTTAATGGCCTCCATGGTTTTGTATTTAATGTCCATATTTACAAAGCTGAGCATTCCATATGCTTAATTTTAATTCATCCTTTGATCAACTTGCCCTTCCCACCTTCAAAGATTTTGTAAACAACCATTTAGATTACCATCTTGATCCTGCCAAAGGGCATCACTTCACATTTACCCATATTAGCTTGTATCTGCCATTGCCTACTGATTTCATCAATCTGTCTGTCTAAATTTATATAATCAGAGAATCATAGAATGTTACTGCACAGGGGGAGGCTCTTTGACCTGTGGTCTCCAGGCTAGCCCTCCACAGGAGCAATTCAGCTAGTCTCACTTTTGCAGCCTTTGCAAGTAGCCCTGAACATTGTCACTCTTAATGTGCTTATCCAATTCCCTTCGGAAGGCTGTGATGGAATCGGCCTCCATCATACTCTCAGGCAATGTCTTCCACATCCTAACTACGTGCTGCATAGGAACGTTCTTCCTCATTTACCATTCACCTTAAATTTGTGTCCGTCGAACCCTTCTTCAGTGGGAACAATTCCTCTCGATAAGCGGGAATATCCATGCCCTCCCCCCCCCCCCCCCCCCCCCCCACTGGGTGTTTCGCTGCGGCCACTGGCCAGGGGGTCGGGTTCTTTCCGTTGTATGCCACACCCCATCGTGGGGAAACCCGTGGCGAGGGTTCGATGCCGGCGGGACCAGAGATCCCACCGGTGGGAACTGCCTAAAAATTCCAGCTTATGTATTTTGTCTACATGATTTTGAACACTTTTTTCAAATTGCCTCTTGACTTCCTCTTAATCAAGCAGAAAAACTCCAGTTTCTCCAACCTATCCACATAACTGAGGTTCTTCATCCATCATGGCATTCTTGTAAATCTTTTCTGCACCCTCACATCCTTGCTACAGTGTGATGTCTAGTTGAGGCTAAATCAGTGTTTTAGAAGGTTCATTATAACTTCCTTGTTTTGTCCTCTATTTATAAAGCTGGGATCTCACATGTGGTGTCAGTGACTTTCTCAACCTGCTTTGCCAACTTCAACGATTTTTTCACATATACCCACCCCGAGTCTCTCTACCCTTGCTCCTCCTTCAGAATAGTACTTTTTAATTTAGATTGCCTTTTGATGTTCTTCCCATCGCAGTTTTATTCCAACTAGTTATTTACACATCTGACTTGGTACTCAGCCAGTGGTGACTGTATGAGTGTCTTGTTAATGAGGTCCTGGCCTTGTCCTGTCTCCAGATGGACTGCCCAGGAGGTGTCGTGTTTCTTGTCTTATACTGTGTCTGCTCTTGTCTGTGATTGGCTGACGTGTTATGTGTGCTAATTGGTCTGTTGGTCTGTCTATCATGATGTGTGTGTTGTGATGTGTGTTTGAGTATCATGACACCCACCATAGTTCGATAACCAATCGTTCACCTCTACGCTCTGTTTCCTGTCGCTCAACCAACTTAGTACCCATGCTACCACTGTCTCTTTTATTTCAGACTTCAGCTTTGCTTGGCAAAGCTATTATGTCGCACTTTATCAAACCTTCTTGAAGCCTGCTACTGTCTTCCTCATTGTTTAGTATGTTACCAAGTTTTGTACGGTCCACAATCTCAGAAATTATATTCCCTACATCCAAGTCCAGGTCATGAATAAAATGTGTAAAGCAATAGGCCTAATACTGATTTTCAGGACACCATGCTGCATAATTCTCTCGAGTCAGAACACCATCCTTTTATCACTATCCCTTAATCAATTATCTACCCAAGTTATCACCACCTCTTTAATTATTTGTTTTTAAATCTTTATTGTCACAAGTAGGCTTACATTAACACTGCAATGAAGTTACTGTGAAAAGCCCCTTGTCACCACGTTCCAGCGCCTGTTCGGGTACACAGAGGGAGAATTCTGATTGTCCAAATTACCTAACAACACGTCTTTCGGGACTTGTGGAAGGAAACCGGAGCACCCGGAGGAAACCCATGCAGGCACAGGGAGAGTGTGCAGACGCCTCACAGACAGTGACCTAAGCCGGGAATCGAACCTGGGACCCTGGAGCTGTGAAGCGACAGTGCTAACCACTGTGCTATCGTGACACCCTGATCAAGTCTGTTGTGTGGTACTTTTTCAAACAACCTTTGAATACCAATTTATTGCAATTAAATGTTACTTCATCAAAGAACTCTACTATAGTCACAATTGATTTGCCATTAACAAACCCTTGCAGACAGTTCTTTATTAATCCCTCCTCCTTCAAGTGAGAAATCATTTTGTCTTTGACGTTATCTCATAATTTTCCTACCACTGGTCTGAGACTGAAGATGGAGTGGATAAGCAAGTTTATTTCTCCCTTTTGTTTTGAACAGACGTGTTTCCTTTGCAATCTTCCAATCTTGAAGACCACTCCCGCCTCCAGAAAAAGATTGAGAGATTGTGATCAGAGATTCATAGAATCATAGTTTTCCTGTGCAGAAGTAGGCCATTTGGCCCATCAAGTCTGCATCGGCCCTTGGAAGGAGCACCCTACTTAAGCCTATGCCTCCACCCTGTCCCTATAACCCCACCTAACCTTTTTTGGACACTAAGGGCAATTTATCACGGCCATTCCATCTAACTTGCACATCTTTGAACTGTGAGAGGAAACCGGATTACCCGGAGGAAATCCACACAGACACGGGGAGAATGTGTAAACCCCACACAGACAGTGACCTAAGCTGGGAATCGAACCTGGGACCCTGGAGCTGTGAAGCAACTGTGCCAACCACTGTGCTACCGTGCTGTTATTTCACTCCAGTTTCCTTGAGCAATATAGATATGTCCCAAGAGAGTTGGGTGGATTGTTAATTTTGAATGGTGCCAACCTATTTAACACCTCCCCGCTATCTATTTGTATCCTTTTTCCTCACCCTGAATTGCAACATGAACTTCATCCACTTCTTTGAGACAGACAGACAGATTGTTTGATTCCACTGAAGTCAATGAGAGGAGCCAGAGTCAGAGAGGGTATTCAGTTTATTGGAATAATTGACCTGAATATCAGGTGGGTCTATAACAGGCAGCCGACACAATAACACGTGCCAAGCTGAATTTCTACCCTGAGGACCATCAATTTTAAATTTGATGGTTTACATTGGTGTATGGGAGTGAACAAGATGACGTAACATTTCTGACTTTACAGTAGCAAAGATCCAAAATTCATTGCAATCACATATGGCTTCATTTTTCAATTTGTAAAACAATGAAACATTCTTTTCCTTGAGCATAGAAGATTAAGATATTTCACTTTTTAAAAAAGATTTGAGGGTTTGACAAAGTAGATGTGGAGAGAGTATTTTTCTTACTGGCTGAAACGAGAACAAGGCAAATTAAATCTTAAAATCTGATGAGACTCTGTTTCTTTCCCCACAGATGCTGCCTATCCTGCTGAGTATTTCCAGTGTTTTTTATTTTTAATTGTCTTAAATTTAGAACCAGACCAATTGGGAAGCAGTTTTTCACACAAGATTTAATAGGGTTTTGGGTCCCCCTCTCCTGCAAAAGTCTGTGGATGCTGGGGGGTCAAGTGGAGTTTTCACATCTGAGATTGATCGATTTTTTTCTTCAGAGCTCTGGGGAAGAGTCAGACAAGCTTGAAACGTTAACTCTCTTTCTCTCTCCACAGAGGCTGAGTTTTCCCAGCATTTTCTGTTTTCATTTCAGATTTCCAGCACCCGCAGTATTTTGCTTTTATTGCAGTGATAGATTTGTGTTGGGTCAAAGGTATCAAGGTGGGAGGATGGAGTTGAGGAGCACGTCAGACATATTTATTTGAGTGCTGGGGCATTCTTTAGGGGCCGAATGGCCTATTTTGTGCTCCAAATATTCCCATGTCACTGTCCATTGACTTCACTGCCTGTTGTATGATAAGCAGCTGATCTGATATTGCCAGTTTTACACAACGGAAGAAATTTTAAAAAAAAATTTGTTCAAGCAAAATTTCCAATATTACAAAAATGACCCCAATCCCAACACAACACATTGTATCTGAACATGTGTTTGGGAAGGGGAAGGAAACCCTGCCGTTACGATGCTGACATACCACACATCTGCCTTGTGACTCCTCAGCGTGATTCTAGCCAGTTTGGCATAACGCAAGAGGCAGATTTTTAGTGGATCAAAAAGTCAGGTTGGGTCCGTCCAAATTTTGGGTGACGTTTGACCTACACAGAAAATAGTGAAATGTCTTCAACCCATTAATATCGAGTGACTCGAAGGCATGGGAGGAGCGAGGAGGATGTTCTTGCACCAACCTGTCCACTGCTGTTCTGGTTTCTTTTAACACTTGGAAAGTTCAACTGTAATACCTGCGAATGGGGAATACTTGACTTGGGATATTGTTGAGAGAAGTGACTGGAGACTTTAAGGATTGATGGGTGAGAGTCTTGGTATGACTCCAGGGAACAGAGAATACGTTAGGAGTACGAGATTGCGAGCCCTCCTGATTGTTCTGGAGCCAGCAGCAATTAAAGCTTAATCTCCATCCATGACCAGCTCAGCAGAGAGACAACAGAGGCAGCAAATGGATTTTCTGGTTTATTTCTATTTTTCTTTGAACATTTGACCGTTAGAATGTCGTGATAATATTGGAGGATGGAAAAAAGCTCTTTGGCTAACGGTCAAGAAATGTCCAGTCGGGTAGGGAAGAGATTGCAATGGTGTTGAGACAGGAGGCGGGATGAGATGATGATGGGCAGGGGGTCAATAGCAGAAGCATGAGGGGCAGGGCAGTTGGGGTCGTATGTTGGTAACGTCATTAACAAGCATCCGATCGATTCAGCAACCCAAGCAGGAGCAAGACAGGGAAAGCATTCATGAATTGGTGAAAACTTTAGAACATAATGCTCAAAAGTGGCGATCAATGACAGGAGGAAAGTTTAATCAGCTGGAGTGGATCAGAAAGCACTCTTTGCTTTCCTTGATGGCTTGAGCATAGAATCACAGTGTGAAAAGAACTCCCTGCCACTAACATTGTATTCCAAACTTATACTCAAAAAAATGCATTACTATCTGTCAGGAACAGGATACAGATTAAATCATTTCAACAATAAACATTCATTCATA
The DNA here is from genome assembly GCF_047496885.1 of Scyliorhinus torazame. Classification (NCBI taxonomy): domain Eukaryota; kingdom Metazoa; phylum Chordata; class Chondrichthyes; order Carcharhiniformes; family Scyliorhinidae; genus Scyliorhinus; species Scyliorhinus torazame. The sequence continues at coordinate 198,415,790 of NC_092707.1, read as the reverse complement.
TCAAACTTTTATTAAAGCGTAAGTTGACACCCATCGACTCCCAACCCGACCTCATCCTCTGAGCTGCCAACCCCCTCCCACCCAATATGAGTAGAATCTTACAACAGACCATATGGAAACAGGCAACTTGCATTGACTTCTTTTATTTAAAATGCAGGATGTCACCTTTCTGTATATATGATCTGGGGCTTCTTTCCTGATATCTTACATTAGTAAAAAACAAAATGTCACCAGCACCAACCAGGCAAAGGTCGATGCTAATGATTCATAAAGTGTACGAGAAATTCACTCACTCAGTTTCACAATCTGTTTCTCCATACTGGATAGCATCGCTGCAGGTCAAGCAGCTCACATGATGGCCACCATTGTACGTCCCTGGGCTACAGATCACGCAGCACTCTGCGCACTTTGGGTGCCTCTTACGGTCCTTTCCGTAGCCGGGCCTGCAGCGGTCGACTCGGATCACCTGCAGCGTGCCATCAATGTAGTAGATGGCGGGCAGCAGGCCGATGATCTGGTGGTATGTCTCCGCTTGCTTGAAGAAGAAGGCCTCCACCCGGTGGCGCACCTTCTCGAGCCGGACGTTGTGATCGCACTCCTCTAGTTCGTTTTCGCAGATCGCGTCCAATGCCTCCACATCCAGGTGCACTTTAAGCGTGAGGAAGAGTTCGTACTGTATGCCCGCTAAAGGCACCTTCAGCGTGTGGCATTCTGATTTGTGAAGGCTAATCGTATAGGCCAAGTCCGAGACCAACTGGTTTAATGCCGTGTGCAACCTTTTTAAGAACAGGCTGTTGTATGAATTGTGGCAGTCAGCTGCGTGATACTGGGCTTGAAATTCATAGGAGTAGTTAGGGTCACGGTATGCGTACAAGAAATACTTAAGATTCAGGGATTGCAAAGACTTAGTGCCAAGATTGTAGAAGAAAATGCTGCATATGTAAACCCCTGATAGTCCCTTGTCGAAGTTTCTGATGGTCAGGGTGCCGGTCAGCGTTATATGTACATCCGATTTTTCTGAGAGCTTTATCCCCTGCGGTCCTTTCCAATTGAAAATGGGATCCATTAGCTCCATGTTCCTGAGCTGTGGCGTTATACAAAGGATCCGTGGGCTGCTCTCGTGCAATTTGATGTAGACTTTCACAGGACCATCATCCGAGCCCAGCACTTTGCCTTTTGCGGAGCTGTGCTGGGAAGGTTGAGCCTGCTGCTGCAAGATCTCGAGGGTGGTGGCCGAAATTGCGAGCAGGGCGTTCAAAATCAGCCCACACACAATGAGGCGTTTGAGGGTGGGAGCGAGTGGGGATATCTTCTCCATTTCCCCTCTGAGTCATCCTGCCTTCATTTTGCCCCCCTGCTCTCTGAAGGCGAACTACATACCAATTGTCTGATGTCAGCATCTTCCCATTGTCACAATTACCATAGCTGTAAAGTCACATGGGTGCCCTGTGACAACAAAAGGGGCCTCTTACTGTCATAGTTACGGCTAAGGTTCTGCAGCAGTTGATAACTAGAATGCGGCCAGAGTTTGGGATTCCAATTACTTGGAATATCACCTCTTTTGCAGACGTAATCATTCCTGGAGGCGACGAGTGAAAGGCCAAACTGGTTTATTTTAAACCGGAAATAAAGCCGCTACTGCGGCTCACAGCACAAACATCCCAGCCCGGGATTATCGGAACTGCCGCTCCAGGTCTGGGAGTAACATTTAAGGGTTCCGCTAATGAGGCCCAGCTGGGCGGGCCTCCACGGGAACCCGCATTCTACCAAACCCACAGTGAGATCAATCAGCGATCCCCCGAGGTCCTTGTGAGGGTTATCACAGCACAATTATAAAATTGGTGTTTTGCATGTGTGGAACCAACCACCCCCCCCGCTCCCTGCCCCCCCAACAAAGGAACTTGGCTCCTCCAAGCACACACACTAGTCTTTGTACGAAACTGAAGCATTTTGTGCCAGAATCACAAGGCCCAGATTTTCACGCCCAGGTCGGGTGAGCAGCTCCAACCTCGAAGAGCGTCTCCACAAATTTCCTATTTTTGGTCTTTCTCATGGGCCCGTTTGAAAGGTAGATCATCAATGGAGGATTCATAAGACCATAAGACATAGGAGCTGAATTAGGCCACTCAGCCCATCGAGTCTGCTCCGCCATTCAATCGTGGCTGATATGATTCTCATTCCCATTCTCCTGCCTGCTCCCCATAACCCCTGATCCCCTTATTAATCAAGAACCTATCTATCTCTGTCGTAAAGACACTCAGTGATTTGGCCTCCACAGCCTCCTGCGGAAAAGGGTTCCACAGATTCACCACCCTATACCTCGGAGGAGATGTCATTGTCTTGTCAGGTGAGTGTCAAAGCTACAAATGTTGTCCAACTGTTCGCTGATCCTGGAACGGATGGCCCATCATGGGCTTTTCCAATGGGGAAATTGTCATTGTTGCTGCCTAATCAAAATGTACTCTCCTGCACCACCGAAAGCATGAAGTGGATTCTCAAGATATATCTTGCCACCACTACCTGGTACAGATATTACGCAGTCGTGTAGTTAGCTACAGGTTTCAGTGGCCGGAAGAATGGTGAACAGTGTCATTCTCATTAGCCCATCCATTTTCCCTCTTGTCACCCATCTATCAGGATGTGCCCACACTGTTGACCCTTGATCAGGTCCCTCATAGCTGCACAATAATGGTTACAGCATAACAGTGTGGCTAAGAGTAAACCAATTGGGCTGTTAGTGGTCGCAGAGCACAGCATGATACTTTGGAGCTACAGCTGCAATATAGATGGCACCAAGCATTTGCACAGAGCTAGTTTCTCCATCACACATTAATTATTGATGGAATGGTGAAAATGGGTGAGGGGTCATAAGCAGACAAAGGTGATTGAGAGCATTGTAATCTGAATGACTCACCACCTTTTTCACGCTCAAGGAAAGCTGGGCATTTCCTTGGGAGCATGCAGACGGCCACACCTTTCAGACCTCCGCAGCGTGATGTGGCACAGTCCCAGATGGAGGTGGTCCACTCCCTTTTCTCCATGGCCGCGAGCGTGAAGATCCTGGCTGAGACGAGAGTGGGCCTCCAGGACTGGCAGCGGCAGGTGGCAAGGAAGCCCCAGGAGATAGCTTCATTTGCACTTCTGTACCATGGAGTATCCTGGGGCCATCGGACATCCTAAGGGAGGAGGAGGTGATGGGACCCGTGCCACTGACTCCTGCAGGGGAGGTGCTGAAACATTGCAGCACCTCGGACTACCCCGACCCACCTTGTGTCCCTGGTACATCTGCTGGGCAGCGGGCAGAATAGGGCGGCACCATGTCACCTGGGACACCCAAGCAACAGCCAGGTCCCATCCAAGTCTGGTTGCTGAGAAGACAGCCGCCAACAGGGACCAATTCGTAGGGTGGGAATCACAGCAGGACACCTCCACTCATGAGAGAACATAGAACTCTCTCTCCCTCATCAGCCACGGTTTCTTGACTTTTAAAAATACAAATGAACCTCGCCAACGTGAATTCGCCCCAGTGGAGACGGAGAATCGCGGAGGCTCGGAGAATACCGAATCAGGCCCTCTAATGGTATGTAAACACGTTTACTGTACGTTCGTCTGGAATGCATTGACGCCGCTGTCGAGGTGACGGAGAATTGCGATTTGGCGTGAAACTGCAGCCCGCCGCGATTTTGGTGCCGGAACCGATTCTCTGCCCAATTGCGTTTCCCGATTCTCACGTTGGCCGATGAAGAATCCCACCTTCTGAATTTGGATCGAAGGTCAGCTGCATCCCCATTCAGGCTGGGAAACAGGGGACATTGTAACAATATCCCTTTGACCTTCCTTTCTTATAGTACCTGGGATGAGTGTCACAGTAGTCACTTATATGTACTTTTTTGAAGCTCCAATGGCAAAACTCTCTGGCCTGATTTTGATTACTTTTTTTTGTTGGACTCTCTCTCGCTCGCTATCGATCCAGCCCACACCTTGGCCACTCATCTTGCCCAATTGAGCTAACACGGTGCTGGACTTCTTGACATGCTGTCTCACACATTGAAGTGGAAAGTTATGCACTGCATTCTCACTATGTGGGATCTGTCTGGTAACCAGCACGTTATTTGAGTACTGTCTCTGTGTTCCAAGCTTTTCTGTGAAGTCAGCAAGCTGTGTTTGCAACACCCTTTGAAGCTATCACTTTGTAGTAGTCAGACCAAAATTGTAATGGTCACCTCAAGCCATGCAGCACAATCTAAGGCTGGTCACCATGTTGCACTTGTATGCAATCTTGCTGCTGCATTGTGTGACCACTGCTGAGCATCATGTTGTGATTTTGCAATGATATAAAGGCAGCAATAAGAGATTGTGTAAACTGGTTGTGGGTTCATTTATTTAGACAAAGTACATGGGAGCACTAACAAATAGACATAAAGCTTGAAGACATCGGTAGCAGAGCTGTGTTCAGCTCACAGGCACACGTGAAACGAAGACTGGATTGCATGACATACTTCTCTTCCAGTGATGTCACGCTGCTATCCCTTAAAGGCATATCCCAACACCTCCCTGCTGCATAAATATCAGGCTAACATACATTCATGTTGTCATTGCAGTCATGTAGAGTAACTCTGGCCCAATCTAGGGATGAATCAGCCTGGTTGAAAAACAGCCATCCCAAGGAACAGATAGCCATGGTGATCACCAGCGTGATTGAATATTTGGCTGTCGGCGATGTCGAATCACTGGTACCAGGTGATGAAGGCAGTGTTACTATCACCTTGGTGGATGTCAAGATATAAGTTTGTTGAGCACAATGGGACGTTGGCATGAGAGGCAATGGAAGGATAGGGTTGCATCATAAGAGTAGTGTGAGCATGGTTAAAGGCAGTGAGTGAATGAGAGTGCTTTCAAAATGAGAAGGGTTATACCTAACTAACCTCTTTCCCATCTCACACAGGTCCCAGTTCTGCATTTTCATCACCAACATTGTTCCCACCCCTGGCCTTGGGCATCAGGACGAGGAGGCAGAGATGGCCCACATCCCACCAACTCAGATATGAATACTCTGGATGACGTAGCATGTGTGCTGAGTATGTGGCACTGGGGGAAAGTCACCACACCAGAGCGCAGGAAGAGTTGTCAGGATCAGAGACAGCTGTGCACAGTCCCCTCTGGAGGAGGATGAAACATTACGATGATGGCCCAGTGAGCAGAACATGGAACCTCAGGAGACACCCATTGGGAAACAGTATTTAGATGATCAGCAGCAGGCGTGTGGACATCTGGTGGAGTTCCCTGTGGCAGTGGGAGTTCTTGGACTGTGACTAATGAAGTCCATCACTGTCATGAGCTCCATATTCTCTATCGGGTTCAACTACATGAGCCAATCTCATGGAGAGACACATGCAGCTGCACTCGGAGTGAATTGAAGAGCAGCCTCTCAGCCAGAAAATGGTTCAGGCCTCACTCAGTAGCCTGGATCAGTCCACTCAGAGTACCAGTCCTGACATCCATGGAATGCATGAGGAGCTGTATACCCCGAACAGAATGGTCACGTTATTGGCAGAGCAGTTTCTGGAATGAACGACTGCTGTGCACTAGCAGGCAACTCCATCAATCCCAACGGAAGGCCAGTGCAGGGCTGTGGAGGCAACTAATGAGAGCTCCTCAGCGCACTCATCTTTCTCCACATCCGCAGCCCCTTCTCCAGAGCCCTCATCTGCGGGACATGTTCCAGTGAGCACAGTCGCCTATTCAGAGAAGCAGAGACTGCTGTCTTCAGGAGGTCCCAATGAAGGCCTGAAAGACCAGGCCGGCCACCATGCTCGCCATTGCCATTTTGACAAAGCGGTCAGTGTCCTTCCTCCAATTCCTCCATGTGTGCATGGTGGGGGTGCAATTCATAAGTTTGTGTGGGGGCAAACAATGTTGTCTCACCTTATTTGGTTCACTGTGGTTACACTTTTCACATAGATTCATAAATACAGAGAAGATAGGAACAGGAGGAGGCCTTTTGGCCTTTCAAGCCTGCTCCGCCATTCATCACGATCATGGCTGATCATCCAACTCAATAGCCTAATCCTGCTTCTTCCCCATAACCTTTGATCCCATTCGCTCCAAGTGCTATATCTAGCCACCTCTTGAATATATTCAATGTTTTAGCACCAACTACTTCCTGTGGTAATGAATTCCACAGGCTCACCACTCTGGGTGAAGAAATATCTCCTCATCACTGTCTCAAATGGTTTACCCTGAATCCTGAGACTGTGACCCCTGGGTCTGGACACACCCACCATTGGGAACATCTTCCCTGCATCTTCCCTAGTCCTGTTAGGATTTTATAAGTCTCTATGAGATCCCCCTTCATTCTTCTGAACACCAGCGAGAACAATCCTAACCTAGTCAACCTCCCCTCATATGACAGTCCCACCATCCTTGGAATCAGTCTGGTAAACCTTCTCTGCACTCCCTATTTGAGCACTTCTTTAATATTTTTACTTACGTTTGGGTTATTAAAAATAAATTTAGAGTACCCAATTCATTTTTTTTCCCAATTAAGGGGCAATTTAGCACGGCCACCCTGCACATCTTTGGGTTGTGGGGATGAGACCCACGCAGAAACAGGGCGAATGTGCAAACTCCACACGGACAGTGACTCGAGACCGGGATCAAACACGGATCCACTGAGCTGGTGGCAGCAGTGCTAATTTAGCATTTTCACGCCAAATGTTCGGCAATTATCCTAAAAACAACTTGATCACGCAGCATTGAATCGGATGCTGAGGAAAAGTTACAGGACTGTGCTCTCTACTTTAAAGCTGTTATGAAAGAATCTACTGACTGCCCTCTTAACTGCAGCCTTTTTCTGAACATGTGGCACTCATGCGTCTCATTCTCCTGCTTCTTGCAGTGTGTATCAAACTTTTGTAGCACCATGTTATATTTTGTTTTATCTTCATCCGCAGTGAATTCAAATTAATTATACAATTCTAACGCTTGCGGTCCAACCAAATTTAATAGGAGTGCTGTATTTCTTTGATCAGAAACACTTCTAGCGCGGATGCAGAAAGGAAAACTTGAAACTGATGTTCAAAGAAAATCCAACTTTGGCATAATTTACCGTTTATCCTGAAGTGGTCAGGCTTCTTGAGACCCTCCATCTTCCGATTAGTCTTCAGTGCAGATTTTTCACGTTTTGTAGCTTCTGGATCGTTTCTGCAATCTTCTTATGCTAATCTTTACTCATCTAACTAATGCTTACTTCTGACAATAAACTCCTGGTACCATGTGGTGTTCTTTGCAATCGCCAGACAGGAGTGTTCCCTTCAAGCCGGGGAACACTTCAGCAGGAAAGGACATTCAGCCTGCAATCTTCAGGTAAACATTCTCCAAGGTGGCTTTCAAGACATGCAACAATGCAGAATTGCCTAGCAGAAACTGGTAGCCAAGTTCCGCATGAGGACGACCTCAACCAGGATCTTGGTTCATGTCACATTACATGTAACCTCCACCAGACTGTCCGGGTTTGCAAAATCCTGCTGTCCTGGCTTGAGACAATTTACACCTCAACTACCTGTGATTATCCCCCCTACGGCACTCACATTGTTTGTTCCTGTAAAGACTTGTTTACCTGTAAAGACTAACATCCCAACTATTCTCCACATTCCAATCTGTAATTATCTTGCAACTGTGCCTCTCCTCTATACACTGTGATGGTGAATTTGCCTCCACTTCACCTGATGAAGAAGCAGTGCTCCGAAAGCTTGTGATTTCAAATAAACCTTTTGGACCTTAACCTGGTGATGTGAGACTTCTTGCAATGCCCACCCCAATCCAACACCTGCATCTCCACATCATATCTATGAGCAGTTAAGGGAGAGGATCTCATTGGAGGAGATAAAGGGGAAGTGGGAGGAGGAGCTTGGGCATTTGAATGGAGTGTGTGGCGTGTCATAGGACAAATGTACATGGGTAAACTCCACCCCCTCATGTGTGAGATTGAGTCTTATTCAATTTAAAGTAGTGCACAGAGCACATATGACCAAAACACACATGAATGGATTCTTTCCAAAAATGCGGGACAGATATCAGCGGTGTTTAAGGGGCCAGCAAACCACACACACATGTTCTGGTCCTGTCCGAAACTGGTGAGAATTTGGGAGTCCTTTTCAGGGACAATGTCTGAGATCTTAGGGGTAAAGGTGGCAACGAGCCTATGGGTGGCGATATTTGGGGGGTCGGATGAGTCGGGAGTGTAGGAGGGGAGAAGAGCCGTTGCCTCCTAGATAGCCCGGAGGAGGATGTTGCTAGGGTGGCCAGCTCCAGAGCTTCCAAAGGTGACAGCGTGGGTGGGAGACCAGTCAGAATTTCTGCATTTGGAGAAGATTAAGTTTGCCATCAGGGGGTTGGAGGAGGGGTTTTACTCGAGGTTTATCTCCTCCTTCAAGAGTTGGTAATCATCAGCGGGGGTGTTTGTTGTGTTTTATAAACAGAAAATGGAGGATACAGGGTTGAGGTGGCTGGTCTGTTGTTTATTATGATAATTGAATAATGTTTAACGAGTGTTGTGTTTTTGGTATAAAGTGGAAAATGCCCTGAATAAAAATATTTTTAAAAAATAATTTTTTTAACTTGTCCTCCTTCTCGCCAAAAAAAAAGGTTGTGGGTTTGGAAAGTCCTGTTGAAGGAGCCTTGGTGAGTTGCTGCAGTGTATCTTGTAGATGGGATACACTGCGGTCACTGTGCATCAACGATGGAGGGAATGAAATCTGAAGGAGGTGAAGTCTTAAGATCATGAATTAAAGTAGGAAGCATGGGGGCAAGGAGGAGATGAGGGGCGGGAGGGGGGAGGGACCATAGACTGATCCAGAGGACAGTGAAATGTATATTGGGTCAATTAAATGAAAGATAGGGCAGCACAGTGGTTAGCACTGCTGCTTCACAGCGGCGAGGTTCCAGGTTCGATTCCGGCTCTGGGTCACTGACCGTGTGGAGTTCGCACATTCTCCCCGTGTTTGCGTGGGTTTCGCCCCCACAACCCAAAAGATGTGCAGCGTAGGTGGATTGGCCACGCTAAATTGCCCCTCAATTGGAAAAGAAATTAATTGGGTACCATAAAAAAAATTTTTTTTAATTAAATGAAAGACAAAATAAACTGCTCTGTACAATAAAGTAAATCAAAGCAGGTAAGAAAAATGTGATGTATTTATACAATTGTTTATAAATATGAGAAATGCCTATAAAAAGAGTGCAAAAAAAATGAATTAAAGCAGGAAATGCTGGAAGTACTCAGGAAGCCTGTGCAGAGAGAAACTGAGGAAATATTTTGAGTTTAATATGACTCTTCAGGACTTGCTTCTTAGGGTTAGACCTGAGAGAACAGAATGCTACAAGTCCAGAGGGAGGAAGTTAGAGCAAATGAGGGGAACCAGAGAAACTAAGATAGCTAAGATTTGTCATGCTGCAAGTTCTAAATGAAAAGATCAAGAGCAGGTAGGAGGCCACAGGGAGGGCTCCAGCTGGAGATAGAATACTGCAGGCAGCTGAATGATAAAAAAAAAAACCCTGGCCAAAAAAGTGAGCAGGGAGGCGAAGGTAACAGAGGAAGAACTCAACATCATACCAAGCTTAAAATACATTCAGGTTCAGCAAACTTCTTCCAGACGAGAGATGAGTCATATTCAACTCAAAATATTAACTCTGTTTCTCCCTCCTCAGAAACTGCCAGACATGTTGAGTATTTCCAGAGTTTTCTTTGAGAAAGGTATATTTCAGTTCTGTTTTCAGAATCTGGATGGTTTGTTAACTGTAGTGAGGAGGGCGGAATTTTGAAAGAAGGAAGTCTGAACCTCATTGAAGTCCTACCCCATTCCAGCCTGTTCTTCACTTTAGCAATCACCGTACCCACATTATATATACTGATGGAAATTTTGAAAAGGAATTAGAAGTAGGTGCAAAGCCTTTATTTGCTAAAGTGTCTACTTTCTGCCCCAAGCTTCAGCTTGGTCGTGCCACTGCAATGGGCGCCACACAAGCCTGAGATACTGAAAATGGCAAGGTGCACCTCTTGCGGCAATTTCCAGCAAGGTGTGAGATGCAGGTCCTAACTCAGGTGTGCCATCCACGTTCTAGAAGCTGGCAGAGTATACAGATCGTGACATCAAAAAACACCCTCAGACTAATTTTGATGCACGTTCTGTCAATGTGGTTCACGCTGGTTCATTTACCAATCCTCTCATAATTTCTACCATCTGAATGTTCCACACAAGGAAACCAGCCCTCATGTGCTATTCAAAGGAGCAACCATGCAATTTGCAGGTAAGATGCTTTTGAAATTCTTTTGCTCGTGTGAAATTGTGAAACTTTTAGAAGAATTGCGATGTGTGCTTGGAGGGGTTTTGGTGAACTGTTAAGTTTTGAAAGGAGTCTTGCTGCTTTCTAACAAGAGAGGTCACAGGATTTTCTACCCTGTCACCAAAATGTTGGTTAGACGGCAGCATGTTGGCACAGTGGTTAGCACTGCTGCCTCACAGCACCTGGACTTGGGTTCGAATTTGGCCTCGGTTGACTCTTGTGTGTAGTCTCTACTTTCTCCCCATGTCTGCGTGGATTTTGTCCGGGTGCTCCGGTTCCTCCACAGTCCAACAATGTGCAGGTTAGGTGGATTGACATGCTAAATTGCCCCTTAATGTCCAGGGAGGTGTAGGTTAGGTTAAAGGGATAGGGAGGAGTGAACGGTGTTGTGGAACTCGGTGGAGTGCTTATTCAGAGGGTTGGTGCAGCCTCAATGGGCCGAATGTCTTCCTTCTGCATGTAGGGATTGTATGATTCCAGGTATGGGGTACTGGGTTCTCTGTACCCCGATGCCGAAATTGCGGCAAGCGTGGGGGCGGAGAATCCATTTTACCGCACGGAATCGGAACCGGCGCTGTTTCCCCGATTCTGCTGGTGTGCTGCCTAGGACCTACCTGGGGCCATTGCCAGAGACCCGCTCCGCCATTCTCTGCCCCGACCGGCCAAAGTCCCGATGGCGTGGAACTAATGTGGTCCAGTCGGTTGGAGTACTCATGTGGTGACTGCGGACTCAGTCCGCAGCTGTCCTGGTCGGGGGCGGGCCGATCAGAGGGCAGGGGACGTCTTATAGGCGGCTAGGGAATGTGTGTGCGGGCGGACAGGGTTGGGCGCGCGACCAATCGGGGGGGGGGGGGGGGGGGGTTATTTTCAGGGTCCAGCTCTGCGGTCCGAGTCCGCCATGGAGCATGGCGCGGCCGCTGGGGGCCGCCGCCGTGCGCATGCACGGCCTCCGACCCGGAAGTGCGGGCACCTGTATCTGCGGCAAAAGCTGCTAGAACTATGCCGGGTCTCTGCTAGCCTTCTGCAGGGCTAGGAATTAGTGGTCCTATCACACCAGTTTTTTTGGCCTGAGGCTCCACCGTTTTAGCGGCGGCGCGAGAACATAGTCCCAATAATGGAGAATCCAGCCCGGGGGCTTTTGTTGCAGTTCCTCTTCCTCTGGAACATGTCAGGCAGATGGAGCACAGGCAACAAAGAGGGGAAGCTACATGGATGGGGAAAAGTAATTGAGCTCTTAACTGAAGGCCCTAACCACCAATGGTCTTCAGGGGCCATAGTGTCGATCTCCACACTGTATGTGAGATACCAATGATTCATCAAGGAAGTGTTCATTGAACTGAGCCACCTCCTTCATCAGCATAGCAGGGCAAAGATGATGAACTAGGTGTCGGCTGCTGAGTAACAAGGGGTATCCTCTATGCATCGGGTTCTTGATTCCTCTCCGCCACCTAAGCATGGAAAATCGCACAATTATAATTAGAGCACTAGGAATATGGTGGAACAGACCATTGGCACCTTGAAGCAAATGATCTGCTGCTTGGGCTGATCTGGGCAGTTCTCCAGCACTCCGTAGAGTTTGTATCATGGTGATCTGCTGCATCTGCTGCATCTTCCACACCCTCTAAATCATGAGATAATGCATGTCATAATGCATTCAGAGGCCATGTTGGCAGGAGGAACAAAGGAGTAGGAAGAGGTGGTAGGGAGGAGGCACCTGAGACCTTCTCACCCCAGACAACAGGCTTTCCTTGAAGAGTTGCCCCGAGACATCATCCCATCAGTACAGTGGCTGCACAATTCCCCACCTTTCAACCAATCAACTCGGAACCTTAATATCATCCTTCCAGTTGAAATCCTGAAGTAAAGACCCCAAAAAAATATTATTTCATAAAAATGTTATCCAAGGACACTTCCAATAATACATTAAAACCTGAAATATTTACTCTCATGCATTCCTTTGGTGCCTGTCTAGCCAGGTGTCTTTACCCGTGCTAGTACCCGTACAATGCTACATCAATGGCTGCAGGCTACTGCCTTTAACTGGGGAAGCTACCGATAATTTTGGAGGATACCATTGAGTCTTGAGGGCTCAGGTTCAGACTAGGCCACCTCAACGTGGGCGGTGGCATCCTGGGCTGGCTGGCTGAGAAGCAATAGCAAGGGCAGGATGAGTAACACTAGTGAAGCCATGAATGTCATCATTCCAGTAAGAAGTCTTACAACACCAAGTTTAAGTCCAACTGGTTTGTTTTGAATCACTAGCTTTCAGAGCACTCCTCCTTCCTTAGGTGAATATTCAGGTGAACTGCATTCAGTTGAGGAATTTAACCATTTCTGCTTTCACCTGAGGAATATCACCATTTAACCTGGTGTTGTAAGACTTCTTACTGACCTCACCCCAGTCCAACGCCGGCATCTCCACATCATGTCATCATCCTGAGTGAGAACATGGTCTCTGCACTGTAGAGCCACTGCTACCCGAGGGGCACTGTCTTGGCAAACCTAGTATCTTTTCAAGGACTAACCATTAGACTGTAATGGGGCCTTGCAAGCTTCCTTCAGCAAGGGTATCCCAGTCGTGGTGGCAGTGGTCTGAGCCTGCATGGCAACATGTATGGATCTCATGATCCCATTCTGAACTTACACTGCACTGAGACATTGGTGACTTCTGCCTGTGCTACAATGGAAGCTGAGGAAATGGTCAGTTGACACTGCATCATCAACAAGCATTATCTGAGAGCTGGGAGCCACATCTACACTGGAAATAATTGGCTCAAACCTTTGCACCAAGCCCTGTGCCAAGTTATAGCCAGGTCCTTCCATGTACCATGGCAGTGACAAGAGGTTCTCTGGCAGGCTCACCAATACTCCAGGAATCTCATTCTGCATGTTCATCAATGTTTTCCTGTATGCCGTTACATCCGAGACTTCACCTGAGTCCCCTGTGGCAGAACTCACCTGTGACCTGACCGTCTCATGAGCTGGTACAGGAAATGCCCTTTCCCTCTTGCCTGGCTATAGCCCGCTCATGCCTGGTGATTCACCACGCGCTGATCCCAGCTTTATCCTACACTCAAAGCTATGTTCTGTGCCATACCTGAACGGATCTGAGCAATCAGATCAAATGATGGTGCTTCTTGTTAGAGGTCTTGTTTTGCTCCCACTCATCCAGTGACTGGCCAGGTACAGTTCCTAAGTACTAAAAATAGAAAGGTAGAAGAGGAGGGTTGGGGGTGAGGGAAGGTGGAATGAGGAGAAAAGCAGAAGATCCAATTTTTGCAGCTTTCATTTTATGCCAGATAGCAGGCTGAGAGTGAAATAGGATTTGAGAAGGGATGTAAGACAGGAAGATACCATCATCCATGATGTTCTCAGTGCCACTGAATGTCATGACCTCTGCCATCCCATGACGCGGAGTCCAGAGGCTCAGGTGATGCAGACATCTGTGGCTTTTGTCCATTCCCTCGCATTGCCAATCAGAGATCCTGCAAGGCAGAGGGAAGAATATCAGGGATTGTGTTGCGACATGTTTGGATGATGTGCTTGCCACGGTTGAATAGCTGGAGTTACATGGAAGCAGCAGTAGGTGAGTGTTGGGCTGGCAGCATTGGAACCTGAGTGAGAGTGAGGTCAGTGTTAGGAGTAAGAGGGGGGGTCTGCGAGGAGGGGGCTCCCAATGTTTCTGACATGGCAGTAGAAGCATTAGTACAGAAGGTGGAAAGGAGAGAGGAAATGTTTTCACAGAAAGCTAGAGGCTGTCATGGCATGTCCTGAAAACGGAATGGGAAAGGGCATTGCAAGGGAGATCAATTCCCAAAGTGTGACCCGGAGGACTTGGCAATAGTACTGGATGAAGTTCAATGATCTCAAACAGGTAATCAAAGTCAGTGGACGCATCTTCAAAGCTGTGGTCTCAAGGTCAAAATAATTCATTTCTTTCATTTTTGGTGTAGTTAATTGTAGAACCTACTTACACTTATTAACCAAAGTGTAGGGTTTTCTGAGGTTGTGTTGGTATGAGGGAGCTTGTCTGCTGACCACAAGAACTTTGGCCCAATAGGATTATCATGGTCAAGATTGTTGTATGGTGCAGGACCAGGGTTCTCAGCTGGGGAAGGCGGTTTGGGTTACTCTCATATCCCTGTGATCTAACTTGTCTTCAATATCTGAGATTGGGTTACTATCCAATTTCTATGTGTTACACTATCAAGTCTGAGATTTATTCGCATTGGAGTAGATATTCCTGTGAATATTTGGAGCAGGAGCAGAATGAGATCTATTTGTTATTCCTCTCAGTACATCATCCTTTAGTTTGTGCTTGTTTATTCGAAAATGTCTCGTTCTTCTACTTGGTGTGATGAATACGAGTTCTTATCTCCATTTGTCAGTGAAGGACATGGTGGTTCTTTGCTGGAGGTGGTTACTACATTCCGAGTATTATCGTCTGAAATCTTTGTTCCATTAACATCTAAAGAACTTCAGACATGGTTGCAAACAATTTGAAACAAAATTGCACACTTCAGCAGTGAGTCTGTTTGATATTCCGTGGCTGTGAACAGCATTTTGATTGCCCAGTGAAGTGTCAAATGCAAGCTGTTCAATGCCTCTCTGTGAAACATCACTTTTTATTTCAAAAGTTGACGTGATCTCTTCTTTATCCCCCTGCGCCTCAAACACAACCAACGTTCAGAGGGTACAGCCTGAAACCCTTGCCTTGCCACTAGGAGACACCATGCACTCAGGTGTTTCCTTCCCCAGTATTCTTTCCTATTCTTCGGCGACCTACTTGTATCACTTTACTCAATGACATCACTAAAAGCTGGTACCTTCCTACGAAAAAGGTTGTGCGCATGGTTTCACATTGTATAACTCTGTGTCTCGTTACAAAGCCATGCTTTATAAAAATGACTTTATGTATTGACTGGCTGGAAAACGCTAAGGTTTAAATGGATTAAAATGAGAAGCTTTTAAGATGGCTGCCGAGGGTCAGGTGACCTATGTAATTTCTGCACAGGTGCAGAATTACCTCAAGTCTCCAGAAAGTTCTGAATGAAATGACTCTGTGTGGGGTGCCCCGCCTTGAATGGAAGTGCTAAGACGGAACCATTTATGGAATACACATCTGGTATTGTCTGTACGCTTACCCAAAACTCCAAGTCCAGATGTGTGGGATTCGCCATTGCCCGATGCGGATATCGTAATTGGTGATCGGGTGGAGAATCCCTTTTGATGACGAAATCGGGGGCGGCGCCTGGTTCGGATGCTCCGCCCCCTCCAAAACGGCTTCATCGGGGAGTATGCCGCACGCCGTTGGGACGGCCTCAGGATGCCACCTGAAGGTCCTCCCCCGATGCTCCGCCCCCGATGGGCCGAGTTAACATTGGCGGATCACTTGTGCTCTGGGTTTTCGTCAACCACTGTCCAGCGCTGCCACTGTCATGGGGGGGAGCCATGCCGCTGGCCAGGGGGGCTTCAGCAGGGTTTGGGGGGACTGGTAAGGGTAGTCTGTGGTGGCAAGTGGGGGGTCCAGGGGTGCACCATCTGGCAGGTCGTGTCTACGCGTGGCCGCGCTATGTTGTACCACCATTCTCTGCCCGTTTTTGGTGCGGGAGCCGGGAGTTTTACCCAGCGCTGCTGCTAGCCCCTCACCAGTCCCGGAATTTGTGAGGGATCAATGCCGATTTTGACATAAAACGCCACTGTTCCCATGCCGACGTTGGCACTTAGCCGCAAAATTGGAGAATCCAGCCCAATATCTCTGAGTGACATTTATAAAATGCAGCTGCAGAGGAACGAGTTTATCATAAGAAGGTATGAACATCTATAATACATCCCCCATTCTATAGCAGTAACTTCTACCTTTGAATCATTTGTGTCGACAATGGATGTATTGATCGTATGGTCACATTGCAAAAAACTGACCTCGGCCAACAAGTCTCATTCAGTCCAATAACCAGGGAGAAATAAGCCAGCCTGGAAATCATCAAACAGGAGACACTAATATGGACCTTTCTCTCTTTCAATCTCTCTCAATCTCTTTGTCTCCACCTATTTTTACAAGCTCACGCTCTGCCTACAGTTTGACTATCCATCTGCAGCAGAGATTTTGTGAAGAACTCAAACCAGCAACTGCTCTCCAGAAATTGTTTGCTTCTTTAAAATGCCTCGACATTGAAAACAGATGGATCACTGACATCAGCCTGGATCCACCCAAGACATCAACTGACCAGAACCACACATGTTAATCTTTAATGGACTTCAACAATATCACCAAATCCAGCCCAACACTTAATAATCTATTTTTTGTGTTGAGTGAACCAGAGTGTGTGTGTGTATGCTTGAAAGTTGAAGCATTTTTATATTTTACTGAGATCGGGTTAAGTACAATAAAAACTATCCTCCTTTTATTTTTAAACAAACTCAAGGACATATGTCTGTTTGTGTTCTTCACACTGTCAGCATGTCTCCAGTTAAGCTTTCAGTGACTTGGCAAGCATACCCCTCGTAACAAAACTATTGTGATCAAACTAGGAGGGTGGGTGGGGAAGAGTCAAACCATCCCTCCTCTCTCATTGGGCACAGTGGGTAGTGTCCCTACTTCTGAGCCATTGGCTCTGGCTTCGAGTGTCACCCCAGGACTTGATGGCCAAGGAAGATGCGGTCAAACAGGTTGAGTATGACAACCTGCAAATCCTTCCAAACACGCTAATGGTTGATGTTAAGAGCGGGAGAGACTCCTGGTCAGCCACACTTGATGTGGAGTGTCCCCCCCCCCTCCCCTCTCCTTCGATCTATAAGCCTGTGATGAACGGTTACTGCCTTATCATCATGTAAGGTGATGTCCCCTTTAAGACCAGGCTTGGAACCCTGGGGACTCCGCCTCTGGCTCCGCCCATCTGGGAGCCATACATAAAGGCCTGCCTCATGGTCTGTATAGCAGTCAGCTCTCGTCCAAATCTGTAGCATAGTTATTAGCCTAACAAAGCCTTCTTTACTGTTTAATCTCTAAGCATCATTATTGAGGGTACCTCAAAGCCCCTGGCAACAGACTAGTGACCTGTTCTGGGGATTCCTAGCTACAGAAACAGACAAAAGTCTTCCTTAGTGCACCAGTAGGTGCAGGAAGAGAATTGGAATTCCACCTCTCTTCACCTGACTGTAACTGTCATCTATGGTTACATTTCTGTCGTATTTAATTATCCATGAAGCCCCGCCTTCTCAACCTTGCTCCTCACCTGAGGTGTGGTGATCTTCAGGTCAAACCACCACCAGTCAACTCTCCCCCTCAAAGAGTAAAGTAGCCGATGGTCATATGGGACTAAGATAACTTTACCTTTTCTTTATTTAAACATGCACGCCAACTTTGAAATTAACTTGGAAAACTGACAAGAAAAATCACAGGAAAATTTCAAATTATTTGGCACAGACTATCTTTTTTTATTATTCATTCAAGGGTTGTATAGGCTCTTTGTGGTTATCGGAATTAAGGCAGCATCAATAAAATAGAAGATATCAAGTATGGGGTGGGAAAATACCATCCGATATCAATCCAGGAGGAGATGATGTTATAGTGGGAAAGTCACTGTATTAGTAATCCAGGGTCACAAACTAACGTCATCGGGACACGGGTTCAAATCCCACCATGACAACTGATGGAATTTATCTAGAATTGAAAGAACCATTACTGATTGTCGTTAAAATTCATTTGTTTCACCAACCTCCTCTCAGGATAGAATTTTGCTGCCCTTACATGATCCCTTACCTGTGGTTGACTCTTAATCATCCTCTGAAATGACAGAGTTCAGTTCAAGGGCAATTACAGATGGGCACTTGGCAGCAATTAGTGATTGTTTATCCCGGAGGTTCTGTTATAGACCGCCTGCACCGACTTCATTGTCAGCTTCCGGCGGGTCCCACCGCTGGGTGACCGCAAATACCTGCCGGCCTGCCGCCTGCACTTTAAACTTTCAGTAGAAATGTGTCTGAATTGCCTAAAGCACCCAAGAGAATAGATGTGATCCTCAATTGTGCTTCTGCCATGGCACTGGTGTGCCACGTTTACAATTCTACCCTATGTTTCTACCCCCTGTCAACTTCGTCATGCAGGGGACATTGTATTTAGTGAGGTGGTCATTCCTGCATCGAATAGCTCCTCATCACTCAGTTTGACTGGGGGGGAGACGGGTGGGGAGAGTCTGGGTTGCAGCAGGAGTCGAGGAATTTTGGATATGTGCAATATTCCCTCACAACCCTGCTGACCTCATTGGCTGAAAAACAAATATTAACAAAAAAATTGGAAGCACACTAGCAGTCAGGAATTATAAATTGATGACATTTATCACAATGGAAGGAAGCACAGGTAAGACAGAGTGCCTGAATAACCGGTTCTGAAAACATGGAGCAATTAAAGCATTATTTTTAAAAATTAGTTCATAAGTGTCAGAATTTCTGACAAATGAAAATCTAGCACATCATTAGTTTCTCTGATCCAGCTGTGACAAGGAAGAACCTTCAGCTGCCCTTGCTTTTAAATTGCAAACCATTTAATAACCTATTAACGTCGGGTGTTTGATTCCTTACTGGAACCTTCCAGCAAAGCAGATTGATGAAAGGGTAGATTTAGATTGGGGACCTCAATGGTTTATATCTCGACTAAACCAAAGCCACCTAAATATGAGGAGAACGGTGAAAATACTACACGTAGGTCTGCATGTTATCACATATGCAGAATCTTTTTCACACCTTAATTCAATGAAGATGCAAAGAGCTACGCAGAAGGATAAAAACAGTTCGGACAAGTTTTCACATTTTCCTGTTTTATTGTTTTTTTTCCCTTTCTGCACACTTATGAATTTAGGTTGCATTGAACCGTGAGAGCAGGCTGTGAAAGGCAGGTACAGAGAGACTGCTGGAGGCCATGACAGTTCACTGCCGCAAAACCTACTAGTGCCTCTGCTGGTGGGAAGCCCACAGTTAGAGAATGAAAGTAAAGCAAAGCATCTTTCCCTGTGTTGTTAGCACAGCTGCTGTTGTGACAATCAATTCATCTCAGGCTTTATCTGGTTTTGCTTACTTTTTGCACCAAAACAAAATAATTGACCTCAACTGCAAGAGCGGACTTTGAAGATTGTAGAGACATGACTCCACTCTTCAGTACATGGTTTGTAGAACAGGCAGTGTCCTACGTTACCTTGACCAACTGTCCACTCTTAGCATCTGAGTCTGAGCACGAACACACTGTAGTTTATTTGACTATGGGAGCAGTCATGGTAATGGATATGAATCTGGTCTTGTCTTGACTTGATTTCAATTAGCGGTGTGAACTCTGGTAAAACATTTCAAGTTGGGGATGCACCAGCGTGCAGAATTAGATGAGCGCGGGTACCTTGGGGGTTGTGGGCCTGGAGAAAATTCCAGTGATAGGAGGCTGGGGCCGAGGCCATGGAGGGATTAGAAAAGAAGAACTTTAAAATCAAGGGCAGCATGGTAGCACAGTGGTTAGCACAGTTGCCTCACAGCTTCCCAGGATCGATTCCCGGCTTGGGTCATTGTCTGTGTGGAGTCTGCACGTTCTCCATGTGTCTGCGTGGGTTTCCTCCGGGTGCTCCGGTTTCCTCCCACAGTCCAAAGATGTGCAGGTTGGGTGGATTGGCCTTGCTATATTGCCCTTAATATCCAAAAATGGTTAGGTTGGGTTACGGGGATAGGGTGCAGGTTTGGGGATAGGGTGGCTGTGTAGGGATAGGGTGGAGGTGTGGGCTTGGATAGGGTGCTCTTTCCAAGGGCCAGTGCAGTCTTAATGGGCCGAATGGCCTCCTTCTGCACTGTAAATTCTATGATTCTATGATATTGTTTGACCAGGCCAGCAATGGAAAGGAAATGGGTTAAGACATGGTTATCAGAGATCACCTCCAATTGTTGAATCTAGAAGACCGACTAGGATTGCATTGGAACAATTAGGTCTAGAGGTAACAAAGGCAGAGATGAGGGTTTAGCAGCAGATGATCATAGACAGGGGTGAAATCTGACAATTTTATAGAGGTAGAAAAAGGTGGTCAGAAGTTGACCTTGGGGTCAAATATGACTCAAAGGTTGCAAACAGATTGGTTTAGTTCTCGACTTGCCAGGATGTAGGATGGAGTCAGTAGCAAGGCAATGGATTTTGGAACTGTTTCAGTATTTAACTGGAGAGAATTTCTGCTCAATGTCAGATAAACAGTTTGTTAATTCAGCAACAGCATTTGTGAGATAGAATTGGGTGTCATCAATGTACATCTGAAAACTAATGCTGTGCTTTTGGATGATGCCACCAAGGCCAGCATGTAGATGAGAATTAGGAGGGGGTCAAGGGTAGACCTTTGGGAGGCATCAAAGGTAACAGTGCATGAACAGGAAAAGAAGACATTGCAAGTCATACCCTGGGTGCAATTAGATATGATAAGAATAGAGCTAGGCAATAGCAGTTCCACCATTCGCGACTCCTCAGATACTGAAGCAGTCCAAGTCCACATGCAATAACACCTGAACAATATTCAGACTTGGGCTGATAAGTGGCAAGTAACATTTTCGCCACTCAAGTGCTAATCAATGACCATTTCAACAAGAGAGAATCTAACCATCTCTCTTTGGTCTGCAAAGGCATTACTGTCACTGAATACCCCACTATCAATATTTTGATGGTTAGCATTGAACGGAAACAGAATTGGACCATTAAATAAATGCTGTGGTAAGGTCAGCAGTGTGAGTTCATTTCCCGCACCAGCTGAGATTATTCATGAACAACCCGCCTTCTCAATCTTGCCCCTCGCCTGAGGTTTGGTGATCCAGTCAGCTCTCCCTCTCAAAGGGAAAAGAAACCTATGGTCATGGATTATGGCGACTGTCATGATATGCAGAAATGCACATAATGAGATACAGACAGGCAGCTAATGAACACAGAGAACAGGACATAACCAATCAGCAGGCAGAATACTTGGGGGTGGTTTCCCACTATAAAAGGCATGAGGCACTCACATTCTGCCTCTTTCCACTGGGGACATCTACAGAGTGAGTCAGGTGATAATATCACATAACACTCACAGCACGTTGCTAAGAGCTAGGCTTGCTCAGTCAGACAGAGTAATCACACTTAGGTTAGCAGAGAGTCGAACTCACAGAGAACTGAGCTAACTGTGTGACAGGTTCAATAAATCAAATTGAACTAACTTCAAGGTCAGGAGTATGTTTCAGTTATAGCTGCATCCAGTTGTAGCCCGTGTTATCTCAGTGTGCTTAACACGACATGGTACCAGAAGACTGCTATCCCGAGGTGGTTTACCTCAATCGTTTCCGTGACGACCAGCAAATGTATCCTGGCACCATGGAAAAGATCCAGGCTCCGCAACAGCTGCGGACCTCCGGCATTCTCAGTGCGAACTGGCGGACTTTCAAGCAAAGGTTTCTGCTGTACATCGAAGCCTCAGACCTCGAGGGTGCGTCTGATACAAGAAAGATTGCGCTTCTTCTCTCAACTGCGGGGGATCAAGCCATCAAACTCTCCAACTCGTTTAACTTCACCGAAGGCCAAGACAAGACAAAGTTTGAGACCATCCTGGATAAGTTTGATAGTCATTGTGAAGTGGACACCAATGAAATCTTTGAGCGCTATATATTCAAACAACACCTACAAGGTAAAGATGAATCGTTCAACTCCTTCTTAACTAATCTTCATCTACTAGCGCTGTCCTGCAGCTTTGGTGATATTGCTGACTCCATGATCAGAGACCAATCGTTTTTGGAATTCACTCTGATCTTCTGAGAGAGCAGCTTTTAAAAATCAAGCATATGACCCTGCCAGTCGCGATTGAAACATGTACAGTGCATGAGCACGCCAAAAACCGGTATTCCCAATACAAATCGGCTGAAAATGAGAAACTTGCCACCCACGAGGCAGTGAGTGTGCAGGCCATCGCCCGGATGCAGCGCCTCAGCATTGATGAAAGCGGCCATTTGCGCACTCTTCCCGGAGCCCCACGCATGCGCGATGCGAATGGGATAACGAAGCGGCCGATCACCACACTGCGCAGGTGCGAACGTCTTCCGACCGGACTGCGCATGTGCGACGACGCACGGAGCGTAATGACGTCATGACGTGCCCCAACTGCAGCACCGCCCACTTAAATCAACACTGCAGTGCAAGAGGCAGGCGCTGTTTAAATTGCGGGAAGCCTGGACACTATGCAGCCTTGTGCAGGTCTGCACCACCAGTCAAGGGCCAGTGCTCCCAATTCCCACGCAGGCGCGTTCGGAGTGTCCAATAAGGTTTACAGGATTCTGATCCAGGCAGTACAATGGATCCAGAGGACAATTGCCTGGAGTCCCCCTACCATGTGGGCATCATTACCACATGTGAACATGCCTCACCGACATCATCACGGAGCCTGCCCATCCTCACTGTGGATTCTGCGGACGAATGGCGTGCGGTGATGCAAGTAAATCAATGCTCCATCCAGTTCAAGCTGGACACAGGTGCTTCTGCCAATCTCCTTTCACAGGCAGATTTCAACTGTATCAAGAAGCCACCCAAGCTCATTCCAGCAGCCTGCCAGCTCCTGGACTATAACGGCAATGCCTTCACAGCACTGGGATCCTGCCATATGCTCATCTCCAACAGGAGCATTCACGCAGGCTAAGGTTTGAAATCGTCAAGCCAGACAGGGGGCCCCCTGCTCAGCGCACATGCATGTAAGCAGCAAAACCGTGTGCAGCTGGTCTACACAATGACTTCCCCCAACGTGGACCTTCAAGCCGGCATTGACGACATCCTCGCTCAGTATTCGGATGTGTTTGACGGGATGGGCACTGTGCCATATATGTAGAAGATCCTGCTACGACCACGCCGGGTCCCAGCTCCACTGAAGGAGAGCCTGAAGGCGCAGCTGAGGAGCTTCAGGATCAGGGCATCATCTCCAAAGTTACAGAACCGACTGACTGGGTCAGCTCGATGGTATGTGTAAAAAAGCCTTCGGGGGAGCTGCGCATCTGCATTGATCCCAAGGATCTCAACCAGAATATAATGCGGGAACACTACCCCATCCCGAAGCGGAAGAACTCACAAGTGAGATGGCACACGCCCGGTTTTTCACAAAGTTGGATGCGTCACATGGATTCTGGCAAATCCAGCTGGATGAGTCCAGCAGAAGGCTCTGCACCTTCAACACACCGTTTGGCAGGTACTGCTATAATCGTATGCCATTTGGCATTGTCTCGGCCTCGGAGATCTTCCATAGAATCATGCAGCAGATGATGGAGGACATTGAAGGGGTTTGTGTGTATGTGGACGACGTTATCATATGGTCCACAACCCCTGAAGAGCACATCTCTCGTCTCCAGCAGGTATTCCGCCGTGTCCATGCCAATGGTCTCAAGTTGAACAGGGCTAAGTGTTGCTTTGGCATGTCGACACTTAAGTTCTTAGGTGACCAGATATCTCAGCAGGGTGTGCGCCCGGACACAGACAAGGTCAAGGCCATCGAAGCCATGAAGACCCCTGAAGACAAGAAGGCGGTGCTGTGCCTCCTAGGCATGGTAAACGTTTTGGGCAAGTTTATCCCAAACCTGGCCTCACACACCACGGCCCTCAGACACCTGGTGAAAAAGTCTACTGCCGTTGAGTGGCAGGCAGCTTATCAAGCAGAGTGGTTGGAGCTGAAAGCCAAGCTCACCGCTGCACCTGTACTGGCATTTTTTGACCCTGACAGGGAAACAAAAATCTCGACAGATGCGAGCCAGGACGGTATCGGCGAGGTGTTGCTCCAGCGCGATGACACCTCATCCTGGGCACCGGTTGCCGATGCATCACGGGCGATGACACCCACTGAGCAGCGGGACGCCCAAATTAAAAAAGAATGCCTGGGCCTTATCACTGGAATTCTCAAGTTCCACGATTACGTTTACGGCCTGCCTTTATTCACCGTCACGACGGCAGACCCCCGGTCCACATTAGCCACAAGGACCTGAACGACATGACACCCCGGCTGCAGCGCATCCTCCTCAGACTCAGAAGGTACGACTTTGAACTAGTGTACACGCCTGGCAAGGAGCTCATTATTGCGGATGCCTTGTCCCGCACCATAACCTTGCCTGCTGACCCGCCGGCATTCATCCAACAGATTGAATCACAGGTACAGCTGTGGGCCAGCAACCTCCCGGCGTCGGATGTAAAGGTGATCAGCATTCGCGACGAGACAGCCAAAGACCCGCTTCTGCAGCGTGTCATGCGCCACCTCGCCAATGGCTGGCAAAAAGGGCAGTGCCCTCAATTCTTCAATGTGAAGGACAACCTGATGGTGGTTGATGGTATCCTCCTCAAGCTGGACCGCATTGTCATTCCAGAGCTTGGTTCTCCGGCAAATCTACGAGGGACATCTGGGTGTCGAGAAGTGCAGATGCAGAGCCAGGCAGGCTGTCTACTGGCCTGGGATTAGTCAGGACATCTCAAATATGGTCCTCAACTGTCCGACCTGTCAGCGCTTCCAGCCAGCACCGAGCAAGGAGACACTTCAGCAGCACAAAATCATGACCTCCACGTGGTCCAAGGTGGGCATCGACCTCTTTCACGCCAATGGTCGTGATTATGTGTTAAGCATTGATTATTTTTCCAACTACCCAGAAGTCGTGAAGCTCTCGGACCTCTCATCCAAGTCCATCATCAAGGCCTGTAAGGAGACGTTCTCCAGGCATGGTATTCCACTCACTGTCATGAGTGACAACGGCCCTTGCTTCAGCAGGCAAGGGTGGTCAAGATTTGCCCAGTTATATCAGTTTCATCACGTTACTTCCAGCCCGCATTACCCGCAGTCCAACGGGAAGGTTGAGAAAGGGGTGCACATAGTGAAGCAGGCCACGGATTCTGCTTCTGACGTCAACCTTGCGCTGCTTGCGTACAGGGCAACCCCTCTGTCTACCGGCATGTCACCGGCTCAACTCCTGATGAACAGGGACCTGTGGACGACTCTTCCAGCCATACTCTAGCTTGATCTGGATCACCTCCCGGTGCTGCAGAAGGTGCAGAAACTCGGGGACCGACAAAAGCTGGGCTATGATACATGCCACCGATTTGCCTGGGCTATCCCCGGCGGATGCTGTTCGGATCAAGCTACCTGATGGAGGCTGGTCAGCTCCAGCGGTTCTTGTCCGACAGGCTGCTCCTCGATCGTATGTTGTGCGTATGGCTGATGGCTCTGTTGTGCGGCGAAACAGACGGGCACTGCGCACAGTTGCCCGCCTGCAACCACATTCTTCGTTGTTTCCATCTGTTATTGTGCCACCTCCTGATACCTCGAACCATGAGGCCACCAGTCCGGCTTCAATCCCGCCTATCAAGATGCTGCCGTCCCCACCACCACCTCTCCGGTAGTCAACCAGGATCAGGTGCAAGCCCCAGAGACTGGACTTATGAACATTTGTTTTGTTTGCTATGTTCTGTTTTTGCACATTAGACACCTGTTTTCACATGTACATATGTTCCCGTCTGCCGTTGTATGTAAATAAGTTAGTTTTTCGGCCTACACTTTCACATACTTTCACATATGCTACAGAAAAACATTTCAAAAGGGGAGATGTCATGATATGCAAACATGCACATAATGAGATATGAGATAGGCAGCTAATGAACACAGAGAACAGGGCATAACCAATCAGCAGGCAGAACACTTGGGTGTGGTTTCCCACTATAAAAGGCGCGAGGCACTCACACTCCGCCTCTTTCCACTGGAGACATCTACAGAGTGAGTCAGGTGTATCTATCATATAACACTTACAGCACGTGGCTAAGAGCTAGTCTGGCTCAGTCAGACAGAGTAATCACACTTAGGTTAGTAAAGAGTCGAACTTACAGAGAACTGTGCTAACTGTGTGACAGGTTCAATAAATCAGATTGAACTAACTTCAAGGTTTCAGTTATAGCTGCATCCAGTTGCAGCCCGTGTTATCTCAGTGTGCTTAACATGACAGCGACTTTAAAAAAAATGTGGCTACAAAAGTAAGTCAGAGGCTGGGAATTCTACAGAGAGTCTACTTCCTGACTCCTCAAAGCCTGTCCACCATTACCAAGGCTCAAGTCAGGAATGTGATGGAATAGTCTCCACGTTCCTGTATGGGTGCAGCTCCAACAATACTCAAGAAGCTCAACAAAGCAGGACAAAGCAGCAGAACAAAGCAGCCCACTTGATCGGTGCCCCATTCACCACCTTAAATATTCACATCCTCCAACATCGACGCAGAGTAGCAGCAGTGTGTACCATCTGCAAGATGCACTACAACAACTTGCTAAGGCTCCTTTGATCGAACCTTTCAAACCTGTAACCTCTACAACCTAGAAGGACAAGGGCAGCAGATGCATGGGAACAACATCATCAGCAAGTTCCCATCCAAACTACACACCATCCTCACTTGGAAATGTATCAATGTTTCTTCACTGTCACTGGATAAAAATCCTGGAACTACCTTCCTAACAGCACTATGAATGTTCCTACAACGCTTGGACTGCTGCATTTCAAGAAGGCGGCTGAGCGTTATCTTCTCAAGTGCAGTTAGAATTGGGCAATAAATGCTGGCCTAGCCAGCGAAGCCTACATCTGGTGAACAAATATAAGAAGAATCCACCAATGCTATGCATGAGTAACAGTTAACAAAATATCTCGCAGGCCACACTCAGAAACCTAATGGGCTGCATGCGGCCTATGAGCCACAGGTTCCCACCACTGCCTTAGTTATAGTCGCATAGGATATCTTTTCTGGCTTTGATACGGGTCTGGATTCTCTGTTTGGGAGACTAAGGGCGGGATTCTCCGCTTGCCGACGCTGAAAAACGCGATTGAGCGGAGAATAGCCTCCGACGCCAAAATCGAGGTAGGTGCCGGTCTAACGCCAAATTGGGATGCTCCGGCACCCCGCAAATGGCGTAAATGTATCGCTCGCCGCATAGGGTTAAAGTACAGTAGGCATATCATTAGTCAGCCTGACACCCTATTCTCCATGTTCTCCGAGATTCACCGCCTCCAATGGGCCGAGTTCCCGATGGTGTGGTTCACTTGTGGTTTCAAAAATCGGGAATCTGGTGTAGTGGCTGCTGAGTGAGAGAGAGCAAGAAGGTAGGAAGGTCGGCTGGCCCGGACACCAGCTGTGCTGGCTGTGGTGGGGGGGGGGGGCCTGCCAGGGTTGGGTGAGGTGGGGGAAACGGGCCGAGCAGCCGGGGTTCCCCCCCATAGGACTGGGGCGGTGCCCAGGCACAGACTGCCATTGCGGTGGCCACCTTGCTGCACACTCACTGACTACCCAACCCCGCCCCTGGTTCTACACCGTGATACTGGCTGTATGGGTGTGGCCACCCCCGCCAATTGTTCTGGGAGCGGCGCCAATTTTGCTTTCATAGAAGTCCACTGATTCTGTTCTGACGTCAGCACTTAGTCTATGTAACGGAGAATCCTGCCCAAGGAATTTACTAGATGAAGAGCTAGTGTGAGAGAGAGTAATTGTTTTATTGGAATTAAGGTATCAATGGCGGATATGATGGTGTGGTTTAACAAATTGGTAGCTGCAGAAACGTTGTGGCAAATAGGGGGATCTGGGTGGGGAATGACATAAGGAAAGCAATCCGACATGGCCTTATCTGTGATTGATACGATGGGACGAGCATGGGATGTCAAGGTAAATGAGGTGGACCTGAATATGACTTGGGGAGTTTACATGGAGGAAGATATTTCTGGAGCAGAAAGTAAAGGGTGGTAAATTCAGCATAGATAGAGCATAATGAGTTGAGATGCAGGTTGAAATCACCAAAGGTGAGAAATTGTTTAATGCAGAAGCTGAGGGAGGAAAGCAGTGAGGATACCTTGGTGAGAAATTATTTATTGTACTTGGGTGAGTTATAGAGAATGATATCTTTGAATGAGTGGTGAGAGGTGTAGAACAAAGTAAGTTGCTCACAGGAAGAAAAAGTGCTGGAGGAGTAGGTCAGAAGTCATGGTGTGATCTTGTGAAAAGTGCCAAACCACTGACTTTTTTCATGGTGCAAGTGGTGGATGGTATAACCAGGTGGGGTGGCTTTGTTAAGGAACAGTTTAGAAAGGGGGGATGGAACTCTCACTTCTTGTCCCACTCCTGCTTTGGTTCAAACATGGCCAAAAGAGCTGAACTTTAGAGATGAGGTGAGAGTGACGACCCTTGACATCAAGGCAGCATTTGGCTGAGTATGGCATCAAGGAACCTGAACAAAACTGGAGTCAATGGGAATCAGGGGGGAAAACCTCTGCTGGTTGGATCATACCAGGCACAAAGGAAAATGGTTGTGGTAGTTGGACGCTAATCATTTCAGCTCCAGGATATCATTGCAGGAGTTCCTCAGGGTAATGTCCTAGGCCCAACCACCTTCAGCTGCTTCATCAATTCCCTTCTTTTTATCATAAGGTCAGAAGTGGAGAACATGTTCAGCACCATCCACGACTCCTCAGATAATGAAGCAGCCCATCCCCAAATGCAGCAAAACCTGGACAATATCCAGGCTTGGGCTGGCAAGTGGCAATTAACATTCGCGCCACACACGTTCCAGGCATTGACCATCTCCAACGAGAGGATTGAACCACTGCCCCTTGACATTCAATGGCATTACCATCACTGAATCCCCCACAATCAACATCCTGGGGGATACCATTGATCAGAAACTGAACTGGACTAGGCATGTAAATACTATGGTTACCAGGGTAGGTCAAAGGCTAGAATCCTTCAGAAAATGACAAACCTTCTGACTCCCGAATCCTGTCCACCATTTACTAGGCACAAGTCAGGTGTGTGATGTAATACACACTACTTGCCTGGATGAGGGCAGTTCCAACAACACTAAAGATGTTCAACGTCATCTGGGACAAAGTAACCCACTTGGTTGCTACCTCTTCCACGAACATTCAATCCCTCCACCACTGATGAATAGTGGTAGCCATGTGTATCATCTACAAGTGCACTGCAGGAACTTACCAAGGCTCCTTAGGCAGCATCTTACAAACCCATGACCATCATCATTTAAAAGGACTCGAGCAGCAGATACTTGGGAACCTCACCACCTGGAAGTTCCCCTCCAAGTCACTCACTATCCTGACTTAGAAATATATCGCTGTTCCTTCACTGCCACTGAGTCAAAATTCTGGACGTCCCTCCCTAACAGCACTGTGGGTGCACCCACACCACCAGGACTGCAGTGGTTAATGAAGTCACTCCAGTCACTCCAGCACCTTCTCAAGGGCAATTAAGGGATGGGCAATAAATCCTGGCCTAGGCAGCGATGCCCACATACCATAAATGACTAAAACAAATGGAGTTTGTATTTTTTAAAAGATGAGATATTGCCAATTCAATATATACGTAAGGGTGAGCTCAGTGCAAGAAATAAGCCAGCCAGGCTCTTTATGTTAACTTACTTAGGTAGAGATGCAGAGAAAAAGTATTCATGGATTGTGCAGATGTTTGTTTACAGCTGAAGGTCACTTTCCACAGTAGCTGTAGTATTAGAATGTATCACTGAAACATTCAGCCTGCTGTCATGGCTGATTGATAATCTTCTCCTTTGGAGACAGTGCTGTTGATTTGGAATCCTCCTTTCGAACTCTCCGTTTGCAGCAATGAGATCTTCTGGTGGGGTTTCAAAACACACCTTTGATGAGAGAGGTTTTCAATAAAGAGAGAGGAGGTAAGACTATTGCCTCTGTGGCAATCTCTCAGACTGTCAGTTAAAATCCAGTATATTTTAAACTCAAAGCTGGAGTATGTGGCATCTGTCTGGTTTCAATCTGGGTTTATTTCAACCACTGTCTCTGAGAGCTCCCGATATTCTGTGTCTGCATAAAGTCCTTTGAAATTGCTCCTGTAGTCACATGTCCTTTGGTGAGCAAAAGTATTCTTTTCAAAAAGTTCAATACAGATTATATGATATATAAATATATAGATAACATATGTCCACCTGATGCCAATATAAATTAACGATTCTTTATAACACATCGTCATCACAAAAGGAAAAAGTGACATCATCTCTCAGCCAGGTTTATGTTACTGATGCCATTATCCATTAATATTTTACGGATGGCTTGTTCACAGGTGGAAGGACACTCTGGAGGGCGATGCGTCGAGGAGTGGTGAGAGCTAATCTGTGGGCAACCCACAAGGTCAGCAATAATAATGGTGAGTTGGATGAGAAGGAGATTGGTAGGATTAGCCACCAGTGGAAATATGGTCCGCTCTATATCTGAATAAGTGAA
This sequence comes from Scyliorhinus torazame, assembly GCF_047496885.1. Taxonomy (NCBI): domain Eukaryota; kingdom Metazoa; phylum Chordata; class Chondrichthyes; order Carcharhiniformes; family Scyliorhinidae; genus Scyliorhinus; species Scyliorhinus torazame. The sequence continues at coordinate 198,385,164 of NC_092707.1, read as the reverse complement.
ATAGCTAAGTCTTGTCAACTAATCCAATGTAATGCAAGTTATGGTACTTAATAATAATAATCTTTATTGTCACAAGTAGGCTTACATTCACACTGCAATGAAGTTACTGTGAAAAGCCCCTAGTTGCCACATTCCGGCACCTACTCGGGTACACTGAGGGAGAATTCAGAATGTTCAATTTACCTAACAGCATGCCTTCTGGGGCTTGTGGGAGGAAACTGGAGCACCCAGAGGAAACCCACACAGACACAGGGAGAACATGCAGACTCCACAGGCAGTGACCCAAGCCAGGAATCGAACCTGGGATCCTGGCGCTGTAAAGCGCCATAGTGCTACCCATTGTGCTACCGTGCTACTTATCTTCTTTCATCCCATTGCAACTCATGTAGTAACAAGTTGTCCCACTCCATTTTTATTGAAGTATCACAGTAAAGGGTAGAAAGTTACTGGCAATAAACTGATTGGAGGATAATGTCTACTTGTAGTCGCAGGTTTCTGCCATGGTCACCATGTGACTGAACAGGCAGATTCTTGTCCCACAAATCTTTCAGCACACAGGATTTTCCAGGCGGTAGTGAGATCCGGAATGCAGGATTTGATTCCTATACATTCCTTCCCTGCTGTCACTCTGCCTCATCATTAAGATGTTGCGACTCAAAGTGTGAGACAGCTTGATGGCGCGGCTAACGCCATTTTGAACAATTGGTGACAAGCTCCTCCGTGTAATCAATGCCAATGCTGTTGCACTTCAAGGAGATCTTCAGAGTATTCTTGAAGTCTTTTCTTTGACCTCCCCTGCAACGCTGGCCGTTGGTGAGTTGAGGAAACAGGACCTGGTGGGAAGATGCTTTTGGCCATTTGGGCACAACTCTCAGTCCATCGAAGTTGATTTTGCAGGAACCCTGCCTGAATGTTTAAGGAGCAGGCTTCAGTAAAGACACTAGCATTTGTTCCACAATCCTCCCATTGAATCCAGAGGATGAGGTGGATGTATTGCTGATGGAATTTCTCTACTGCTCTTATATGTTGCTAATACAAAAACTAGGTCTCACTGTCGTATGGAAGTGTGGTCTGTACACAAGAACTTCTGAGGACTTGTGGAAGTATTTCGCTGAAATTTTCTAGACCATCCTGCTGGCTGGATCATCCAGTCCCACCGATGGCAACCCTCCATGACATCATCCTTGGCACACAAAATCCCACAGACATTGGCAGGACCAGATGATCCCACGGCCAGCCATAGGCGGGCCCCCTCCTCTACCGGAAAATACGCCGTGAGGGATTAGGGGGGAGGTGCAGGAATTCCACCCTTTGTGGTCAGGCACTCACTGCCGATGGCTGAGCTGGTGCACCTGATCTGATGTTCATTCCCTCTCCAATGGTAAGCTTTTGGGAGAGATGGCTGCAATTGTATGGAAAGTTCTCCACATATTCCATTATTTCACCTTCAATTTATATGGGAGGCGGAGGTGTGGGTTGATATGACTTTTTTGGGGCAATATTCAAGTTTCTTGTATGCAGAATTGAAGAGATGGAGAGTGACTGGCAAATCTGGTGAGTTGACAAGGACACTGCAGCTATCTGGAAACAGTGATATATGTATGTCTGTTATAGGCAGATTAGTTTTGGCACAGAGGCGACTAAGATTGAAGAGTTTTCCATCTAGGTGATATTTAATACAGAAACGAGAGGATAGTTGATCTTTCATGAAGTGAATGACCATTGTTCAGTACATTGCAAATAATTTGGGGGCTTGTTTGACACTGATTTGGATCTTGAAGGAACCGGTTTCAGATCTCTCACTCTAAGTTGCAGTTGTATCATCGTGAAGCTGTTCCAGGACTGTCTTGAAGTTTCTTGGACATCTACTAGACCAGTAACATACCCAACAAGAGAAGAAACCCATTGGCATCAGTCTCTTCAAATCTTCCTTGTAAGTTCAACAGTCTGCGTGTGGGCAGTTTGAAGTCTTCATTAATCTACGTGAAAAAAAATGATGACTATTACGATTAGGTATTGTTTCCATTTGATCGCAGAGGAATATTGAGGCTTATTCAATTTTCAATAGGGTAAACCCAGCATGCAACTAAAGGGAAGGAATAAATAAAAGGAAAGGCAGCCACACAATCTGAAATAAATTGGACAAAGATGAACTGGTAATGCTTAAATCTGAAATCAAAGCAGGAAATTTAGTATAATGTGTTAACAAATGGGATGTGCTAATGTATGACGCAGATGATGATGTATCACAGACACTATGGGAAAGAGAGAGACAATGATGCCTGGAAGCTAAGTGCCTATTCTGTAACCTGTTTAGATGTAATCCTAATAAACAAGTGTTCAACAGGTACAATCATAGGTCTACAGTCTGTCTCAGAACTAAGTCCCTCACCTGTAACTAAAGACAGAAGGACGAATTTCAGAACATTGTGGCAGTAGTGGAGACATTGATGTAAAAGCACACAAGGGTGAGTGAAGGAACCACAGAATCTTTTAAAGTAGCTTGAGAAATTTATACAGACACAGGAGGTATGCTGGAGAGAGGTAACGGCGAGCATACCTCGTGAGCAGCCCCTGCCCTTGCCCCACCTGCTTGACTGGCTCAAGGTCTCGCAGAGAGGTCAGCAGTGGGAGTTATGGAAATGTAATTTTCTCCAGTCACGAGCAGTGTCAGGTCTTCATGCCAAAAATCCAAAATTAGTTCCTTTCTTTACGTAGTAGGTGCAATCGCAGATGATGTTCCCCCAGGACAAAAAGAGCAGAAGCCGCCATGGATTTTGATGACATTATTAATGCCATCGACAATTATTTTAGCCCGAAGCAAAATTTACTAATTGAACACGCACGTTTCAACCAGCACTCGCAATTATCTGGGGAATGAGTTGAATCACTCCTAACCGACTTATATTGCCAAGCTAGTTCTCGCAGATACAGGACACTGAAGGGCGAGCTAATCCATGATTGCATAGAGATCAGGGTGGCACGGTGGCACAGTGGTTAGCACTGCTGCCTCACAGCGCAGAGACCTGGGTTCAATTACAACCTTGGGTAACCATGTGGAGTTTGCACATTCTCCCCCTTTCTGCAGGGTTTCCTCCGGTGTCCCGGTTTCTTTCCACAGTCCAAAGATGTGCAAGTTAGGTGGATCGGCCATGATCAAATGCCCCTTAGAGTCCAAATGTTAGGTGGGGTTACAGGGATAGGGTGGGGGAATGGGCCCAGGTAGGGTGCTCTTGCCCATTGCAGATTCAATGGACCGAATGGCCTCCTTCTGCACTGTAGGGATTCTGTGATTCTATGATAGTCATGGGAGTCCAGCATGAAAACCTTTTCAACTTTCTGCAGTCCAAAGATGGTTTTATATTGGATGAAGTGGTCCAGTGTGAGAGGTAGGTCAAGCTTCGAGCATTTAGTTGGGCTATGATACATGGCAACTCCGAGGCATCACATGACTCCATGGATTTGGTAGACACATGGGCAGCAGTTCCACCCATACAAAATCCCCCCCGAAACAATCAAAAGGGCTGGAAAATCCACACCAGATCCAAACCCGGCATAGATGCCAAGACTGCCCAGAATGGTTTTGGTATGGAAAGAACTACACATTTCAAGTGTTTCTGCAAATCCAACTGTTTTAATTGAATCTACAGACCAACATGGATTTATAAAATACTTGTGACAGGATGGCACAGTAATGTCACCTCACAGCACCAGGGACCTGGGTTCGATTCCTGTAATCTGTAGAAATAATACGAATAAACAAGTGTTAAGCAGATACCAGGGTAAGAACCAGGTCCTATGCTTAGAGTCTAAGACAGAGGGACCCAATCTCAAGAACAGGGGGCAGGATTCTCCGGGCTCTGACACCAAAATCATGTTTGGCGATCGGCCGGAGAATCCCCGTTTGCAGCGAAATCGGGGACGGTGCTGTTTTTGCGATGCTCCGCCCCTCCAAAGTGGCGTACTCTAGGAGTATGCCGCACACCATATTGACGGCCTCAGGACATTACCCGAGGCCTTTCCCCGGTGCTCCGCCCCGACGGAGTTGATCTCTCAAGCTATTTGTTGTCAGGAATTCGGCGTGGCGGCTGCAGACTCAGTCCAGCGCCGCCTCAGTTGGGGGAGAGCCATTCCGCAGGCAGGGGGGACTTTGGCAGGGGCTGGGGGCACTGTTGAGGGGTGGTCCAGGGGTCGTGAGCCTGGCCAAAGGAGGGGCACTATTTGGCAGGCCAGGTCCGCGCACCGCCGGCGCCATATTGCACATCGCGGCCGCTGCAGACTGCCGCCATGCGCATGTACGGCCACGGACCCGGCAATTCTCTGGCTGTGTCAGCAGCTGGAGCTGGGTGCTCTACGCTGCCTGCCTGCTAGCCCCCCACCAAATGGAGGATCAGTGACCATTTTGCACCAATTGTTTGGTTGTAAAACGCCACCATTTTCATGCCGGCATCAGGACATAGCCTGAAAATCGGATTATCCAGCCCAAGATATATACAAGACAGGCCAAAGTGGCAGGAGAGACACCTGGGGCGCGATTCTCCGACTCCCCACCGGGCCGGAGAATCGTCGGGGGCCGGCGTGAATCCCGCGGGGGCGGGAATCGTGCCGCGCCGGTCGGCGGAAATCCTCCTGCGATTCTCCGGTCCGCGATGGGCCGAAGTCCCGCCGCTGTCAACCCACGCCTGCCAGCGTGGATTGAACCACCTTTCGAACGGCGGGACAAGGCGGCGCAGATGGGCTCCGGGGTCCTGGAGGGGTGCAGGGCGATCTGGCCCCAGGGGGTGCCCCTACAGTGGCCTGGCCCGCGATCGAGGCCCACCGATCCGCGGGCGGGCCTGTGCCGTGGGGGCACTCTTTTCCTTCCGCCTTCGCCATGGTCTCCACTATGGCGGAGGCAGAAGAGACCCCCTCCACTGCGCATGCACGGGGATGCCGTGAGCGGCCGCTGACGCTCCCGCACATGCGCCTCACGGCAAAGTAATTTCCGCGCCAGCTGGCGGGGCGGAAATCAGTCAGGCGCGGGCCTAGCCCCTCAAGGTGAGGGCTCGGCCCCTCAAGATGCGGAGAATTCCGCACCTTTGGGGTGGCGCGATGCCGGACTGATTCGCGCCGTTTTTGGCGCCGGTCGGCGGACATCGCGCCGATTGCGGAGAATCCCGCCCCTGATCAGAACACATCAACTTCTCTTTCTTTCATGGTTGCTGACTATCCTGCAATGTATTTTCAGCATATTGTGCTTTTGTTCTAATCCATTGGGTTTTAACCTCCTCTGGCAGTGCGATGGTTAATTTGTCTAAATTTCACTTGTTCCTGATTTAATGCTAAATTAACAGCTATGTTCAATTAATTCGAAAAATTGGTGTGGAGCGTTAATTAGTGCACCACAAGAACCAATTAAATTCTGGATTGTTTAAAGAGGAGATTGATGCACTGATGGGTTTGGTTTGGCCACACTTGTCATCCAGATGCATGGTTGGTGTTCAAAGGTGGCTGCTTTTGAGGTGAGTATGAGGGGCATTTTGCATTAAACTCATGAAATACAGAAGATTGCGCCACTGAATATACTGGAAATACTGGATTATTGTCCACCACATTCTGTCACAATTCACAATGTCATCAAACACCATTTACTATGCAGCATTGGTTCCCAATCTACCTTCACCCATCAGCTCCAAAGCTTGAAAAACTTCACTGACAGGTGTCAACGTAATTTCACTGGTCACACATAATATCTCCCATTCCAATCTTTTGCATTGCCCTGCAGTTCAGATATGACTTATCTTCCTTGCACACCACCTTTGACTATGGCATAATTCTAACACGGATAAACTGCAATGAATCATGTTCATTTCCTTAATGATATTGCATGCTCCTGAGCATGTCATTTAAGTCTGTCAGTTTAACTCATCAAGTATTGATGCTGGGGAAATCGACATTGCAAGCAGTTAGTGTCATTATGAACGCATTTAGTGCCTGCATGTCAGAATCTTGATTGATAGTGGTAGATACAGAATCCCTGAAGAGGTCACAAGCTGTGAGGTACTAGTTTTAGTCAGTTTGATTGAAGTCTGCACAATAGCGGGACTGACTGAAATTTCAGGGAACACTATGCTGCAAACAATTCCAATGTCCCACTGCCAATTATTCAGGGAGTATATGTGATTATGTGACATTATGCTCTTCAACGATGGCAGTTTTGACTGCAAACCAATTTCAACTTGATAATTACTCATTGTGCAACTTGCAAGTTTATTGAACAAGTATCAAATTGAAATGTCCCCAATTTACACATCAGGAGGCACAGGGTGAGTATTATTGACAAAATGAGATTTGAATCGATATGTTGAGAATATTGGCATTGATGTTCTGTCATATTTCAATTTTACATAGAGATGTTTAAACTTGTGGAGATCTATAATTAGCAGTGATCAATATAATATACTGTTACACCACCATGGGTAAGTGCACGGTCAATTCCAGCCCCACGTGCCCCGGTGTCACAACACAAGTGAATTAACCAATAAATTATTAGACAAATTCCTGAAGTCTTTGGCCCTTAGCTGCACAATAATTACAGTCACCAGGTTTGAACTTGAAGCACAATTGCTGTTTATTTATAACAAAAATAATGAAGAAATGTGCCTTAAATGAAACTGGATAACTACAAGCTAGCCTACTGCTCCCTTTAATTGTCCCACCCTCTACCCACACACACAAAACAGACAAACACAAGAGGGGTGCAAAGGGCTAAAAATCATAAGGTTGAAGGTCAAAAGATGAGAGTCTTTGCTTCCAATGGTGGTTCTTTCACACACTTTCTTCGCAGCATGCTTGCTGATTAAAGTCTCTGGTTAAAAGCTGGTAATGGTCTTCCCTGCAGAGTTATTGATTCCGTACTTACAGGCAGCAGGCCTCCTGAAGACACACTTTAGATCTTATCAAACTTGGCCTTCAGCTCAAGGTTCACATCCAGGCCTATATCTTTCTGCAGAGACACTTTATTTCACATCAAACCTTGCCTTCAGCTCATGGTTTGACTTTAAGACTTTGCAGTCTTGCGGGAAGAGAGAATCAGCCCTCACTGTGGCCTTATGGAGAAGATTAGTCAGATGTTTGTGGAGAGAATTAGCTGGAACCCTCAATCTAGGCTGCAGAATCAAAAGTGAAACCAAACTGGAATTTCATGACTTTAAAAACATTCCAGCGGGATCAGATCCAATCACCAACCTGTTACCGGGCAGAGCACAGCCCTTTGGGCCAATTAATTGACCAGCAGCCAAATAAATCAAACTGAGTCATCACTGATGATAGCCAATCTAAAACTGCACAGCCTTCCAGATCCTTCTGTTTGAATTAAAGGTAAAGGCTTCCTTAAAGACACATGTCCATAACTCATCCATGGATCAAAAATGCAACTGCAAAAATAAAAGAAAGGGAAATGAAGGAATAGATAGGGAATAAATAGGAACATACAGGAAGGACCCTTACAATACCACAAATCCGATAGGGATACAGGAGAGATTTATTTGCTCAGAATGTAGTGAGAAGTGGAACTTGCTATCTCATGGAGTAGCAGAGATACATTTAAGAGGATGTTGGCTAATTATGTGAAGGTGAAAAGAATAGAAGGATATAGTGATAGGGTGAGATAAAGTGAGAGGAGGCTCATGTTGAGCAAAACTACTCGTTGGCATAGACCAGAGGCTGAATTCTCTGCTACCTGCCACCGGCCATGAGAATTGCGATCAGGTGGACAATAGTACACAATGGAAAAATGGTGATTTGCACCTGCCGCGTATTTTAATGCCATACTCCGGTCCCTCGCACCAGTGGGTCCATGCAAAACCATTATTTGCATGGATTCAAACATCATTAGCGGGTTGGAAACAGTATGCCCCACCCCTCTGCAATGCTCCACCCCTCTTAAGCAGAAGTCACACAGGTGCGAAGTGGTGCAACTATTTAGAGGTGGGGCCTGGGCATCATGGCTGCTGAAGGGGAACAAGAAGGCAAGGAAACTTTCAGAACCTCTCAGAATTGGTCGGGTGGCTGCCTGGGCTGGGAGAAGTAGCGGGGAACAACCTATGCCGAGTATGTGGCCTCAGGGTGTCCCACTCGCTTTCGGGGTGGCCTGGCTCAGACTGCCATTGCTGCACCACTTTGGTGCTACTTGGAGGCCACTGGCTGTTCACACTGCTGGTGGCTCATTGGGTCCTGTAAACGTTTACGGAGCCTTTGGTCATCTGCGAGCCCACCCAGGCCGCCCCTCTGAAAAACTCAGATCCCAGCAATATTGCCCATGGGATGGGTGTGGCGAAGCTTAATCAACGGCCCACCAGGTGTAGCTCCTCAATGCACCCATCAGAAGCGCAGCCCCACTGCAGGGGAATAGTAGAGCTCACCCCAAACAAAAGACATATGAACCGTGGTCTATGACACCGACACGGGCACATTGCCCTTCTTAGGGCAAAGACCTCACCATTGACACTACCAACTAGCCCACCCCTCAGGACCATGAGCTGAATCCAATGCTGCCTGTCCACCTTGCCTCTGCTCCCATCCACTCTGATCCCGGCCAGGAAACATGACCAGCTCCATGTCACAACTTGCACAACCGCACAACCAGTTGCCACCCTGCTGGCAGGATAACACACGGCCCACCCAGTGAGGGACCCACAGGAGACCCCATTGGGAGAAACAGGACAGGAGCCACAGACCCCATCACTGACATGGATTGCAGCAGCCACCAGTATCCCTGCTGACAGGGATGGGTGGTGAGGATAGAGGATCCCCACATCACAGGCCTGGTGCCACTCACTGACAGGGATAGAGGTGCAGTGTGGATGAGGGCATATTGAGAGGGCTGGGTGGGGAATGGTGGGATGGGAGTGGGGGGACGCGTTGAGCGTTGAGGTCAGCAGCTGTCGTTGAGGGGAGGAGGAAAAGAAATGAAGGTGAATCCAGAGCCTTACAAAGTGCAAAGAGATATCTGACTGTGCAAGTGCTACACTCGTTGGATATGCTGCCTTTCAGCGACACCAAGGCTCCATTTTCTATCTTAGTGGAAATAAAAGCTTGCGCTGCACTATTGTGAAGAAACCATGCAGCTTGATGTCCAAGCCAAAATGTATCCCTCAACCAACATCATTAAAAACAGATTATCCGGTGTTTTATTTTGTCACTGTTTGTGGGATCTTGCTCTGTGGAAATTGGCAGCTACCTTTCCTAATTCACTGCCATGACTACACTTCAAGAGAACCTCGAGCCTCCCTATCCTGGTGATAGGTGCCACATAAATGAAAGCCTATCTCTTTTTTTTAATCACTTTGTGTATCTGGGGAGGCGAACACATTTCTGAAATTACAAGCGGTGTCATCGATTTATTTTTCTTTCAAAGTTCAGTTTGTAGCTGTTACCCACCCACAGAGGTTTACTCCTACCTAAAGATTCCTTCCTCACTTTCAACTTTCTGTCCGTCCTTTCATCCGATTGGAGAGAAAGTGGAAATAAACAAAATTCTGCATCTTAACACTAGCTTTCCCACAAAGAAATTCATTGGGACTTACATTCTGTGCAAAGTGAAACCAAGGCCAGGCAGAGGAGGGTTTCTGCAACAGGTCAGAGAACTAGTGGAAAAATCCCTTCAGTCCTGTGGAGTTGGCTCTCAGGAATCATGGGCTGGATTCTCCGCTGGCGGGATGTGCCATTTTTCCGGCAGCCTGGGGGGTTTCCCGACGGCATGGGGCTGCCTGACAATGGGAAACTCCATTGACCAGCCGGCGTAACGGAGCATCCCGCCGGCGGGATGAAATAGAAATGTGGCGTGGTGGGATGGAGAATCCAGCCCCATGTTCCTTTCAGGCATTCGTGCAGCCTCCATTGGGCCTTCCCTGCGATTGGTTTCCCGTTTCCTGCACTGCTTGACCTGCCGACAGGTGCCGGCCCAATCAGAGGTTGGTGGCTCCTTACGCCAAGGCAGCAATGGCTAATGGCAGCAATGTACCCACCAGAGGTACTGGAAGGACTGCATCAGTTCACATTGCTGAGGCCTTGCCTCCGAACCGGAAAGTAGGGAACTCAGGTCCCTCTGCTGCCTGTCTCATTTGCCTCAGTTGGGTGAGCTTCCATTTTCCACCATGTCACCACGTTGAGTGTGGCTTTTCCACCTGGGATGAGGGGATGATTGCCACCCTCCAGCCTATCTTGTTTCAATCATCCATCCTCCTGACTGCCCGGAGATTGTTGCCAAGAGTTGTCTTGGAGATGTCTGCGGCCAAGTTGCAGTGAAACATTTCAGGTCACATGTCTTGTGCAGAGGTAAACAGCAAGTGGAATATCTACTTGTGTTCAAAAACTGTGTGTTCTCTTGTCCTAGAAGCCATCCGAACTCAAAATAAACTCAAAGACCAATTTGGGCCCAAACATAATGACATTAGGCACAATTCAACCAAAAGAATTCAACGTCCGGTTTTGGGTGCATTTAGAACATAGAACATAGAACGATACAGCGCAGTACAGGCCCTTCGGCCCACGATGTTGCACCGAAACAAAAGCCATCTAACCTACACTATGCCATTATCATCCATATGCTTATCCAATAAACTTTTAAATGCCCTCAATGTGGGGGGTTTGGGGGGGGTATTTCATGACGTCTTTGTTGGCAAGATCATGGCCAGTATTCAACTGCACTTAGTCCAAAAATGAGCCCCCATGAGATTACCAACATTATTGGTTGTCTTGCTGTCTGATTCGCCCGACTCGCACTTCAGCGTCTCGCCACAAACAAGGGGGAGCTGCTTTTAAACACTCTCTCATCACTCACTCCCAGTCAACATACAAGCATGATAGTGCAGTGACCTGATCCTCACTTTGGGGATGGCAACCTCACAAGGCTTCTCGATGCTGTGGATGAGAGGCGGGCCGTCCTGTCCTCCTGAGAGGGTCAGAGGACCAGCAGCAGGGTCCTGGGAGGCAGTGGCAGTAGTTGTCAGGACGGGCAGCACGACCAGGAGGACCGCCGTCCAATGTCGGAAGAAGCCCAACGACTTCCAACGAGCAGCGAGGGTAAGTTACTGTCTCTCTTGGCATTGGTTCAGCCTGCCACCCCTCAAATTTCCAACCACACCCCCCCACACCCCCCCACACCAAATCACTGACTGAACCCACGTACCTTCCCCACCTCAGATCTTCAAACCCTTCGTGACCAGGTGGAGTGCTCACACCTGCCACCTGTTATACACCCCACAACCAACCAAGCGTGCGGCTCACAATGCCTTCTCTGTCCCCACAGGAGAAGTAGCTCAGAATAAACGGAAAAGGCAAGAATCGGAGCGGAGTCCCAGAGATTCGAGTACTCACCCCTCTGGCAAACAGGCCCTGGAAATCGCGGGGTTGCCCAAGGAGAAAGCAGTCACCGACAGCGAGGTTGGCCTGTGCTAGAGAGGTGAGGATTCCTGGCCCCTTCACCCAGTAGACCTGTCGCAAGTGAGTAGTTCATGTCAGACAAAATGATCCTTCCCTCTCACTGACCATATGTCCATTGTCTCGCAGGATCTATTGTCTGATGAGGTTGGGCCACCCAGAGTCATTCCCCCCCTGCCACCCAATCGACCACCTAGAGGAGAGCTCCTGGAGATCACTGGCAATGTATCACAACTGTCACCCGCACCTTTTATCAGCACAGAGATACACACCTCGGTGGGTGACATTAGCAGACAGGCTTTGGGGGCACAATATGGTGAGCACCACAAAGTTGCTGATGCAGATCAGTTGGAGGCAGGGACATCCAATGGAGATAGCAGTCGAGGCCTGCTGGATCCCAGGACACAGCTGGGTCCCAGCCAGATGCCTAACCTCTGGATAATGTTCTCCCAGACCCAGTGCTGATGATAGGACGTAACCATGAGATTCAGGACAGGATGTCAGCGACATTGCAGTGACTCCAAGGCCGATCGGAGGAGTCTCAAAGGTTGCGTGTGTAGGAGATAGTGCCAACATTGTGTGGCACCAAGGCCAACACTGGCAACCGCAGTGGAAAACCTGGAGCATAATGTTCGCGTCTTACGTTGTGTTGTTCAAGGCATGGCTCAGTCTGTGATGACCATGGCTGAGGGCCTCGGCATCATGTCCCAGTCTCTGAGGGACGTGTCCCAGATGCAGATGGACATTGCCGAGGCACTGCAGAGCATGGCCCAGTCACTGAGGGCCATCGCTGAGGGTATCGATACCATGGTGCAGACAAAGGGGAGCCTCCAGAACTAGCAATGCCAGATTACTCAGAGGTCTCTGGACTCCACTCCAGCTGCCCCTCCATCCCATGAAGTTCCCAGGCCCTACAGGCACTGTAAGGGTGGAAGTAATGCTCAAGGCCAAACCAGGGCGTGCCACCAAAGAGACAATGGTGGTCTACATTTCTTCCAAATCCCGCCACTTGACACCGGAGTACCTCAAGGGCAGCGGGCAGAACAGGGTGGGACAGCAACGCCAGTGACACCAGTAAGTTGGACGGGCATCTCGGCTCCAGGCCCTCCTGATGTTGTCCGTCAAGGGCATCAAAAACCACAGGGCATGGAAGGCAGCTGGATTTCTCCACCTCTGATGTGTATTCTTGGGACACACCTAGACACAGAAGACCAAGAAGAGTGAGGAGTGCTGAGTCGGCACTGGTGAGATCACTATCTTTAGCTAGCAGGATTGGAAATTTGTTACAGTAAGATGTTCACTATGAAAACATGTCACACCTCATATATTGAAGACTGCCACATTAAACTTCCCAGCGGGCCTGCCCACACCCCCACCACCTGTTCAGGCATTCCAAGGGCAACCCCTGACCTGTAGCATTTCAACCTCCACTTCCATCCCGAGCACTCCGGTGCCCTTGAGTTACATGCCAGAAAATAGGATGGCTACTCACCTCCTCACTTCCCCATCAGCAGCCATTGTGCCAGGTTCCTGTTTTTGGAAAGGAGTACGAAACCATGCTTGCGTTACTTCTCGCTGGGGAGTCAGGTAATTCCCAGGCGGCCGCTGTATTCGGCTTCAATCGCGTTAATGAGATGAAATAAATACAAATTAGGGTTATTGATGGTCTCGCATTTATGGGCAAGATCCCAATCTCGCCATCGTAAGCGGGTCGTGTGATTCGCAAAATGGTTCATTTCTGGCGCTAATCTCAATTTTGCACCCTATTGCGCTATTGAATGCCAGTTTACCACAACATTAGTTTGAAAAGCTATGAAATACATGTTGGAGATTGTTGCTGTGACACTCACTCAGGACGAAAAGTTTGAGGAAATCCAAAAACAAGTGCATGGATCACTTTGTGCAATTTATCTGTGCTGGCGGCACCCGATGTAGCCGTCATGCAAACTTTGCAGTGTGTGGTCAGTGCTCAGCGAGCTGCTATGAGGCTGCAGGCTTGTGCGGGGCCACAGAATTGTGAGAAGCTAGCATGAGTTCAAGCTGGCCTGAGCTACTTCATGCCAGGCTGTGCCTCTTGAACAGGACGTTCATTATGCTTGGAGCAGCGGTTCAAGAAGGCAGCCCACTACCACTTTCTCAAGGGCAATTAGGGATGGACAATCAACGTTGCCCGAGCATCCATAAGACCGTAAGACCAGATAGACATAGGAGCAGAATTAGTCACTCGACCCATCGGGTCTGCTCCGCCATTCAATCATGGCTGATATTTTCTCATCCACATTCTCCTGCTTTATCCCCATAACCTCTGATCCCCTTATTAATCAAGAACCTATCTATCTCTGTCTTCAAGACACTCAGTTATTTGGCCTCCACAGCCTTCTGCGGCAAAGAGTTCCACAGATTCACCACCCTCTGGCTGAAGAAATTCCTCCTCATCTCTGTTTTAAAGGATCGTCCCTTTAGTCTGAGATGGTGTCCCCTGGTTCTAGGTTTTCCTACAAGTGGAAACATCCTCTCAACTTCCACTCTATCCAGGCCTCGCAGTATCCTGTAAGTTTCAATACGATCCTCCCTCACCCTTCTAAATTCCAATGAGTACAAACCCAGAGTTCTCAACCGTTCCTCATACGACAAGTTCTTCATTCCAGAGAATGAATAGGAAAAGAAAGCAGCACCTGCTGCAGGAGAGAGCGTAAGCAAGAAGAATTATTCACAACTTGGCATAGAGTGGGCTCCAAGATTTTCTGATATTGCGGAAAACCTTGGTTGGCAAGAAGCAACAGAGGAGAGAAAAGGCCATCTTTCAGAAGGCAGGCAGAGCCCCTAGTTCAGGCAAGCAATGCCAGTGCTGTGGTCCTGAGGACCAGGATGCAGTGGCACAACGAGTTTAATGAGCTCAAATAAGTAGTCAAGTCCAATGAATATATTGTCAAATGTCTTATCAACCAGTTTCCCACTCGCCTTACACAGTGCCCAGCAGTGATGCAGTTCATGTGGTTCATTTGCTTTCCAAAACTGACTGAGTGCCCCATAAGAGACAAATGAATGACGTCAGAGAACATGGAGTCAAGCGGCAAGCGGCAGATTGGATTGCTAGCAGGCGTTCCCTCACTCCCACACCAAATCCTTAGCCACATGTTAATTCTTTTGAAGTAAACATTTCAGGGTATAACATTTGTTTCGAAAAGAGAGTGAGAGAAAAAGAGAAGGTACAGAAGCTGCATTGATTCATGATAACATAGTGGCAGTAGACAAACGGACCGCAGCTGTGAGCAAGACAAAAATAGAATCCATATGGATCGAGGCGAAAGATGAACAATAATCCATCACACTAAAAAGTGTCAAATGCTCAGAGGCAGAAATATGCAGACAAATAAGGGAGTAGAGTTTTTTAAAAATTAAATAAAAAGCACAGTTTAGTAATCGCGGGGCATTTCAAGTATTCTGATAAAAATTGGATAGAATAATTTTTAATTGCTAATTCTAATTTTTCTATAACCATGGTGTGATTTTTTAGCTGTTCCTGCTGGCCGTACCTTCCGCTCCTGCCGATGGTGACTCCGTGCCCCACGGTCGTCGGCAGCCGAGGGTGCGTACAACAGGGAACCCTGTTGATAGTGACAAAACAAGAAGATCATGCCACCAGCTAAAGGCGGGATATCTCCACTGAGCGGGGGAAAGCATCGAGCACTGAGCAAGGGAAAAACACCGAGCACCGAGCACCGAGCGAGGGAAAAGCACCGACGATAGAGTGAGGGAAAAGCACCGACTATAGAGTGAGGGATGAGCACCGAGTGACGGAAAAGCACCGAGTAGAGTGAGGGAAAAGCACTGAGTGAGGGAAAAACACCGAGTGAGGAAGAGTACTGAGTGAGGGAAAAGTACCGAGTCAGGGAAAAGCACCGAATACAGAATGTGGAAAAAGTACTGAGTGAGGGAAAAGCACTGAGTGATGGAAAAGTACTGAGTACAGAGTGAGGGCAAAGCACCAAGTGTGGGAAAAGTACCGAGTACAGAATGAGGGAAAAGTACTGAGCGAGGGAAAAGCACCGAGCGAGGGAAAAGCACCGAGCGAGGGTAAAGCACCGAGCGAGGGGAAAGCACCGAGCGAGGGTTAAGCACCGAGTGAGGGAAAAGCACCGAGTGAGGGAAAACACCGAGTGAGGGAAAAGCACCGAGTGAGGGAAAAGCACTGAGCACCGAGCGAGGGAATAGCAGCCATCACTCCTGGAGTCAAGGAAGGTAAATGAAAACATGCAAACTCAAAAACAGAAAGCCTCGCATCAATCCCTTTGTGTAATTTTGCCCAATTAGCCAGAGCTGCGGTGGGCCAGTTGTGTGTACAGTCAGTTTGAGGTGGGCAAATGATGAGAGGAGTCTAACCAACCCCAACATCAACACCTTTATAAGATCGATGGAACAAGTATTTTCCCATTGCACGGATATTTTCTGAGATTTGTGGATAGCCCTTTTTTCCTGGAGATATAAATAGCTTTTCGCACTCACTGGTGTAAAATGAATGAATTGCTAATGAGCGTGCTGTGCGATCAAATCTATTACCACGCCATCTGTCCTGAACAAGCGGTTTGAGGCCTCCTGTAGTTATGCTGTTCTCAGTTTCCAATACAATGGCCTAGGTATTTTGATTTGCTTAATGGACACATTTATTTTAATGGGTTACCATCAGCTTTACAATCAGAAAATCTAGGCATGGAAGTTTAATAATATTTCTGTTGCAGGTTTCACACTGAACAAAACAAGGGATGTGAGTGTTGTGATTCATTCCGTGTTACAACCAAGCACCCAACTGCCAGCGATTGCATGATTTGGGCACAGAAACACGAGTTGTCCATTCTTTCCCTGTGTGAGTTCATCTCCCACACGAGTCACATTCTGAAATGAGATTGTCTATTGATTGCTAAATTAGAGACTATATTGAGCTGAGTGCATGCGGCCGCGAGGAATGATGTTGATCTCACTCCGAACATATCCCGTGCAGACCTTTGCAGGCATCAGGGAAAGGAGATAATAGTTGGACTCTTGTTCCGAGAGTAGGTTCCCTCGTAAGCAGCAGTTAAAAATTATGTGCCTAAGTGGTTATAAATAGAGATGTGTACTGAGTGTAGCTAAATGTGTGTGTGTGTGTAATATTTACAGCATGTGCATGGGGCTTAACTATATACAAGGGGCGATGTTGGGTGTGACATAATAACGAGGTTGTACCATAAACAAAGAACGTGGAAATGTTGAACAATAAAACAAATTCCTGCAACAATAGGAACATAAACATATTACAACAGTGGTTGCATAAGTTTAATGTATAAACAGTCTCATAAGTCCAGTCTAGTAGGTGGGCGACGAATTCGGGTTGACCGCCTCAAGGGTAGGTCTGGCACCACCGGCTGAGGAACGGGCCTGGCCACGGGCGACGACGGAAGGGGCATGGTAGCAGGCAGCTGCACGAAGTCAATATCAGGAACAACAGGAGGGCACGGTGTCAGGGTAAGGTCTCGTAGCGAGCTTGGAAGCAGGCGAAGAGCCCGGCGATTGCGCCTACGAATGGATCCATCAGGCATGCAAACCAGGAACGAGCGGGGAGCCACGCATCGGAGAACTTCGGCAGGTGCTGACCAGCCACCTTCTGGTAGGTGGATTCGGACTTCGTCTCCAGGGGCCAGGGCGGGAAGATCAGTTGCCCGTATGTCATATGACCTCTTCTGGCGACTGCGCTGCAGTTGCACCCTGTGCAGTACCAGAGCATGGTCGATTGTGGGTGTCAGAATGGAAGGCACAGTGGTCCTGAGGGCGCGACCCATCAACAGCTGGGCTGGTGAGAGACCAGTGGCTAGTGGAGCCGAGCGATAGGCCAGCAGGGCGAGGCAGAAATCCGATCCGGCAGCAGCAGCCTTGCAGAGGAGCCGCTTGACAATGTGAACGCCCTTCTCCGCCTTTCCATTGGACTGGGGGTGCAGAGGGCTAGATGTCACGTGTGTGAAGCCATACGATGCAGCAAACGATGACCACTCCTGGCTGGTGAAACAGGGCCCATTGTCCGACATGACAGTCATCGGAATGCCGTGGCGAGCGAAGGTGTCTTTGCAGGTCCTTATGACAGCGGACAACGTTAAATCGTGCAGGCGTATGACCTCTGGGTAGTTGGAGAAGTAGTCAATGACGATGACGTTATCCCTTCTGAGCGAGTGAAAGAGGTCCACACACACCTTCGCCCATGGGGATGTCACCAGCTCATGGGGCAGAATCGTTTCAGGAGGTTGCACCGGCTGAAACCTTTCGCAGGTGGGGCAGTTGAGCACCATATTGGCAATATCATCACTGATGCCCGGCCAGTATACCGCATCTCGGGCCCTCCGTCTGCACGTCTCGACCCCCAGGTGGCCTTCGTGTAGTTGGTCGAGGACCAGCTTGTGCGTGCTGTGCGGAATCACAATCCGGTCCAACTTCAGAAGGACACCATCAATGACGGCCAGGTCGCCTCGGACATTGTAGAACTGCGGGCACTGCCCTTTGAGCCACCTTCCCGTCATGTGGCGCACCACACGTTGTAGAAGGGAGTCGGCCGCAGTCTCTCAGCGAATACGGGCCAGACTGGAGTCGTCAGCTGGCAGATTTGCCGATGTGAAGGCCACCTGCGCCTCGACCTGACATACGAACCAATCCGAATCGGGCGGTGTGCTCACTGCTCTAGATAGGGCATCCACAATGATAAGGTCCTTCCCTGGGGTGTAGACCAGTTGGAAGTCATACCTCCTGAGTTTAAGTAGAATGCGCTGAAGGCGAGGGGTCATCTCGTTCAGGTCCTTGTTTATGATGCTGACCAGGGGGCGGTGGTCAGTTTCAACAGTGAACCGGGGAAGACCATACACATAATCATGGAACTTGTCTAAACCGGTTAGCAAGCCCAGGCACTCCTTTTCGATCTGCGCGTAGCGCTGCTCTGTGGGGGTCATGGCCCGCGAGGCATAGGCGACCGGGGCCCATGACGCAGTGTCATCCCGCTGCAGGAGCACTGCCCCAATGCTGGACTGGCTGGCATCAGTCGAGATTTTAGTGGCACGAGACGTGTCGAAAAACACCAATACCGGTGCTGTGGTGAGTTTGAGTTTGAGCTCCTCACATTGCAGCTGGTGTGTGTGTTGCCACTGGAACTCTGTGGACTTTTTGACGAGGTGGCGCAGAGTCGTTGTGTGGGAGGCAAGGTTGGGAATGAACATCCCCAGGAAGTTGACCATGCCAAGGAAGCGTAGCACTGCTTTCTTGTCTGCCGGCTGCGGCATGGCTGTGATGGCGCTCACCTTGTCCGCATCCGGACGGACCCCTGATCAGGAAATGTGGTCCCCCAGGAACTTCAGCTCGGTTTGGCCGAAAGAACACTTGGCTCGGTTGAGGCGCAGGCCGTTTTCACGTTTACGTGCAAAGACGCTTTGGAGACGATAGATGTGCTCCTGTGGTGTGGTGGACCAGATGATGACGTCGTCCACGTGTATGCGCACCCCTTCGATGCCTTCCATCATCTGCTCCATGATCCTATGAAAGACCTCGGATGCCGAGATGATGCCAAATGGCATTTGGTTGTAGCAGAACCTGCCGAAAGGGGTGTTGAAGGTGCACAGCTTTCGGCTGGACGGATCGAGTTGGATCTGCCAAAAACCCTGAGAGGCATCCAGTTTCGTAAATATTTTCGCCTGGGCCATTTCGCTCGTGATCTCTTCCCGTTTGGGTATGGGGTAATGTTCCCTCATAATATTGTTATTGAGGTCTCTTGGGTCAATACAGATCCGGAGCTCGCCGGAGGGCTTCTTGACACACACCATGGAGCTGACCCACGGCGTGAGCTCCGTGACCCTGGATAGGACCCCTTGGTCCTGGAGATCCTGCAGCTGCAGCTTGAGGCGGTCTTTAAGTGCGCAGGAACCCTGCGAGGTGCGTGAACGACCGGGAAGGCGTCCGGTTTGAGGCGAATTCGGTAGGTGTATGGCCCTGTTCCCATGCCCTCGAATGCCTCCTGGTTGTGGGCGAGGGGCGATTGGAGCCGTGCGTTGAACTCTGCATCCGGGAAGTCAGACGTGCCGTCTGGAGAGAGAGAGTGGACTCGTTGCACGAGATGGAGAGCCTTGCATGCCTGTGCGCCTAGCAGGGAGTCCTTCGATGAGCCGACTATCTCAAACGAGAGTGTGGCCGTGTGTGTGTTGTGTGTCACCTGGAGCTGGCAGGATCCCATAGCCGGGATAACATTCCCGTTGTAGTCGACCATCCTGCACCGAGACGGCCGAATTGGTGGTCTGACTTTCATGGCGTAGAAGGTTGACCATGCTACAAGGTTGGCGGTGGCGCCAGTGACCAGGCGGAAAGTTATCGGCGATTGGTTGACCATCAGGGTGGCACACCATTCATCACCCGGATTGATCGTGTTAACTCGGTTCCCATCAATGACCGCAACCCGGAAGGCGTCTCAGTCATCTGTGTCACCGGTCTGGATGTCGTCTGGGCAAGATTCGTAATGGGGAGGCTGAATGGTCCGCACGTCCCTGCGAGGTTGTTGGAGTTGTGGAAGATTGACAGGTTGAGCTGTCCAACAGTAAGCAGCGTAGTGGCCCACCTTGCCACAGCGTAGGCATTGTCGGGTTCTTGTGGGACATTGCCGCTTTAAATGTGCAGCTCCACAGTTGCCGCACGTCGTGACGTCATGGCGTTCGTTGCGCCACTGTGCATGCGCAGTTCGGTCTTGCGTCGAGCGCGCCTGCGCATCACGTCCCTCAGTGTTGCCGTAGGTTTTGGCGCGCACAAGTGCGGGAGGCCTCGAAAAGCGCGCGAAACGGCCGCCCTCGTCCGGGTCGCGGGCCGGGAGGAACTCGATCGCCTGGACCCGTTCGGCCTCGTGGGGCACCTGGCTCGCCGATCCAGCCGCGTGGGACCCCCGCCGTGCTGATTCGGTCGCCTGAAATTGGGCAAAGCGGCTAGTCGCGTTTTCGTGCAGGACACAGGCTTCGATTGCGGAGGCTAAGGTGAGGCCTTTTATTTTGAAAAGCTGCTGGCGTAGGGTGCCCGAGGCAATCCCAAAAACGATCTGGTCCCGAATCATGGACTCTGAGGTGGTGTCGTAACCGCAGGACTAATGCTGCAGGGGTACCATTGGCTGGCGCTGCCCTTGCCAGGGGTACCCTCCACAGCCTCCGCCCACAGCTCCCAAGGGCTACAGGCGGCGTTTCCCTTGGGTGGACCACCTGATGTCCCGCCGGTGGATGGCGGCCAAGTTGGAGGCGGGGGGGGGGGGCATTACAGAGCTGGGCTCCGGGGGTTGGGGACCCATATGGCTGGTGTCACTCTGCAGAACCAGAGGCTATGGTGGGTAGTCAGTGGATTGTGCAGCAAGATGGCTGCCTTGCAGGCCACAGCAATGAAGGTCCATGGCTGGACACCAAGCCAGTCCCGTGGGGGGGTCATTCTGGCCACACGGCTTGTTTCCCTGTCACCCCCTCCCCCCGACTTTGGCAGGGCCCCCACACCTCAGCCAGCCTGGCCAGTGTCCGGCCCGGCAGCCCACAGTCGTGCCTCGGTGTCCTACCTCCTCTCTCTCTCCCTCATCAGCCATGACGTTGCTTTCATGATTTTTAAAAGCACAAGTCAACCGTGCCATCGGGAACTCGGTCCATCGGAGTCGGAGGCCCTGGAGAATACTGGGCCAGGCACTCTAATGGCATGCAAACGGCGTTTACTGTATGTGCGTTCCAGAACGCATTAACGCCGCTGTCGAGGTGATGGAGAATTTTGATTTGGAGTCAGATCGCTTTTCACGATTTCGGCATCTGCCAACGGAGAATCTCGCCATGTGTTTCCCATTGAGCCAGGGTGGTTTCGGTGGTGGTGATAAAGAACTGGGGTCTGTTTGTGTCTTTACCAGTGTTAGCCATACTGATCCATACTGTTGTGTTTCAGCTTGAAGTTTTCATAAGGAATCGGTCACCCTAGATGCTCTTCCCACCAGTACCATCTCCGCGAGTAAAGTTCCTTCCTGGATCATAAACCCTTTCTTAACCTGGTGGAATCTGCTATTATTGTTACCAAATCCTTTTCCCCCTGTCATTAAAACAACAAATATTTCAACCGTCTTTGGAAATGTCCTCCCAAAAAAGACCAAATATTATACGGCCTGCATCCTCATCGCCAATTTTAATTTCAAAATACTCCTTGATGCTTACTATTGGCCCTTTTTTCTTCTCCTTAACCTGCAAGGCCTGGGCAGCAGCAGGAAGATGAGACCTGCGTCAGCAGCATGGTGGTGAGAAGCAACTTCAGCTTTCAGGCAGAGAGGTGCATCAGGGATCTTGGAAAGGGTTAACTCTTGATGGCCAATTAGTTTGACGAGCATGAGTGTCAGGAATGTTAGCAGGCACAACTGCTTTCTGCATCAGGGATAGACGAGGCTAATAGGCACTCTCCTTCCTCAGGCTGCATTATTCCGAGATCTCATTGCTGTCAGGCTTTTACACTTAAGACTCATGGACAATCACTCCATTAATTTTTTCTTTTGTATATTTTTATTACATTGCAATTTTTTTTTACAAATAATATGACAAAAACATTTTCAATGCAAAACAGGTACAGAACAGAGCAAGAGTTATTGCAAATAGAAGAACAATCAAGACAGGATGACTTAGACACCAGAGGCACCAGAATATCCTGAACATTTTCTTCTCTTGGATAAAAGACCTGTCTGTACCTTTGTAGGATATAGTCAACAACATAGAAACCCCAACATCACAAAATGAAATGAAAATCACTGATTGTCAGAAGTAGGCTTCAAATGAAGTTACAGTGAAAAGCCCCTAGTCGCCACATTCCGGCGCCTGTTCGGGAGACTAGTACGGGAATTGAACCATGCTGCTGGCCTGCCTTGGTCTGCTTTAAAAGCTAGCTATTTAGCCCTGTGCTATACCAGCCTAAAAATGCAAACGAATTACGACCACAATAGTTCTAAGTGGACATTCCTCAACAAAGATGAGGACCCCTAAGGCTAACCCTACGCCATACTGTCATCACCATCAGGAGATAACCTCCTCAACAAGGAGAAGAAAAAAGCTAATGAGGGAATCAGAGCCAAATTCCCCTACCGCATTTTGAACCCACACATGAAGAGCTGAACTCTCCATCTACCTCCTGACCACTCACTTCTGCCATGATTGAAGAGAGGATATCAAACCGGCAGCATAACCATCATAAAGATACGAATAAGAAAGACAATAGATGTTTAGCACATGGCACAGCTACTATGAATAATAATAATAAAAGACCCTGGAATACTTAAGGAGAAGGAAAAGACAATCAATACAGCGATCAAATGTTAATATCTCCCAATAAACAGGGAGTTGGATTCTCCGCCAGCGGGATGCTCCATTTTGTCGGAAGCCCGAGGGTTTCCCGACGACGTGGGGATGCTCCACAATGGGAATCCCCATTGACCAGCCGGCGTAACGGAGCATCCCGCCTGCGGGGTGAAACAGAAATGTGGCACGGCGGGGCAGAGAATCCAGCCCAGGATATATGACAATACAAAATCAAACAAACAGCAACGTGATAGGGAGAATGTCTGGGTTTCAAATTTTCCGAGCTGCAGATTATCAGTCCAACTCCTTGCACTCCATGGATTTGACAAAGGCCAAGGAACTAGTCAGATTATCGAAAGATTTATAGGACTCGTCAGATAATCAGTTTCAGAGTTGCAGGATAATGCATAATGTAATTCATTCCAGCTGCCTTTAGTTGCCTTCGAACTTCATTGAAGCCTTGACGTTTAAGCTGCATGGCTGCAGCTCGGCCTTATGATCACTCATATTTTCTGTCAGCAAGCAGAGTCTCTGATTCAATGGGCTCCACCTCCATTGAATCCGATTGCGCACTTTTATCGCTGGATTTCTTTGCGTTTCTTGTCATTTTCTCTCCAATACTTATCAAAAGCCTTCCAGAGACATACTTGTGGTTGTATGTATTAGGGGTCATGTACTACCAAATATTAACTCTTGGATTAGGTGAGCATGTGCCAGGCAAACAGAATGAAACATGGATCATAAAGCGAGCAGTGCTGGAACCCACAGAAAAGCTGCTATTCCTGCGGTTGCATCGTGTGGTCCCCTCCATTAATTTTTTATGCATGTGCCCGGACCCCTCAACATCCCACCACCACTACCACCGCATCCCCCTCCCAGGCTGAGCACAATGTTGCCTTCTCTTTCTCATTAGGCCCGTCTCCTTCACCATGATCACAACCTTCTCCCCACCTCATGGGTCCTGCACCCAGAGCCGCACAACACCCCCATTCTACAATCAACTAAGTAACACAACGCTCTAAGAACCTTTGACACAACACAGGCAGCAAGCTTCAGGACCACACACACGGCCTCGGCCCCCATCCCAGAAACCCCCTCTAAGGCATTTCTGGGCAGTGGGTTCAGACCCTTTGGACTCCCTGGTTCTAGGTGGAGAGGGGTGCTCACCTCCTTCCTCCCTCTCAGAGGTCATGGCACCTCTTTCCCGTTTTAAAAAGCAGTAGTAATTAGCGTTCCCGTATAATCACACTTGGTTGGTAGGAAGAGTCAATGAGGTCCGAGCTTTCAACTTTAACTTCACTAGGAACAATATAATGCATTCAAATACATGTAAATCAGCTTTGCTCCCTTCCTGGGCATGAGCCTGATCACATCCTCTGGGAGGACTTGGGAAGATCACGTTCTGAAAGCTTACCGGCGCAAATCCTGTTTTTGTTCTCTCGCGATATTTTGCAGCCATTACAGATTTGCGCCCGCAATCTCTTGAGCTGCTGACATCATGGGTGTAAGAAAAATACCCTTGATAGAAAAGTAGCGTTAGAACTGCAATTTAGCAGCTGCATTAGCTGTTTCAATTCCAGTAATGGCTGTTTAATCCCACGAGATGCCAAAAAAACAATTCTTGACGACAAAAGTTGGTTTGCAATCTTCCCAGCCCCCCTCCCATGACGCAATCAAGTTCCCGTTCGGGAAGAGCCTGATTTGCATGGATTGCTATCTCACTGGTAGGCGTCATGACGCATCGTACACCCTCGTTGTATCTTCCCATCCAGCCACCGTGATGTCACACCAGCGCGAATCACCTCTGCTCTTTACAAACAGACCTGGCATCATGACCTCCGACAGGGAGGTTGGAGTTGACCATGCATGGTACCACTATCCACCAGGAAGTCCAAGGGGGGAAGAGGGCATCAGATAGCTCTCGGGCGGGGAGGGGGGGTTGTTACCAAGAGGCTAGCTGTCAGGTGGTTGACCGGCCGTGGATCTGTAAGTCTGTTTGTGGGAGTTGGTGAAGTCAAGGGGGATTGTGAGGTCGAGAGGGTGTCTTTGAGGTTTGGGGGGGTGCGTGGGGTCTCTTGCTCTGAGCCATGCAACCTAGTAGCTCAGCTGGGTAGGTGAGTGGGTGCCCACATGACAATGCTTGTTGCTGGATGGGGGTGTCCGAGTGTGACCAGGAAACGCAAGATCTTCCTGAAAATGCCTTCAGTGGTCCTATGCACATAGACAGGTAGGCTAGAGATGCCCTCCTCATGACATGGTTCCAGCAGGTCCAGGATTTGTGAGCCTGGGGGGCTTGTGAGGACTAACAACTCATTGAGCTGTCGTTGTAGAGTGTTCGAATGCTCATTCAATACAGAAGGGGATGATGACTTTGTTGTGGGAAAATCAATCACTTCGGGAGTCAGACTTGCTGTGTTCAATCAGTGCAGTTTATTGTTACACGAAGCTTCGGGAGAAAGCATACGTACCCCGCGGTACGGTAGCCAGCCTTTCTCGTGGTTTTAATGGCAGTCATTCATTTAATACTTTGGGCTTACAATGAGCCCAGATACAAAACAATTATCACCTTGTTATCTTTAAACATTTTATAGATTGTACATCGCTATTTGTAAGCATTTTGACATTTACACATGGTTATAGTTAAGGAGGTTTTACAGGATACTGGTAGCAGCAGGAAAGCAGTATCGATTGTCCCTTTGTTTTAGGAAATGGCCCAAGACATTCGTATTAGCATATCATTGTGTGCACCTTGGCTAAAGTCAGCTTTATTCAAGTGGTGTCCCGCATTTATGTATTTCTTAATCTTCCTGTCTGGCTCCCTTTGTCCTGGATCTGTTCCTATCTGTCCCACTGGCACCCCGCTGGGCTCCAGGCATCAGTTATGCCTGCTTTATTCTCTGTGTCTCCATCTTGTGTGTCAGGCAGCCATCTTCTGTGCCACATGCCCTTCTGAACCATTTCCCACTTCAACTTGCAGTGACGGAAAGGCTGTGCTGCTGCTCAGAGATACTGTGAGTGTCTGACTGCTGGCAACTCGCAGACTCCTGTGCTTGGGTCATTTCAGAGCGGTGATGCGCGGAATCATCTCTCCTGACATTGTCTCGGCGGGTTGGGTTCGGTTAGAGGATTCCGCTTATTATCACTGAGTGCTGTCAGTGTGCGGAAAACACATGCACTGTGAAGGCATCATTGCATGGAGAGGATGGGCGTGGCACTGAGTCCAAATGAATCCTTAACGTTAGATGTGCCATTGCTGTCACCAATCAGTGGAGATTGCACAGCCTAAAAGTGGTTCACAAACGTGTCTAATAATACATAATAAGATCAAGTATATAAAAACGTCAGTTTTCTACATCCCTAAGTGCCTAACATCAATCGCGCCCACGATGTGCGACTGCAATTTCTTAACCTTCCTAACCCCATCGTATAGTCAATCACTGAGACATGGGTGAGGCAGTTTGAGAGTCCCTGACTCGGGCTGCTGTGAACCTTAAGGTGCATTCTCCCACTCTTCCACCCCCCTGTTTGAGACTCCAATGCATGTGGTACCATGCCATTCTGACAAGCCTGAATTTCATTTTACCTCAATGCTTTGGTGCCCCTTTATTTTGAATGCAGTTTAAGAGTTGCGAACAGTGGGTCTGGCAAAAGTGTGACTGCAGACCCACAGTGGTGAGGTTGATTCTTAACTGCCCCTGAAATGTCTTAATGTGTCATTCAGGTGTGTTGAAGAAGGTGGCTCCCCACCACCTTCTGTAGGGCAGCCAGTGACAGGCAATCAGTGCCAGCCTTACCACCGGGCACACATTCAGTAACAAATAAAGAAAAACACATCTGAGTTTGATTTTCAAACTCAAGCATCATGTTGTGATTCGTCCGCATGTTATAGAAACCAACCGACTATCAATTGTATAGAAAACAATGGAAGTGAAAATGACCTGTGGCGAGATTCTCCGGTCCCCCAGCCGCGTATTTCTCTGTTTTGCGCCGTTCGCAGGCAGCGGCATTCTTTACTCTTGCTGCGTGTCAATGGGATTTCCGATTGAAGCCGCCCCACGCTGCCGGAAAACCCACGGGCAGGGGTGTGCTGCCGGAGGGAAAGAGAATCCCAACATCCAGAGAAGGTCGGGCAGCATCTCTATAATAGGCAGAAATCCGCAAATCCACCTTTCTGGCCGGCCGTTATGTCAAAAATCTCCCTCAATATTTTAAGCAATTACGCAGCCAAGAAATGGTTCAGGCCAGCTCGGTGATGCATGCTTAAGTCTGGACATGAAGTGAATAAAAATAGTGGGACTACTCTTCCTAGAATTAATTAGGTCATCAGTACTACAGACTTTAACACAAACTGCCTTGTAGAACAAGAGATTAAGAAAGTCTGAGAGAAATCACTTAAGCTCATATCCATCTATCTGTTTTTTATTCGGAACAGCAACACCCGTGCTCAGTTGGCTGGACATCCAGTTTGTGATGCAGAGCAAGGCCAATAGTGTAGGTTCAATTCCCATACCGGCTGAGGTTATTCATGAAGGCCCCGCCTTCTCAACCTTAATCCCTTGCCTGAGCCTCAGGTTAAATCACCGCCAGTCAGCTCTCTTCCTCAAAGGGGAAAGCAGCCTCTGGTCATCTGGGACGATGGTGACTTTACCTTACTTTTACTGTTCAATTGTAGCTGAATTGGTTTTTATATTTCAGTTGTCAGTTTCGTTAGCCTTTGATGTTCTTTGCCTTTTTCTAATCGTATTCTTTTTGTAGGTCATCTCATTAGTACCACAACACAAACGGAAGTTCAAGATGTGATGACATGTAGGTGACATGTTGGGAAACAGTCATGTGTAATGTCATGGCTATTAGGAGAGGAGCTATTCAGAACAAGTCAATGCAAGTCGCTGAATGGAAGTTGACTGTAACTAATTGGCGGTCTTTTGTGTGTACCTTCAACCATTGTAAGGATCTCTTCATTGCTTAGTAAGAAGTATGTTAGCACATGAGAAGGTTGAGAGGCCAGGAACACCGAGTTTGGGAGCTGCTACAGTGTCAGAGGAGGCCAGATGAAGACCGAAAGGAGGACACTAGAACTCAAAGGCTGCAAGAAATCATTGATTGAAGGTGTTGTCTGTTAACAAGGTTTTGTGTAGATAAGCCATCTTGATGAATTGAAGGGAGAGGAAGCCCCTATTAGGCTCTTTTCTCCCTCCCATTATAGTATGGAGGCCCATTGCTGCCATTACCCTCAACCAGCTGAGGGAGTGCTCAATAGCCCAACTTCCAATGGTGGTCCTGGAGGTTGATTGGTGGCAATAAATATGACGTTCCTCTTCCTGAGCCTCCTATCCTCCACTCTCCAGATGTTGCAGTTGCTCCAAAAATGTAGTTAGCTATTCTACATTAGTCTCAACTCCTTGTCCACACTGACATGCATCGGTTTCTGATATGAGTTGGGAATCCATGCCCTTGGCATTTTCCTTCACTTACATTTACAGTTTCAAATTTATTTCAATATTGATTTGGTTACAATTCATTTCTAGGCATGGTCAATGTGGATGAGCTTGTGGCTAGAAATGCATGAGCCAGAATTTGGCAACTCCCCCCCCCCCCCCCCTTCCCCCAGTACATTCTGAGGCTGGGGGAGCATAAAATTGTATGGATGGGATTCCTGCGATAACCCACTTGTCCAAACACAGGCGCAAATTCACACATAGACGGGAAGAACGTCCGTTGGGAAACCGACCCATTCACTTATTAAGACCCTTAAGTGGTCACTTAATAGCCACTGATGGGCCTTATCCCACCCAGTCTCAATTTGTAGGCTGTAAGGAGTGGGTGCGAGCAGGGTGAGAAAGTGATATTTGCACTTTTCCCAATCTTGGGTGTGAAGGGGTGTGTGCCTCACACTGAAGGCCCCCTCAGAGTTGGTGCACCCTTCCCTCCGGAATGTTGGAACTCTGGGACCCCACAATGCACTCCCACT
This sequence comes from Scyliorhinus torazame, assembly GCF_047496885.1. Taxonomy (NCBI): domain Eukaryota; kingdom Metazoa; phylum Chordata; class Chondrichthyes; order Carcharhiniformes; family Scyliorhinidae; genus Scyliorhinus; species Scyliorhinus torazame. The sequence goes on along the minus strand of NC_092707.1, from coordinate 198,356,430 downwards.
ATCGTGATCACCCCCTCCATGACCCTCTGGACTTCCCCAGGACTTACCTTTTCAAAGATCACAGGAGTTAGTCAAAGGCAGAGCACTGCAGTACTGCTTCTAGCCATTGCAGTGTTGAGCCTGGCCGGGTTGGTCACGGGCTTTTTTTACTTCCAAGGATGGACGGAGATCCTGCCCACAGCCAATCAACCCACGGGTCAAGTGAGTGTTAAATGGCAGTGGGAGTTCAAGAGTAGGCGGGTACGCATTAGGCACCGCCTCTTGGATTGAGGACTGTCGACCGCTCACCATCCTTAAAATTCTACCCATCTAGATAGTGATTTGTGCCAAATCACAGGGGTCACTGTGGTCCGAGGTTTATCAGCGTAAAGAATGAAGAATCTGACAGAAATTTATATTAAATGCTTCGAATTAGCTCAAAATTCAAATGCACAATCTTTATTGACAGGCCACTTATGTGGACTGTCATCTCTGCTTTCTCATTTTTGTTTTGTTTCTTTCCAATTTGCTTCAACTCATGTCATGATACAGTCCCTGGAGTGCTGAATAATGCTGAGGATCTCCTCCCTGACCGAAGGACTCTGCCATCAATTGTAACAACCCTGTTGGCATCAACTCATTGAACACAGATTAGAGATTGACATTTGCAGATTCCTGGTGTGCATGCCATTTGCAGAGAGATGATGTGGAGATGCCGGCGTTGGACTGGGGTGGGCACAGTATGAAGTCTTACACCAGGTTAAAGTCCAACAGGTTTGTTTCGAATCACTAGCTTTTGAAGCGCAGCTCATTCATCAGGTGTGTGTCAGATGATTTACAGAGAGGACACTGGTTCTCAAGTGATTGGCAGAAGAACCAAGGACACCATGAGGAAACCCTTTTTTTAAACAGCGCATGGTTACAATCTTGGCTTTCAAGAAGGAATTGGATAAGCAACTGAAGGGGAAAAGATTTGCAGTGATGTGAGGAATGGATGGTGGAGTGCAACCAACTAATTCCTCTGAGGAGGCAACACAGGCTCAATGGATTGAATGGCATCTGTTGTGTTGGGTGTTCTGGATCCGTGGAACACATACAGGTCACCAACACTTGAAATAGTCCAACACTATTTTATTGAATCATTAACTGTTTAACATACTCTGACTGTGGGTTAACACGATACTAGCATTAACTAAAGACTTTTGCCTTGTCCTAACCAGACAATACACTCAGCACATGGTGAATGTCTGTGTTGCAGGCTGTGAGCTCTGTCCTCCTAGCTAGCTGCAACTCGAATGAGCGGGAACTCTGATGCCCCCTGTCTTTATAGTGCGTGTACTCTAACTGGTGATTGGCTGCGGTGTTGTGTGTGTTGATTGGTCCCACTGTGTGTCCATCAGTGTTTGTCTGCACCATGATATACTGGTGTATATTATGACAGCATCCTTCTGTGCTACAACCAATCTACGGTTCTATGGCTCCATTTCAGAGTGGTCACTTCGCTGACCCAATGGAGAGCTCACATCAGAAGCTCACCACTGACCAATTCTCATTCTAATTATCTGGTCAAACTGGCTATGGTTGGCTTTTCAAATTCCAGTCACATTCTGATCGGACAACCAATATCTTTTAAAGACTTTCTCCCACCAGTTAGAGCCAGTCAAAATAAGTTCAGCAGTATTTCACAGTGTAAAACTATTAGCACTGTAATGAGACGAGAGAGCAGCTTCATCAACCTTATCGATTTATGGTGATTGAAAAATTAGTACCTATAAAAATTCTGCAAAGCTTCTTTCACTGTGGTAACGACTACAGGTTCATTTGCCAAGTTGAAAATCTACCATTTGAGTGGAATAATTTTGGGACAGGAATTCATAAATTCTTGTGTACATCAATCATTGTCCATAAGTCACCAGCCGAAAGAATTTGGATGGTGTTATGTCTGGTTTATGTTAAATATATTCATACTTAATTTTAAACTTTTCAAAAAAATGTAACTCTTTGTAGTCTCCTCCCCTTCAAGCATATCTATGAATATCATTGATTTTTTAATTTTCTGCAATAAATAGATCTATCCTGAATCACCTCTGCACACAGTTTCAGTGTTACAACTGAGTCATTCTCAATGGTGCCCTTGAACTCTAACTCTGCCAGAGTGAGAGGCAGGTGAGCCCCTGCAACTCTAATATCTAACTGTCTATTTGACCCATCGCGTCTGCACTGACCCTCTGAAGGAGTACTCTACCTAGGCCCACTCACCCCAACCTATCCCTGTAATCCTGTGCATTGCTCATGGCTAATCCACCAAACGTTCATATCTTTGGACACAAAGGGGCAATTTATCATGGCCAATTCACCTAACCTGCACATATTTGGACTGTGGGAGGAAACAGGAGCACCCGGAGGAAACCCACACAGACACGGGGAGAACGTGTAAACTCCACACAGGCAGTCACCAATGGCCACGTCCTTCTAGGTGTGGACCACCTCCCTCTGGGACTGGGACGTCTACCTCTGGGACTGGGACACCTCCCTCTGGGACTGGGCCACCCCGCCCAGTGACTGCGCCACGCTGGCCAGCGCCTGGGCAATGCCGCAACATTCGCAACCATGGCCTGCTGTGACTGGGCCACGCTGAGGAGCGCCGTTGTAATGTCCAGGTAGTTCTGGCACATGGCTGCCTGTGAGAGGGCAGTCTGTCCTGTGCCTTGGCCACTGCCTGCACAGAATGCCCCAGGCCTTGCACACTCTGACCCATATCCGACACGGCAACCCATTGCCTACACCGCAGACGCTACACGTGTGGTGTCGGCCTGGGTGGCACGCATGACCAGCACCACCCCTGCTCCTGCACGCAGATGGATTCCCCCACCTGTGCCTGCAGGTGCTGGAAGCTGGCCGTCATCCCCTCTTGTAGTCCCTGGCTGTCTGACTGCACCTCCACTGTGACTGGGACTGGATGTTCCAGGAGCTCGGGACCTGTCTGGACGTCAGCTGATTCCTGGGCTGGCCTGCCCTCCGACCATCCGGCACCTTGGCTGGTCCTACCTCCACCTGCTGCACTGGATGGGATGTGCGGTGCGCACCAGATAGTATCCCAGGAGCCTCTTCACTAAAGTGCCCCAACCGAGATGATAGTCTCTGTGATGGTGGAGGGTGTTGGAGACAGCTGTGACGGACAGCCTGTGTCCTCCTCCGACCCGAGCCTGCAGTCTCCTGAATCTCGGGCAGTGGGCTGGTGTCCGGGCTGCTCTCACTGTCAGTAACCGGCCGTCTGGGGGGCACCGGCTCTGGCACTGGCTGGGAGCGGGGGTCTCCGGGTGGACCAGCCTCATCTCCGGCAGGTAGTGTAAGACACAAGACGGCATGTATGGTTAGACAGTGGGCCGGGGGGGGGGGTAAGGGGTGGGGTGTTGTGGGGAGGGTAAGGGGATGTGGGGGCTGAGGGGGTGGGGGGCAGAGGGGGTAAGGGGTAAGGTGGTGGGTGGTGGGGGGGTGAGGGGGGTGGATGTGAGGGGGGTATGGGGGCGAGAGGTTGGGGAGGGGATGAGGGGTGTGAGGGGGGTGTGGGTGTCCACACATGTGTCATGGGGATCCGCAACTAAGCGGAATTCACTTGCTCCCCTGCTGCCGACCTCCACCTCGGCGACCTCCCTTTCCTCTGGGACACCGTACACGTACCGTGCCCTCTGCTCGGACACGGTGTGGGGCCGCAGATCTGCTGGTTCCCTTCCGGTCTTCTCCCGTTCCCGGCGGCTGTGCGTGGCCTTCTCCTGGGGGTGTGGGGAGGGGTGGACACAAACAATGACACTGCAAGAAGCCATGGGGTTGGATAGATGATGGCATCAGTGACCAGGGTACCCGGCCATTGCAGCTGGCATGGGTGCTGGCACGTGAGGCAGGGTGGGGATTCAGCAGTCCATCGGGAGGGGGGGGCCAGGTTGCGGGTGTGTGGGGGGTGGGGTTAGTGCCAGGGGCACAGCGGTGCCTACACACCCTGGCCACCTTGAAGTGGTCGTGCAGTTTCTTCCTGCACTGGATGCCAGTCTGGGCAACGTTGCCCATGGCGCTGACCGCATATGCCACCTGCCCCCAGCCACGGCGAACGGCAGCGCCTGGTTTCCTTCCTCCCGAGCCGGGGTACAGGGTCATCCGCCTCTCCTCCACGGCATGTAGGAGGGTCTCCAGCTCAGCGTCCCTGAACCATGGTGCTGCTCTCCTTCCAGCTATCTTGTTGACTGGGCTGGTGTGCGTGGGGGGGGAGGTTTCGTTTAAGTGCAGCTGCGGCGTGTGAGTCTCATGTGCGCCAATCACGGACCCGACGAATCCGGCACCGTTTTGTTTGGAGCCAGTTGCGTTCCACATGGCGATGGTGTCAACGCATTTAGAGTTGCTGAATCGGTGCAGCTGTTGCGCCGTTTTTCCTGTCAAAAACACCACCGTTTCCATGCCAGCGTCAGCACTTAATCTCAAAATCGGGGAATCTCACCCAAGAGTTTTTCACTCCCGCTGCCGATCCCGCCTGGCAAAAACAGGAGACGAAACCTCTTGCCTCTATTTATTAATGCCTTTCTCAAACTACCCTTCACCTACAGTGATTTCTAAGCATATACCCAGGACCCCCTGCTCATCCACCCTTTTTAAAATGTATATTTTATTTTGTATTATCTTTCCTCATTCTTTCTACCACAATGTTATGCTGAGAGCACAACAAATTGTGCTCAAATTGATTGTCATGTTCTTTACATCGCAGCAGTGGCTACAATACTTAATTAAATTAAGGATTTGTTGAACATCCTACGGTTATGAAAGGCGGTATATAAATGAAAGTATTTCTCTTTTCTTTTATAGTGTAGTGTGAGACAGAGTAAAGCACCATTTCCCAGCAATGCGCAGCAAGAGCACTCACCGTTTGGGAATGACATTTCCATTTTCCACATTCACTAGCCTTGCGGCCTGTCCAAGTGAGACTTCTGATTTAGCGTCAAATTATGGGTAAATCTGTGCACAGGTCCACAAGGAAACGGATGGATAGTGCTCTGAATGTGGTTATTAAAAACAGATAAGCACCTGTTCTGAAGGAAAATGTCTTCAAAGAGACTGACAAGTGAAAATTGCCAATACATTTTGATATCAGTGACTGGAGCATTGAGAGGTTATTCCCTGAAATATAAAGCAGATTTTTCCAGCAGAACATACATGCTATTTCACTGTTGGACAGACGATTTAGTAAATATTCAGTTTTGTGAAAAATATTGAACGACAATAAATAATAACCGTGACACGGGACAGCTATTTCAAACGACTTCTCAATACTCTGAAATCTTATATTGGTTATTTATTGCTCCATTTACTACATAGTGTTGCATCTACTGACATGTATGTTACGAGAGAATAAACTGTTTCAAACTGGTGTCCACAGAAGGTTTTCTAGGGTTTCTGCTAAACAACTTGGAAATGCTTTAGTGTGCAGGAACGGTCTTACGGATGGACAACATTGGCGGTTAGAGGTGCCTTGATGGGGCAAGTGAGCAGAGTGTGGCTACTAGGTGTGCAGTGCAGACTGGACTGGCTGTCTCACCTTGGAGGGGGAATTTTAAGGGTCCATACTGTTTGTTCTTGTTTATTCCCTTATTTCCCCTTTCTTTTATTTTTGCCGTTACATTTCTGATCCATGGATGATGTATGGACATTTGCAGGAGAGATCAGTGATAACTCGGTTTGACTGATTTGGCTAGTAGGCAAGGAATTGGCCTAAAAGGTGGTGCTCTGCCCAGTAACAAGTGGTGATTGCACTTTTCCAACTGAAATGGTTCAGAGACCTAAAGAGCTTTCAGGTTGACTTTGGCTAAGGGAGAATATCTTTCTTTGTCCCACTTTGCTTCTCCAGAAATAACCAGCTAATTCTCACCAAAAGGTCACTTTGGGAGGCAGATCTCTCTGCAGGGATAGCTGATGAAAGCAGAATCCATTATCTGATAATTCTCTGCAGAACAGGCCAATGTGAAGCCAAGGCCTCTCCTGGAAAAGCTGTGAATAAGATATTGTTATACACAAGGGAGATCATTTCAGGCTGTAGGCCAGAGGCTTTAATCCATACTCATACTGTGAAGAAAGTGCACTAATTGACTCTCATCTGAAGCAAGGACTCTTATCTTTTGACCTTAATCCTTATTATTTACCCCTTTCCACTCCTGTGTTTGTCTGTCTTGTGCATGTGGGTAGAGGGTTTGGCAGTTAAAGGGGAATCTGGTATTAGCTTGTCATTAAAAAGCTGTATTTATTGTATATTTCACTTTGATCTTGTTGTAAATAAACAGTAATTGTGTTTAAACTTACATACCTGGTGTAATTATTGGACAGCCAACGGCCAAAGGGTTTGGGTACTTTTATTAGAATTATTGGTTAATTCACATCTATTGTGACTCCAGGATGAGTGGGGGTAGAATTGATTGTGCACTTGCCCAGGGTGGTGCAACAGCATGGACAAGCACTGAGAGTCTTATGAAGATCACTCTATTGCTGGGTAATGGGGATTTTCTTAAAAGCATTATTAATACACTCTTTATATACACCATTTTCACCTCCAGAGTATTATATTATGTCCTGTAACCTCTCCAGTCTGGGAACAAGTCATTTCAGGATTTAGGAATTTTCTGAATTATAGAATGATGTTAGAATGCCTTAACCACAAGTTTGGTGCCTTGAAAACACCTGTAAATATTTACCTAAAGCATAAAATAATGATTAAACAGTATAAAGCAATGATCACAATTTTTTACTTATTCAAATATTATGGACGGGATTTTCCGTTGGCAGGATTCTCCGCTTTGCCGGCAGTGCACCTCAGCCCGTGGATGTCCCAATAGCGTAGGAGTGGCCACAGTGGGAAACCCCATTGGCGGACTGCCAGGAAGGAGGATCCCACTGCTGGTTGGGGCGCACCAGACAGAAAATGTGTCTGGTCGGGACCGAGATTCCCGACTTGTGTCTTCCATGTTTCTGCCCCTAAAGCACTGTACCGATAATGCTTGGCTTGGTGTTTCTGAACAATAGTTTTCCAGACTGGAGAGTTTTTTGTGTATTACAATCTTGATAAGAATAAATGATTGTTCTTGTTGTAGGTGGGGAGTCTGTGATAACACACCCATTTGGAAAAGAGCCATTCAACAAAAAACGATTGAGATCCACTGGCGTAAAATAAAATAACATTTATGCCTCTTGACTTGCAGATGGTGGCAGCGTGATTTCCCCTCCTGCTTCTCAAGGCACTGGCAATGGGGGATCCAAATGGACGCCTCAGGCAGTGCAAGTCCTCACTAACTGTTAACATCTAACTCTCAAATATGTCCATATATGGCTGAAATTCAGATTTTATTTCTCTCCGTTGTTGGCTTTGTGGGCTGTCTGCTGTCTGAGGTGTAAAGCCGTAAATGCAACTCAAAACAATTGTGTGCACTCGAGGTTAGAGTGGTGCAATTGCTTCCAGAGCATGCTTTTAAACAAGCGCATACTGTTGTCATAGTATAAACAAGACAACTTTGGAGATTCAGGAGGTAACAAATATTTAAACGCAAGCAGTTCTGCAATAGAAATTGCGTTTTTGGGGGAGGATTTGTGTGTTTTTTTTCATTAGATCTGAAGGAATGAACTCAATTGACAGTAACCCTGGGAGACTGCTCAACTCTTATTGATTGGTTGAAAATAATTCATCTACACATCTATGGCAGACGTCCTGAAAACTGCCTTCCCTTGCGAGTGTAATTTAATTTCATAATTAGAAAGCCAGCTTAGGCTTTATCTCTCTTAGGTTGGCAGATACACTGGACATCAGACAAAGCGTTGCCTTATCACTTCTGAACACAGCTTTGATTTACCGATCATTTTACCATTCCAAAAGCAGTCCCTGACAGAAACAAAACAAAAACAAGTAAAAGAAATAAGAGCTACTTTGTATTCACAAGACAAGGTTAATGATTTTTAAAAAAAAACCTATCAAGCAGATTGGAAAACCAGCAAATAAATAAGACGACTAGCGGATTGAGGCCTAATATTTTGGCATTTAATAGATGTTCATTCTCTTGCTCCATCTGAATTATAAGGCTATCAGAAGACAATAAGCAGTGGATTAAAGTCTGATGAAAAGGAATCCATGGCACACAGTAAGGCATTACAGGATTTATTCTGTGTTGTTATGACTATGGATCCACTTGTAGCTGACTTTACTATAATGTTTTTGAAGGACAAAACAGCATTAGTGTTGGTCTGTGAGACTTAGAGATTAACAGGCTGGTATTTATTCCAATTTTCTGCAATAGGACATTGCCACAATGCAGATTCCGCATGACATTGAGGTGCTGAGGTGCAATGGAAGAAAATGACACCTGCGTTCACATAGCGCCTTTCACAAAGAGAGGATGAAACAAAGTGCTTTACAGCCAATAAAGTGTTTTTTTTATTGGAAGGGACCAATTTGAGCACAGCAAGGTCCCACAAACAACAATGTGATAATAGACGATTATCTATGTTCGAGTGAAGTTAGTTGAGGTATAAATATTTGCCAAAATCCTAGAAATCCTTCATTCCTCGACGAATAGTATCTTGAATATTTGGGGCAAGGTTTAGAGGAGATGTACGAGGCAGGTTTCTTACACAGAGGGTAGCGGGTGTCTGGAACTCGCTGCCGGAGGAGGTGGTGGAAGCAGGGAATTTAGTGACGTTTAAGGCGCATCTTGACGAATACATGAATAGGATGGGAAGAAGGATACGGACCTCGGAAGTGTAGAAGATTTGATTTTAGACGGGCAGCCTGGTCGACACAGGCTTGGAGGGCCGAAGGGCCTGTTCCTGTGCTGTACTTTTCTTTGTTCTTGTTCTTTGGATCTATGGTGTCCACACGAGAGCTCATGGTTGGCTTAATGCTTCACCTGAAAGCCAGCACCACCAATATTGTGGAATGCTGTCAGTGCTGCAGTGAAGCGGCAGCCTAGATTATGTCAGGTCTGTAATGTTCTTTGATTGGCCTGATGTTGAATCTTGATATTGCAATGTGAACAAAGAACATTAGACTTTGTTTTGTAAACAAAGTTATTTATTACTGGTACGACACTAACAAATTACTAAAATGTCTAAGATTAATACAGTTAGAAATAATGGTCTAACACTTACTTACACTAAGATAGTATAGAACAACTCTAGTATGCGACTGCTACAAACTCCTTACTAACACCTTTTCCTGGAACACATGCCACAGGGTCGGAGAATTGCCAGTGGGCAGCGTGAATCCCGCCCCGCTGCTCCGATGCCGGCTGCCGAATTCTCCGGCACGCTTTTCGGGTGGGGATCGGCCGCGGCGGTCGGGGGCGGTTGGCAGCGGCCCCCCCGGCAATTCTCCGGGCCCCGATGGTCCGAGCAGCCACCCGTATTCGGCCAGTCCCGCCGGCGTGAAATAGACATGGTCCATCCCGGCGGGACCTGGCTTGGAGGGTGGCTTGCAGTCCTCGGGGGGGGTGCGGGGGGATCCGGCCCCGGTGGGGGCCCCCACTATGGCCTGGCCCGCGATCGGGGCCCACCGATCTGCAGGCGGTCCTGTGCCGTGGGGGCACTCTTTCCCTCTGCGCGGCCTCTGTAAGGCTCTGCCATGGCCGGCAGGGAGAAGAAACCCCCTGCGCATGCGCAGGAAACACGCCGGCAGTCCTGCGCATGCGCTAACTCGCACCGTTCCACACCGGACCTTCGGCGCCAGTTGGTGCGGCGCCAACCCATCCAGCGCGGCCTAGCCCCCAGAAGTTCGGAGGATTCCGCAACCTCTCGGCGGCCCGATGCCGGAGTGGTTCACGCCGCTCTTGGCGCAGGTACAGGCCGCCCGGCTAATTGCGGGAGAATCCCGCCCAATGTGTGTCTGGTTCATGTGTCTGCATACTCACAGCACCTGGTGGTCAGATGCTGGAACTACAACAGTTATATATATATATATATATTTTATTATTTACTTACAGATAATAATACGGATGACAATCTGCTTATCATCATAAGGTCCGGGTTCAGTACTCGAGGTTCTCTTTTATGATCTAAAACTCATATTCCTTAGGAGCTTGTCTTTCACCCTGTCTCTTTGGTGTTGAAATAAAGAATTGTTGAATCAGCTCCTACTTTAACTCATTCGTTTCTTTTTTTTTGTTGCCCAACAAACACGCATGGTAATCTATCACCATGCTGACAGATCTTCGAACTAAAGAACTGAAAAACCCTATTCAGTGAGCTCAATAATGGTGTTTGCACAGTCTCCCTATAGAGACCCGCCCACTGAGTTTAGCTTGGAGAATTTGGGCAGAGGTTGGAAGGAGTCAAGGCTTCGGAAGCATTGTGCATTGGTATTGCCGGAACAACATACCATCAGCGAAATAATTTACTACCAATCCTGCCAGGACCAGCCTTCCTACTAGGGCGTTTGCTTGGAGGATGATATGTAACTGTGTGAGGAGAATCCCAGTGCCCAGTAATAACTCTAACACCTGGAGTTCTTTCAATGGAGAGACCACCTGGTAAACCATTAAGAATACGTTGAGGTACCCATCTCAAGTATTAGATTGCTGAGGCTTGCCACTGAAGATTGACTCTGTTAAAATGCTTTGAGTCAAAGAGAAACCAAATACATTTGCTTACCAAGGAGGTTAGCACTAGTTCACCATCATGCAATGTTTGAGTCACTCAATGGCATTGCAAGCAGCCTAATTTACCACTGAATGGTAAGGGACAGGTGTTACATCTTCGACGATTGCATGGAAAGGTGCCATGGGTGATGGGAGAGGTGTTGGGTATGGTGGATGAGTGGACTAGATTATCCTGGGGGAACGGTCTCTCCGGAATGCTGACCGACGGAGTGAAGGGAAGATGTGTATGGTGGTGGCATCACGCTGGAGTTGGCAAAAATGGTGGAGAATTGTGCTTTGCATATGGAGGCTGGTGGGGTGAAATGTGAGAACAAGGGGGACTCCATCCTTGTTCTAGAAGGGAGGGGAGAGAGCGAGGGTAGTGGTGCGGGAGGTGGACTGTAGGTGGGAAATCACGGTTGAGGAAGAAGGAACACATTTTCGAAGCGCCATTTTGGAAAGTGGCATCATAGGAACAAATCCGACGGAGGCAAAGGAGCTGAGAGAAAGGAATGGAGTCCTTACAGGTTGTAGGCTGCAAAGAGCTGTAGTCCAGGTAGCTGTGGGGGTCAGCGGTTTGTAATGGATATTAGTGGATAGTCTATTGCCAAAAATGGAGACATGAGGTCAAGCAAGGGAAGGGCAGTGTCTGTGATGGACCAGGCGAAAGTGATGGAGGGGTGGAAACTGGAAGCGAAGTTGATGAACTTTTCCAGGTCTGAATGAGAGCATGAAGTGGCACCAATATAATCAACAATGTACTGGTAAGGGGCGGCAGGTGGCGCAGTGGTTAGCACTGGGACTGTGGCGCTGAGGACCCGGGTTCAAATTCCGGCCCTGGGTCAGTGTCCATATGGAGTTTGCACATTCTCCCTGTGTCTGCATGCGTTTCATCCCCAAAACCCAAAGATGTGCAGATTAGGTGGATTGGCCACGCTAAATTGACCCTTAATTGGAAAGAAAAATGAATTGGGTACTCGAAATTTAAAAGAAAATTCAATGTACCGGTAAAGGAGTTGTGGAAGGGGACCCGGGTAGGCCTGGAACAAGGAATGTTCTACATACCCCATAAAAAGGCAAGTGTAGCAAGGACCCATGTGGGTATCCATTGCTACACCTTTGATTTGGAGAAAATGGGATGAGTTAAAGGAGAAGTTGTTGAGAGATAGAACAAGTTCAGCCAGGCGGAGCAGAGTGGTGGTGAATGGGAATTGTTCAGGCCTCTTTTCAAGAAAGAAGCGAAGAGCTCTCAGGTCATCCTGGTATGGGATGGAGGTGTAGAGAGATTGCACATCCATGGTGAATAGGAGACGGTTAGGGCCTGCGAACTGGGAGCTGTCAATATGACGCAGGGCATCAGAGGAATCCCGGATGTAGGTGGGGGGGATTGGACCAGGCGAATGAGGTAAGAGGAAATAAGTGCGGTGGGGCAAGAGCATGCTGACACAAAGGGCCTGCTGGGCCAGTCCTTTGTGTGAATTTTGGGGAGTAGGTAAAAGCGAGCTGTCCAGGGTTGGGAGACTATGAGGTTGGAAGCCCTAGGGGGGAAGGCACTGGAGTAAATGAGGCCGCTAACGGTGTTGGAGATAATGGCTTGATGTTCAGTGGTCTGGTCATGGTCCACAGGGAGGTAGGAGGAAGTATCTGAGAGTTGGGACTCAGCCTCTGCGAGGTAGAGGTCAGTGCGCCAGACGAGAACAGCACCCCCTTTGTTGGTAGGTTTGATGACAAAGTTTGAGTTGGACCTGACGGAGTGAGGATTGCCCCAATAGATGGCAACAGAGCTTTATTCATTTGTAGGATGTGTTACCTATTATGGCAAGGTCATCCCAAACATTGCCACCATGCTGGCCCCCTTCCATCTGCTTTTGAGGAAAAATCAAGTGCGGGGGTGGAGAAAGCAGCATGATGCGGCTTTTCTGCAGGTGAAGAAACAATTATCATCATCCGGGTTACTGACCGACTACGATCCCGCCAAACCCTCACTCGTCACATGTGACGCGTCAGCTTATGGTATTGGGACTGTCCTGGATGGAAAATGGCGGAGAACAGACGTCCGCTTTCGCCTCTCAGACGCTGGATGCGGCAGAACAAAAATATACGCACATTGAGAAAGAGGGTCTGGCGGTGGTCCACACGGTCTTATAAAAGTCTTCTGATATGTGTATCTCAGTGCCGACACTATATTGAATCATTGAATTCTATGATTATCGAATGACAACAACAGAACGTTGCACTTCAGCGCACTGTGCCAGTCCGAGCACTTTGAAAATGCCAGGTGAGATGGCAAACGGCGAGGTTGGAGCAAGCATGGTGCAGCTGTCTCTCTCCAACTCTATCTTCTGCCCAGCTTTGAAAAGACTCTTTCACATCTAAACACACACTGGGACAGAGGGGTATCAATGCTAGGTTCTCACATATATAGAATCATAGAATCATTGAATCCCTACAGTGCAGAAGGAGGCCATTCAGCCCATCGGGTCTGCATCAAGCCTCAGAAGCAGCACTAGCTAGGTGCCCTCCCCCATTCTATCCCTGTAATCTCGTAACCCCATCTACCCTTTTGGAGGCTGAGGTGCAATTTAGCATGGTCATTCTCGCTACCATGCTGACCTGCACTGTGGTCACCCCCCCCCCACCCCAACTCCGCCCACCAACACTCACTCACCAACCTGCCTGATGTGCTAAGCTGGTGTGTAGAGTGGCTTGCATTCCAAACCTAAAAAGCTGCATCAGTAGGTTACAAAATAGAGTCACAATGGAAAAGTTACAATCAACTTTAGGATACATTTCCCATTGTTCTGCGTAGGCTAACGATTCTATAACTTTATAAAACTTACATCCCTGCGGTCTATTCATAAATTCTTATCTGATTCTGGGAAGTAGATGTCAGCATGTGCTCTGTATGGGAATCGGTTTCAATAAAATTAAATATAATGATTTTGACTTGGGCTGATACTATGAAAGAGTTGATATAGATTCAGTTGTAGGCAACACATCTTCCAGGTTGTCATTCCTATTGACTTTAATGTTTTATCACCACCAGCACACTTAAAACTAACCCAAATTCAGCAGCTGTGTTCTGAAAGGAAGAGGAATGCTTTTTGACGGAGCCAGACATTGAGCCAGCAAGCTTATTGATGTGTTATGTACTCTGGGATAACACAGGCTGCAACTGGATGCAGTTTTAACCAAAAGATACTCCAGACGTTGAAGATAGTTCAATCTGATTTATTGAACCAGTGGCACAGTTAGCACAGTTCTCTATGAGTTTGACTCTCTGCTAACCTAAGTGTGGTTACTCTGTCTGACTGAACCAGACTAGCTCTTAGCCACGTGCTGGAGGTGTGATACTGTACATACATCCTGACTCACTCTGTAGATGTTCATCAGTGGAAAGAGGCAGAGTGTGAGTGCCTCATGCCTTTTATGGTGAGATACCACCCCTGAGTGTCCTGCCTGCTCATTGGTCATGTCCTGTTCTCTGTGTTCATTAGCTGCCTGTCTGTGCCTGTCTGTATATCATTATCTGCATGTCTGCATATCATGACATCTCCCCTTTTTAAAAATGTTTTGTTGGCACATGGGAACGTACTTACATGTGGTGTCATATATTAACATATTTACAAGCGATGGCTATTGTGAACGTATTTACATGTGAAGACAGCTGTCTAATGTGAGAAAGCAGAACATAGCAAACAAAACAAATGTTCATAAGTCCAGCCTCTGGGGCTTGCGTCTGATCCTTGTTGACCGGCGGAGAGGTGGTGGTGGGGACGACGGCGCCTTGGCATGGCGATGGAAGCCTGACTGGTGGCCTTGTAGTTCGAGGTATCAGGAGGTGGCAAAACAACGGACGGAAACGGAGAAGAAAGTGGTAGCGGGCAGGCAACTTGGCGCAGTGCCCGTCTGTTTCGTCGCACAACAGGACCATCAGCCATACGTACAACATACGAACGGGGCGCAGCCGGTCAAACAACGACAGCTGGAGCAGACCAGCCACCATCCGGTATCTTGATCCTGACAGTGTCTGCCGGGGATAACACGGGAAAATCGGTGGCATGAGCATCATAGCCCTGCTTTTGCTGGTTTTGGAGCTGCTGCACCTTCTGCAGCACCGGGAGGTGATCCAGGTCTGGCAAGTGTATTGCTGGAAGTGTCGTCAGCAGGTCCCTGTTCATCAGGAGTTGAGCCGGCGACATACCAATGGACAGTGGGGTCGCCCTGTACGCAAGCAGCGCGAGGTAGATGTCAGAAGCAGAATCTGCGGCCTTGCAGATGAGCTGTTTCACAATGTGCACCCCTTTCTCAACCTTCCCATTGGACTGCGGATAGTGTGGGCTGGAAGTGACATGTTTGAAATAGTATAACTTGGCAAACATAGACCACTCGTGGCTGTTGAAGCACGGGCCAGTGTCACTCATGACAGTGAGTGGGATACCATGCCTGGAGAACGTCTCCTTACAGGTCTTGATGACGGTCCGAGATGTGAGGTCTGAGAGCTTCACGACTTCAGGGTAATTGGAGGAATAGTCAATAATCAACACGTAGTCACGACCATTCGCACAAAAGAGGTCGGTGCCAACCTTGGACCACAGGGAGGTCTCGATTTCATGCTGCTGTAGCGATACCTTGCTCTGCGCTGGGTGGAAGCGTTGACAGGTCGCACAGTTGAGGACCATGTTTGAGATGTCCTGGCTAATACCGGGCCAGTAGACAGCCTGCCTGGCTCTGCGTCTGCACTTCTCGATGCCCAGGTGTCCCTCATGGATATGGCGGAGCACCAAGCTCTGGAGACTGAGTGGAATGACAATCCGGTCCAGCTTGAGGAGGATACCATCAATCACCATCAGGTTGTCCTTTACATTGTAAAATTGAGGGCACTGCCCTTTTTGCCAGCCATTGGTGAGGTGGTGCATGACACGTTGCTGGAGGTGGTCTTTGGCTGTCTCCTCACGGATACAAACCATCTTCTCATCAGACGTCCGGAGGGTGCTAGCACACAGCTGCACCTGTGATTCAATCTGCCGGATGATTTGAGGAGGATGCGCTGCAACCGAGGCGTCATGTCATTCAGGTCCTTGTGGATAATGTGGACCAGAGGCCTATGATCCATCTCGACAGTGAATGTCGGCAGGCCGTAGACATAGTTGTGAAACTTGAGAATGCCAGTGAGAAGACCCAGGCATTCCTTCATTATTTGCGCATAACTTGTTTCGGTGGGCGTCATGGCCCTCGATGCATAGGCTTCCGGTGCCCAGGATGAAGTGTCATCGCGTTGAAGCAGCACCGGACCGATGCCATCCTGGCTCGCATCTGTCGAGATCTTCGTCTCCCCGTCTGGGTCGGAAAATGCCAAGACGGGTGCAGTGGTGAGCTTGGCTTTCAGCTCCAACCACTCTGCCTGATGTGCTACCTTCCACTCAAAGGCAGAGGACTTTTTTTACCAGGATTCCTAGGGCCATGGTGTATGAGGCCAGATTTGGGATGAACTTGCCCAGAAAATTGACCATGTCCAGGAAGTGCAACACCGCCTTCTTGTCTTCAGGGACCTTCATGGCTTTGAAAGCCTTGACCTTGTCTGTGTCCGGGCGCAAGCCCTGCTGTGAGATCTGGTCACCTAGGAACTTGAATGTCGACATGCCAAAGCAACATTTGGACCTGTCCAGGTACAGGCCATTGGCGTGGACATGGTGGAATACCTGCTGGAGACGGGAAACATGCTCTTCAGGGGTCATGGACCATATGATGATGTTGTCCACGTACACACAAACCCCTTCAATGCCCTCCATCATCTGCTCCATGATGCAATGGAAGATCTCCGATGCCGAGACAATGCCAAACGCCATGCGATTATAGCAGTATCTGCCAAACAGTGTGTTGACGGTGCAGAGCTTTCTGCTGGACTCATCCAGCTGGATTTGCCAAAATCCATGTGACGCATCTAACTTGGTGAAAATACGTGCGTGTGCCATCTCACTGGTGAGTTCCTCCCGCTTCGGGATGGGGTAGTAGTTCACGCATTATATTCTTATTGAGATCCTTGGGATCAATGCTGATGCGCAGGTCTCCCGAAGGCTTTCTAACACATACCATCGAGCTGACCCAGTCAGTCGGTTTGGTTACCTTGGAAATGATGCCCTGTTGCTGAAGATCCTTGAGCTGTGCCTTCAGGCGCTCCCTCAGCGGAACCGGGACCCAGCGTGGTGCGTGGACTACTGGCTTGGCATCAGGTTGTAGCAGAATCTTGTAACGATTTGGCAGCGTGCCCATCCCGTCGAACACATCCGGATACTGAGCGAGGATGTCGTCAATGCCGGCCTGAAGATCCACATTGGAGGATGTCATTGTGTAAACCCGCTGCACGAGGTTCAGCTGCTTGCAGGCATGCGGCCCAAGTAGGGATGCCCTGTTTGGCTTGACAATTTCAAAATGTAATCGTGCATGGGTGCTCCGGCTGGAGACGAGTAGATGGCAGGATCCCAGTGCCGTGATGGCATTTCCGTTGTAGTCCCGGAGCCTGCAGGCTGCTGGAAGGACCTTGGGGGGCTTCTTGATGCGTTTGAAATCTTCCCGTGAGAGAAGCATCTGTGTCCAGCTTAAACTGGATGGAGCAGTGGTTGACCTGCATCATCGCACGCCATTCGTCCGCAGAATCCACAGCGAGGATGGATTGAATTTGTGATGAGTTGGATGTGGCATATTCACATTTGGTAATGATGTCCACACAGTAGGCGGAGTCCAGGCATTCTTCCTCTGGACCTGTTGTGCTGCCAGGATCAGAATCCTGTGATCAATGTTGCACACTCTGAAAGCGCCGTCTTCGGAATTGGGAGCGCTGGCCCCTGACTGATGGTGCAGACCTGCACAAGGCTGCCTAATGTCCAGGCTTCCTGCAGTTTAAACATCGCCTGCCTCTTGCAGGGCGGTGTTTCTTTGAGTGGGCGTTGCCGCAGTTTGAGCACGTCATGGCGTCGGCGTACTGATGCTCCACGCGTTGTCGCACATGCGCTGTGCGGGTGTCGGCCGCTTCGTTCTCTCGTTCGCATCGCGCATGCGTGGGGCCCCGGGAAAAGCGCACGAAATTGCCGCTTTCATCAATGCCAAGGTGCTGCATCCGGGAGATGGCCAGCACACTCTCTGCCTCGTGGGAGGCAGGTTTCTCATTTTCAGCCGATTTGTACTGGGCAGAGCGATTTCTGGCGTGCTCATTCACTGTGCATGTTTCACTCGCGACTGGCAGGGTCATATGCTTGATTTTCAGTAGCTGCTCTCTCAGAGGATCAGAGTGAACTCCAAAAACGATTTGGTCTCTGATCATGGAGTCAGCAATATCACCAAAGCTGCAGGACAGCGCTAGTAGACGGATATTAGTTAAGAAGGAGTTGAAAGATTCATCTTTACCTTGTAGGTGTTGTTTGAATATGTAGCGCTCGAAGATTTCATTGGTGTCCACTTCACAGTGACTGTCAAACTTGCCCAGGATGGTCTGAAACTTTGTCTTGTCCTAGCCTTCGGTGAAGTGAAAAGAGTTGAAGAGTTCGATGGCTTGATCACCCGCTGTTGAGAGGAGAAGCGCGATCTTCCTTGCATCAGACGCACCCACGAAGCCTGAAGCTTCGATGTACAGCAGAAACCTTTGCTTGAATGTCCGCCAGTTGGCACTGAGATTGCCGGAGGTCCTGAGCTGGTGAGGAGCCTGAATCTTCTCCATGGTGCCGGGATACATTCGCTGGTCATCTCGGAACGGACGGAGGTAAACCACATAGATTAAGCAGTATCCTGGTAGCATGATGTGTTATGTACTCTGGGATAACACAGGCTGCAACTGGATGCAGCTTTAACCAAAAGATACTCCAGACGTTGAAGTTAGTTCAATCTGATTTATTGAACCAGTAGCACAGTTAGCACAGTTCTCTATGAGTTCGACTCTCTGCTAACCTAAGTGTGGTTACTCTGTCTGACTGAACCAGACTAGCTCTTAGCCACGTGCTGGAGATGTGATACTGTAAATACACCCCAACTCACTCTGTAGATGTTCATCAGTGGAAAGGAGTGTGAGTGCCTCATGCCTTTTACAGTGAGATACCACCCCTGAGTGTCCTGCCTGCTCATTGGTCATGTCCTGTTCTCTGTGTTCATTAACTGCCTGTCTGTGCCAGTCTGTATATCATTATTTGCATGTCTGCATATCATGACACTTATAAGAGCTGCAAACACTGCAGGTGGGGGCACGGAAACATGTTTTCAAATTAAAAATCTGTTGAACAGTTGCAGAATCAAACAATGCTATCAAGAAAAAAAATAAAGGTTTTGTGAGCTAGAGATGTCTACGTGAATCATAGAAACCCGACAGTGCAGAAGGAGGCCATTCGGCCCATCGAGTCTGTACCGACCCTCTGAAAGATCACCCTATTTAGGCACACAGTCCCACCCTATCTCCAAAGCCCAGTGACCCCACCTAACCGACACTAAGGGACAATCCACCTAACCTGCACATCTTTGTGGGAGGAAGCCAGAGCACTGGAGGAAACTCACGCAGACACGGGGAGAATGTATAAACTCCATACAGACAGTCACCCACAGCTGGAATTGAACCCGAGTCCCTGGTGTTGTGAGGCAGCAGTGATAACCACTGTGCCACCGTGCCGCCCTCCTGAGATTACCCAGAACGTCAACACACAATCCTCATCAGGGTGTTTACCAGTCAGGCGATTAGAATTTGCTTGAGCTGTTGCTCAAGCAACTGCTGCTATGATCTTCATATGATGGAACTGACTGAAAAGAAGTCTGAGAAACATGGACAGTTCATGCAGGCTTTAATTTGAAGTTTTAAACAGAAGTGTGAGATGTTATAAATGATCATGATCTAATGATCTCAACACATTGGTCAATGAGACCTTGGTGATTAACATTCTGTGCACTATTGAAGGTGCACCATTGAAAGCAGCTTTTAAGGTAATATTTTTCCCGCAGACCGGAAGGAACCTGTTCATGGAAGGAAAGCTGCAACCAAAGACCACCAAATGTCAGAAAGAAAATGGCTGTCTAAGATAAAACTCAACTCATCTTCGGAAGAATTACTTCTGTGCTCAGAATTGGATACTGACAGGGAGACCAACCCATTCCCAGAAGGATATCAAAAGGAGTTTTCCACATTT
Source organism: Scyliorhinus torazame (assembly GCF_047496885.1). Taxonomy (NCBI): domain Eukaryota; kingdom Metazoa; phylum Chordata; class Chondrichthyes; order Carcharhiniformes; family Scyliorhinidae; genus Scyliorhinus; species Scyliorhinus torazame. The sequence goes on along the minus strand of NC_092707.1, from coordinate 198,336,638 downwards.
GAGTGTTGCACTCTAGAGCATTTTAATCGCCAAAACTCGGCTAAGGGCATTGTGTCGTCACAATGAGCTTGTACTCAGTTTGAAATGTATTTTTGTGTGTGCATGTGTACATGATTATTGGTGTTAGCTGTGTGACCTTTCTATGAACCTTCTGAGAACATTTATTGAGGTGGTTCATCCTGCATAGCAGAATAGAATTTTGCATTAATAAAGCTTAATATTTAATTTAGATATTTGAGTGTGCTTTCATTATTTCTCATAATGCCCAAGTCTGAACCATAGAGTAACCAATTGAAGGTAGAAGGACACATCTACAATTCTCTCTTGTTGCATTCCCAACATTCCAGTTCAGAGTTTACCAAATGAATTAACCTCTAAACTCATCTTCCTCTCCTGGGTACATGTAAGGCTCCTCAACTGCGTGTGTCTTGGCGGCATTGAAGCTACCACACACCGTTGGGAAAAGTACAGGTGGGGGGGGGCACTGCCGGAGGGAAAAAAGAATCCCAATGACTGGAGAAGCCTGGCCATAATCTTGGCTTCACCTTCTAACTTCCATGTGTTTTAATATTAATTTTGATTTATTAATTTTTCAAAACTTTACTTTTTCCTCAGTCAATTTTGTGCCAAGAAAGGGAACATTTTGTTTACCCAGCGTCAGCATCAAAAAGTCAGATATCATAAGGTTCATCATTGTCATCATTATTTCTGTGCCGCTAAGATACATAATCAGAAAATTTGTGTCATCCAATGTTGTTTTGGGCTTTTGGTTTCAACTCCTGTAGCCTTCAAGAGCAAACAAACAAACAAAGAACAAAGAAATGTACAGCACAGGAACAGGCCCTTCGGCCCTCCAAGCCCGTGCCGACCATGCTGCCCGACTAAACTACAATCTTCTACACTTCCTGGGTCCGTAGCCCTCTATTCCCAGCACTTCAACTCCATCCAGTGCTATGATGCTGCATAACTTTTCCTCCTGGTTGGCATGTAGCTCTTGGGTTGTCTGTGAGCTATCTGAGTCGTAGAGTCATACAGTACAGATGAGGCCCTTTGGCCCATCAAGTCTGCACTGACAAAATCACATTAAATCTGCACCAGTCCCTCTTTCCTGCACTTGTCCCATAGCCTTGAATGTTCTGACATCCATGTAATTTTTAAACGTTGTGAGGTTTCCCGCCTCTGCTACCCTCCTATGCAGTGCATTCCAGAATCCCACCACCTTCTGGGTGAATATAATTTTTTCAAATCCACTCTAAACCTCCAGTCCCTCATCTTAATATTATCCCCACCTCGTTATTGACCCTTCAACTAAGGGGAACAACTGCTTCCTACCCACACTGTTCATACCCCTCATAAACTTACACACCTCAATCAAGTCCCCCTCAGCCTTCAATGCTCTGAAGAAAAGGTTCCGAGCCTTTCCAGCCTGCATTTAAAGTTCAAATGCTTCATCTCATGTTACATCCAAGTGAATCTCCTCTGCACCTTTTCCAATGCAACCACATCCTTTGTATAGTGAGGCGGCTGAACTGTACAGAGTACTTCAGCTGTGGTCGAAACAAAATTTTGTACAGCTCCAGAATAACCTCCCTGCTCTTATAGGGTATGATCTACCAGTCATGTCGCACCCCAAAGGTCGCGCGGCAGGTAGATGTCAGGAGATCCCTCTTTGGGATCTACCCGGCTCGCCATGCCCCCCCACAAGACCTAACGCGATTTTGCGAAACGTCACAAAATGTGAATCCCGCCCATTGTGGCCAGAATCAGGGGCGAAATTCTCCCCCAACGGCGGGATGCCCGCCGACTGGCGCCAAAGCCGGCGCAAATCAGACGGGCATCGCGCCGGCAAAAAGGTGCGGAAGTCTCCGCATCTTTGGCGGCCTAGCCCCAACATTGAGGGGCTAGGCCGACGCGGAGGGATTTCCGCCCCGCCAGCTGGCGGAAATGGCGTTTGTTGCCCCGCCAGCTGGCGCGGAAATGCGGCGCATGCGCGGGAGCGTCAGCGGCCGCTGTCAGTTTCCCCGCGCATGCGCGGGAGCGTCAGCGGCCGTCGAAAGTTTCCCGCGCATGCGCAGTGGGGAGAGTCTCTTCCGCCTCCGCCATGTTGGAGGCCGTAGCGGAGGCGGAAGGGAAAGAGTGCCCCCACGGCACAGGCCCGCCCGCGGATCGGTGGGCCCCGATCGCGGGCCAGGCCACCGTGGGGGCACCCCCCGGGGTCAGATCGCCCCGCGCCCCCCCCCAGGACCCCGGAGCCCGCCCACGCTGCCTGGTCCCGCCGGTAAATACCAGGTTTGATTTACGTCGGCGGGACAGGCAGTTTCTGGGCGGGACTTCGGCCCATCCGGGCCGGAGAATCCAGCGGGGGGTCCCGCCAACCGGCGCGGCTGGATTCCCGCCCCCGCCCAATCTCCGGGAGCGGAGACTTCGGCGGGGGCGGGGGCGGGATTCACGGCGGCCAACGGCCATTCTCCGACCCGGCGGGGGGTCGGAGAATGACGCCCCAGTATTTTGCAAAACTGCATATTAGAATGAGACAGCTAGTCTCACTCTAATATCCATTCCCATGATCTACCCAAGGCGTTGGGATCTAGTTCCCTTGTCTTGGAGATCTCGGGTGAGCGCCATTCAGTGCTGGTCTCCACAAATGGGGACCAGATAGATTGGTACTCATGTGGGTCTCCCAGGGGATCGGAGGCCCTCAGGTGTTTGCCCTCTGGGCAAGGTGGCACCCTGGCACTGCTTGTGCCACCTGGATACTTTGGCACTTCCAGCCTGGCACCCTGGCAGTGCCACTTGGGTGCCAATCAGGCACAGCCAAGGTGTCCAGGTGGCACTGGCAGGGGCAGTGCCAAGCTAACATTTCTCCTGCACTGGGGATCGGGCCTGGCGGTGCTATGTGTGGGTGGGGCGCGGGGGTCCTGAGGATCGCCTTATAGGTGAGTTGGGCTTTGGGGGGTTGGGTCGAGAGATCGGGCTGCCATTTATCTTCTCCAGGAAATGGGACTAAGTGTGGTCTTGTTGGGGAGTTTCCCACTGAGGCTCTGAATATAACCAGAGTCCTGGTAGATATCACAGTGTTGCTTGGCGCTATGAGCGCTGGGAAACACCCGACTAAATATGCTCGTTACGGGACTCTTTTCCCATTCGGTTAGATCATGCCCATAATCTATGCCGTGACTGATAAAGGCAAGTGTCCCATATGCCTTCCTAACTACCCTATTAACCTGTCCTGACACTTTCAGGGATCTGTGGACAAGATCCTTCTGTTCCTCTGATCTTCCTAGTTTCCTGCCATTCACTGAGTGCTCCCTTGTCTTGTTACTCCTTCCAAAGCACTCCTTCCACCTCACATTTTTCAGGGTTAAATTCATCTGCCACTGGTCTACCCATCTGACCCACCCGTCCATATCTTCCTGCATGTTTGGGCAGCAACAGACGAACAACTATAGAATACGTACTCAGCATCATAGGAATAATTTCTGAATATTTGAGGAGGAACAAAAGTTAGACATTGGTTGACAATTTCAATGTGGCTGGGTTTATTTCGCAGGAGACAATTCGACCTTGGAGAGACGTATTTCATGTCGCAATCTCCCACTCCCCAGTCATCCCCTGAGGTTTACTAGCTGCCAAATTGGAAGGCCAGCAATTTCACGATGTTCAAAATGCCCACTGGAAAAAGATGCGAAGGCACCTTGCAAATTCATCTGTGCTCGCAATTCTGCCTGTAGGATGCCACTGGAAGGTGAAAAGCAAATGGGTGCAACTTGTGCCTCACCTGCTCCACCCAGTTGTCCCAAATCCTGAGTGACCCCATGGACATTTCTTCAAATGATTACTGGGAACCACTGAAAAAAGGTTAAAGAGAATTTCTAAGAGAATTGCTGCTCTGGCAGCACGGTGACACAGTGGTTAGCACTGCTGTCTCACGGCACCGAGGTCCCAGGTTCGATCCCGGCCCTGGGTCATTGTCCGTGTGCAGTTTGCACATTCTCCCCGTGTTTGCGTGGGTTTCGCCTCCACAACCCAAAGATGTGCAGAGTAGATGGATTGGTCATGCTAAATTGCCCCTTAATTGGAAATAATGAATTGAGTACTCTAAATTTATGAAAAAAAGAATTGCTGCTCATCCTGGTTTCATAGATATATTGTGAATCATTGCCAGCCCAGATTCCTGTCCTCATAATTGTGCCTTCCGCCCTCCCCCCCACTCTCTTTCTCTCACCCCCCCCCACCTCCCCCCACCCAGCACAACCCCCCTAAATAATGTCAAGTTCATCAGGGAAAGTCGATTAACATCAAAATCATATGTGGATCGGGCAATGTAATCATAATGTGCAATCTGTAAAAATCCGCTGGCTTTGTTAAAGCAATTTATGATAGAAATCAGCAATAACTTAGTGAATGAGAAGGGGCACCTTGAGAGAAAATGAGGATGAGCCATGAAATGTGCCAATGCAGAGAAGAGCAGGACACCCTCCCACCACAGAGTTGCTGTCATTCTTCTTACAATAGGATGCCCCATAGCTTCATTTTTAAAAAAAATCATTTACGGGATGTGGGTGTCACTGGCCAGATTGGCATTTATTGCCCATCTCTAGTTCACCTTGAGATGGTGAGCTGCCTTCTTGAACCGCTGCAGTTCCTGAGGTGTGGGTACACCCACAGTGCTTTTACGGAGGGAGTCCAAGGATTTTGGTACAGTGACAGTGAAGGAACGGATATACTTCCAAGTCAGGGTGGTGTGTAGCTTGAAGGGTAAGCTCCGGGTGGTGGGGTAAATATCTTCCTACATATAAGTGGCAATCAATTGTGAGTGGGCATTACTCCTTTCAACTTTTGTTTCTTGTTTCCTCCATATTTAAAAAATACCACCCTACATGCTCTCCTTTCTCCCCCTATATTTAGACCTGACAATCAAACTCAACTGATGTCGCCTTTAGTACCTCATTCAACAAAACCTTGAACCTGTATGGTTCCTTCACCTTTATGAAATGTCCAATGAAATATACAACTGAGCGTAAATTGGGTAAAGAGTGGGGAGAAGATTGTACCACCAGAGCTGGAGCCTGGGAGAAACTGGGCTGGGAGGATTGACATAGCAATGTTAAACTCCAAAGAGTAGATGGCCTACAGGGAGAGGTTTGCAGGCATAGGGGGACTGAGACAAAGATTTGTAAAGGTTAACAAATCTGTGTGATGGGGAGCCAGGAAAGGATTTGGGTATTGTGTAATTGGGTCATGGATTAGGATGGGATGTGGGTAGTGTGTTTTCCAGTGAGTTGAGTTTTTGGAGCATGGAATTTTGAAGATCTGATGAGCAAGCACTCGGAACATGGAGATTAGAGGTAACAGGAATGGAGCTGAGGGTTTTATTAATGGTGAAGCAGGGAATGAAAGCAGTTGATACTTTAGAGACGCAAGTATAGGATTTGAAGCTCTTCAAGGTCATCAGGGCATGGAAGCTGTGACCAATTAAATTCAACATAAGTAAGCAGCCTTGAAAGGAATGGAAAGAGGATTTACAGAGCAGTTTCCAGTGATAAAGCAAAATGAATCTTTTTTTACCCCATTTATTCAGAATTGTCCTGAGCGGCTTGCTAGGCCATTTCAGAGGGCACTTCAGAGTCAACCACATCGCTGTGGATCTGGAGTCACATGGAGGTCATACCAGGTAAGGACGGCAGATTTCCATCCCTAAAGGACATTGGTGAACCAGATGCCCTTTTCCCGACAATTGACAATGATTTCATGGTCAGCATTAGACTTTTAATTCAAGATGTTTATTGAATTCAAATTTCAACATCTGCCATGGTGGGATTTGAACCTGGGTCCCCAGAGCATTACACTTGGTCTCTGGAATGCTGGTCCAGTGACAATACCACTGCACCACTGCCTCCCAAATGGCTAATATTTAGCCATCAGAAGATCTGGCCTATCATAACTTGACATGAAACAGTTAGTACAAAGTAGCAATAGGTGTGGAATAGGTGTGGAATCAAGACTGGAATGGAGAGGTGAAGCCAGATGTGTATATATGTAGACTAACCACATGCTTACAGATAGCTGTCAACAGCAAGGAATAGGAGAAGCCAAAGGCAGAAGATTGGCACAGCCGTCAATGACCATCTGAACATGGGGAGACAATACATTAGCAAAAGTATACAGGCTGTCTCACTTTAATTCAGATGAATAGTCAGGAGGACTCAAAGCGTTAACTCCATTTCCTCCCCCTCCAGATGATGCCGGGCATGTTGGGCTTTTCCAGCATTCCCTGTTCTTGCTTCAGATTCCAGCATCTGCCTAATTCTGCCCATTTTGGATATGGGCTCTGTTAGGACAGGTTGAAACGGAACCACGGAAGGGTATCGAGATGGAGCAAAGTGCACACACAGTCTTTCCAGAGCTTAGCACCAGGTTGGCCTTCTATTTTGTACAGGCTTAGTATTAAAGCTCAATCTCTGTATTAAGGCTTATGGTAAAGACTCTGCTACATCTTGATTTATCCCACCTGTGGTGAATAAGGACTCAGAACACAGTTGAAAAGTATTGTTGAAAATAACTCAGCAGAACAATCAATACTAATTGGTTGTCATGATCACACACTCATGCCTGGCAATATCAGACTGGGCTGGTGCTAGATGCAAAATCTGGACTGGATCAGTACTCGGAGTACAATTGATGTGGATGAAAGCATTCGGGAGGAAGAGGTGGGGATTCTCCGACGGTCCGCTAGCAGTGGGATTCTCTGTTCCCACCGGCAGTGCAACCCTGCCTGCGGGTTTCCTTGCGCCATGGGGTGTTTCAATGGGAATTCCCATTAATAAACGGCGGGAATAGAGGATCCCACTTCAGCGAATGGCGCACCACTTCCCACTGCCAGGAAACACTCAGCTGGGGCACTGGAGAATCAAGCCCACGGTGTCAAATTCCAAAATGTTCGGGAATGGAACAGGATCAGGGAAGTAACAAAATCAGCCAGTGGAAACAGCTTCTCCTTATTCGCTTTATCAAAACACATCATTATTTTCTCTCAGTCACATTTATCAAAAACATGCTTGACTAAGCATGCCTCATAGGTACAATTATATATTAATTTTAATTTTGCTATTTAAACTATATTCTATTATTGATAAACTGATTTGTTCTTACACATTTTAATTTTTGTATTTTATTCATCTGTATGGAGCAATTCTGTAATGTCTGAGCGATTGAGAGTCAGAACTGACAAACCTTCCCCTCAAATCTAACAGCTCTATTGTCAAAACATAAACTTGAAAACAGTACAGAGTGAATCAAAACATGCCCCTTAGTTAGTCAGACTATGTTGACTGCGGGTCGATTGGACCTTATCCCGCCCCATCCACTTCCAGCAGGACTTCTCCTGTTGATAGTTTTGACCCCAGTGTTGCACACTCAGTCTAAACCAAGGGTTCTTATCATGTATATATCTTCCCCCTCTTCAGATTTTTCTGAGTGTGTGAGGTGGTGCTTCTCCCTGGGAGCCAGCAATGATAAAGTTGGAAGGTTATGTGTAGCACCCGTAACCACTGTAGGAGAATGTGTATGGCGAGACTATATGAAGATTGGGGGCGTTCGGTTCAGGAATAGTTGTGGAAGTTGGAATGTGAAGCCTCATCCCTCCAGATGATATGTCTTGCCTGAGCCCATACAACACTCCCTTTCCAGTTTACTAAAGGTAGAGACAAGGAATGAACACTTTGAGAGAAGAATTTCTGGAATAAATTCCTTTTACTTTAAAAAAGCAGCAAGAGATTAAAACTAAGCATCCGAGAGGACTGTAGCAAATAGAAGAATAAAATCCTCATACGGCTGAACACCAGTGAGCGGTCAGTCCAGCAGTGATTCAATGTAACTCTTTAACTGGTAACGGACCAGGTTTCCCTCAACTGCAGCCCTAAATGACCCCTTTTCAGGGTTGACCAGGGTGTCATATTGACATGACCTTATTACTCGATATAGGTTGTCCTTATAACGAAATGCTGCGCTCTTTGTCTATACCATAGAATCCCTACAGTACAGAAGGAAGCCATTCAGCCCATCAACTGAAAGAGCCCACCTAGTCCCACTCCCCTGCCCTAGCCCTGTAACCCCATCCATCCTGCACATGCCTGGAGATGAAGGGACAATTTTAACATGGCCAATCCAACTAAACTGCATGGGTGGATTCTCCACAGCCCGTGCCAAAATCGCATTCGGCGCGGGGGGTGGAGAATCAACTTTCATGCTGAAATCGGGCACAGGACCCGAGAATCGGCGTGATCGCGGAGAATGCCATGCAGCTGGGGGCCAAGTGACAGAGGCAAGCCCAGCGATATGCCGCTCCTCACCGGACGAGTTCCCGACGGCGTGGAGCTAACCACCTATTGCCTGTCGGGATGCTGGCGTGGCGGCTGCGGACTCAGTCCACGACCGGCCCAGTGAGGGCGGCGGGGGGATCGGACACTGAGGAGGGGGGCCTTATAGGCGGCCGGGGGTTAGATCCGCGCGGTTAGATGCTTGGGCGCGCGGCCGATCGGGGGGGGGGGGGGGGTCTAATTTTTCTGTCTGGCTCCGTGGTCCGAGTCTGCCATGGAGCTCGGCTGCGGCCGCCTGGCGCATGCGCGGACTCCGAACCGGAAGTGCGGTGGCCTGTATCCGCAGCTACAGCTGCGTGAATTACTCCAGGTCCATGCTAGCCCCCTGCAGGGCATTGATTTAGCTGATCTTTTTTCCAGGAATCACTGGAGCAAAACGCCAGCGTTTTTACGCAAATTCCACAGAGCCAGTCATCCAAGGCTGGAATCAAATCCGGGTCTCGGGCACCGTGAGGCAAGCAAAGGAGTAAAAGCAGACTCTTGCACGTTATTGACCTTCCATGAACTTCCAAAGCCTCAGCATGCGCTTTTATCTTTGAATTATTGGGCCTTTACAGCAACTTCCTTTATGCTGTTCCCCAAGATCACTGCCACTGCTTCCTCAAAATACCCCATCTCCAGCCTTCAAACTAACTTTTAAGGGCTTCATTCTTCGTATTTTCCTGTTATCAGTTGTTTATGCTTAGAGCTTTTCATCAATCCTTTTAATATGCTGTTTACCAGTTCAACAGTTCTTAATTCTTATCAGATCACTATTTTGTCAATCATCATTGGCCTCTAAGCCGGACATGCCATGGTCTGGACATGTGTTTGTTTCTTGTAATGATCCAAAGGCTCATTCCCAAGCAGGATCTTTCTTATCAGTGAAAAACTGCTTGCAGCATTCAACAGATTTATATTACTTTGAAATATATGCTGCGACATGACATTTGATGAAATCGTAACTTTGGTCAAGTTACAGTGAACTGTACAGCAGTAATCGATGGACCACAGCATCTGTCCCTTCCTTCCCAAGTGCCACCTGCATTGCATCCTCAATGGCGGCACGGTGGCACAGTGGTTAGTGCTGCTGCCTCACGGCGCTGAGGACCTGTGTGCGATCCTGGTCCCGGGTCACTGTCCGTGTGGAGTTTGTATAGTCTCCCCATGTCTGTGGATCTCACAATCACAATCCAAAGATGTGCAGGGTAGGTGGATTGGCCACGCTCAATTGCCCCTTAATTGAAAAAAAAGAATTGGGTACTCTAAATTTATTTTTAAAAAGCATTGCCTCCTCAACGGCAGTCATTTCATGGTGTTGAGCTTCCTCTTCCTCAGCCAGGTCCTGCTGCCACCTGTTAGGTGCTATATTGACCTGGAGAAAAAAAAAGAATGGTGATTGTGAATGAAGTGTGTTTTTCCATGTGTGTTGAAGAGCTGTGAGATGTGTCCGATGTCTGAGTGTGAAGCGCCAGATGAGTGTGATGTGTGTGAAATTCAGTGTAGAATTACATGACACAGTGGTTAGCACTGCTCCCTCACAGCGCCAGGGACCCGGATTTGATTCCAACCTTGGGTGAGTGTCTGTATGGAGTTTGCACATTCTCCCGTGTCTGTGTGGGTATCCTCTGGATACTCCGGTTTCTTCCCAAGTCCAAAGGTTAGATGGATTGGCCATGCTAAATTGCCCTGCACTGTCCAGAAGGTTAGGTGGGGTAACGGGGTTAGAGATATAGGTTGAGGGAGTGGGCCTAGGTCGGGTGCACATTCAGAGGGTCGGTGCAGATGCAATGAGCCGAATGGCCTCCTTCTGCTCTGTGGGAATTATTTGATAGGATGTCGAATGCAGAGTATTGAGGTTGAGATGCAGATGACAATACAGTTGTGAGAAGTGTTTTAATGCGATGTGGCTTTCCGATGACCACTCATATCAATCCATTTTTTTGTGGCACGGAGACATGTACTGGGGCCAGTGCTCCCGGCGATGATCCCTTTGGAGCTCTACACCTACATTCATCGAATGAGTTGCCTCTGTGGTATCCTAAACCATTGCATGTACCTCCTCTTCCCACCTCCACCAGAACTTCCAGTGCTAACTTGCAGAGCCCTCCTCAGCAACATAGCCTCTAATGTTTTTTGTTGCAGTGTGTACATGATTCGCTTTCGTGTGGTAACTTAAAAGAGCCAACCTGTGCATGGTTTACACATTACGCTTGGGCAATTTCATAGCTTGGAGTGCACATTGATCCTGATTCAGTCCGTTGTCTGTCAGCCAGCCTAGTTCACACAAATTGTTCTTAATCACTGTTTGAGTGCTAAATGTGCAGGGGTCCATTTTTAGTGCCTCCAAAATGTCCAACTCATAGTAATCAACAACTAGCCCCAATATTGCAGGCTAAAACTATTAACACAACCCATTTTTAACACGTTTCCTCAAAGTAACCCGCTTATCTCTCTGTGTTTAATTGGGCAATTATTGGGCTAAAATACCAAAGGTTTGCGATGCACTGGTGGGATTGCCATTCTTATAAAGTTCAGTGCAGAGTTTTGAATGTTCATATTTAACAACATATCTGCTCCCCCTTTGAAGCTGCTGTGCCATTTCCTCCTAGATAACATTGAGCACCTTTAGACTCGCTGTTGTTTTGACAACAAATTCTGACCTGTTTTTTCTGGTACTCTGTATCAAATTTGTGTATCCAATTCAGCCATCCATTTCAGGGGAGGTGGGGAGCTGTTTCGTTTAAGTTTCCTCAGAAAATGTCAGGGTCGAAGGAATGCTAACACAAAACTTAAAATTGTCTGTATTCCAGACTGATTCAGATCGCCAATGCAACAGAGTCAGAACACCATGGCAAGTTACAATAACTCAAATCCCCTTCAGTTGCACAGTCTTAGCTAAGTGGTCCTTGTAATCACTTTGTCGATTCTGATCTCTGATCGGACTAATGTCAGATACAAAGTGTGGAGTGGATCCGTGCACTGCCTCATGTTTGAATAGCACTTAGCAGGTCTGACAGCATCTGTGGGGAGAGAAGGGATCTAACCTTTTGAGTCTGGACGACTCTTTGTCAAAACCAAGTAATTCCAGACACGAGCAGGCTACTCTGGACTTGGTATTGTGTCATGAGAAGGGATTAATTGTTGGTCTCATAGTTAAGGATCCACTCGGGAATAGTGGCCATAGTATGCTGGAATTCAAAATTCAGTTTGGGGGCGAGAAAGTGGAATCCAACACTAGCGTTTTGGAATTAAACAAAGGAAATTACATAGGAATTAGGACAGATTTGACCCAAGTAGAGTGGGCAGGAAAGCTAAAAGGTAGGACAGCTGATGAGCAGAGGCAGTTGTTTAAGGAGATACTCAATTCCTCACAACTAAAATATATTCCAGAGAGGAAGAAAGACAGTAAGAGGGGTAAAAAAAAACATCCATGGCTAAGCCAGAAGCTTCAGGACAATGTAAAGATAAAAACTAAGATATACCATGTTGCAAAGGCCAGTGGCAAGCTGGAAGAGTGGGAAAATTTCAAACATAAACAAAGGGTTACTAAAGAAGTAATAGAAAGTACTAAGGTAAATTATGAAAGAAAGCTAGCACAAAATATCAAAAAGGATAGCAAAAGTTTCTATCAGTACATATAAGGGAAGACAGTCGTAAAGTGAATCTTGGTCCCTTGGAAGATGAAACCGGAGACAACAGTGGGGAACACAGAAATAGCAGAGATGCTAAATCAATACTTTGGCTCAGTTTTCACGGTGGAGGATTCTAGTACCATCCCAATAGGAACGGGTAATTCAGAGGTAATAGAAAGAGTGGAACTTAGAATAATCAGCATCAATAGGAAAATGGTACTCAATTGGGATTGAAGGCAGAGAGGTTGCCAGGGCTGATGGCCTATGGTGTTAAAGAAAGTGGCAGCAGAAATACTGGATTCATTGATCATAATATTCAATATTCCAAAGTTCCCTGGACATGAAAAGGTTCCAGGGGATTGGAAAAATGCTAATGTAACATCCTTATTCGAAAAGGGATGGAGGCAGAATGTAGGAAATTACAGACCAGTTAGTTTAACATCTGTTGTTGGGGAATTCTTAGAATCAATTATTAAGGAAGTAAAATCAGGACATTTGGAAAGTCAAAACACAATCCATCAAAGTCAGCATGATTTTTTGATGGGTAAATCATGCTTGATTAATTTGCTGGAGTTCTTTGAAGATGTAACAAACCAAGTGGCTAATGGGGATCCTGTAGATTTAGTATATCTGGACTTCGGGAAGGCGTTTGATAAGTTGCTGCACAGAAACTTAATGCACAAGGTTAGATCACATGGGATTATGGGTAATTTATTAGCTTGGACAGAAGACTGGTTGATGGACAGAAAACAGAGAGTCGGGATAAATGGGTCTTTTTCTGGATGGCAAGGTGTACCTAGTGGTTCAATCCTTGGGCCCCACCTATTTACAATTTATATTAATGAGTTGGATACAACGATAGATGATTCTATAGCCAAATTTGGAAATGACACAAAAATATGTGGGACAGTAAGTTGCAATGAGGAAATAAGAACCTTACAAATGGTTATAGATAGGTTTGGTGTGTGGGCTAAAATCTGGCAGATGGAGATTAACGTGGTTAAGTGTGAGGTCATCCATCTTGGTCGCGAAAATGGAAAGGCAATGGGGAGAGATTTTGGGATGCTCCTGTGCAGAGGGATCTGGGTGTCCTCGTGCATTAGTCACAGTAAACTAGCATGCAGGCACAGCAGGTAATACAGAAAGAGAATGGAATGTTGCCATTTATAGGTGAAGGAATAGAGAATAAAGGTAAGGAAATGTTGTTGCAGCTGTATAAGACATTGGTGAGGCCGCATCTGGAGTATTATGCACAGTTTTGGTCCGCTTATTTGAGGAAAGAAGTAGTGACATTGGAGGCAGTTCAGAGGAGGTTCACCAGATTGATTCCAGAGATGAGGGCGGTTTGTCTTATAAAAAGAGATTGAGCAGTTTAGACCAATAGTCTCCAGATTTTAGAAGAATGAGGGCAGATCAAATATAAGGTAATAAAAGGTATGGATAAAGTAGATATGGAGCAGATTTTTCCTCTTGTGGGACATTCTAGAACGAGAGGTCATAGTCTCAGGATAAGAGGTAGCAAATTTAAAACAGTGATGAGGAGAAACTACTTCTCCCAAAGGGTTGTGAATCTGAGGAATTCGCTACTCCAGAGTGTGATGGATTCTGGGATGGTGAGCAAATCTAAGGAGGAGTTAGGCAGATTTTTAATGAATAATGAGTTGAAGAGTTACAATGAATGGGCAGGACGATGGAGATGAGGCTATGATGATATCAGCCATGATCGTACAGAATGGTGGAGCTGGCTCGAGAGGCTAAATTGCCTACTTCTGCTCCTACATAAGAACTACTCTGTCGAATTCCATCTTCCAGCTCTTGGTCTGTAGCCCTGTAGGTAACAACACCTCAAGCAAAAATCTGGTGTTCTTGATTATTAAGGGGATTTCCTGATTCATAGAATCATAGAATTTATAGTGCCGAAGGAGGCTAATCGGCCCATCGAGCCTGCACCAGCCCTTAAGGGGATCAGGGGTTACGGGGAGAAGGCGGGAGAATGGGGATGAGGAACATATCAGCCATAATCAAATGGTGGAGCAGAATCGATGGGCCAAATTGCCTAATTCTGCTCCTACAGCTCATGGTCTTATGGAAACATCAGCTCTCTTCTCTCTCCACAGATGCTGCTGAGATTGCCCTGTATTTTCTGTTTTTGATTCAGATTTCAGAATCCGCAGTAATTTGCTTTTATCCTCATGTTTGAGACAATTCTTTTTGTAGGAAACACCTACCTAACCTTTTTAACCTCTTGCACCTAACAGTCTGAAGATGTGCAGGTTAGGTGGATTGGCCATGATAAATTGCCCTTAGTGTCCAAAATTGCCCTTAATGTTAGGTGGGATGACTGGGTTATGGGGATAGGGTGGAGGTGTTGACCTTGGGTAGGGTGCTCTTTCCAAGAGCCGGTGCAGACTCGATGGGCCGAATGGCCTCCTTCTGCACTGTAAATTCTATGATTAACACACCTGGTCACTTGACCCACCAAATAATGTGGAAGCTCCAAAGTGCTGGAACATGGGTCCAGCTTATTTGATTACAATGAACAACAAACCATGGTATTTATATACAACATTTTTCAGTTCCACCCCAAATTTAAATTTTATATTGTTTGAAATTCAAATTTAAATTCAATAATTGCAAACTACAGGATGAACAATAGAATTCCTGGTGAGATAAGGTATGTGAGATGGAAGAGCTGCAAGCCTCCATAGCTTTATGAAGGTTGGTCCAGGACAATGTGGGCACGATGGAAACTTTGGTCGGAAACGTCATTAATAGTGATCAAAACCGTATGGGGATAATTAATGGTGAAGGAATAGTTTTGGAAAAACACACAGCAGGTAATATTGGACGCTACAGTAAAGTGGGGAAAACAAATCAGTCAATCATCATATATGTTTTTCCCCAATTTTCATTTCATTTTCGTCTCCCATACCTGCTGTGTCCACTCATCAGAAAGTGGGAGATCAATAAAAAGAACACATTAAGCTATGTCAGTGTGCATCAGAAAATGTATCAGGCAAGATAAATTCATCTATGTAATTCTGTGTAATAATTTATTGAGGAATAGATATATCCTAGCTCCGTGCTCCCAAGTACCATGTATATTCTATAACCTTAGGGCTGCAAAAACATGGTGACAGACACTTCTAATTAAATGGTGAAGAGTGCCTTACATAATGCATATTGCATAATGATCTCTTCTGAGCTCAGCCAGTCACAGTACTGCAAAAGGTGACATCGAACGCTACATAAATCAGAGGCAATGCCTGACAAAATAATGGAGAAAATGTCACTTTGTTGAACTGTGTCTTCCTAATTTGATGTAAAATTCAGTCCAATGTAACAATTGTCCTCGCATTAAATGCCTCCTTCATTTTGATTAAGAGCTCAGCTCGCAATCTCAACACTTAATTAACAGTCCAACATTCCTCATTTTTCCTCCATAGATATTTTTCTTCTGTAACTGTAGTCAAAATATGTTTTTTTTTTAAAACACTTATTATGACGTAAGTTCGGTGACAGGTCCCGAATCAATCTGGAGTATTTATTCCAATATGACAGCTCTGATTTGAGATCAATATAGGATTCACTTTTTTTAGGAGCTCAAATGCTGATAAATGTCAGTGAAAGATGATGGAATTTTACTGCTGATCTTGTCTGCTTATTCTGAAAGGTTTGAGAAGCGGAGGTGTGTTCAAAATGAAGTAATGAATGCAGAGTAAAATTAAATCTTTCTCCATCTAGCGTAAGGCCCAACACTCTTGGATCAGGTTCAGCAAAGGTGTAATGTAATTGTTCTGTTTCCGCTCCTTGAACCCAATCCCATTTTTCGGCTAGTTCTATTGAGACTTTCACCTTTGTCGCAGCTTTGTACGTAGACTGCTTTCCTTCCTGGCTTCTGCTGGCTCGATTATTCCTTCCCTGCACTGGGCTAGCGCTAATCCAGTGTCATTCATCTTGCTATAGATTCTGCTCTTACACAGCTCAGTGAGATCTGCTTTACTGCTACCCCCTGCTTCCCATGGCCGCTGATTCCCTTCTGCTGCACTCGTGCTTTGGGATTTCTCTATCACCCTTCATTTATGAGTGTACAGCTTCCTAAAGCTACTTCTGTTTCTCCCAATCATCTAAATGTCTGCCACTCAACAGCTGCTCTCAGATCTGCACTAATCCCTGACCCAATCTTCAATGTCTTCAGTTCAATGACATTCATTAGTCTTGATCTTTGGGTTTTACTTCATTGCTCTTTACTTGTTGCACCATATCTACTGTTGTATGTGCACTGGTACCACCTTCCTGCACCTGGTTCAATGCTTGATTGGTTAACTCCTTACTCCTCCTCATCCCTCTCATTCCACTGGACAACTTCCACTAGCCCCTCAAAGATCTATTGGATCCACTCCCTTTGCACATTTGACTCTGACCATGGACATTATTTCATGGGTGTTCCAACCTGATCCATACTGTCTACAAATCCATTCAATGAAGGGACCTCAAGATTTTAACTTTGGACTATTTTGCATTGTTTGTCATAGATTCATAGAATCCCTACACTGCAGAAGGAGGCCACTCAGCCCATCAAGTCTTCACCGAACCGTTAAAGAGTACTTCACCCAATTCCACTCCCCCACCCTATCCCAATAACCCCTTAACCTAAGCTACACATCTTTTTTTGGACTGTAATGGGCAATTGATCATGGCGAACCCACCTAAACTGTACATCTTTGGAATGTGGGAGGAAACCGCAATACGCAGACACTGGGAGAACGTGCAAACTCCACACAGACAAGACCCGAATTGAACCCGGGTCCCTGACTCTGTGCTAACCACTGTGCCACCGTGTCGTTGGGCCTCTGTTTATAATCAAGACATGTTTCAATCAATCTCGGCCCCTCCCATGGCATTCCAATTCCCACTGGGTCAATTTTTATGTCCACGAATGGACACAAGCCCTTTACTTCAGTTACCGATTTATTCACTTTCAGCCTCTCCCCAGTCACTGTCCCCTGTCTCCACCCTCCTACCCTAGCAGTTCATCCAGATACTTTACACCCTGTACCCAAAGCCACCATTACTCATCTGCTGCTGTCCTGTGAATGAATAAAAAAACAAAGAAGCCTGCATTTATTAGTTCACTTCAAAACTTTCAATGATAGCACACTTCTATTTTACGTCAATCTAGTTACTGTCCTACTGCAACATCATACCGCACAAAGTAACATTGCAGATTAATGGCATGCAAAATAGGTAGCAAATATTTATAAAGGTGTCAGAGCTCAGGCTATGCATCAGCTTGGAGTCCAATGGAGTGACTGTGTTGGATGTGAACATCTGGTTTACCTGGCGCAATACATCGCACTGTTTGAATGATTTCACAATCTGTATGTGTACAGCAAGTTTGTCGAGAACATGGAGTTAGCCAAAGATTTTAAAGTGAATATACATTTTTAACCAATAATCAAATTATCTTATTATTAAATAATCATTTAGGTGATGAATAAAGAGACAGATAAAGGAAGAATAAAACTGTAACAACCCAAATAACCACCCTCACATATATTTAAATGACATCTGTACTGAGCGTTTTTCAAAAATCGATGTCAAAATTCATACGCAGCTCTAGGTTTTAAACACTTTCATTACCTGTGCATCAAGGTGTCTTTTTTTTCTCCAAATTCTTAAAATATTTGGTCATAAATAATTACAGGTTGTCAGGTTGAATTTTAAAGCCTTTATTCCAAATGAAAGATTCAGTGAAGTCTGAGTCAGAAAGTTATAGCTTCAATTCCCAATTCAGATATGAAAACAAAATCTCTGTTGATTTTTTAGTTAAATGCAGGTAAAACTCGGCGTTGGCAAATGGGCTGGCTTTCCAATGAAACATTAGTCCTCAGGTCTGTTCGCCTGCTCCTGTGGTTGTAAAAGATTGCATGACAGTATTTGAAATAGAGCGGGAGGTTTCTGCCGCCTCCTGGCCACCTCAGGACACCTGAGCTTACTGTCATCCCCCAACCAATCAAAAATGGCAAAAGTATGTTACTTCAATGGGTGTGTGAAGCCTATCGCTGTGGGACATCCCGCAGTCAAAAACCTCGGGCGAGATTCTCCTTCGGCCGATGTTGGAATCGAGAAAAGAGATTGGGTGGAGAAGCGACTTTGAAATCCTGGCGGTTGCCAGTTTCATGCCAAATCGCAATTCTCCGGTGCGTCAACAACGACATCAATGCATTCCACTCCGCACGTACAGTAAATGGAGCTGGGATATCATTAGCGGGTCCGACGTAGCATTCTCCAGGGCAACCGCGATTCTCTGCCTCCACTGGGGGGAATTTCTGATGGCTAGGTTCACGTGTGCTTTTAAATATCAAGAAACAGGCTCCGTGGCTAATGATGGAAAGAGAGGAAGTAGGACACGGAGAGGCAAGACCGTGGGCTGCCGGTCCTGACACTGGCCGGGCCGGGCGGGGGTGGAGACGGGAGGACGGGCCACAGGGCAGGGGTAAACCCCCACAGGATTGGAGCTGTGTCCAGACATGGACGGCCATTGCCGTGGCCTGCAAGGCAGCCATTTTGCTGTGCACCCCATTGACCACCCATCATGCCCCAGAGGAACAGGAGGCAGCCGCTGAGGATGGCGAGCCAACCGCCCAACATGCCAAGGAGGACGAGTAGAAGGTGCAAAGGAGGCACTGTAAGAGCCCCCATGTGTACTGGCACCGCCTGTCATTCGAGGACCTGCCAGAGCGGGCATCCTGTCAAAGGCTCCAGCTGAGCAGGGGGGCAGTGCAACATACCTGCCAGAGAATGAGGGACTGCACTCGCTCCCTCTGGCCGTCAGGGTGACGGTCGCCCTGGACTTCCATGTATCGGAGTCCTTCCAGGCCATTTCGAGCTGCACCTGGCTGGTGGGTTGTCTCCTGGGCGTGAATGGTTATCCGCTGCGGTTGTGGCTGATGAAGCCTATCCGGAGGCCACAGACCGATGTGGAGAACCGCTATAAAGACATCAATGCAGCGATCAGGGCATAATGAAGCGGTGCTTCGGCATCCTGAAGATGCGGTTCAGGTGCCTGGACCACTCTGGAGGCGCCCTCCAGTATAGCGCTGGGGGAGTCTCCCACATCATGGTCTGTGAGAGGCAGGGTATGTGAGAGCTGGAAGGTATGTGAGGGGGGAGGGAGGGTGTATGAGGTGTGAGACTGTGAGTGGGGGGAGGTGGATGTATGAAAGGGAGAGAGTGGGATGTGTGAGAGGGAGAGGGTGGATGTGTGAGAGGGAGAGGGTGGATGTGTGAGAGGGGGAACGTGGGTGTGTGTGAGGGAGAAGGTGGGTGCATGAGGGGATGGGTGTATGAGAGGTTGCGTGTGGGAGAGGGCAAGGGTGGGTCTGTGAGGGAGTGGGGTAGTGTGAGAGGGGGAAGGTGAGTGCGTGAGTGGGGGAGGGAGTGGGCGTGTGAGAGGGAGAAGGGTGGCTGCATGAGAGAGGGAAGGAGAGTGTGTGAGAGGGAGAGAGTGGCTTTATGAGAGGGGGAAGGAGAGTGTGTGAGGGGGGAACGTGGGTGTGTGTGAGGGAGAGGGTGGCTGTGTGAGAGGGGGAACGTGGGTGTGTTGACGGGGGAGGGAGAGTATGTGAGAGGAAGAGGGCAGCTGTATGAGAGGGGGAAGGAGAGTGTGTGAGGGGGGAACGTGTGTGTGTGTGAGAGGGAGGGAGGGTGTGTGAGAGGGGGAACGTGGGTGTGTTGAGGGGGAGGGAGAGTATGTGAGAGGAAGAGGGCAGCTGTATGAGAGGGGGAAGGAGAGTGTGTGAGGGGGGAACGTGTGTGTGTGTGAGAGGGAGGGAGGGTGTGTGAGAGGGGGAACGTGGGTGTGTTGAGGGGGAGGGAGAGTATGTGAGAGGAAGAGGGCAGCTGTTTGAGAGGGGGAAGGAGAGTGTGTGAGGGGGGAACGTGTGTGTGTGTGAGAGGGAGGGAGGGTGTGTGAGAGGGGGAACGTGGGTGTGTTGAGGGGGAGGGAGAGTATGTGAGAGGAAGAGGGCAGCTGTATGAGAGGGGGAAGGAGAGTGTGTGAGGGGGGAACGTGTGTGTGTGTGAGAGGGAGGGAGGGTGTGTGAGAGGGGGAACGTGGGTGTGTTGACGGGGGAGGGAGAGTATGTGAGAGGAAGAGGGCAGCTGTATGAGAGGGGGAAGGAGAGTGTCTGAGGGGGGAACGTGTGTGTGTGTGAGAGGGAGGGAGGGTGTTTGAAAGGGGGAACGTGTGTGGGTATGATGAGGAAGGTGGGTATGAGGGGGAAGGGAGAGGGTGGATGTGTGATAGGGGGAACGTGGGTGTGTATGAAGGGGAAGGTGGATGCATGAGAGGGGGAGGGAGAATGTGTGAGAGGCAAGCAGTCCGTGTGCTTTCTTGGAATGCATTGAAGCCGCTGTCGAGGCACCGGAGAATTACGATTTGGCGTGAAACTGGCGCCTGCCACGATTTTGGCCCAATCGAGTTTCCCAATTCCGGCGTCAGTCGACGGAGAATCCTGCACTGTTATTTTAAATCCTCACTGATAAAGCCCACATGACAGCAGGCCTAGCTCAGAGGGCTCACATTACAACGAGATCCAGCAAGGTGTTAAGCTGCCATTCACCCTGAACCATTTGCGATTGGCTCAATTCACAGTTCGGGATGGGTCTTCCATGGTGTCCTCCATCTTCCTCGTGGAAACTTTCCTCATCCACCATGTCAAGACCATTCAGGCTCTTACCTCCTTCAATCAAGTTACCCCTCACTCTTCTAAACTCCAGTGGAAACTATCTCAGTAGACCAACCTTTCTTCATAAGATAACCCGCTTATTCCAGGTATCATTCTAGTAAACTCCTCCATCTATTGTACCACCCTGTTGAGGGCCTTTGATAACTCTGATTCATGGTCACGTGCATTTCTCTGAATCTCCAGCAAATTTGCAATGGCCACTTCCAGTGGATTATCATTGAGATGCCCATTCTTCTGCAGCTCTCCGAGTGTTAGAGACCCTGGCTGTCACTGCCTCCACCTGCTGTGGGCATGGATGTGTAAGGAACAACTCACCAAGACTCCTTTGATATCATCTTCCAAACCTGCAAACTCTACCAGCTAAATGGGCAACGGCAGCAGGCACTTGGGAACAGCAAGTTCCTCCTAGCCCACACCCCATGGCCGTGCCTTCACTGTGACAGAGTGAAAACCCTGAAGTTATCTCCCTGACAGCAAAGCACATGGCCTGCAGTGGTTCACAAAGGCCCACACCTTCTGGAAACATTTTGGGATGGCTTTGAGAGCGACGCCCACATCCCAGACAGAATCACAAAATGAGTAGTGGGCCGAAATCTTCCGCTTTCGTTCGTGGCTGGAATTTTCTGGTGCCGTTGAAAGTGAATGGAACACCAAATGTTCCGTTCTCGCTTCCAACAGATCCTGCCACGAATGAGGCTGGAGGATCCTGCCCGAGATGCGAGTTTGGAATGAGTGAAGGTTCACTTACCCGAGCAGAGAAGATTAATTAGATCATTGACCTGTTTCCTGCACTGCTGGGCAGTCCTTCTCTGGACCCCACCAGTGCTGACCACTCTGGCAACCTCTTCCCAGTCTGCTGTGGACTGTCGGGTGGGGGGTTCTCCTGCTGACATCACTTGTAAAGAAACCTTTCCTCTCCGGCTTGAAGGAGAACCTTCAGGGAGGCTAAATAATGGGATCAGAGGTACCTCTGCTTTCTGCTGCACATCTTCCTGTAAGGGCCCTGGCACTATCTGGGTGCCTTTTAAATATGGTGCCTGGGCATCACGGTGGCAATGCCAGTTTCCTGCCCACCCTGCCATGTGACCTGCCGTGGGCACACATAAATAATGAGGTGGGAGCATCCGATTGCTCGTAATCACTCCGACTTCCTGCTCCCACCATGGACTTTAGTGTGGGAGAGGATGATTCCACCCAAAGTGTCTCTGTGGATTTGCACATACCTGCAGTCAGTGGGACAGAGACCATGAGCATGGCCATTAGCATGCTGTCTTTTTTGCATTACATAGTTGGTTATTCATTATTCAAGTAAAATTCTGCAATATTGCAGACTGGCCTCTCACAAGTAGGAGTAAAGAGGTTCAGAGGTATAGGATCAGACAGTTTAGATTTTTGAATCAATTTGCCTTTCTGAACCATTGGCACTGTGTGTGAGGCACCTATAGTGTTCTGATATGGATTGCACTCAGTGGAGTTTGAATGGTTATTCCTGGCTACTTAACTATCATTTGTTCCAGAAGATCTGATGCAGTTCAAACTAGCTCAGTCAACCAGAGTGTCTCTTTAAGACTTTCAAGGAGGCTACATTCTTTGGACTAAGTTTTAAAACTTGCTTTTACTGCTTATTGCTCCAAATTACTTTCCCTATGAATAAATCTATTGTGTTAAGGTGGTCCATGAAGCTGTATGGTGTGACTAGTTTTAACAATCTCTCCAAAGTGATATGTGCAAGTGGTGGGTTATTTGTGTTTCAGGGACTAAAAAAAGCAATTGATGATTCACCCAGGATATGTTTTCTCTGATTCTTTTGAGCGTAGGCAACAATCCCAATTATATGTGTTCTAGCCTGCCTGTGACAGCTGGCATATGTGTTGTACATGAGTCAAAGGCCTTGCTATTGCCTGGGGCAGGATTTTGGACTTGTATTAAATGGGTGGGTCAAGAGTTATGGCAAAATGCCTCAAGGCCGGCATTTTATTTTTCCAAGCAGCTTCCTGCCTGGAGGTCAGCTGTATTGGCAGGTTTGGCTGCCTCCTGGGAAATCCTGCAGCACAAAGACTCAGCCTAGGAGCAGGCAGGATTAGCCATTGTTGGTGCTCGGGATTGAGGAGGGTGGAGGAGAGGAACAGAGATTGTGGTCTGGGGAACACATTTGACATGAGTTAAATATGGAACCACTAAAAGAAAAGAAGTCTCCTTCAAAAACATTAATGACCAAAGCGCTTCCTGATAGTCCATGGAATCCATAAAATCCTTACATTGCTAAAGGCAGCCCGTCGGGTCTTCCCTCAGAAAAAACGCTACCCTGCCCTATCCCCGTAACTCCACCTGACCTGCACATCATTGCAGACTAAGGGGCAATTTATCATGGCCAATCCACATAACCAATACACCTTTGGACTGTGGGAAGAAATCAGAGCACCGGTAGGAAACCCACGTAGATACGGGGAGAACATGTAAACTCCATAGACAGTCACCAAAGGCAAGATTCGAGCCCAGATCCCGGGGGCTGTTAAGCAGCAGTGGTAACTACTGTGTCACTGTGGATAGTGGATAGGTCAATCAGCCCAGGTTGGGCTCCTGTTTCAGATTTTTAACATTTTAATCTCCTATATCATGCAAACGCACCTATTTTGGGAAGATAAATTTTGCACTAAAGAGGCTGTGGTAATCTGAATCATAACAAAAGTTTGTAATTTTTCCCAATTTCATAGCAATGAAGCAGGGAAGGGCATCAAATCTTCTTTTTACACACAACTTCACAGAGGACTAGTTACCAAGATCTCCAATTCCCCTTCTTTAAATGCAGCACAAAATGCATTCTTTATTGACTCTTTCAGGTGTCAACCTGGTCAATACTAATTGTTTCTGCTCTCTTCAGAGGATTGAACAGAGAACCCAGGCTGACAAAGAGGTGGGATTGTTGCACTGCCAGAAGTGCTGTCTTTTGGATTCATAGCCATTTGCAGCACAGAAGGAGGCCATTCGTCCCATCGTGCCCAGCCTGGCCAACAAAGATCTGACTGTGCTAACCCCATTTGCCAACACTTGCCCCATTGTCTTGGAGATTAGGCAGTACAGGTGAATATCTTAAACTGTGATCTTGTCTGCTCCCTCAGGTGGACATAAAAGATCCTAAGACATTGTTTGAAAGAAGAGCAGGGCGCTCTTTCCAATCTTCCCACCAATATTTATCCTTCAATCAGCATTACCAAAACAGTTATTTGGTCATTACCGCTTTGCTGTTTGCTGCGTGTAGATTGGCTGCCATGTTTCCAACATTAAAACATGGACTGCACTTCAAATAAAAGGAATTCCTTAGCTGTAAATTATTCAGGGTTGACCTGAGGTTATGAAAGGTGTTATATAAATGCACGATTTTCTTTTTGCCTAGATATTGGGAAGATGAAGGCATACTCAATTAGCTGGACGGCTGGTTTGTGATGCAGAGCAAGGCCAACAGCATAGGTTCAATTCCCGTACTGAGGTCATTAATGAAGGTCCTGCCTCCTCAACTTTGCCATTCACCTGTGCTGACCCTTAGGTTGAATTACCACCAGTCAGTTCTCCCCCTCAAAGGGGAAAGAAGCCTAAGGACACCCAGGACCATGTCGACTTGACTTTACTATAAGTTTGCAGTGTAAATTCAGGTTTCAAGAACATATCATTATCAGAGACTCACGAAATACGATCGATCACTTTGCTTCCATGTTCAGGGAGTCCATGCCAGCTTTGTAAAGGCAGGACGGAGTCAACATATTGGAGAGAAGGAAAGATTTAATTCTCTTGACTACAGGTGCACAGATCCAAAACTGTATTTAATTTCTGTGAAATCCAAACAACTTCTATCTTCGAACAAAGGAAAGGAAATCAGATTTTGCTACTCTGCCTCATAATTACACATCCGATCACATGTCCGGATCACAAAGGTACAAGTGACTCAGTTCTCCAAACTGGTGACAGGTTGGGTTCACAGCATTATTTAGGGACTAGAATCGAATTATATTTTATGACTTTGCTTTTCAACCCTTCAAGCAAAAGCTACTTGCTACGATCCCTGGCAGGTCCAGACAATTGCTCAAACAAAACTATTGTCGGTTGTAGCATTTATTTGTATGTACAGCAACAATTGAACACATTTGCAGTAATTTGATACAGAAGTACAGTTT
This sequence comes from Scyliorhinus torazame, assembly GCF_047496885.1. NCBI lineage: Eukaryota > Metazoa > Chordata > Chondrichthyes > Carcharhiniformes > Scyliorhinidae > Scyliorhinus > Scyliorhinus torazame. The sequence continues at coordinate 198,311,724 of NC_092707.1, read as the reverse complement.
CCACTTGTGTGAAAGGATTAATATGGGAAAAGTTTAACGGTAAAGAGAAATAATGGGCAGATGACCAATCGTGGGTTGGAGATTAAAAGTAATGTGTAATGTGACCCCAATCTGCTACTCATCTGCCAAGAGAGAATATCAAACCAAGCTAGAGTCACAGACAGACTCTCGGCGGTTGTGGCAAGGGCTAAACAACATAACGGGCTACAAAGCGAAGTCGAACAGTATCTCTGGCAGCAGCGCACCCCTCCCCGATGAACTCAATGCATTCTATGCCCGGTTCGAGCAGGTAACCAACAATCCGCTGGCGAGTGCCCCAGCAGCCCATAATTCACCCATACCCACCATCACAGCTTCCGAAGTCAGATTGGCCTTCCTGAAAGTGAACCCTCGGAAGGAGACGGGGCCAGACGGGATCCCTCGTCGTGCACTCAGAGCCTGCGCGGACCAACTGGCAGAGGTATTCACAGACATCTTTAACCTGTCCCTACTCCACTCCGAGGTCCCCACCTGCTTCAAGAAGACCACCATCATACCGGTACCAAAGAAGAACCAGGCAACGTGCCTCAATGACTACCGACCAGTGGCCCTGACTTCAGTCGTAATGAAGTGCTTCGAGAGGTTGATCATGAAGCGCATCACCTCCATACTCCCAGAACACCTTGATCCACTGCAATTCACATACCGCTGCAACCGGTCCACATCAGACACCATTTCCCTGGCCCTACACTCATCTCTAGAGCATCTCGAAAACAAGGACTCCTACATTAGACTCCTATTTATTGACTACAGCTCTGCCTTCAACACCATAATCCCAGCCAAGCTCATAGCAAAGCTCCAAAACCTAGGACTTGGCTCCCCACTCTGCAACTGGATTCTCGATTTTCTGACCAACAGACCACAATCAGTAAGAATGAACAACAACACCTCCTCCACAATAGCCCTCAACACCGGCGCCCCGCAAGGCTGCGTACTTAGCCCCCTACTCTACTCCCTGTACACACACGAATGCGTGGCAAAACTTGGTTCCATACCTGGTTCCGACCATAGTGGGCCGGATCTCGAATAACGATGAGTCCGAATACAGGAGGGAGATGGAGAACCTAGTGGAGTGGTGTAGCGACAACAGTCTCGCCCTCAATGCCAGCAAAACTAAAGAGCTGGTAATTGACTTCAGGAAGCAAAGTACTGTACACACCCCTGTCAGCATCAACGGGGCCGAGGTGGAGATGGTTAGCAGTTTCAAATTCATAGGGGTGCACATCTCCAAAAATCTGTCCTGGTCCACCCACGTCGACGCTACCACCAAGAAAGCACAACAACCCCTATACTTCCTCAGGAAACTAAGGAAATTCGGTATGTCCACATTGACTCTTACCAACCTTTACAGATGCACCATAGAAAGCATCCTATCAGGCTGCATCACAGCCTGGTATGGCAACTGCTCGGCCCAGGACCGCAAGAAACTTCAGAGAGTCGTGAACACCGCCCAGTCCATCACACAAACCTGCCTCCCATCCATTGACTCCATCTACACCTCCCGCTGCCTGGGGAAAGCGGGCAGTATAATCAAAGATCCCTCCCACCCGGCTTACTCACTCTTCCAACTTCTTCCATCGGGCAGGAGATACAGCTTCTTCCCCACTGTCACCAGACTCCTAAATTACCCTCTTATGGACTGACTTCATTAACACTACACCCTGGATGCTTCATCCGATGCCAGTGCTTATGGAGTTACATTGTATATGTTGTGTTGCCCTATTATGTATTTTCTTTTATTCCCTTTTCTTCCCATGTACTTAATGATCTGTTGAGCTGCTCGCAGAAAAATACTTTTCACTGTACCTCGGTACACATGACAATAAACAAATCCAATCCAATTTGCCTGCTGCTATTATTGCAGTGGCAGGATCTGAGGTAAGGCACCTCATTATAATATTTAAATCACATTAAACCCCACAGTGCAGTTGGGAGCATGATTTCAATTGAACGCTGTCTAGTTGTGCTTCCCTGGACTCGGGGAAACCTGGCAGCTGAGTGGAGATGGGGTCCAGCAGGGGAGCCCTTTTATATAGTACTGCTCATGGGCCAGGAGAGGGCAGGAATTCTTTCCCTTCAAGCAAACCTTCTGTTGAAATGTCCCATATGCACCACCCCTCTAACCCCCCCCCCCCCCCCACCCACCCCCCACCCCCACCCCCACCCCCAACCCATGGTCCCAAGCTTTATGTCCCACAATATCTACTGAGTCCACAGGACATCTTGGCAATGGGCTGTTAAATATAGGCTTTCCCATCCAACAGCCAGACAACCTGTCAATGTGGCTGGATGCCAGCTGGGAAACGGAATAAAGAAAATTGATAAATCAGGCCATGCAGTGAAATCTGTCCAGATTTTCATGTTCCTGGGATTTCCAACCTCCGCTTGTTCGTTCCCTGCCCTCCTCTCCTCATTATCAGACTCCACGTCTCTCTGTGAACAGATGGAAAGGATGGCAGGTGAGGGTTGTCTCTGTTTATTAAGGATCAAGTACTTTCATGAAAAATTGAATTGATAATTGCTGACATATGAAAAATCGCTCCAGCTCTTGAAATTTCTCAACACTAGCCATTTTGTGGAAAATTACCACAACAACTTTTAGTAGAAACCACGGACAGGTTTCACTTTTATTGGGAACTTTTAAGGTTAATAGTCAGGCTTGCCTTTGAAACCTCCTGCAATACCTGCTAATGTTGAAAATTTGTGGAGAAAGTTATCATATTTTCAAGGTGTAGAAAAAGATTTCTGCTCCTTAAAGTCATTTGGGATCTATATTAGCTCAAGCATGTTTGCATTGAAGTAGGTAAAGCCTAGCATAAGAATTATGGTAAGTATTGACTGGATTTACTGACAGTATCTATCCAGAACTATGCAGGTAAAGACATTGTGAATCATTCAAATCATCTAAGGGTTTATCCACATCTCAGTGTAAGTAATGGGCTGATCATCTTAAATGCTGCTCAATACCAAAGCCAATGTTATCCCTTATGGCCGTCATACAGATCAGTATGGTGATCCGGGGAATTTTGTAATTCCTTTATCAGGGATTGTTTTCAATTCTATTGTTTCTATTTTTTGATTAAAAAATGACTCCAATATGGATACGTGTATTTGAGATATTTGAAGCTACTATCAATGAAAGTGTAGGAATCTAAGAATGTTACAGCTCTTATAATTGAGAAAAATTAGAAAGTGCACCCAACCCAAGCCCACACCATCCCCGTAACCCCACCCAACCTTTTTTGGACACAAAAGGCAATTTAGCACCTAACCTGCATAGCTTTGGACTGTGGGAGGAAACTGGAGCACCCGGAGGAAACTTCACGCAGACACTGGGAGAACGTGCAGACTCCCTCACAGACAGAGTGACCCAGCAGGGAAACGAACCTGGGACCCTGGAGCTGTGAAGCAACTGTGCTAACACTGTGCTACCGTAGTGTATTATAATTTTGTCTTGTTGTATGTTTTCTTGTAAGTTAATAAATGTTCTTTGTTAATTGATCACAAAATGACTGGACTATTCCTTCCTGGTTTGCAGACCTTTTATACAGTGTGCCAAATTGGAAATTGACACCACTAAAAACCGGTGTTCCAAATTACCCTTCTGAGTTTTGGGATATCCTCGCATTTAACATCAGCAGGGTTCCTAACAAACTACATTTGATTTGTTGTTCACATGGACTGATATAATGCTGCTGGCAGACAGACGCGCAGAAGAGCTTCAGTTTGGGTTCATATCTAAAGCACACTTTATTTATTTATTTTTCTTATAAATTTAGAGTACCCAATTCATTTTTTCCAACTGATGGGCAATTTAGCGTGGCCAATCCACCTACCCAGCACATCTTTGGGTTGTGGGGGGCGAAACCCACGTAGACACTGGGAGAATGTGCAAACTCCACAAGGACAGTTTACCCAGAGCCGGGATCAAACCTGGAAACCTCGGTGCCGTGAGGCAGCAGTGCTAACCACTGCGCCACCGTGCTGCCTGTAAAGCATCCTTAACGGCTGATGAAAAGTACATGAAGACCAATGAAAAGGTGCATTGGACAACAATATGCATCATCGTTATTCAATCCTGTCAGATCCACATTGTGCACTCCACAATGCAGAAACAGCAGGAGACTAAAGCAGTAATCCATCTTCTAAATTCATGAGACAACATGATATTAATCTTATAGAAGGTCTCAGAGATTCCCTGCCCAAGGTTCTTAGAGCCAGACGCTTCATTAATGCTGATGCTGCGCAGAGGTGCGGGCGGGGGGGGGGGGGGGGGGGGGGGGGGGGGGTGGGTTCAGGCACTTTCCTGAGAAGGTTCAAGACACCAGAGGGTGGAGGCAGATGGTTGGATGTCTGGGAGGAGAGGTGGGGGGCCCTTGGAGACAGTTGACTGACCATGGAAGTATCATCAGATAAAAGAGGCTGACACAACAAAGAGAAGCTGAATGAGTCAAACTCTAATTACATTTCTGAAAATTCTATACAGATAGTGGGAAGCCATGCTACCTTTGTTTTATTTTAGTATCTCTTAATTTTTCCATACCCTTCCTCCGTATCCGTGTTGCAACCTTTGTTATAGGCCAGGATTTAGAGAGAACCCTAAGAGTGTATCATGGAGTTCACCACAACTTTTAATAGATTGTGGTCTGGGGAGCACACGGGCCCACTCTACAGGGTGTGGTACAGCAGAAGATGGAAAAGTATTTTTTTAAAGCAAAACAATATTTTATTCTATGAACTCAAGTTAAACCTTTTTAAAACATACAGCGAACATCTTAGCAAACCATCAATTCAAATACAACCCACAAAGTAATCCTTAATAACTTCCTAAACAACATCAAGGCTGGAATTCTTGAGAATTTCCCAAAGACTCTTCCTAAATGCTGGTTTGACTTTCAAAAGTTAATCATCTCAGTAGGAGTTCTGAGTTCACAGTTTGATCGACAGGTATTAAAAAGCATGTTAAAGGATTATCTGCTTTTGATGCGGGTTATAAAAAGAAGTCTGTTTCTTATTATAAGAGAGATCGAGAACTTGAGATTTAAAATCTTTGAACAATCCTTCATGAAGGGGACCTTTTACTACCAAGTCTGTGTAATGAACATCTGTATTAGAGTTTTAATATGCCTGCCCGTGAATGAATTGACATCAATTGACCATGGCCATAGGGCCATAGGGGGAGGGTGGTGGTGTGTGTTGGGGTGAGAGCTAGAAGGCCTCAAATCATACAACACTACTGGTACGAGTTGTCAGAGAACCAAGGTGGGTCTTCTTACCAACCCGCCTCAACAATAGGCTGCCCCTGTGGCCACCTTACACTTTGGTTCTGGCATTGACGTACATGACCCGACCTCGCATCGACATCTCCCCCCACCTGAAATGAAGATCACAACATTTGGGGACCTTTTATCCGACATGGGCCCGGCAGGTTGGGAAATTTCTTAACTCAAGCCTTCCGACTCGGTGGTAAAATTTCAACCCTCAATGTCAGCCGTTTGATGTCAATGTGACAGCTTAATTAATCAGGAGTAAATTGTGATTTTAAATTGTTATTTTGTTTTCCTCTCTCTCTTGTTTTGGTATCTGAATGGAAGTTGACAGGAGTAGAAGGTACTGGAATTAATGATGCTGTTTCTGGGTCTCAGCTGTGTCAGTCCATAGTAATGTGGTGGTTTTGTCGCTGCTAAACATAATTGGGATGACAAGACATGTTTGCTTTCCTAATGACGCCCACGATAGTTTTTTTTAATTTGAAAGGAAGCAACTACTAACAAACCAAATGATTAAAATAGTGACATTTACTTCACTGTCACCTAATTATATAACATCTTGTCACGGAATTGATAAGATTATAATGTTTGGACAATTTGCACTAAGAAGCAAAAGCATATTTTAATTGTGAATTTATTACGAAACACCTACTCATCATGAAGAATAGCTTTTCAACCTATTTACCTACTGCTTACTCAATATTAGACCTAGTCCAGAGTTCAAGCAGAATAGAGGGATTTTTTGCAATTTAGTAGAGAATTACCTCAGAGATTTTATCCAATCTTTTAGCTCCCAGATTGGATTGTTGTTATTCGCAACGATCTTACCTGATCGTTTGAATGGAATTCAATGCAGCAGAGAAAAAAAAATGTGGGCGGGATTCTGCTTGGGTTCCTCCGCGTGCTCTGGTTTCCTCCCACAGTCCAAAGACGTGCAGGTTAGGTGGATTGGCCATGATAAATTGCCCTCAGTGACCCAAAAGATTAGGAGGGGTTATTGGGTTACGGGGATAGGGTGGAAGTGAGGGTGGAAGTGGGTTGGTGCAGACTTGCTGGGTCGATTGGCCTCCTTCTGCAATGTATGTTCTATGTATTCACCGTTCCCCGACGGTGATATCATAATTGGCGATCGGGTGGAGAATCCCAGCCAACGCAGAAATCGGGGGCAGTCACGTTTGACGCCGGTTTTATATGCTCCGCCCCATCTGAAATGGCGTCATCGCGTCGCGCGTTGCACGCCGTTGGAATGGCGTTAGCGCATCACCTGAAGGCCCTCCCCCCGACGCTCTTCCCCCAATGGGCTGAGTTCCAGACAGTGCGGTTGACGTGTACTCTCAGTGGTCGGGAACCCGGCATGGCTGTTGCGGGCTGTGTCCAGCTCCGCCACACTTGGCCGGGAGCCATGCTGCTGGTCGGCGGGGGGTTTCCGCGGGGGCTGGGAGGACTGGTGAGTGGTGGCCAGGGGGTGGCCAAGGGGTGGCCTGGGGGGCATTATTTGGCAGGTCGGGTCCGCGCACGGCCAGCGCCATGTTTTGTGGCGTCGCCGCTGCAGGTTGTTGCCGTGCGCATGCATAGCCAAGGACCCAGCCATTTATATCGTGGGGCTGGTTTCCCCATTGAGAGGAGTGGGATAGGGTCCCAGTGATAGGGAAGGTGGATCCTATTGAAAGGTGCCACCACCTCACTCCTTCCTTAACATTATGAACCATAAAGGTTTAAAGGACGGAATGAGACCACTGAGCCTATCATTCCTGTGCCAACTTTCTGTGAGAAAAATTTAAATTCATTTTTGAAAAATGTTTCCAATTAAGGGGCAATTTAGCGCGGCCAATCCACCTACCCTGCACACCTTTGGCTTGCGGGGGTGAAACCCACGCAGACACAGAAGAAAGTGGAAACTCCACAAGGGCAGTGATCTGCGGCTGAGATCGAACCCGGGTCCTCAGCGCATGAGGCAGGCAGTGCTAACCTCTACGCCATCGTGCCGCCCACAATTAATATTCCTTCATCAATTTCCACAGCCTTTTATCTTCCTTTGCTTCAACCTTTTATCCAATAATCCCTCCAAAGAAGCTGTTGCCTTGTCCGCAGCCATTCCTCCATGACAAAGCATCCATGTTCCTGCCACGCTCGCTGTAAAAAACATTTCACTGAACCTGTCTTCCCGCTTTTCAAATTACATATATTCATGATTCCTAGTGACAATGACCGCACAGGAGGAAATATATCTTTCCCTATTCACTTAATTAAAGCCAATTCATAATTTACCCAACTCCATTAAACCTCCTCTTGAACTTCCCTGCTCTGTGGAAATGCTGCCTGTATCTTATACCTCCAGTTTCCCATCCTTCACTTCACCCCGGTTTTGTACTTCACATATGAAAATTCAGTCATTCGAATAATTCAGATTCACATTCATGTTTACAGAGTCACAAAGTGCGGAAGAGGCCCTTCGGCCCATCGGGTTTGCACCGACATGTGAAAAGCACCTGACTCACCTACCTAATCCCATTTGCAAACACTTAATGCAATAGCCTTGAATGTTATGATGTGTCAAGTGTTTATCCAGGTACTTTTTAAAGAGTGCAAGGCAACTCCCCTCTACCACCTTCCAGGCGGTGTATTCCAGACCATCGCCAGGGAATGGTGAATGCATAGAACATGCAGCACGGTAGCATTGTGGATAGCACAATTGCTTCACAGCTCCAGGGTCCCAGGTTCGATTCCGGCTTGGGTCACTGTCTGTGCGGAGTCTGCACATCCTCCCTGTGTGTGCGTGGGTTTCCTCCGGGTGCTCCCGGTTTCCTCCCACAGTCCAAAGATGTGCAGGTTAGGTGGATTGGCCATGATAAATTGCCCTTAGTGTCCAAAAATTGCCCTTAGTGTTGGGTGGGGTTACTGGGTTATGGGGATAGGGTGGAGGTGTTGACCTTGGGTAGGGTGCTCTTTCCAAGAGCCGGTGCAGACTCGATGGGCCGTATGGCCTCCTTCTGCACTGTAAATTCTATGATGCAGTGGGTAAAAACATTTTTCCTCAAATCCCACTAAACCTCCAACCCCTTACCTTGAACTTGTGTCCCCTCGTGACTGACCCTCAACTAAAGGGAATCAGCTGCTCCTATCCACCCTGTCCATGCCCCTCATAATCTTGCACACCTCGATCAGGTCGCTCCTCAGTCTTCTCTACTCCAGCGAAAACAACCCAAGCCTATCCAACCTCACTTCAAAAGTCGGAGGACACGCACAAACAGATTCAAAAACAGCTTCTTCCCTGCTGTTACCAGACTCCTAAACTACCCTCCTGTGGACTGACCTCATTAACACTACACCCCTGTATGCTTCATCCGATGCCGGTGTTGATGTAGTTACATTGTGTACCTTGTGTTGCCCTATTATGTATTTTCTTTTCTTCCCATGTACTTAATGATCTGTTGAGCTGCTCGCAGAAAAATATTTTTCACTGTACCTCGGTACACGTGACAATAAACAAATCCAATGTAAATGTTGCAATCCAGGCAACATTCTGGTGAATCTCCTCTGCACTCACTCTACTTAGAATAATCCAAGAGCATTGAATGCCTGCAGACCTGTTTTCTTGGCTCATCCATGAGGTTGTTGCTAACAGATGACAGGAAACCAGAACAAACGCTGTCAGTCTCAGCCCTTTCTTGCGATTTTACACATTTTTGCCCATTTTTATAATCTGTCATTAGTAACACTGGGGCAGCATGGTAGCATTGTGGATCGCACAACTGCTTCACAGCTCCAGGGTCCCAGGTTCGATTCCGGCTTGGGTCACTGTCTGTGCGGAGTCTGCACATCCTCCCTGTGTGTGCGTGGGTTTCCTCCGGGTGCTCCGGTTTCCTCCCACAGTCCAAAGATGTGCAGGTTAGGTGGATTGGCCATGATAAATTGCCCTTAGAGTCCAAAATTGCCCTTAGTGTTGGGTGGGGTTACTGGGTTATGGGGATAGGGTGGAGGTGTTGACCTTGGGTAGGGTGCTCTTTCCAAGAGCCGGTGCAGACTCGAACTAAGAGGGTTAATGGCGGGGAGAAGTGGGGGGGGGGAAATGCGGGGGCGGGGGTGGATCCATGGAGATTTGGGCAGCCCAGGGTGAAGGAGTTCTCCTTCTACTCACACGTGCATAAAGTGTATTCCCGGATTGATTTCTTTATTTTGAGCAGGGCCTTGCTGGCTGGGGTGGTGGATACGGTGTACTCGGCTTCCGTTGTCTCTGGCTGGGAGGGTGCAAACGGTGAAGATGACGGTTCTCCCGAGCTTCCTATTTGCATTTCAGTGTCTCCCCATTTTAATTCCGCGGTCCTTTTTTATTTAACAAACAATTTTTGGCATTGTAAACAGTAACAATATACATTAGTGTGCAAATATCAACTACAAAAACATAGTGCAAATAACAGTTCCTCTCTCGCAAATAGACTCGCCTATTCTTCCCCCCATCTCTACACTATTCTACCCCCTCTCCCACCTGCAAACCCCCCCCCCCACCTTCCCCACTGACGATTAGTTCCCCGCGAAGAAGTTGGTGAATGGTTGCCACCTCCGGGCGAACCCCGATAGTGATCCTCGTAAGGCGAACTTGATTTTTTTCCAAGCTGAGAAAACGTGTCATGTCCGACAGCCATACTTCGGTCTTTGGGGGCTTTCAGTCCCTCCAGGCCAACAGTATTCGTCGTCAGGCTACCAGGGAAGCAAAAGCCACAACCCCCCTCGCTCCCATTGCCTAGCTCAAAGCAGCTAGCCTGGTGACTCTCAACTCCGGCGCCACCATGTCTCCCACCTATTGTCCCTCTCCCCCCCCCCCCCCCCCCCCCCCCCCCCCCACCCATCAACACCACTTCCCCAGAACAGCCCTGTTCGAGCAATCGCTTCTGGACCGAAACAGAGAGAAAACAAACAAAGAACAAAGCTCGCCCACACAATAGTGCAATTCAAACTGTGTAATGAGGTGGGCGCTACCACCCACCCCCTCCCAACATTACCAGAACAATAACAAAAATAATCCGTACAGCCCCCCAGCACCCAATAACTTAACCTTTAACTATGACTTTAGCTTTAACTTTAAAACTTTCAAACAGGCAGAAACAAACACAAGAACACCACAAATTTTAAGTAAAAGAACATGCCGAACGACATCGCTAACACGAAGGGCAATCCACAAACAAATGCAAACATCCCTTGAAACACTCTAACTTGAGTCCATGGGTCCTCAGTTCGGCACCAGTCCATACCCCTTCGCGAAGTCCATCGCTTCCTCCGGGTCGTCAAAATAATGTTGCAGTTCCCAGTATGTGGCCCAAAGCCGCGCCGGAAAAAGTAGCCCGAACTTGACCTTCTTTTTAAACAGGATCTCTTTAATTTGTCTGTAGGCTGCCCTCCTTCTGGCCACCTCCTGGCTCAGATCCTGATAGATGCGCAGGACACTGTTGTTCCATAAGCAGCTCTTCGTGTTCTTGGCGAACTGTAGGACCCACTCCTTGTCCACGAACCTATGGAACCTGACCAACATCGCCCGGGGGGGCGCCCCCCCTCGCGGCTGCCTCGCCTGCACTCCGTGTGCCCTGTCCAGCTCCAACGGACGCGGGAAGAAATTATCCCCACCAGCTTCTGCAGCATGTCTGCCACATATGCCGTGGCATCCACTCCCTCGGCCCCCTCCGAGAGCCCAATGATTCTCAGATTCTGCCGGCGAGACCTGTTTTCCAAGTCCTCCAGCCTGTCCATCAGCCTTGATTGTTGCTCCATCAACTTTCTAATTTCCACGTCTGCTACCGTTTGGAAATCCGCCTGCTCCTCCACTGTCTTCTCCAATGCCTGGACCTTCTTAACCTGGGCGTCCAGCCTTTGGTCCAGTCGCTCCACTGCTTTCTGAAGCGGTTCCAAATTATCCCGCTTCAGTGCTGCAAAGCTCTCCTTCATGACCTTCAGCATGTTGTCCAGTGCTGTCTGGACCGTCTGTTCCATGGTCCGTTCGTCGGCCATCTTTCCTCCCACTTAAACTTCCACACCACCTTTGTTCAGCCCCTTCTTCGCCTGTTTTCGCTCCCGCCTACTCCTTAAGTCCATACAACTCTGTATGGATCCAGATCTACAGTGCTGTTGTTTTCCCCTCCAGCGCTCAAAAGTTCGGAAAAGTCGGGGGAAAAGGTCTAAAAGTCTGACCGGAGCGAGAGTCACCAAATGCGTGACTTACTCACTCATAGCCGCCACCAGAAGTCCCGTGGTCCTTTTTTAAGCGGGTCACCAGAGTGGTCACGGGCTTCCTCTGGGCGGGCGAGTAAGGAAGGTAATGCTTGAGCGCAGTAGGGGAGAGGGCAGGCTGGCACTGCCAAATTTTAGCAACTATTACTGGGTGGCTAATATAGCCATGATCAGGAAGTGGGTGGTGGGGTAGGGGTCGGCATGGTTGTGCATGGAGACGGCTTCATGTAAGGGCACCAGTTTGGGGGCGTTGGTAACTGTGTCTCTGCCATTCCCGCCGGCATGGTACTCCACCTGTCCAGTGGTGGTGGCGGCCCTGAGAGTTTGGGGCCAGTGGAGGCGGCATGTGGGAGCAGTAGGAGCATAGGTGTGGGCCCAAATCTGTGATAATCACCGGTTTGCCCCGGGGAGTATGAACGGGGGGTTCCAGTTATGGCGGTGAGTGGGGATTGAGAGGATGGGGGATTTGTCTTAGAGGGGAGCTTTCCAGGTATGAGGGCATTGGAGGAAAAGTTTGGGTTGGCGAGGGGAAACAAATTCAGGTATCTGCAGGTGCGGGACTTCCTTCGTAAACAGGTGTCAACCTTCCCGCTCCTACTGCTAAGGGGGATTCAGGACAGGGTAGTTTCTAGACGGTGGGTAGGAGAAGGGAGCATCTCGGACATTTATAAGGAGCTTATGGGGTCGTAGGAGATGCAGACCGAGGAGCTGAAGCGCAAGTGGGAGGAGGATCTGGGAGGTGAGATAGAGGATGGTCTATGGGCAGGCGCTTTGAGTAGAGTCAATGCATCTGCATCATGTGCCAGGCTCAGCCTGATACAATTTAAGGTTGTTCACCGGGCTCACATGACAGTGGCCCGGATGAGCAGATTCTTTGGGGTGGAGGACAGGTGCGCAAAATGTGCGGGGGAGTAGTAGATTAGAGTAGGGGGTCAATAATGGTGCAACCTGTACGAGAGGTAAATGGCTTTTGCACTATGTTTATGGTTTCATGTATATCGTTTATTTTGTTGTTGTCACTATACCAAAAATACCTCAATAAAATGTTTTTTTAAAAAGAATCTCTGTACAGAGATCCAAAGCCTGGACATGAAGGACACTAAAGCACGATTGGCGACATATATAGAACATAGAACTGTACAGCACAGTACAGGTCCTTCGGCCCACGATGTGCCGAACTAGTCTGAAATTAAGATCAAATCAAGCTACTCCCAATCATTCGAGTGCACGGAATAGGGTTGGCACCCAATGCTCAATTCTTTGCCGGATCACAAAACGATGGCAGCGGAGAATCCACCCCAGTGTCTGTCTTAACTGCTGTCCAAAGTAAAGCAAATTAATGCTTCACAATGCCTACAATGTGTAAATCCGTAACCAGAAAATTGGAATGAAATGTGTCCGAATTAACTTTCTTCCTCACTCTTGCAGGTATCATTTTAAATTGTTAAACCCCCTCATCACTGACTCCACATCTGAAGAACTGGGGCTGGATGCTCCGTCTCACGATGCTGGAAGCATGATTTGCGATCAGGTGGAGAATCGAGAGTCGGGCAAAAAATGCCACCCATCCTGTTCTGACGCTCCAGTCTCCCGCTGGTGGTGACATCGAGGTTCATGCTCTGCTGCCAGGGGGAGGATGCAAATGAGTCAGTTGCACCATATTTTCTAAGGCCACGTGATTCTCCGGTCCTCTGGGCCGGGATTGACGTGGGCAAGAATTGGTGCAGGTATTTACAAACGTGGTCCTGATATGGTGGACCACATGGTGGGCCAAGGGAGTAACTCTTTAAGGGAGTTGCCTCCAAATTCCATCGAATGGTCACCCTCCCCCCCACAATTCAAATCCTACCCACCCCACCCCCAACAGAGGTCTCCCAATTACAGAGACTGCCACCAGAGACCCCCAATTACAGAGACTCCTGCCTGGAAGCCCTCATAAGAGAGACCTGTAGCCATGTAAAATGGCCACCTGCAAAAGACCATGGGAATTGTGGTCAATTTGGGACACAGACAGGTACACAGCCTCTGTGTATTGTGCAAAGAAACCAGACTTGGCTGAAACTTGCATCCATTAAGAATCAATTACCATTTTCCCAAGACAATAACATTTGCATTAAGGACCATCAACGATAGCAGACTAACCGGCGCCACCGCCCCTTATTTGGAAAGGGCTACGAGCCTGGGACAATGATAGCTAGGACACGCCCAGCCATCGAGATATCCGCCCCCTAATTGGCTAAGATCGATGAGAGTGATCGAAAACCCTATCCATCCATTGGACCTGGAGTAAGGATCACCCAAAAGGGCGCAAAAGAGATGAAGGATAAAAAGCCCTGCGCACTAGAGATCGGTCTCTTTTGGACCGGCCTGTGTGCGACCAATTGCAGCCTATCAACTAGCCAAGTTCAGGGACCCCTGATCACTACCTGAAGGACGAGCCCAGCCGAGACAAACCTGAAGACTTCCAACTGACCACTGGACCCGGATAAAAGCCTTAACTCACACAGTGCCGGTCACTCAAAGTTAAGTAAAGGTCATCTTAGTTGTTAGGTGTAGTTTAGTACGGAGCCGCGTGTATTATTGCACAGAGATACAAGTCTTGTGTTATTAATAAACTGTGTTTATGAGCTAACAAACTGGTTGTGTGGTCATTTGGTCAATATAAGAAACAGCTTGTGGTTCACATAGAAATATAAAAAGGCAACATTTATTGGCGACTCTGGCGGGACCTTGATTAGAAGGGACTCTGTTACTCCGAGGGATCCCACAACTTTGAATTAAATTGGAGAAAAGAAAAACGAACCACAGGAGTAAGTTTCATATCGACCAAATAACCGAATTTCGGAAGTGTGCACTAACCGCATGCGTAACTAAAATAGGGAAAGGTAAGGTAAACACATCAGACTTACATGCAAATCTAGAGGGATTGTGAACCGGAATATAGCCACAAGCTGTCCCCGTTGTTCGATCGACTCCTTAGTCCCCCCCTTTTCTAAATTTTAAGTAGAGAAGAGATGGCAGCGCAGATGATAGAGAAGATGATGAATCTGCAGCAGGCACCCGAGGTTACAATAGTTGATAAGTCAGAGCAGTGCCCCATATGGGAGGATGTGTTGAGAAAGTATTTAAAGGGGAAAGGATGGCCCCTTTGGTCGAAGTTTTGTGTAAACACTGAGACAGGTCCAGGAAAGATAGGACAGACTTGGTGGGAGAATCTTTGTGAGGTGTATAAGCAAAAATCAGCAAAGTTCAGGAAGCCAATGGCAATAGTGTGCTGCTTGGCACAGTTGCGAGGCACCGAGGAGGTCGTCGAGACGCTCCGCAGACAGTTAGTAGAGAAGGAGGAAGAGAATGAGGGACACAGTAAAGAAACTGAGAACATTATTGAGGAACTCCGGGAGAGGTTAGCCGCCAAAGAGGGAAATCGCCGATGTTAAACGCTCCCACCAGTCTTGCATACTACACCTTAGCAGCCTCCAAACGCAGTACAACAAGGTCTATCAAGACACACAGCGCGCAGTCCTGGTAAGAGAAGAGACTGAACACTAGGTCACCCAATTAACAAAGAAATGTGCCGATTTACAGGCAGCTTTAAGAGCGCTCCACCAGTCCACTAAAGAACAAAGGCAGAGTACCGCTGACCACGTTAAATGCCAGCAAAAGATAGACTAGCCCCAGTCGTTACTCTCAGTCCAGAATAGGTTAATGTGTGCCTTCGGGACAGACGAGACAGATGAGGAAGAGATGATAGACTGGGAAGACTTAACTAAAAACGCGCAAATGTATGTTAAAGGAACGGGAAGTCCAAAGCAGCCGCCACGCATCCCAAAAAGTAAGGCACCGGCAGCACCGGCTGCACAGGTCGCACCAACCCCCACAGCTGCCCCGACACCCGTGAATCCGCTCACCACAGAAAGAAGGATAGGGGATCAGGCAGGTCCAGATGTCACCTACACCACCCCACCTTCGGTAACGCAGTTAAGGGACGCTTGCGGTAAAATCACTCCATTTCAGCCCACCGCAGACCCGCATAGCGTCTTCGAGGAGGTGCACCAGCAAAAAGTCATGTACAGATTAGATGAGAGGGAGGAAGTAAAATTGATAGTAATGAGCCCCAGCCAGTCGGTATGATCATCTTTGCCAGAACCACAAAACATAGGAGGAGGAACCCTAGAGGAAATGAAGGCCACAATATTAGATGCTATTGGATACAACAAAGGGGATCCGGTAGAGGGCTTGAACAAATGCAGAAGAAAGGGGAACACCCGACCGCCTTTGCCGGTCGCCTCTGGATACATTTCAAGGCAGTATGGGGAAATTTAAACCATGCTCACCTAGATGAGGAAGAAACCACTAAATGGCCCCGTACCTTAGTTTCGGAAGCCACGGAAGCAGGTAAAAGGGCTTGTGCAAATTATGACCCGGCAGATACCACGAATAATGAGATTTGGGTACTTAGACGCCTATCCAGGGCATGGGAACAGTCACTTCAGGATCAGATGGACCAGAACGGATTAGAAGTCACAATGTACCCAGTCAGAACTAGCCAGGAACCCGTATGGATAAATAATAATAATAATAAAAAATGAGGGCAGAAGAGAGGAACATTACCCCTGAGAACAGTACCCCAAAGCACAAGCCCCAGCCCACGCACCACGAGGTTCATGTTACACTTGTGGACAAGTAGGACATTTCGCCCGCGATTGCAGACAAAATCCCCCACACCACCAACGACCCAACAGCCCAACCCCCCACCCAGAAACAATAGGCCAGATCATGATCGCCAGCCGCGACAGTTAGGAGGCAACGCTCGCCCCATGCATAACGTAAACGCCCAATCAGATAACCTCGCTTATAACTCCCTAGATTGACGATGTCCAGAGTCTCCAACATGGGTCTGTGACACGCGCTGGGACAACGTAGAAAGACCGGTAGTCACAGGCACAGTCCGGGGACAAACAGTTGATTTTCTTTGGGACACAGGAGGATCCCGAACCACACTAAACTCCGCAAACCTATTCCAAAAAAGACCCTGGCCCACCACAGATACCATCACACTCAGTGGATTCACAGGCCACATGCAAGAGGGATACATCACAGCCCCTATATCCGTCCAAATACGAAACGTAGCCACTACCCACCCGGTTGTTCTCGTAGACCTACCCCCGACTGCGGAACACATCCTAGCCATAGACTTTATGAACTCCCATAACCTCTCCTTCGACTCTGTAAACAAGTGTGTCTGGCAAATGTCCAAGACAGCTAGAGCCTCCGCCACGCTTTCAGTAGGAGTTTACGAAAACAGGATATGCTCAGTGATGCACGATCAATTACACAAAGACGAGAGTAGGATGTAATTGAGGCTTTATTACACTGAGATGTGTGGCCTCCTACAGCAGCTGACGAAATGGCTGCTGTACTGGGAGCACACATATTTATACTCCGCCTACTGGGCGGAGCCAGCAGGCAGGGATCTACCCCCGTACCTGTAGTACAGGGGCCTTACCGTAAAGCACCTATATCAACATCCTATATATACAATATATACATCAGTGGTGACTACCACATTCACCCTGTTAAAAAATGAGTCCGGTGGGGGTGGTGGAGAACTATATACAGAAAGTTGTGTTTTAAAAGTACAGGTAATATTACAAATTCAGGCGGTCCGGTGCCTTGATCTGTCGTTGGGAGGGCCGCAGTGCGGGTGGCGACTCCGGCAGCGGCTTGGTCTTCGGTGACTCTGGGAGTGTGTCGAAATCCTCTTCATCCCCGGGTGTGAGCAAGGGCAGGAGGGATTGTCCCAGAGTGAGGGCTGCGGTGGGGTGTGCCGGGGGGGAGGGAGGGTGGCGTCGGGTCGGAGGGGGGGGGGGTGTGTGGAACCAGCTGGTGCCAGGTCCCTGAGGGAGACTTTGTCTTGGCAGCCGTCGGGGTAAGCTACGTAGGCGTACTGCGGGTTAGCGTGAAGTAGCTGTACCCTCTCAACCAACGGGTCCGCCTTGTGGAATCGGACGTGCCTACGGAGGAGAACGGGTCCTGGAGCTGCCAGCTATGTCGGGAGCGAAACCCCTGAGGTGGACTTCCTCGGGAAGGCAAAGAGACGTTCATGGGGTGTTTCATTAGTTGCGGTGCACAGGAGCGACCGAATGGAGTGAATTACGTCAGGGAGGACCACCTGCCAGCGGGAGGCCGAGAGATTTCTGGACCATAAGGCCAGCTGGACGGCCCTCCAGACCGTCCCATTCTCCCTCTCCACTTGCCCGTTTCCCCTGGGGTTGTCGCTGGTCATCCTGCTCGAGGCAATGCCCCGTTGAGCAGGGACTGGCGCAGCTCATCGCTCATGAATGAGGATCCCCGGTCGCTGTGGGACGTAGGCGGGGAAGCCCATCAGAGCGAAGATGGTGTTGAGGACTTTGATGACGGTGGCAGACGTCATATCGGGGCATGGGACGGCAAAGGGGAATTGGGAATATTCATCGACCACACTGAGAAAGTACGTGTTGCGGTCGGTGGAAGGGAGGGGCCCTTTGAAGTCCACGCTGAGGCATTCAAAGAGGCGGGAGGCCTTCACCAGGCACGCACGGTCTGGCCGGTAGAAGTGCGGTTTACACTCCGCGCAGACCTGGCAGTCTCTGGTGATCGCCCTGACTTCCTCGATGGAGTAGGGCAGGTTGCGGGCCTTGATGAAATGGTACAAACGTGTGACCCCTGGGTGACAGAGGTTGTGGTGCAGGTTCCGGAGTTGGTCCAGTTGTGCGCTGGCACATGTACCTCGGGATAGGGCATCGGGGGGCTCGTTGAGCTTACCAGGGCGATGCAAAATCTCGTAATTGTAGGTGGAGAGCTCGATCCTTCACCTCAAGATTTTATCGTCTTTGATCTTGCCCCACTGTGTGTTATTATACATGAAGGCAACCGACCGTTGGTCAGTGAGGAGAGTGAATCTCCTGCCGGCCAGGTAATGCCTACAATGCCGCACAGCTTCAACGATGGCTTGGGCCTCTTTTTCGATGGAGGAGTGCCGAATTTCGCAGGCATGTAGGGTGCGGGAAAAGAATGCACGGGCCTGCCTGCCTGGTTGAGGGTAGCGGCCAGAGCGACGTCTGATGCATCGCTCTCGACTTGGAAGGGGAGTGTCTCGTCGACCGCGTGCATCGCGGCCTTGGCGTGTCGGCCTTGATACGGTTAAAGGCTTGGTGAGGCTTGGTCGTCAGAGGAAAAGCAGTGGATTGAATGAGTGGGCGGGCCTTGTCCGCATAGTTTGGGACCCACTGGGCGTAATACGAAAAGAACCCCAGGCAACGTTTGAGGGCCTTGGGGCAGTGGGGGAGGGGGAGTTCCATGAGGGGGCGCATGTGAGCGGGGTCGGGCCCCAGAACTCTGTTCTGGACCAAATAGCTGAGTATGGCTAAGTGGTTCGTGCTGAACACGCACTTCTCCTTGTTATACGTGAGGTTGAGGAGAGTGGCGCTATGGAGAAATTTGGCCAGGTTGGCGTCATGGTCCTGCTGATCGTGGCCGCAGATGGTGACAATGTCCAGGTACGGGAAAGTGGCCCACAGCCCGTACCGGTCAACCATTCGGTCTATCTCCCGTTTGAAGACCGAGACCCAGTTGGTGACGCCGAAGGGAACCCCAAGAATGTGGTAAAGGCGGCCGTCTGCCTCGAATGCAGTGTATGGGCAGTCCGCTTTGCGGATGCGGAGCTGGTGGTAGGCAAATTTCAGGTCTACTGTCGAGAAGACCCGGTACTGTGCAATCTGATTGACCATAACAGATATGCGTGGGAGGGGGTACGCGTCGAGCTGAGTGTACCGATTGATGGTCTGACTGTAGCCAATGACCATCCTGTTTTTCTCCCCAATTTTGACCACTGCCACTTGGGCTCTCCAGGGGCTGTTGCTAGCTTCGATGATGCCTTCCCGAAGCAGCCGCTGGACTTCAGACCTGATGAAGGTCCTGTCCTGGGCGCTGTACCGTCTGCTCCTGGTGGCGACGGGTTTGCAATCCGGGGTTAGATTTGCGAAAAGGGAAGGTGGGTCAACCTTAAGGGCTGTGAGACCGCACACAGTAAGGGGTGGTAGGGGCCCGTCAAGTTTCAGGGTTAGGCTCTGGAGGTTGCACTGGAAGTCCAGGCCGAGTAGCAAGGCAGCGCAGAGGTTGGGGAAGATGTAGAGGCGGAAGCCACTGAACTCCACGCCCTGGACAGTGAGAGTGGCGATGCAGTACCCCCGCATCGCCACGGAGTGGGACCCGGAGGCCAGGGCGATTCTCTGGTTAGCGGGGTGTACCGCAAGGGAGCAGCGCCTTACCGTATCGGGGTGAATGAAGCTCTCAGTGCTCCCAGAGTCCAGCAGGCAGGAGATCTCGTGCCCATTGACCTTCACTTTAGTTGAAGCAGTCGTGAGGTTGTGTGGTCGAGACTCGTCAATCGTGACCGAGGTCGTTGGCGGTTGCAGGCGATGAACGGCCGAATGAGGTGCCGATGGGCATGGGTCCTGAGTCGGGTAAGATGGCGGCGCCCATGGGCCCCACGTGTCATGGAGTGAGCAAGATGGTGGCACCCGTTGGTCCTGGGAGGAACAAGATGGCGGCGCCCACGGGCCGTACGTGTTGCGAGTCGAGCAAGCTGGTGGCGTCCACTGGCCGCACGTGGTCCTAGGAGGGGAAGATGGCAGCGCCCACTGGCTGCACGTGGGGGGTGCCGGGAAACTAGCGGCAATTGAGCGGGCCTGGCACACTGCAGCGAAATTTCCCTTCTTGCCACAGGCCTTGCAGAGAGCGCTCCGCGCTGGGCAACGCTGTCGGGGGTGTTTTGACTGCCCACAGAAATAGCATTTGGGCCCCCCAGGGTTGGTTGGCTGCCACGTGGCACAGGCATGGGATTGGTTGAGGGCGGTCGCTGATGGGGTCCACGATGGGGCGGCCGTCTGTCGAGCCCACGATGCACAGGGGGGTGGGTCGCGCGGTCGGGGGCATAGGCCTGAATGTTGCGTGATGCGACCGTAAGTGAAAGCGCTAGTTTTTTGGTCGCCGTGAGGTCGAGCGTGGCCCCCTCTAAGAGACGCTGCTGGATGTAGTCAGACCCTATGCCCGTAACAAATGCGTCTCTCATTCGCAAATTCGAGTGTTCTGTGGCTGAAATGGCCTGACAGTCACAGTCTCTAACTAGGGGGAGCAGGGCGCGTCAGAAATCTTACACCGACTCACTGGGAAGTTGACGCCGCATGGAGAGGAGGTGCCTGGCATAGAGTGTGTTAGTCCGCTGAGCTTAGTTTTCCTTCAGTAGTGCCATGGCCTCTGCGTAGGTCGGCGCGTCCTGAACAAGTGGAAAGACGTTGGAGCTCAGCCGCGTGTGAAGGATCTGGAGCTTCTGGAATTTCATCTGGCGCAGACCCGATGTACGCTTTGAAACAGGCTGGCCAATGTTCAAAGTCCTTTTTGGCGGTGTCTGCTTGCGGATGCAGCTGCAGGCAATCCGGCTTGATGCGGAGGTCCATCTTCTGAAAAACGCAGTGTAATAAATTGATGCACGATTAATTACACAAAAACGAGAGTAGGATGTAATCGAGGCTTTATTACACTGAGATGTGCGGCCTCCTACAGCAGCTGACAAAATGGCTGCTGATCTGGCCCCGGGGGGTGCCCCCACTGTGGCCTGGCCCGCGGTCAGGGCCCACCGATCCGCGGGCGGGCCTGTGCCGTGGGGGCACTCTTTTTCTTCCGCCTTCGCCATGGTCTTCACTATGGCGGAGGCGGAAGAGACCCCCTCCCCTGCGCATGCGCGGGGATGACGTCAGCAGCCACTGACGCACCCGCGCATGCGCGGAACCGCATCGCCCGGCGAAGACCTTTCGGCCCCAGCTGGCGTGGCGCCAAGGCCTTTCCTGCCAGCCGGTGGAGCGGAAACCGCTCCGGCGCGGGCCTACCCCCTCATGGTGAGGGTTTGGCCCCTAAAGGTGCGGCCCGACGCCGGAGTGGTTCCTGCCACTCCATCACGCTGGGACCCCCCGCCCCGCCGTGTAGTGGAGAATCCCGTCCATGGTTTTAATCTATGTCGGCCCGACACTCGGTTATGCAGTCATAATTACTCTTCTGATTAAACCGTCAGGCGCGGTCTACTGACCAATGGCAATTGAATGCACTACAATACGACCACAGATTCTTCCTGTTCATCCCGGTCACCCAGGTAGGGAGTCACGGCACTGATCCCTGCCCTACCTGAGGGCCCCAAAATGATCTGGTCAATTACGCTCGGGTAGTGGAGTAACGGCACTAATCCCCGCCCTACCCGGGTATCCCACCCATTCTGGTCCCGCAGCGGCCCACACACACCCCACGTTTCACATCATGCTCTCTGGAATGGTTTACTACACCCTTTGCTGCTTTGGGCAGGTCTTTAATCTTCCTTTCCACTCCAAATCTAAACCCTTGTTTCTTCCACTATTTTTTAAGACCCCTTCGGGTCACCTCCAAATGCTATTTACACTTAAAACACTGGTTGCTGATCACTGTTGCTACCTCTGAGCCCCTGGGATGAAACTCTATAAAACTGGCCGCCCTGAAATTCGGCTGGTTAAGCAATGTCTCAACCTCCTTGGTTGCTAGTAAAGATGGAGAATGGGCGAAGAAAGCATCCATCCACTCCTCACATCAACCACACAAGCTGTGAGACACTTGAATATTTGAATTGAGACACTTGGATTAGTATCTCTCCAAATTGAAAAAAAAAAAATGGGGGAGTCACACATGGTGACAATCGTAAAGGGAAATTGGAACTAAGAGAGAGAGACTAACACACACCGGTATTAACCAACAATACTGACATGATACTATGCTTGATTCCCTAGGATTACACGGAAACCAGACACCGCAGGTTGAACCCAGCACCCATGATCTTCATCTGGATAATTGCCGCATTTACCGAACTCCGAGCACAAGATATCCAAGACTTTCCACAGCCCGGCGGTCTGTGGTACCAACCCCGAGATGCAGGGGAATGTAAGAGTGGCATCCTATGGGTGCGTAAGCACACAAGCGTCATATTTGGGTGCTATAACCAACAATTTACACAAAGCCCAATGGGTCCACATCAGAATGTTACATTAGCACAACCGGAACAGAAGATTGGTGGGAACTTACTAATGAAGGGTGCCCTGAAATTGGATGTCTAATTAAAATTGCAGGGAATACGTTCGGAATTAGATAAAATTGCCCCGGGACACCCATTAAAGGTAACTTGGTAATACACATAATTAGAGTAGGACGTAAGCCAGCCCCGAGCGACATCACCCCACAGACCACCTCCAGTCAGGATACCACACAACAACTGTTAGAGATAGAGACCGAAACCCCCACCTGGTGGGAAGGCATTGCAAAATGGAACCCACTCTCATACCTATCAGAGACCCTCCTCCTGATTGCAGTAATCTATAGTGTAGTCCTCACATTCAAACTCCGTAAATGGAAGGCAAAAGCCTCCCGGCCCCCGATATGCACAGTTCGAGCCCCCCTCTTTGTAATCCAATAGAGCTCTACTAAGAATGTACAACTTATTTACAAAGATTGTGATAACCACTGCTAAATGGACCCTTTGTGACTCTGCACTGATGAAATGTGATAAGAAGGAAGAATGTGCTGCTGCTGTTTAAGTTTGTAGATTTTGTGTGGTAGATAAGTTATTCATGTAAAAACAGCAGCATGAGTGTAGCATAGAAAGTTTAGTTCGCAACCAACTGTTCAGTATGAATTTAAGTTTAATTAATTTATATGTATTTAATTTAGATATAAAGTAACCAGTTGTAGTGAATTGTTTTAATGAATGTATGTGATAAGGTATCAGGTAAAATTGTACAATGAATTCTAGGACAGAGTAGAGTAGGACCTGAACTGACCAGTGGCCGGCTTGATAAGGTAGACTACGGGATCAAGACTGTGATCCACCATGTTTCACATTCAGGATCAAGAGGATGGAATGTAGCCATGTAAAATGGCCACCTGCAAAGGACCATGGAATTTGTGGTCAATTTGGGACACAGATAGGTACACAGCCTCTGAATATTGTGCAAAGAAACCAGGCTTGACTGAAACTTGCATCCATTGAGAATCAATTACCTTTTTCCCCAAGACAATAGCATTCGCATTAAGGACCATAAATGATAGCAGACTAACTGGCGCCACCCCCCCTTATTTGGAAAGGCCTACGTGCCTGGGACAATGATAGCTAGGACCCGCCCAGCCATCGAGGTATCCATCCCCTAATTGGCTAAGATCGATGAGGGTGATCGAAAACCCTATCCATCCATTGGACCTGGAGTAAGGACAGCCCAAAAGGGCGTGAAAGAGTAAAAGGCTAAAAAGCCCTGCGCACCAGAGATCGGTCTCTTTTGGACCAGCTTGTGTGCGACCAATAGCAGAATATCATCTATCCAAATTCAAGAACCCGTGATCGCTACCTGAAGGACAAGCCCAGCTGAGATGACCCTGAAGACTTCCAACCGACCACGTGGACCCGGATAAAGGCCTTAAATCGCACAGTGGCGGTCACTCAAAATTAAGTAAAGGTCATCTTAGTTGTTAGGTGTAGTTTAGTACAGAGCCACGTGTATTATTGCATAGAGATACAAGTCTTGTGTTATTAATAAACTGTGTTTTTGAGCTAACATACTGTTTGCATGGTCATTTGGTCAATATAAGAAACATCTTGTGGTTCACATAAAGGGTAAAAAGGCAACAGACCCCTGCCGGAAAGCTAGAGAGCAGTCCAGACAGAGGCAGTGGGAAAAAATAATTTCTTTAAAACTCACCTGTGCAATACGCCTACTGGTTCAGGCAGAGGAAGCAGCACTTGTCAATTCATGGGGCGCGATCTACCATTTGTTCACACCGGTGGGATATTCCGGTCCCACGCCAGGGCACGGGTTTCCCAGTGATGAGGGGTGCAGTCACCGGGAAATCCCATTGACAACGATGATGTCAGCAAATCCTGCCGGCGGGCTGCCTCAGTTGGCAAAAAACATGTGGCGGTGGTCAATGAATCCCACCCATGGAAAGAGAAAACCAATCAGCTGGGTTTCAACCCTTTCAGATCTTTAACTTGCAAGCCTTTCATTCATATCTCTGTGAAATCGCTTTAACTTAGCTGTGATTGACAGCTTCCACACACACCCAGTTGTCTGCATTGTTTAATGCATTGCCATTCGCGCTTGAGTGACTCTCAAGTAGTCATTGTGAAACTAACCAGTTAAGCGCTTCAAGCGCTCTGACCCCCTATTTTTCTCTTCAGAAAGCACTTAACTGTCTTCGATGTGGTCCAGGAGCTGTCAATCATAGATAGATGTATGGAAACATTGCAGTTGATTTCACAGCTGGGTGGGGTTCTCTGTACTTGGGGGGGTCTGTGATGCAGGTCTCTCATGGGGGTCTCTGGTGAGTGATCAGTGGGGGGACTCAGGACACCCTGGAACTGTGGGGGTGACCCATAAATTCTCGATGAGGGGGTGTGGAATTGCGTTGCGGGGGGAGTGACCTTGCTATTGGGCCGCCTGCTCAAAATGGGTCCCATCACGGGCTGGACTGGAGAAGTTCACCCAATAGCTTGTTTAAACATCATTGAATCCTCTGGACAGAAGGAGGCAATTTGGCCCTTTGTGCCTGGCGGTGGCTCTTTGAAAGAGCTGTCCAAAAAATGAAAGCAACCCATTCTGTCGAAAAACTATTCAATTCGGATAACATACAAGAGCAACGAATTTCATGAGCACAACTAGCTTCACAAACGATGTCGAGCGCTGCACATCTTCACAGGTTCTCAGCAGTCTGAATGTCACTCAGAGAAATTGGTTTTAACTGTCCCCCCTGCAGCTGAAGTAATTTATCTTGGCATACATTATCCTCAGCATTCCCAATATGTTACTTTCTCACCTGCTTGCCACTCTGTCAGTAAAGGCATTAATTAAATGCAAAAAAAATGTGATTATCCAGAACGATTGATTGTTCATTATTCTGAAGTATTGATGCAATTAAAATTCCTGCATCAACATTCCACAGATTGTTAGACGAATGGCGAAAGGCGAAAATTGCTTTAATATTTAATTAAAGACAGTCGGCTATAATTCTGCTGCCTAATTGTTAAACTGTTTGACTGCTATTCTCTCCGCATTGCAAAGACGGTGAGTGGCAACAATTTCCGTGGCTCCTAATAGAGATGTGGAGCTTGTGATACAATTTTGTAATAATAGTCTTCTAGATCTGTTGAACAAGTGTGCCGAACCGATGTTCAGTTGGGAATTAAACTGTTTCCGTGACAGGAATTCAAATGAGCCTAAATTTGGTCAGTTAAATGAAAGATGTGTTTTCTCCTTTGGTATGATTGAAATGATTTGCAAGAAGATAATGGTGATGTCAATAAAATATGGACAACAAATATGATACTGCACAATTAGTTCTTATTTCATTGACATGCAAGATAGAATTAGTATAGAATATGATTCCTGTCTGCCTTTGATCCTCTGTTCACCGTAACATTTCTGCAATGGATAATTTGCTCAACCGTGTCCTTATCTCACTTTTGATGCCCTGATCCCCAGTGAAAAATATTATTCTCTCTCCCTCACCATTTCCACACCCACCGTTACCCCTCACCCACCCCCCAGTGCAGCCCTCATCTCCTCTTCCTGAAGTTCAATGGTTGCCAACTTGAAAGGATATACTGGAGAACTAGTTTAACCATCCACTATCAGATCTGACTGGTCCACTAATATAATGTCAGATCCCGCTCTCTTCTGCCAAAATTGCCCAAACTATATCTCTGATCATCCAGGGATGCAAAATTAACCCTTGACCGTAAATCATCTTCTTAAATTGCTCTCCCCACTCTTCCCTCTGCTCGCCTCCAACAATAAGTGATAAGAGCTCCTGACTCAGACAATTCCAGCCTCTGCTGCGACTCTCCCTTCCCTTAGCCCACTTGGCCAAGCTTCCTCTAAAGCTTTGCTTGCCCCCTGTATCTTTATCGAGTTGCTCCCTTATCTCCCCTCCTATCCTCTTCAAACTCATCTTGCCCATTAAACCCAACTCTTGTTTCTTCCACCATATTCCCTCTAAATTTCTGACCATTTAGCTTACCACCCTGGTCCCCATGTTGGTCAATATTGTAAATGCTTCTTTCTTTTCCAGTGTTTTCCCTCTCGCCTGTAATTCGGCGGTCATTGCTCCTGTTCCAAAATGAAACGGCGTTGGGCCGACCACCTTGCAACCTACTGTGCCGTCTCCAACCTTCCTTTCCTTTCCAGAGTCTTGGAACATTACCTTCGCAATCCATGCCTATCCTTCCCAGAATTCTGTGTTTGGTCAGGTTTCTGTATTGAAACAACTCTTATCAAAGTCTCAAATGGCATACCACGTAATTGTCGCAATGGTACACTATCCCTCCTCATCCCTCTTGACCTGCCTGCACCCTTTGACATGTTTGACCACACCATTCTCCTCCAGTGCCACACCACTCTGGTCCAGCTGGGTGGAACTGCTCTCTCCTGATTCCATTCTTACCTATCTAATCAGAACCAGAGAATCACTTGCAATGGCTTCTCTTCTCACTCCTATACCTCTGCCTCAAGCATTCCCTGAGGCCAAACTTCGCCCTTTCTAATTTCTCATCTACATGCTTCCACTTGGTGACAAATTACATAAGAACATAAGAACTAGGAGCAGGAGTAGGCCATCTGGCCCCTCGAGCCTGCTCCACCATTTAATGAGATCATGGCTGATCTTTGTGGACTCAGCTCCACTCTCCGGCCCGTACACCATATCCTCGAATCCCTTTATTCTTTAGAAAGGTATCTATCTTTTCCTAAAAACGTTTAAAGAAGGAGCCTCAACTGCTTCACTGGGCAAGGAATTCCAGAGATTCACAACCCTTTGGGTGAAGAAGTTCCTCCTACACTCCGTCCTAAATCTACTTCCCTTTATTTTGAGGCTATGCCCCCTAGTTCTGCTTTCCCCGACCAGTGGAAACAACCTGCCCGCATCTATCCTATCTATTCCCTTCATAATTTTATATGTTTCAATTAGATCCCCCCGCATCCTTCTAAACTCCAATGAGTACAGTCCCAGTCTACTCAACCTCTCGTCATAATCTAAACCCCTCAACTCTGGGATCAATCTAGTGAATCTCCTCTGCACTCCCTCCAGTGCCAATATGTCCTTTCTCAGGTAAGGAGACCAAAACTGAACACAATACTCCAGATATGGCCTCACCAACACCCTATACAATTGCAGCATAACCTCCCTAGTCTTGAACTCCATCCCGCTAGCAACGAAAGACAAAACTGGATTAGCCTTCTTAATCACCTGTTGCACCTGCACACCAACTTTTTGCGACTCGTGCACCAGCACACCCAGGTCCCTCTGCACAGCAGCATGTTTTAACATCTTACCGTTTAAATAATAATCCATTCTGCTGTTATTCCTCCCAAAATGGATAGCCTCACACTTGGCAACATTGAATTCCATCTGCCAGACCCTAGCCCATTCACCTAACCTATCCAAATCCTTCTGCAGACTTCCGGTATCCTCTGCACTTTTTGCTTTACCACTCATCTTAGTGTCGTCTGCAAACTTTGACACATTGCACTTGGTCCCCAACTCCAAATCGTCTATGTAAATTGTGAACAACTGCAGGCCCAACACTGATCCTTGAGGGACCCCACTAGTTACAGGTTGCCAACCAGAGAAACACCAATTTACCCCCACTCTCTGCTTTCTGTTAGTTAACCAATCCTCTACCCATGCTACCACTTTACCCTCAATGCCATGCATCTTTAGTTTATGCAGCAACCTTTTGTGTGGCACCTTGTCAAAAGCTTTCTGGAAATCCAGATATACCACATCCATTGGCTTCCCGATATCTACTGCACTGGTAACGTCCTCAAAAAATTCTACCAAATTAGTCAGACACGACCTACCCTTTGTGAACCCATGCTGCGTCTGCCCAATGGGACAATTTCCCTCCAGGTGCCCCGCTATTTCCTCCTTAATGATAGATTCCAGCATTTTCCCTACAACCGAAGTTAAGCTTACCGGCCTATAATTACCCGCTGATTCACTGGAAAATTCACTGATGACACCCAGTTCTACCTCTCCACCACCCCTTTTTGACTCCAATCAGCAGAAATTGGGAAGGTTGGGGGGTCTGGGGGTGCCACTCACCAAGAGCTGCCAGGAAATCAGAGGTCAGGAGCTCTTTATTGTTCAGCAGTGCCACCATGGACCCAGGCACAAATGAGTGATAGGGGTGGGACTTGTTGTGGACGGCTCGGACAGGCTGTAACTCTCAACAGGTTCCCCATCTTTCCATTGCCAGGCCATTTGATCAGATTGTGAATACCTCACAAC
Organism: Scyliorhinus torazame; assembly: GCF_047496885.1. Classification (NCBI taxonomy): domain Eukaryota; kingdom Metazoa; phylum Chordata; class Chondrichthyes; order Carcharhiniformes; family Scyliorhinidae; genus Scyliorhinus; species Scyliorhinus torazame. The sequence continues at coordinate 198,282,808 of NC_092707.1, read as the reverse complement.
GAGAGAACCATTCCACCACCCTCCCCCCACCCCCCTCCCCGCAGCCCTCCAGAAGCCAGCAAGCAACCCCAACAGGGTTTGCTCCTTGGTGAGTCCCCTGCTCACTGCTGAGTTAACACCAGAGGTACTGGCATGAAGTCCTTAAGTGGGCATTCACTCAATTGACAGCAAGGCGGAAAGGTTAGCCACAGATCAGCAGATAGGGGTAAACTTAAGACAATCCTAAATGCCAGGGAAAGGGCACTGAAAAAATTATAATAACTAAAATCTGACAAGTCCCCAGGTACCATAGAGTCATAGAATTTACAGTGCAGAGGGAGGCCATTCGGCCCATCAAGTCTGCACCGGCTCTTGGAAAGGGCACCCTACTTAAGCCCGTACCTCCACCCTATCCCCGGAACCCAACCAAACCTTTTGGACACTAAGGGACAATTCATCGTTTGCAATCCACCTGACCTGCACATCTTTGGACTGTGGGATGAAACTGGAGCACCCGGAGGAAACCCACACAGACACGGGGAGCATGTGCAAACTTCACACAGACAGTCACCCGAGACTGGAGTTGAGCCCGGGACGCTGGAGCTGTAAGGCAGCAGTGCTAACAATTGTGTCACCGTGCCGCCCCTTATGATAGTCTGCATTTTAGGATCTTAAAAGAAGGGGCTGCTGGGTTATTGGGACGATTCACCAGTGTCGCTAGCCCCAGGCGGGAATCGCGCTGGCTCGTGGAATCGAGTGTGAGGTCCAGAAGGTGATTCTCGCTGGATGTCAAATCTGTTGCAAGTCTCCTGGCGCGCTTGGCTGGTGCCAATCAGATTCTCACCCAGAGTGGTAGAGAACATGCTAACTCCTCATTTACATTCATTTTAATATAAGTATTGGGCAGAAAGCCTGATTCACTGATCTTCAGGTATGCTCCCAGCGCCCCTTGCCCCCGGCCGGGAGTCATGCGGATGTGAATTAGTTCAGGTCCTGACAAGCTGGCAACATGGTACTTTGGATTCTGAGGGAAAGGCATGGGAGTGAGTACCCTCTCTACACTTTTTGCTAACTTGTGGAGGGGGTCCTTCAGGAGACGTGGGGGCCGGGGGGGGTGGGGGGGTGGTGCTGGTCTGGAGGTGCTCAGGACTTCACCGGCCAGCAGAAGTCCGCGCATGCGCGGGAGCGTCAGCGGCTGCTGACACCATCCCCGCGCATGAGCTGGGGGGGGGGGTCTCTTCTGCTCGGCCTTGGTGAAGGCTGTGGCTGAGGCAGAGGGAAAAGAGTGCCCCCACGGCACAGGCCCGCCCACGGATCGGTGGGCCCCGATCGTGGGCCAGGCCACGGTGGGGACATCCCCCGGGGCCAGATCACCCCGCGCCCCCCCCAGGACCCAGGAGCCCGCCCACGCCGCCTGGTCCCGCCGGTAAGAGAGGTGGTTTGATTCTCGCCGGCGGGACTGGCATTCCAGCAGCGGGACTTCGGCCCATCGCGGGCCGGAGAATCGCCAGGGGGGGGGCTCGCCGACCGGCGCGGCGCAATTCCCGCCCCTGCCGAATATCCGGTGCCGGAGAATTCGGCAACCGGCGGGGACGGGATTCACGCCAGCCCTCGGCGATTCTCCGACCCGGCGGGGGATCGGAGTATCCCGCCCCAGGTGTTCTGCCTGAGTGCTGCCCCCACACCTGTTAGATTTCCAGAAGACATCTACCAAGGTACCACATCAAAGATTACTACACAAAATAAGAGCTTGTAATGTAGGGGTGATGACATATTAGATTGAGGATTGGTTAGCGAATGGGGAACAAAGAGTAGGCATAAATTAGTCATTTTCAGGTTAACAAGATGCAATGAGTTGAGTGTCGCAGCAATCATTGCTGGGGCCTCAACTATTCTATAGCAATGATTTGACTGGATGGTTTAAATGTGTGGTTGCTAAATTTGCAGATGACACAAGGATAGGCAGGCAAGTAACCTGGGAAGAGGATAGGGGAGCCTGATAAGTGATATGGATTGGTAGAATGAGTGGCCAAAAACTGGCATATGGAGTCTGATGTGGGAAAATATGAACTTGTCCACTTTGGCAGGAAGAATAGAAAAGCGGCATATTATTCTGAAGAATGGAGGAATCCGGGTATCCTGGTACATGAAACACAAAACATCAGCGAGTGAGTCGGCAGACAAGTGGAATGTTGTCATTGACATGATAAACTCACCCATTTGGATTATCATCTGAGGAATTAAGAGGGTCAGCCAATACTTTAGTGTTCTATCAGCTGCTTCTGGCTTAATGTGAGTACCCAATTTGAAATATTTTGCTGATTCTATATCCTACACGTTGAAGGCTGATCAATCATTGGTGAAGTATTGTGAAAATCTCAGTGAAGAAATTCAGTGTTTTTAAAGAAGAAAATGATGGAGTCCCCATCCCCAGAGCAGCAATAATGATCCCAGCTGGGATCGCTTATTATTAAAACAGAGAACGGAAATGCCCTAAGCCTCATTCCTTGCACCCAAAATTACATAACTTCAACCCACACCTGTAAAATGAGCAATTGGGAAATCACAAGCCTGGACTATGCAACTTTACAAAATGTAGCGCTGGCATAGGCCCAATTGAGGGGTGGTGGTGCTGAGGCACTAAATCAATGGATCTCCCTGAAAGCCTGTTACAACATACATTTGTTTTAGCTGGGAAGTGGTTGTGGCAAAAAGTGCAGCATTGATCAGGTGAAAAGTTTCCAAATGGAACATCCTCCATTTTAATAAATGGCGTGAAACACCTTGCGGGCCATGCTTTCATCCCTGCGCAGGGAAAATATTAAATAGCCACCACTGGATTGCCTGGGACTTTTTTAAGCCCACTCATTCATTTATTTTAACATTTGTCACTTGCCTCAGCATTAAAAGTTAATTTACATTTGGATTGCAGTGAGCGGGAAGCAGCAGTATAACTTACGTTTGCTAATTTCACATTGTATGTAGTGTCATGAGAATGTCACTTTATTTTAAAAAAAATATTTTATTGAAAATTTTTGGTCAACCAATACAGTACATTGTGCATCCTTTACACAATATTATAACAACACAAATAACAATGACCTATTTTATAAACAGAAAATGAATAAATAATAAATAACAAAAATGAAAACTAACCCTAATTGGCAACTGCCTTATCACAAGTAACACTCTCCAAAAATATAATTTAACAGTCCAATATATAATTATGTGTAGCAACGACCTATACATATTATACAGTATATATTAACAAACCTGAGAGTCCTTCTGGTTCCTCCTCCCCCCCCCCCCCCCCCCCCCCGATCCTGGGCTGCTGCTGCTGCCTTCTTTTTTCCATTCCATCTATCTTTCTGCGAGGTATTCGACGAACGGTTGCCACCGCCTGGTGAACCCTTGAGCCGACCCCCTTAGAACAAACTTAATCCGCTCTAGCTTTATAAACCCTGCCATGTCATTTATCCAGGTCTCCACCCCCGGGGGCTTGGCTTCTTTCCACATTAACAATATCCTGCGCCGGGCTACTAGGGACGCAAAGGCCAAAACATCGGCCTCTCTCGCCTCCTGCACTCCCGGCTCTTGTGCAACCCCAAATATAGCCAACCCCCAGCTTGGTTCGACCCGGACCCCCACTACTTTTGAAAGCACCTTTGTCACCCCCATCCAAAACCCCTGTAGTGCCGTGCATGACCAAAACATATGGGTATGATTCGCTGGGCTTCTCGAGCACCTCGCACACCTATCCTCCACCCCAAAAAATTTACTGAGCCGTGCTCCAGTCATATGCGCCCTGTGTAATACCTTAAACTGAATCAGGCTTAGCCTGGCACACGAGGACGACGAGTTTACCCTGCTTAGGGCATCTGCCCACAGCCCCTCCTCGATCTCCTCCCCCAGCTCTTCTTCCCATTTCCCTTTTAGTTCATCTACCATAGTCTCCCCTTCGTCCCTCATTTCCCTATATATATCTGACACCTTACCATCCCCCACCCATGTCTTTGAGATCACTCTGTCCTGCACCTCTTGTGTCGGGAGCTGCGGGAATTCCCTCACCTGTTGCCTCGCAAAAGCCCTCAGTTGCATATACCTGAATGCATTCCCTTGGGGCAACCCATATTTCTCGGTCAGCGCTCCCAGACTCGCGAACTTCCCATCCACAAACAGATCTTTCAGTTGCGTTATTCCTGCTCTTTGCCACATTCCATATCCCCCATCCATTCCCCCCGGGGCAAACCTATGGTTGTTTCTTATCGGGGACCCCCCCAAGGCTCCAGTCTTTCCCCTATGCCGTCTCCACTGTCCCCAAATCTTCAGTGTAGCCACCACCACCGGGCTTGTGGTGTAGTTCCTCGGTGAGAACGGCAATGGGGCTGTCACCATAGCCTGTAGGCTAGTCCCCCTACAGGACGCCCTCTCTAATCTCTTCCACGCCGCTCCCTCCTCCTCTCCCATCCACTTACTCAGCATTGAAATATTAGCGGCCCAATAATACTCACTTAGGCTCGGTAGTGCCAGCACCCCCCTATCCCTGCTACGCTGTAAGAATCCCTTCCTCACTCTCGGGGTCTTCCCGGCCCACACAAAACCCATGATGCTCTTTTCGATCCTTTTTAAAAAAGCCTTCGTGATCACCACCGGGAGGCACTGAAACACAAAGAGGAATCTCGGGAGGACCACCATCTTAACCGCCTGCACCCTCCCTGCCAGTGACAGGGATACCATATCCCATCTCTTGAAATCCTCCTCCATTTGTTCCACCAACCGCGTTAAATTTAACCTATGCAATGTGCCCCAATTCTTGCCTATCTGGATCCCCGGGAAACGAAAGTCCCTTGTTACCTTCCTCAACGGTAGGTCCTCTATTTCTCTACTCTGCTCCCCTGGATGCACCACAAATAACTCACTTTTCCCCATGTTCAATTTAGACCCTGAAAAATCCCCAAACTCCCCAAGTATCCGCATTATTTCTGGCATCCCCTCCGCCGGGTCTGCCACATATAGTAACAAATCGTCCGCATACAAAGATACCCGGTGTTCTTCTCCTCCTCTAAGTACTCCCCTCCACTTCTTGGAACCCCTCAACGCTATCGCCAGGGGCTCAATCGCCAGTGCAAACAATAATGGGGACAGAGGGCATCCCTGCCTTGTCCCTCTATGGAGCCGAAAATATGCAGATCCCCGTCCATTCGTGACCACGCTCGCCATCGGGGCCCTATACAACAGCTGCACCCATCTAACATACCCCTCTCCAAAACCAAATCTCCTCAACACCTCCCACAAATAATCCCACTCCACTCTATCAAATGCTTTCTCGGCATCCATCGCCACTACTATCTCCGTTTCCCCCTCTGGTGGGGCCATCATCATTACCCCTAACAGCCTCCGTATATTCGTGTTCAGCTGTCTCCCCTTCACAAACCCAGTTTGGTCCTCGTGGACCACCCCCGGGACACATTCCTCTATTCTCATTGCCATTACCTTGGCCAGGATCTTGGCATCTACATTTAGGAGGTAAATAGGTCTATAGGACCCGCATTGTAGCGGGTCCTTTTCCTTCTTTAAGAGAAGCGATATCGTTGCTTCAGACATAGCCGGGGGCAGTTGTCCCCTTTCCTTTGCCTCATTAAAGGTCCTCGTCAATACCGGGGCGAGCAAGTCCACATATTTTCCATTGAATTCGACTGGGAATCCATCCGGTCCCGGGGCCTTTCCCGCCTGCATGCTCCTAATTCCTTTCACCACTTCTTCTACCTCGATCTGTGCTCCCAGTCCCACCCTTTCCTGCTCTTCCACCTTGGGAAATTCCAGCCGATCCAAAAAGCCCATCATTCTCTCCCTCCCATCCGGGGGTTGAGCTTCATATAATTTTTTATAAAATGTCTTGAACACTCCATTCACTCTCTCCGCTCCCCGCTCCATCTCTCCTTCCTCATCCCTCACTCCCGCTATTTCCCTCGCTGCTCCCCTTTTCCTCAATTGGTGTGCCAGCAACCTGCTCGCCTTCTCCCCATATTCGTACTGTACACCCTGTGCCTTCCTCCATTGTGCCTCTGCAGTGCCCGTAGTCAGCAAGTCAAATTCTACATGTAGCCTTTGCCTTTCCCTGTACAGTCCCTCCTCCGGTGCTTCCGCATATTGTCTGTCCACCCTCAAAAGTTCTTGCAGCAACCGCTCCCGTTCCTTACTCTCCTGCTTCCCTTTATGTGCCCTTATTGATATCAGCTCCCCTCTAACCACCGCCTTCAGCGCCTCCCAGACCACTCCCACCTGGACCTCCCCATTATCATTGAGTTCCAAGTACTTTTCAATGCACCCCCTCACCCTTAGACACACACCCTCATCTGCCATTAGTCCCATGTCCATTCTCCAGGGTGGGCGCCCTCCTGTTTCCTCCCCTATCTCCAAGTCTACCCAGTGTGGAGCGTGATCCGAAATGTCTATAGCCGTATACTCCGTTCCCCTCACCTTCGGGATCAACGCCCTTCCCAGCACAAAAAACTCTATTTGCGAGTAGACTTTATGGACATAGGAGAAAAACGAGAACTCCTTACTCCTAGGTCTGCTAAATCTCCACTGGTCTACACCTCCCATCTGCTCCATAAAATCTTTAAGTACCTTGGCTGCTGCCGGCCTCCTTCCAGTCCTGGACTTCGACCTATCCAGCCCTGGTTCCAACACCGTATTAAAATCTCCCCCCATTATCAGCTTTCCCATCTCTAGGTCCGGAATGCGTCCTAGCATCCGCCTCATAAAATTGGCATCATCCCAGTTCGGGGCATATACGTTTACGAAAACCACCGTCTCCCCCTGTAGTTTGCCACTCACCATCACATATCTGCCCCCGTTATCCGCCACTATAGTCTTTGCCTCAAACATTACCCGCTTCCCCACTAATATAGCCACCCCCCTGTTTTTCGCATCTAGCCCCGAATGGAACACCTGCCCCACCCATCCTTTGCGTAGCCTAACCTGGTCTATCAGTTTCAGGTGCGTTTCCTGTAACATAACCACATCTGCCTTAAGTTTCTTAAGGTGTGCGAGTACCCGTGCCCTCTTTATCGGCCCGTTCAGCCCTCTCACGTTCCACATGATCAGCCGAGTTGGGGGGCTTCCTACCCCCCCCCCTTGTCGATTAGCCATCACCTTTTTCCAGCTCCTCACCCGGTTCCCACGCAGCTGTATCTCCCCCAGGCGGTGCCCCCCCGCCCATCCCCTCCCATACCAGCTCCCCCCTCTCCCCAGCAGCAGCAACCCAGTAATTCCCCCCTCCTACCCCCCCCCCCCGCTAGATTCCCCGCCAGCGTAATTACTCCCCCCATGTTGCTCCCAGAAGTCAGCAAACTCTGGCCGACCTCGGCTTCCCCCCGTGACCTCGGCTCGCACCGTGCGACGCCCCCTCCTTCCTGCTTCTCTATTCCCGCCATGATTGTCATAGCGGGGGAACCAAGCCCGCGCTTCTCCCTTGGCCCCGCCCCCAATGGCCAACGCCCCATCTCCTCCACCTCCCCTCCTCCCCCCATCACCACCTGTGGAAGAGAGAAAAGTTACCACATCGCAGGATTAGTACATAAAACTCCTCTTTCCCCCCTTTTTAACCCCCCTCTTCGCCCCCCACATTCGCCCCACCACTTTGTTCAAACGTTCTTTTTAATAACTCGCTCATTCCAGTTTTTCTTCCACAATAAAAGTCCACGCTTCATCCGCTGTCTCAAAGTAGTGGTGCCTCCCTCGATATGTGACCCACAGTCTTGCCGGTTGCAGCATTCCAAATTTTATCTTCTTTTTATGAAGCACCGCCTTGGCCCGATTAAAGCTCGCCCTCCTTCTCGCCACCTCCGCACTCCAGTCTTGATAAACGCGGATCACCGCGTTCTCCCATTTACTGCTCCGAGTTTTCTTTGCCCATCTAAGGACCATTTCTTTATCCTTAAAACGGAGGAATCTCACCACTATGGCTCTGGGAATTCCTCCTGCTCTCGGTCCTCGCGCCATCACTCGGTATGCTCCCTCCACCTCCAACGGACCCGCCGGGGCCTCCGCTCCCATTAACGAGTGCAGCATCGTGCTCACATATGCCCCGACGTCCGCTCCCTCCACACCTTCAGGAAGACCAAGAATCCTCAGGTCGTTCCTCCTTGCATTGTTCTCCAGTGCGTCCAACCTTTCCACACATCGTTTCTGATGTGCCTCATGCATCTCCGTCTTCACCACCAGGCCCTGTATGTCGTCCTCATTCTCGGCTGCCTTTGCCTTCACGACCCGAAGCTCCCGCTCCTGGGTCTTTTGTTCCTCCTTTAGCCCTTCGATCGCCTGTAGTATCGGGGCCAACAGCTCTTTCTTCATTTCCTTTTTGAGCTCTTCCACACAGCATTTCAAGAACTCTTATTGTTCAGGGCCCCATGTTAAACTGCCACCTTCCGACGCCATCTTGGTTTTTGCTTGCCTTCCTTGCCGCTGTTCTAAAGGATCCACTGCAATCCGGCCACTTTCTCCTCCTTTTTTCATCCGTATCCAGGGGGGATTCCCTTCTGGCTAACCGCACAGTGTTTTTAGCCGTCAAAATTGCCATTGGGGCTCCTATCAAGAGCCCAAAAGTCCGTTTCACCGGGAGCTGCCGAAACGTGCGACTCAGCTGGTCATCGCCGCACCCGGAAGTCGAGAATGTCACTTTAGGAACTGTTTGCCTGCTCAAATTACTGCAGTGATGTCAGAGTGTGGGTGGAGCTGAGCTCTGGCTCTACTTTTCAGTTTCACTTTGAGAAAAGCTTGGGTGTGTCTGTTTTTTGGGGGTTTTGTTTTAGTGTTGGAGCTGCAGCCAGCCAAAGAAGGTGTAATGTTGTTCTCTCTGCCATGTAAAGACTATCGCTTGATCATTTGGTGAATTCAGAGTGATAACTGTTCTCGTAGTGAATTTAAACTTGATGTGCTTCTGTTAAAAGGTTTTTCTTTGTCATATGGATGTTAAAAGGAAAGTTTAAGGATTACTTAGTGTTGTATTCTTTGGGGGTTGTATTTGAATTAATGGTTGCTAAGATGTTCACTGTATGTTTTAAAAAGGTTAACTTGAGTTCATAGAATAAACATTGTTTTGCTTTAAAATATACTCTTAGATTTCTGCTCTACCACACCTGTAGAGTGGGCCGTGTGCTCCCCATACCACAAACTAGTAAAAGTTGAGGGTTAGGTGAACTCCATGATACACTTTGGTGTTCTCTAAACCCTGGCCTATAACAAATTGGGGGCTCGAGGCGGACAAAAGTCTATCTATTGGATTGGCTTAGTGAACTTAAAGACAGGGAGGGGTGAGCATATTGTAGTTGCTTTTCAGGTGTGGTATTTCAGTTTAAGTAGGGAATGTGTTGTGGACAATGGCTCTTTCAGAGGCTCTGAAGGTTTTGGGGGGTGGAGATGGTCACACGCAGTACCTTACGGACAGAGACTAAAAACAGACTGTTAGATTTGGCAAAAACATTGCAGTTAACATGACCTGACAAAATGCGAAAGATGAGGTAATTATGGTGGTGGCTAAGCATTTAAAATTGCCTGAGGTACAGTCTGACTCATTGGAAATGGCAAAAATTCAGTTACAAATTAACCAAATGGAACACGAGAAAGAATTAAAACAGCTTGAATACGAAAGAGATAGAGAGGAAAAAGAAAAAGAGAGAGAGGAAAAAGAAAGAGAGAGTGAGGAAAAAGAAAGAGAAGAGAGTTTGAACTTCAGAAAATGGCCATGAAACATGACAGTCAGTTAAAATTGGCGGATTTAAAGGGAAACGTACAGTTTGAGGATAGTGATGAGGATCAAGAGAAAGAGTGTCAAAGTCGGAGGCTTGGTGGGGATCTATTGAAATATGTCCAAGCATTGCCAAGGTTTGATGAGAAGGAGGTAGAAGCCTTTTTCATTTAATTTGAGAAGTTCGCTAAACAAATGAAATGGCCACAGGACATGTGGGTATTACTGATTCAAACAAAGCTGGTAGGTAGGTCTAGTAAAGTGTTTGCATCACTACCGGAGGAGGTATCTGGGACGTATGAGGAGGTGAAAAAATCCATCTTAGGTGCATATGAACCACGTATGCCTGAAGCCTACAAACAAAGGTTTAGAAATTTAAGGAAAGAATTTGTTCAAACATACATGGAGTTTGAAAGGATCAAACAGAGTAATTTTGATAAGAGAATAAGGGCTTTGAAAATAGACCAAACGTATAAAGCTCTCAGAGAAATTATACTTTTGGAGGAGTTTAAAAATTCAATTCCTGATGTAGTGAGAACTCATGTGGAAGAACAGAGGGTTAAAACTGCGAGATTAGCAGCAGACATGGCAGATGATTATGAATTTGTTCATAAATCAAAGCTTGGTTTCCGACATCAGTTTCAGCCTGTGAGGGATAGAAACTGGGGACATGAGAAATACTCAAGTGGTAGAGGCAAAAGTGATCTGATGGGAGATAATAAGGAGAGTGTACCTCAGATTAAAAAGGAAATCCAGGAGGGTGGAAAATAAATGAAAAGTTTCAAATGTTTTCACTGTAATAAACTAGGCCATGTGAAGTCACAGTTTTGGTGGTTGAAGAAAAACACTGGGAAGGCTGATGTGGTAAAAAAGGATAAGACAGTGAGTGGGGTTTGATAAAGGGGTAAAGGAAAGCCCAAGTGAAGCGAAGGAGGTGCAGAAGATTGTACAGCCTGATCAAGAGGTGATTGATAAGAAGGTGCCAGATCTCTTTAAAGAATTTACTTGTGTGGGTAAAGTTTACTCATGTGTATCAGGAGGAGCAGGTAAAGAAGTCACAGTTTTAAGAGATACGGGAGCTAGTCAATCTTTAATGGTAAGAGATGAGGCGTTATGTAGTTTGGGAAGAATGTTGCCAGAAAAGGTGGTAATATGTGGAATTCAGGGTGAGAGGAGTAGTGTTCCATTATATGAGGTAAGGTTGGAAAGTCCAGTGAAGAGTGGTGAAGTGGTAGTAGGAGTAATAGATAAACTATCTTGTCCAGGAATACAGTTTATCTTGGGTAATGATATAGCTGGATCGCACGTGGGAGTGATGCCTACTGTGGTTGATAAGCCAGTGGAAAATCACACAACTGAAGTGTTGAAGAACGAATATCCTGGGATTTTTCCGGATTGTGTAGTAACAAGGTCGCAAAGTCACAGGTTAAGACAAGAGGAGAAAGATGAAGTGGAAGTGCAATGATCAGAAACGATTTTTGATCAGATGATTGAAAAAGAACAAGAACAGGTGGAGGATGAGGATATTTTTAGTTCAGGAAAATTGGCGGAGTTACAACAGAAAGATGTAGAAACAAAACGGATGTATCAGAAAGCATATACGGAAGAGGAATCTGAGTGTATACCAAAGTGTTATTACCGTAAAAATTATGTCTTGATGAGAAAATGGAGACCTTTACATATGCAGGCGGATGAAAAGTGGGCAGAAGTTCATCAAGTAGTATTGCCAGTAGGGTATAGAAAGGAGGTGTTGCGAGTAGCATATGAGGTACCAGTGGGAAGTCATTTGGGAGTAAGGAAACTCAAGCTAAAATACAAAAACATTTTTATTGGCCTGGACTACATAAAGATGTAGTTGAATTTTGTTGATCATATCACACATGTCAAGTGATAGGGAAACCAGTGCCCTTAATACCCATTCCAGCATTTGAGGAACCTTTTACAAAGGTCCTAACTGATTGCGTAGGACTGCTTCTTAAAACGAAAAGTGGGAATCAATATCTTTTGACTATATGGATGTGTCTACTAGGTTTCCAGAGGCCATTCCAGTACATATTACAGCTAAAAAGATTGTGGAGTAGTTACTTAAATTCTTTGGTAGATATGGACTACCAATAGAAATACAATCGGATCAAAATTTTATCTCAAGGTTATTCAAAGAAGTTATGGATAGCATAGGAATAAAACAATTTAAATCAACTGCGTACCATCCATAATTGCAGGGAGCAATAGAAAGGTGGCATCAGACATTAAAGACAATGTTGAGGGCTTCTTGTCACGATTATCCAGAGGATTGGGATAAAGAAATTCCATTCGTACTGTTTGCAATTAGGGATACACCTAATGAGTCAACCAAATTCAGTCCTTGGTCAGGTGAACTCCATGATACACTTTGGGGTTCTCTAAACCCTGGCCCATAACAACAGGAAACACTGATCTCAAAGCAGTACCGGTAATACAACCCACCTATAACATAATCTTTAACAGCCCCCCCCTCCATCTATTGGCTTTTTCGACACAATATTTCTGTCAATAAAATGGAAATGGAACTTGTTGCATGCATTATTTTAATGATTGCTGCACCTTGCAATCCCTTTATGTGCCTTAATTTATTCAATTTGGAGAAAATTATTCTTTCATATCATCCTGATCTCGAGAAAATAAGGCTTTCAGCAAATATAATTATACTCATCAAACAAATAAAAAATAATATTTTGGTGTGCCATGTTTCTTTGTTCTGCACTTAGATATGCCACTGAATTCAATGCAGCGTTGTGATTAATGGGACTATTTCTGGAGTGCAGAATTAGGGAAGGAGAATTTTCTGTCTTACCCTATCCCAAAAGGTCCCCCTTTGATAGAATGTTGGACGCCTTAAAATTAAAGGGTTTGTTCTTCAAGATTTGGTTCCTGTATACAGTAGAATTGGTGTAAAAAGTTAATGAAATGTAAAAAGAAAATAGTACATGCGCCTGACTGGAGACAATTGGAATTGCAGGAACGATAGCCACAGCTTTTTCAAGGTCTTCAGGCTTGTAGTGATGCACTGGATAATGTATTTGGAGAGGCCTAGATAGAGTGGGCGTGGAGAGGATGTTTCCATTTGCAGGAGAGACTGTAACCTGAGGGCATAGCCTCAGACTGAAGGACGATTTTAAAAACAGAGATGCGGAGGAATTTCTTCAGCCAGAACTCTTTGTCGCCGAAGGCTGTGGAGGCCAAGTCATTGAGTGTCTTTAAGACAGAGATAGATAGGTTCTCGATTAATAAGGGGGTGAGGGGTTGCAGGGAGAAGGCAGGAGAATGGGAATGAGAAACATATCAGCCATGATCGAATGGCGGAGCAGACTCGATGGGCCAAAGGGCCTAATTCTGCTCCTGTACCTTAGGGTTTTATACAGTTAGAGTGGATCCTTTTTAAGTGGACAACAGCATTCACTGCATTCCATTAAGTGGCAGGTGGAGTCCTGCTCAATCTCGTACAGGATGGTTTTGTGAATGACCAGGAATATTATATATAATGGCAATTTAAGCAAAATATATTTTGTGCTTTATAGGCGGACTGACAAAAATGGTTTCCTGAGGTTACTTCAATTCCAGCTTGGTTAGGTTTTCTCAAAATGAATGGAAAATAGTAATTGTAAAGATATCCAGGATGACACGTTTCAGTGAAGCTAATGGTGATTATGTGGCTCTCTGGTAAATCAGGAAATGCAGGAGGAAATTTGAATTACTGAGCAGTCAATCATTCTATCCGTCCTGTACCATTTCATTTCACCGTGGGGCATCTTCAAAGAGTTCATTGGATGAGAGTTACTGAGACATTGTTACTTCGAGTTGCTGGTAGGGGAGCTTTTAACATAGCTTTACTCATCATCTCTGTGTCCAGAAGTATCTTTACAATGAAGTATGTTATTATCACAGAGAGAGTTTCATGTGTGCCATAGGATTGTTTATTTCTGTGAAGCTCTTTGATAGCTTCAGATCTAAAGTTCATTCCTTGGCACGCCAAATTACAGTTTTTGCATCGCTCGGGTCTGAGACTTTTAAAAAGCACACTACCGTCCCATAATAAATCCAATATAGTCAGGGCTTGTCTGCTGAAGAGCTGTCCGCTTAGCTGGAAGTTGGAAAGAAAGAAGAGAAGGACAGACATTTATGCTGCACCTTTCACAACCTCAAGGGGTCCCAAAACACATTATGACGAATGAAATGTACTTTTCGAAACGCCATCACTTTTGTAATGTGAGAAACAGAATTAGCCAACCTTGATACTGTGGTGTTGGGTGCTCTGGTGCACAGATGAGCCAACACAGTTGTATGTGGTACAACTCTATTTTATTATAACTCTTATAATACAGTTCGTTCTGGATACTCTGCACGTGCTGTCTCCCTGAGTGTCTTTGGCAATAGCTCTGTCCTGGTTCTCCCCTGCAGTTCCTACTGACTACCAGGGGTTGTGTCTGTGCTTTTATATCTTTCTGTCATTGGTTGTGGTGTTGTGTGTTCTGATTTGTCTGTTGGTGTGTCTATCATGATTTGTGTGTTTGAATATCATGACATCCCCCTTTTTTACAAAGACAAGTGCCTACGTGGTTATAAATATAATTGTGTCGTGAGTGCATCTAAGAGTGTGTGTTTGTGTTGTGTACAGCGTGTGTTTATGACGTAACTATTTACATGGGGCGATGTCGGGTGCGTCATACTAACAAGGTTGTACCATAACAAAACTTGGATGCGAGAGAAAAAAAAACTTGAACATTGGTCCGGTCAGACGATATCTGGAACAATAAACAACAACAGGTTATAATACAGAAGTGTTTGACTTTTTGAACGTATTAACAGCGTTATAAGTCCAGTCTAATGGGTGACCGCCTCAAGAATGGGCTGGTCCTCAAGCCGGTTCAGCTGTGGAGATTTGGGGTCACACTGGTTCACCTTGGACTGTTGGAGGTGATGCTGTTGCCGAAGTCTCTACTTGACCATTTGTTGTACTTCATGCAGTGCTTGGTTTTTTTCATTCTTGCAAATATAACATTCAACATCTTTGTTAGTGGTGCCCTGGCTGTGGTTTGGTTCTGGTGGCGATGGAAGGGGCATGATCCGTGGCATCTCCACGAAGTCATCCTTGGGAACCAGTGGAGGATCCGGCGTGTGCGTACGGTGCAGTTGCGAGCGTGGAAGGCGGCACAGAGCCCGCTGATTGCGCCTACGCACCAATCCATCCGCCCTGCATGCCAGGAACAAGGTGGAGTCTTTTTCTTTTTATGTTTGTGGTGGACGGCATCTTGTAGCCGATGGGTCGTTGCCATCGAAGTAGCACCACCACTAATATCATGCAAGGCGATGACTGTGCCAGATGTGGAAGTTGGCCAAGACCGTGTACGCTGGTTCCGGCCACCTGCTGTGCCGGAAGGGCGACTCCGCAGAGAAACGTCGAAGCATGTCGCCTTGGATAGAGAATTGTTGCTCGCATCAACGTCTGGCGATGGCGCGAGTTGGTGTGTCCATCTTGGACCGCCGGTGCTGGTTGCCACTGCCGACCCAGTGGGACTGCCACGCGATCCATTCCCTGTCGCCGTGGCATCTGCCGTCACCCTGAGCGTGCCATCACCGAGGCCGCGACACCGCCCGTCCGGAGCAAGGTCTGGCATGCGCAGATCAGAGTCGGCGCTTGGCTGCTCCCCATCTGGAGTCCGGTCTGCCTTCCGTCGATGCCCCCCGTCCGGAGTCCCAACAGGTTCACTGGAGGCAGCCGAGATTCCCTGAAGCTGTACTTCTGGAGTCGGAACATGCAGGAATGCACCAACCAGTGGAGAGGCTCGAGCCATCGAGGGTGGAAGCGGTGCGCCGCCACCGCAGTCGTCAGTGGTCCCACCGTGATCGTTGAGTGCCTCGGTACGCACTAGGCGAGGTCTGTCACCTTGCACCTTTTGCATGGGAAGTGGGATGCTGTCGTCACTCGTCTCACATCCCGTGGATAGATCGTCATTAGCAGCTTGCTGTTCACTAGGGTTGGGTAAATTGTCAGAGTTTTCATCTGGTGGTGCACACCATGTCGGTGGACTGTCATTGTCTTGCCATTGTCCTTCATTTGGGCTTTTCTTCTTTGGAACTTTAAATCTTCCCCCAGACATTGCAGAACCTTGTTTATTACCCCCAAATTCTCCCATATGTATGGTCTCGAATATAGTATCCACTGTTTCTATCGACATTGTACCATTTTCCAAAGAACATTCCGTTTCACTTTTCTTCTCAGGTACCTCATATGTAACTTTGTTTGATGTACATGCCTTCATGGTCTCTGGGTCTGATTTTGCTGGGACTGGCATGGTCACAGTCTCTCTTTTACTGTTCTCAATTGCCCACATTATACTCCCCATACATAACTGCTTAAGCACTGGGGTTAGTGTGGTACAATGGATAATCGGGTCGACCTTATCTGCATCTTCATCATTAGTGGAAAGCACACTTGGTTCACTTGAAACTGCTGTGGGTGTTAAATTCGTTATCTGGCTACTCGATGTCGGTGTCCTCAGGATTCTTGCTCCAATGTTCTGCTCAATAATCAGTGGAGTGTGTATAGGTTCAATGCAATTAATGTTCCCCTCCAGGTTTGAAGAGTCATTACTGACTAACTGCTGGTCTCCGAAGTTGGGATTTTGCGGTATTGTGTTGAAGGGAGACATTTGTCCCTGCTGTAGATATGATTCAGGTTGTGTTATTTCCATTACCTGAGGATCAATGTCTTGTCCATTTTTTCGATCCGTACTAAAACACTGGCAATTCTCAGTCTGCTCCTTGCAAGTTAAACATACAATTAATTTCGTTAGCAAATCCTCAGCATCCTTCTGTGGCGGTGCTGCATTATTAATCTCTGTTCGGCTACAATGATCCTGAAGGTCAGCGCATAAACCTTTTTTCTTCGGGCTTGGACGAGGCGATTCCTTTGGCTTGTCTTCAGTTGGGCTTGAACAGTCTTCAGCGCTGTGCCCTTTATTGTAGCATGAGAGACCGTCATGGTCATGCTGCTGTGTAGTGGAGCATGGTAGGCTGTTATAGCCTTCTTGCTGTTCACGGGAGCATGGCAGACTTGCATCGTCTGCCGCTGGTTGGTCAGGAGAGGTTGCTAGACCCTCATGGTCTTGTTCCTGCAAGGATTGCGCTCTGGAGTCTTGCGTTCCTTCCATCGTGGAGTCCGTCCACGAGCTCTCTGTGGAGGCTTGTGACACTGGAGTCACTTCTTGTTCGTGCAAGGAATGCGCTCTGGAGTCTTGCGTTGCTTCTATCGTGGAGGCTGTCCACGAGCTCTCTGTGGAGACTTGTGACACTGGAGTCACTTCTTGTTCGTGCAAGGACTGCGCTCTGGAGTCTTGCGTTGCTTCTATCGTGGAGGCTGTCCACGAGCTTGCTGTGGAAGCTTGTGACACTGGAGTCACTTCTGGTTCATGCGAGGACTGCACTCTGGAGTCTTGCATGTCTTCTTTCATAGAGTCGGGAACGTTGAGCGGGACGTGGACCACGCTCTGTGTGGCAGCAGGGCACTCTCCGTGTGCTTGCACCGCTCCCTGTCTGGTAATGTCAGGCTGCAGCATCATCCGGTACTGATAAGTTGGAACGTCATATCTGCTGGGTTGAAGATCCTCAAATCCGAAAAATGAATCCGCATCTGCGTCGGATTCAATATGGGGGCCGCCAATGTGCAACACGAAAGGTTCGGCCGAGTCATAGTCATATAGGACCACGGAGCTATCATTGGGCTCGCGAGGTCCGGAAACACTGTAAAAATCGTCATCGAAGTATTCAAGGTCGGAATCATCGGCTTGTGCGTAGGTAACTGCTTGTCGGAGGGTTCTTCGGAGGTTAAATTCATCTCCTGGGTCAATTTGCGGCACTGTGCTGTCATTCCAGGTGAAGGAAGGTTGTTTTACAGCTTTAACAGATTTTTGTTTTTTTGATTTGGGACGTTTCCCTTTTAAATTGGATTTGGGACATTTCCTTTTTAAATTGATCCAGTCTTGGGCCTCTGACATCCTGACGCTCGGTATGTAGCACGTAGGAAGCGACTGCACATGCTCAGATCGCTGTTCCTTTACCGATGGCCGTTTTCTTAACTGCGCATGCGCACCATATTGCGCATGCGCATACGAAACTTCCGGTTCTGCGCACTTCTCGCGCAACTGTGCTAGCGTTATACCTTTAGCAAGATGGCCGTCGACCTCGACCCAGCCTTTTCTCAGGCCCGGGATTTCGGGCTCCGGGATCCCAGCCACGAGGTGAGTACTGCAGCTTTTCTTACCTTTAAGTCCCCATTGGATTGCGTATTCTTCACAGTACTTGGCGAATTTGCCCATGACTGCCTGGTAATCGTGCCTTTGCTGCCTCCTGAAGAACCTGAACCTTCTGAACATTGCTCTTGCCCTTGCACCGGCGACGATGAGGAGAAATTCAATTTTTTCCTTATCATCCAGGTCTTGGAGTTGAGCTGCCGCCAGGAACAACTCGAACATTTGCCGGAATCGCCGCCAGTTTTCGTGGAGGTCGCTGTCGCACTGGAGCGCCTGCGGAACCGGGAGCTCGTACATCATGCCTGGGCACTGCTGGTTGTCTCTGTACACTGAGGTATGCCGGCAGGTATCGATCCACTCCTGTACCATGTGGTGTTGGGTGCTCTGGTGCACAGATGAGCCAACACAGTTGTATGTGGTACAACTCTATTTTATTATAACTCTTATAATACAGTTCGTTCTGGATACTCTGCACGTGCTGTCTCCCTGAGTGTCTTTGGCAATAGCTCTGTCCTGGTTCTCCCCTGCAGTTCCTACTGACTACCAGGGGTTGTGTCTGTGCTTTTATATCTTTCTGTCATTGGTTGTGGTGTTGTGTGTTCTGATTTGTCTGTTGGTGTGTCTATCATGATTTGTGTGTTTGAATATCATGACAGATACTGCAAGACCCCACAAACAGTAATGTGACAATGGTCAGATATTCAGTTTTAGGGATGTTAGATTAATGCAGCCTCCGGAAAAGAATTTCATAGAATTTACAGTGCAGAAGGAGGACATTCGGCCCATCGAGTCTGCGCCGGCCCTTACCAAGAGCACCCTGCTCAAGCCCACGTTTCTATCCTATCCCCGTAACTCAGTAACCCCCACTTAACCTTTTTTGGGGGGGGACACAAAGGGCAATTTTAGCATGGCCAATCCACCTAACCCACACATATTTGAACTGTGGGAGGAAACAGGAGCACCCGGAGGAAACCCACGCAGACACGGGGAGAATGTGCAGACTCTGCACAGACAGTGACCCAAGCCGGGAATCGAACCTGGAACCCTGGAGCTGTGAAGCAACTGTGCTAACCACCATGCTACTGTGCTGCCCACAGAATGATGTTCTCCCATCTGGCTTTACACCTTTTGGATCAGATGTTAGACCCCTCTGTCCTGCTGGGCGGATGTGAAAATGACAACAAGCACTGTTTTAGAGAAGTATGGCTCATTCTTAATATTTATCTTCCAACCAATATGATTGAAAAAGATTTTCTGGAACTTCCTGTGCACAAATCGGCTAGTATCTTCCCTACATAACACAAGGACTACATTTCAAAAAGTACTTCATTGCTTGCAAAATACCATGGGATGTCCTGAGGTCATGAAAATGTTATGTGATTGCAAGTTTTTTCTTTCCTATACTCGTGTCTTTGGTGGAGAAAAGTAAGGGTGACTAGAGAGTACCTCCTTTTTCAAGACACGTGCGATGCTTCTGCTGGGAGAGCAATAAGTAGGGCAGTTCCCTAGTGTGGTGCTTCCAAGACACCCAAGCCACAGGAAAATTGTGTTCTCACTTGGGAGGAAGTGATCCAATGAATTATTGCGATACTCGAACCCCAAAAGACAAAGATGGCAGCTTGGGTTTGAGGGGTAAAAATCTAGCCAATCATAACCTTTGTCAATAAATAGATGGAAAAAGTATGTTTGAGACAATGATGTTCCTCTCAATCTGTGGCACTATGGCTGAGGCTTTTGGCATCCTAAGTCTTCAGGCTTCAATTTGAATCTCCGTATTGTCTCTGAGTACATTTTATCATCTCAGTTTGTTGCGTCAACATTTGGAATAAAGCAGGCTTCTGTAAAAGCTTAGCTGCATGATTCTCGCTCACCATCCATGCAGAGATATATGATGGACAGCTGGATGAAATCTTCAAACAGTCAGCGTTCACCCTGACTCTTACAATCAAGGCAGCCTATAACACATGGAAAAGAAGTTTTCATGGAAGAAGGACCGTGCAATATTAAAGCCGCGGGGCCCTTTGGAGGGGTCACGGTGGACACGCTGTGGCTGAAAATCATTGATGGAGTGGACCAGGGTGAACTTGAGCACTATTAACCTATTTTTCCAGTTATTTATTGCCCACTTTCTCACTAGTATACTACCAGCACATCCACGACACTGCGATGTAAGCAAAGGAATTTCAGTCAACGTTTTAATGTGTTTCTCCTCTTTATCCTGACTTACTTCCAAAAATCCAACCCAAGTATTCTGCACCCCTACACGTCACAGCACACTGCATCAAGCACTCTATCCAGCAAATGCACCAGAACAGGCACATTTAATCCCGTGTTTTATGGCTGTGACAATGTTGCAGTGGAATGTACCACTATTGGAAAATATTTGAATATGCCTTGTATAGAACATAGAACATAGAACATTACAGCGCAGTACAGGCCCTTCGGCCCTCCATGTTGCACCAACCTGTGAAACCACTCTAAAGCCCATCTACACTATTCCTTTATCGTCCATATGTCTATCCAATGACCATTTGAATGCCCTTAATGTTGGCGAGTCCACTACTGTTGCAGGCAGGGCATTCCA
Organism: Scyliorhinus torazame; assembly: GCF_047496885.1. Classification (NCBI taxonomy): domain Eukaryota; kingdom Metazoa; phylum Chordata; class Chondrichthyes; order Carcharhiniformes; family Scyliorhinidae; genus Scyliorhinus; species Scyliorhinus torazame. Next base: position 198,262,206 of record NC_092707.1, on the reverse strand, counting down.
CGCCCTTACTACTCTCTGAGTAAAGAACCTACCTCTGACATCTGTCTTATATCTATCACCCCTCAATTTAAAACTATGTCCCCTCGTGCGAGACATCACCATCCGAGGAAAATATTATATTATATTATTATCGAGCTTTTGTTTTCAAAAGGGACCATATAATAGGGGTTTGCAAGTTACCATTGGTCTCTTAGATGTAACCTTTAGACTTCAAATACCTCAGATGTAGAGGACTGTTGTAAAATGAAGGTGTTGTGACTTCCAATGGGTCCTACACCAGGGGCTGGATTCTCCGTTATTGGGGCTATGTCCCCACGCCGGCATCAAAACTGAGTTTCAAGCCAGTAAAACTGGCATGAAAGGGCAACAAATTCCTAGTTCTGCAGGGGGCTAGCAGGGACCCGGCGTAGATGTAGCAGCTTTTTGACCCCTGCACTTTCAGGTCAGAGGCCGAGCACGCGCACAACAGCGGCCTCCAGCGACTGCGCCGTGCTCCAAGGCGGACTCGGACCACGGAGCTGGACCCTAAAAATAACCCCCCCCCCCCCCCCGATCGGCCACGCACCCGACCCTGTTTTCCCGTACAAACATTTCCCGGCCGCCTATAAGGCACCCCCTGCCCTCCGATCGGCTCGCCCCCAGCCAGGGTGGCCGCGGACTGAATCCGCAGCTGCCACGCGAGTATCCCGACCAATTATACCATGTTAGATCCACACCGTCGGGACTTCGGCCGGTCGAGGACGGAGAATGGCGGAGCGGGCCTCCAGCAATGGCCCCATGTAGGTCCTAAGGGATGCAGCATACTCGTTCGGGGCCCGCAGAATCGGGGAACCAGCACTGGTCTCGATTCCGTGCAGGAAGATAGATTCTCCGCCCCTGCGCCGGCCGCGATTTTGGCGTCGGGGTACGGAGAATCCAGCCCCAGAGCTGGTGTAACCACAAGGCAAACTAGGCAGTCACTTAAAGTGAAGTTCGGGCATGGGATGTGTTGATATGCCTGTGAATAATATTGTACATAGTTAGCAATGCGACCTCCAACCAGCCGATGGTGCAGACATCAGTCATGTGACATCTCACTCTCGCCAGTTGGTAGTAAGACATAAAACAGGACAGTCGCTCATAGGATAGTTCCAGGAGAGTTCGCGAAACTCAAATCGTAACTTAGTCTGTATAGAATCCTATATGTTATCATTCCACATGTTCATTAATAAATCATCATTCTAGTTAAGTCACCAGGAGTTTTGTGCGCATCATTGCAACGGCAAGGTCACAGAACACAACTTGGGGGTGGGTGTGTGGGGGGTGAGTTGGGAGGTGTGGATGGTGGTACAAAGCTGAATGTACTATTCACGTAATTCAGGAATGAGAAATTTGCACCAAATGGCAGATTTAGAACATGGGGAAATCTGTCATTGGCTTCTTCCTTTCCAACCTTTAGAATCCTAAAAGAGCCACTTTAATTTAAAAAAGAAACTGCCAGTTTCACTGACTGTTTCTGCGAGTAAGAACTGCTGCTTCTGAGCTTTGGGCAGCTTTGTGGTTTTCCGACCAGCTTAAAAAAAATGGTACTGTTAGGGTTTCCCCTCTCTCAGAAACTTTCAGTAAAAAAACCCACAGTTGAAGTGACAGTTGCTGAGATCAGGAACTGACTGCAGTTTAGTGATTGGAGGGGCAGCAAGTGCTCGGAGGCCCTGGAGAATAGGACGTCAGGCCCGTTAATGATATGCCTACTGTTCTTCAACCCCATGCGGCGAGGGACACATTTCCGCCATTTTTGGGTTGCATCCCAATTTGGCGTCAAACCGGCGCCTACCCTGATTTTGCCGTCGGAAGCTATTCTCCGCCCAATCGCATTTTACGATTTCGGAGTTGGCCAGAATCTATGATTAGAGGAGAAGCAAGATAGCAGGTGGTTAACCTGTCTATAGAGGCTAGCGAACAGTTATTCTGTCCAGTCAACTGTCAACATGTAGGAAACCTTTGGCTCTACTGTCACCCATCACTTTGACCAGATGTTCAATGGCCAGTCTGATCTGTTCGACAACCTCCATTGTGCCAAAGACAAGAGGCTGAATAAGAAAAAAGAGGAAGCAAAACGTAGGACAAAACCCAGAGCAGGGTGGGGTGGGTATCTGTGCTGGGCTAGGGTGGGAGTTTGCGCTAGAATAAGATGTGGGTCTGCATTGTGATTGGATGGGTTGAGGTGAGAGTCTGTAAGTCTGGCTGGCAATCTGTACCAGTCTAGGTCGGAGGTTTGTACTTGGTTCAGATGGGGTGGGAGTCCCTTTGGGGCTGGAGTGGGATGGGTGTCTATCTGGGGTTGGACTGGGATGGGCGTCTGTAGCGGACTGGAATGGATGGACATCTGTATCGGGCTGGGGTGGGGTGGAAATCCATAGTGGGTTGGGGTCGGGTGGGAGTCCGTCTGGGGCTGGGGTGGGGTGTGGTTGGAAACTGTACTGGGCTGATTATTGCTATGGATGCAAATGGATGTGTTCGAGAGTGGGAACTCAGCTGGAATTGTTATGGCAACAAAGAGTTATAGCTGGGGGAAGGGCAATTATGATGCCATTAGACGTGACTTGGGGGGGATAAGGTGGAGAAGTAGGCTGCAAGTGTTGGGCACACTGGATAAGTGGGGCTTGTTCAAGGATCAGCTACTGCGTGTTCTTGATAAGTATGTACCGGTCAGACAGGGAGGAAGGCGTCGAGCGAGGGAACCGTGGTTTACCAAGGAAGTGGAATCTCTTGTTAAGAGGAAGAAGGAGGCCTATGTGAAGATGAAGTGTGAAGTTTCGGTTGGGGCGATGGATAGTTACAAGGTAGCGAGGAAGGATCTAAAGAGAGAGCTAAGACGAGCAAGGAGGGGACATGAGAAGTATTTGGCAGGAAGGATCAAGGAAAACCCAAAAGCTTTCTATAGGTATGTCAGGAATAAGCGAATGACTAGGGAAAGAGTAGGACCAGTCAAGGACAGGGATGGGAAATTGTGTGTGGAGTCTGAAGAGATAGGCAAGATACTAAATGAATATTTTTCGTCAGTATTCACTCAGGAAAAAGATAATGTTGTGGAGGAGAATGTTGAGCCCCAGGCTAATAGAATAGATGGCATTGAGGTACGTAGGGAAGAGGTGTTGGCAATTCTGGACAGGCTGAAAATAGATAAGTCCCCGGGACCTGATGGGATTTATCCTAGGATTCTCTGGGAGGCCAGGGAAGAGATTGCTGGACCTTTGGCTTTGATTTTTATGTCATCATTGGCTACAGGAATAGTGGCAGAGGACTGGAGGACAGCAAATGTGGTCCCTTTGTTCAAAAAGGGGAGCAGAGACAACCCCGGCAACTATAGACCGGTGAGCCTCACGTCTGTAGTGGGTAAAGTCTTGGAGGGGATTATAAGAGACAAGATTTATAATCATCCAGATAGGAATAATATGATCAGTGATAGTCAGCATGGCTTTGTGAAGGGTAGGTCATGCCTCACAAACCTTATTGAGTTCTTTGAGAAGGTGACTGAACAGGTAGACGAGGGTAGAGCAGTTGATGTGGTGTATTTGGATTTCAGCAAAGCGTTTGATAAGGTTCCCCACGGTAGGCTATTGCAAAAAATACGGAGGCTGGGGATTGAGGGTGATTTAGAGATATGGATCAGAAATTGGCTAGCTGAAAGAAGACAGAGGGTGGTGGTTGATGGGAAATGTTCAGAATGGAGTACAGTCACAAGTGGAGTACCACAAGGATCTGTTCTGGGGCCGTTGCTGTTTGTCATTTTTATCAATGACCTAGAGGAAGGCGCAGAAGGGTGGGTGAGTAAATTTGCAGACGATACTAAAGTCGGTGGTGTTGTCGATAGTGTGGAAGGATGTAGCAGGTTACAGAGGGATATAGATAAGCTGCAGAGCTGGGCTGAGAGGTGGCAAATGGAGTTTAATGTAGAGAAGTGGGAGGTGATTCACTTTGGAAGGAATAACAGGAATGCGGAATATTTGGCTAATGGTAAAGTTCTTGAAAGTGTGGATGAGCAGAGGGATCTAGGTGTCCATGTACATAGATCCCTGAAAGTTGCCACCCAGGTTGATAGGGTTGTGAAGAAGGCCTATGGAGTGTTGGCCTTTATTGGTAGAGGGATTGAGTTCCGGAGTCGGGAGGTCATGTTGCAGCTGTACAGAACTCTGGTCCGGCCGCATTTGGAGTATTGCGTACAGTTCTGGTCACCGCATTATAGGAAGGACGTGGAGGCTTTGGAGCGGGTGCAGAGGAGATTTACCAGGATGTTGCCTGGTATGGAGGGAAAATCTTATGAGGAAAGGCTGATGGACTTGAGGTTGTTTTCGTTGGAGAGAAGAAGGTTAAGAGGAGACTTAATAGAGGCATACAAAATGATCAGGGGGTTGGATAGGGTGGACAGTGAGAGCCTTCTCCCGCGGATGGATATGGCTGGCACGAGGGGACATAACTTTAAACTGAGGGGTAATAGATATAGGACAGAGGTCAGAGGTAGGTTCTTTACGCAAAGAGTAGTGAGGCCGTGGAATGCCCTACCTGCTACAGTAGTGAACTCGCCAACATTGAGGGCATTTAAAAGTTTATTGGATAAACATATGGATGATAATGGCATAGTGTAGGTTAGATGGCTTTTGTTTCGGTGCAACATCGTGGGCCGAAGGGCCTGTACTGCGCTGTATTGTTCTATGTTCTATGTAACATTCTGGGATGTTTCGCTTGGTTTAAGAGGATCTTGTGCACAGTCTTATGAAGACGAGACTATGATGGGCCTTGTTACATTTAAAATTGTAAGTGAGGGATGATGCAATGTTGCTGAATATGGCTCCTCTCATTTCCACAGTGTTTCATCAAACTGAAGCTTGAACATGTTGATTCTTGGATGCAACATATAATTGTAAATGCAGTTTTTTATACATACTAATGCATGATATTCATTTCCAAACGTTAATTGTTGGGGTGGGTGGGGGGAAGGAGTGCAAAGCATAAAATTTGCTGCAAGTTTGCTGAGGGTGCCTAATGCTCCTGAACTGGCCATGTCCAACTCACCCATCCTTGTCTGATCTACAATGGTTCTTAGTGCTCCCAAAAGCCTCAGATTTAAAATCTGTAACTTCCTCCAGTCAAAACTATCCTCTGCCCCATCTATGCCTCCAAATGCCCTGGCTCCACCCTCCTTTATGGAACACAGTTTGTGAGCAAGGCAAGGTGCAATATTCTGCCTAGCCATAGAAGTAGAAAAGGCTGCTATTAGCGAGAAGACATTGGGAAGACTGTAAAGAGTGGGACAAGCGGCATGGGTTTTCAACATTTTTGGAAGACGTTGAATGACAGACTAGGAAGTAGTTTTTTTTGCACAAACCCTTCCCAGGAAAAATGTCTTTCTGCAACACAATCTTTGCTTTCCTCCAAGGTGCATTACTCAAATGAAGTGAATTCAATGGGTGACCTTGTTAGAAATGAGCTACATACCTGGTATAGGTATTTACGTGCCATCAGCTAATAAGTAGAGTAAGTTAGTGCCGTAGGATCATTTGGCTGGAAATCACTAAAACTTCATTTCCATAGAAGCAAGGCTAGTGGGAGGATTAATCTTCCGAAATGATGGCCAGCCTGAAAATGGCCCAAGGACAGGCAAAATCTCTTGTAATAGTGGAAGAGAAACTAGAGGACATCTGAACAAGCACAGTACAATGCTGTGCTAGGCTACTTATTTAACCTTGTTTAATTACAATTCTTGCTGAAGTACATGAATTCATCAGAATATGGAAGATGAACAGAAGTGATTTTAGTGAACACCATGATTCAACAGCTGATTAGGAATACGAACAGCTGAACTGAATGGCCATTATGAATATCTTATCAGCAGGTCTTACAATCAGCCTTGGACATAAATGACTGACTGTTGGGTGGATGAAACGTTTGGGAGTCAGTTTGGTCGCAGAAATTGAATGTTACTGGAAGAATAAAACTAGTCCAAGAAGGACAACTTCAGATATAATAAGAAAAAACAATGAGGTAAGATTGATTAATCAAGACTGATTAGGTAGGTGCAAAGTGTGAATTTTTGGTTCACTCAAGAGTTAGTTTGGTAAGTCTAAATACAGTAAGGCAACAGGGGTAGTTTGATGTTATAAATTAAGACAAATTATTAAGAAGCAAGAGTTATACTTAACAAGCCAAGGCAGTAACTTGACCACTTGTCTGTGTTTTTCTTTCTGTCTGAGCTCTGGGTGCAGTTTGATGCGTTTGGCTTCGCTCAGAATTTGCGTGCTCCAATGTCCTCCTGGTCATGCTATACCACGTTCTAGGTCTTCTCTGTTTACTGGGTCTGCGGTTTCACCTCTGGGACTCTTCTTTACACTCTTCTGCACACTCAGGCTCAGTGAACCATGGCTTTTTCACCCTTTCTGACAGTTGCACCACCTCCTGATCAGGGCCACTCCAGCCGGCTGGTTGGCTTAGACATTGTGTGGCCGGTATCTAGCCCATTCTAATTGGGACCTTGGGTGATGTGGCACTTCCGGAGAAGTGTGAATCATTGAATCATAGATTCTTACGTTGCAGAAGGACGCCATTTCCCCATCATGTCTAAACTGACCCTCTGAAAGAGCACCCACCTGGGCCAACACCGCCACGGTCCCCGCACCCCTCCTCACCAAATCCCTACAACCCACCCAACTTTTGGACACGACAGGGCAATTTAGCATGGCCAATCCCCCTAATCTGCACATCTTTGGACTGGTTCATTTAACTGATGAAAGTTGGTTCACTCTTGGGACGGCACGGTGGCATAGTGGTTAGCATTGCTGCCTCATGGCGCTGAGGACCCGGGTTTGATCCCGGCCCCGTGTCACTGTCCGTGTAGAGTTTGCAAATTCGCCCTGTGTCTGCGTGTGTTTCACCCCCACATTCCAAAGATGTGCAGGATAGGTGGATTGCCACGCTAAATTGTCCCTTAATTGGCAAATTATTCGATACTGTAAAGTTTTTTTTAATTTCAAAGAGATTTAGTTTACTGGTTCCATGGCTGTGTGAAGTTACCAGACCTTGTGGCCGGGATTCTCCAAAATCCCTGTCAAGTGTTGAAGCGAGCGCCACTGGCATCAACGGGCCTCCAAACCCAGTCATTTTCCCCTTCGTCGGTGGCTAGCACGACGCCGGAGTGCTATGCGCTGCTCCGGTGCCGAAAACCGGCCCTACATGGCCGGCACTGGTCCGCGCATGCGCGCCACGGCCGTCTCCGTGCTGGCCTCCCAGGCAATATGGCGGAGCCCTACAGTGGCCCGGCACAGAGGAACATAGACCCCCTCCCCCCCCGGAATGAGCGCCACCGCCGATCGGTTGCCCCCGATTGCGGGCCTGGCCACCGTGGAGGCCCCTCCCAGAGTTGGCTCCCCCCACCTCCCCCACCAGGACGACCCCCGCCGAATAGGACCATACGCGAATGACGCCGGTGGGACTCGGCGGGCACTCGACCCGTCGAGCGTGGGGAATTGCCACGGGGGCCGCTTTCAACGGCCCCCAACTGGCACCGCGGCGATCGCGCCGGCGCGATTGGCGGCGATTCTCTGGTCGCCGGAGTATCAACGGCCCGGAGTCGGAGCGGAGTGGCAGGATTCGCGCATCCGCCCGGCGATTCTCTGACCCGGCGCGGGCTCAGAGAATCGAGTCCCATATTCTTTTTCTTTGAAACATGCAGCATGAAACTTACAACTGAAGTTATTACAATGGATTCATTAAATAGCTAGAAGGTCTCGGAGTGCAATGGGTAGTCTCTGAGTAGAAGCTTTGGGTTTGAGTCCCACCTCAAAACTTGATGACCAAGGAAGGTGTGTTCATAATATGCCCAACATATTGTGTATCAACCTGCAAAATCCTTCCAATAAGCCAATGGCATGCAGTAAGAGTGGGAGTGACCCCTGGTCAGCTATGCTTGCAGCTGAGTGGCACCGCTCAAGATAGGCAAAGAAAACCTCTTGTTTAATTTTTTTTTTAAACAGAAAGGAGATAGGCTGAAGAAAGCATAGACGCTGGGAGCCGTATCCTTTGCGGGCAAAGGCGGTGCCATGGATGTATTTGATGAAGACTGTGAGACTTGGAGCTCGTATGAAGAGAGATTTCAACTTCATTTCATAGCTAATCAAACACCGGAAATCCTAAAGGATACAACATTTCTCTGTTCGGTAGGGCGCAAAACTTTTACTGCAAAACTTAGTCTATCCAGTAAAATTGGGAGATATACCTGAAATGAATTAATGAAGATTATAGAAGGGCATTTTTTACCAAGACCACTAATTTTGCAGAAAGGTTTTTGGATTTCATTGCCATAGTCAGGAAGAAGGTGAAAGTGTCTTACAATTTGTGGTGACTTTAAGAAGGTTTGCAAAATACTGTGAGATTGGTGTAACACTAGACAACACCCTTTGTGATAGGCTGATATGTGGACTCCGCAATGAGGCTATTCAAAGAAAGCTGCTTACTGAATGCACCTTAACGCTTAAATTTGCAGTGCCACACCAATGGAGCTAGCAGCGAAAGAGGCTTCACAGATAGGAATCCACAAGTTGGAGACTGCCAAAAACAAGTCTACAAGAGTACATCGATGTGCACAAGTTGGACACTCAGCGGGAGAATGCTAGAGTAGAGAAAATGAGTGCAAGAACTATGGCAAAAAGGGCCACATTGCCAAAGCACGTTGGGCACGGCAATCTTCACCACCATTTAAGCCGTGCAAGGAAAAGAGAACATCTAAGTCAACTAGTCGAATCTACAACTTGATTGGTGGAGAACATGACCACTTGAAGACAATGTACCGGAACAACTTCAAGAGCTGAAACTAGGCATTGTGTCGGTGTGGGGTCATCAACAACGTCTCTTGGTATTCTCAAAACTCGATGGTAGCCAAGTCAAAATTGAAGAGGATACGGATGCAGCTGGATCATTGATACAAGAGACAATCTATAATCAGATGTTAAAGCATCTGTCATTCAAACAATCAAATGTTATCCTATGGACATACATAGACAATGTTGTATCACTAAAAGAATACGTTATGGTAAAAGTGGAAGTAAATGGACAAACAGTAAAGTTGCCTCTCCACATTATCCAGGGGAGTTTTCCTGCTTTATTTAGATCATAGAATCATAGAATCCCTACAGTGCAGAAGAAGGCCATTCAGCCCATTGAGTCTGCACCAGCCTTGGGAAAGAACACCCTGCTTAAGCCCATGTCTCCACCCTATCCCTATTACTCCAGTAACCCCACCTAAACTTTTGGGTACTAAGGGGCAATTTAGCATGGCCAATCCACCTAACCTGCACAATTTGGAACTGTGGGAGAAAAACGGAGCACCCGGAGGAAACCCACACAGACATGGGGAGGAAGTACAAACTCCACACAGTCACCCGAGGCCAGAATTGAACCTGGGTCCCTGGTGCTGTGAGGCAGCAGTGCCAACCACTTTGCCCATGTGCCGCCCGGATTTGATAGATCATGGATGGGAAAAATCAAACCCAACTGCGGAGTGGTGACTCAACAGGTTGATTTAAAGAATGACCTACAGCAACCTCTGGAAAAGTATAAAAGAGTGTTTGAAGACTCACTGGGCTCAATGACAGGAGTAGAAGTCCAACTCAAAATTAAGCCAAACAGCAGACCAAAATGTCTCAAAGCCAGAACCGGACCATACGCCATCAGGTCAAAAGATGAAGAGGAACTAAAAAATTAGTCTATACAGGAGTAATTGAACCAGTTACTACAAGTGATCAGAGGACACCACTAACTCCTGTACTAAAACAAGATGGTTCAGTAAGAATATGTGGAGATTTTAAAGCAACAATTAGCCCAGTTATGTGTGCAAATCGTTATCCACTGCCACTGGTTGAAGACTTGTTTGCAGAAATTTCTGAGGTCAGAAATTCAGTCAAATAGATCTAACTCAGGCGTATTTACAAATGAATGTGGTTGCAAAATCACAACCACTACTCACAATTGTGACACACAAGGGTATGTTTCATTACAGGAGAATTTCATTTGGGATAACTCTGCACGTGCTATTTTTCAGAGATACATGTACCAAATTCTGAGTGGGTTAAATGGTGTACAATGTTACCTTGGAGATATCCTTATCACCGAAGCAATAATAATAATAACTGAACAAGAGCACTTCAAGAACTTGGAAGCTTACTGGAATGGTTGCAAAATCACTCTCTCTGAGTTAAAAAAAGAAAAATGTGACTTTTTCAAGACATCTATAAACTATTTGATTCACATCATTAACAAATATGACTTGCATAAATCGGCGTTTGCCGATTGGGCGGAGAATGGGCTCCGATGCCGAATTCGGGCTGGAGGCTTTTGACCCCAGTCCGCCAAGCTCCGCCCCCTCCAAAATAGCATCAACATGACACGCGCCGCGCGCGATGCTCCACCCCCGATGGGCTGAGTTCTCGACGGCGTGGGACACGTGTAGTCTGAGCCAGCGTGCCGACTGCGGTCTGTGTCCAGCGCTGCCACACTCAGCCGGGATCAGTGCCTCTGGCTGGGAAGGCATTTGACCGGGCTGGGGGACTGGTGGGGGGTGGCCAAGGGGTGGGCTGCGGGGTTGCGGTATGCATGTTAGGTTACGCGCACGGCCGGCGCCATGTTGTATGGCATGACCGGTGCAGGCTGTCAGCTGTGCGCATGCGCGACCAGGCCATTTTCGGCGCGGGCTGCAGGGGTTTCAGTCAGCGCTGGGGCTAGCTCCTTACCGGTATTGGAACCAGTGAGGTGTCAGCGCCCATTTTCCTATCGTGAAAGTCGACACATTCTACGTCGGCATCAGCACTTAGTCTCCAGAACGGAGAATCCAGCCCTCTATGTTTCTTACACATGAATAATGTACCTGCGACTTAACTCATTACAGAGGTACACAAGAACAGACCCAGTGATGGGGAACGTTAAGCACATTGTCCTAAGGGGCGGCACGGTGGTGCAGTGGTTAGCACTGCTGCCTCATGGCGCTGAGGACCCAGGTTCGATCCTGGCTCCTGGTCACTGTACATGTGGAGTTTGCACATTCTCCACGTATTTGCGTGGGTCTCACTCCCACAACCCAAAGATGTGCAGACTAGGTGGATTGCCCCTTAAATGGAAAAAAAAAATTGTGTATTCTAAATTATATTTAAAAAGGACATTTGCCTAAAAGGAACAATGACAGACGTACATCGTAAGATCCAGACCTCATGCTCCACGTACCAAGAAGATTTCAGCTGACGAACCAAAGTGGAGTTTTATTATGGGGAATCTAAGTGATTATACCTCCGTGCTTGTGCAATGAAATCCTTGACCAACTGCATGAGGGACTTCCTGTTGTGATGAGCATGAAAGAACTGGCGAGCAGTTATTTTTGGTGGCTGGGTTTAGATGCTCAAATTGAAGATGAAGTGGGGCAATGTCAGTCATGTGCAAAACTAAGAAACACTCTACCGGTACAATGCTTACATTCTTGGGAATGGCCAACACAGCCTTGGCAGGGAGTATGCATAGACTTTGCTGGTCCAGTTGAGGGACATGTTCCTAGTGATTATGGGTGCACATTCTAAATGGCTGGGAGTAGTGATTATGAAATCCATGACAACAAACTATTGAGAAGTGGGATGAAATATTTGCAAGATTTTATAGACCGAAACAGTTCGTAAGTCACAATAGAGCTCAATTCACTTCCGAAGTGTTTGAAAAGCATTTAAAAGGAAATGGTACACAAAACATAAAGTTAGCTCCATACCATCCTGCAACAAATGGATTGGCCGCGTGGTTTGTGCCGTCACTTGAACATTCCATCAAGGCATCAAAGGACCAAGACGAGTAAATAACTTCTTGATGTCATACCAAAACACCACACACGCAACAATGCAGAGTTCACCAACAATGCTGCTTTTCAAAGGAAAACTAAGAACAAAGTTTGACATTTTGATACCACCTGATCCTTCGGAGATTGTCAAATGACAACAACAAGCACAGATTGCTAGTAAGGAACAAAACTCTAAAAAGAGAGAATTTGCCCAAAGATGGTGTGTACGAGCAAGAAGCTACATTACAAATGAGAAATGGGTACCTGCAGTCATCCTGGCAAAAATAGGTCCAATATCATACACTGTACAGTCGGATGAAAGAGTTTGGCGACGTCATGCTGACCAACTACCTGCATCACACAAAGTGAAATCGCTGAAACTGTCCAGGATGCATGTCTATTGGAAAACCTAAGCAGCGATACTCCCGTACAGAGATCAAACTCAAAGACAGTTGAGATTCTCTTTCTCAGGAACCTTCGACACCAATGGAGTCAGACATTGAACTAACTTCACAGGAAGTATTACGAACAGAAGAAAAAGAAGACACTTCAAAGGCCTTGAGCAACCACGTTTCACAACGTCGAGTACAACCCAAAAGAAATAGATGTCCATCTGAGAGACTATCTTATTAAATTGTATGCACATACAAAATAATAATGGTGCAAAAATAATGGGCGGGATTCTCTGACCTTGCGACGAACTGTTGACGCCGTCGTAAACGGCGTCGCATTTTACGACGGCGTCAACAGGCCCCTAGGAGCAGCGATCCTGCGCCTCACAGGGGGCCAGCATGGCACTGGAGCGTCTCACACAATTCCAGCTGCCGATGCCGGCGTCAAACGGGGGCCGCGGGTCTGCACATGCGCGCTACGGTCGGTGCGAATTCGCGCTTGCGTGCTACGACCGGCGCGAACTTGCGCATGCGCGTTAGTTGCCTTCTCCACACTGGCCCCGACGCAACATGGCAGAGAGCTACAGGGGCCTGGCGCGGAGGAACATAGGCCCCACCAGGAGAAGCCCGCCCACCAATCGGTAGGCCCTGATCGTGGGCCAGGCCACAATGGAGGACCCCCCGGGGTTGGATCTCCCCTACCCCCCACCAGGCCGCCCCCCCGCAGGATGAACGTCGAGGTCCCGCTGGGTAGGACCACACGTCAACGGTGCCGGCGGGACTCAGCCTATCTCGACGACCACTTGGCCCAACGCGCGTGGAGAATCGCTGGAGGAGCCGCGTAGAGCGCCCCCCCAAACGGCACTGTGCCGACCGCGCCAGCGCCAATGGCGCCAATTCTCTGGTCACCGGAGAATCGGCGGAGCGGCGGCGGAGCGGCGGCGGAGCGGCGTCGCGTGAATCTACTGTTTTACTGGACGTAAAGCAAAATTGTAATTTGTACGAAAGAAGTAGAGGGGAAGGGCTGTATTGTATTTAAGTAATACATCCCTGCAGGTGGAACGTCACGTGATCTTTAGTGATTTCAACAGAGTGTGAGTGTGGGATTTTATTCTCCATCTTAGTACTGGATGAGCAACATCTCCTTAATAAACCTTGCAGCATGTTTTGAAGAAATCCAGTGTGTGGGATCTCTGTGCTTTTCTTCTTTGCAGCAAAACATAAGACCAATTCTAATCACACCAAATCTACATAAAAATGCCTGAAGAAGATCATGGCAGGTGAATAGAAACGTAGAAACATAGAAAATAGGAGCAGGAGGGCAGCACGGTGGCACAGAGGGTTAGCCCTGCTGCATCACGGCGCCGAGGTCCCAGGTTCGATCCCGGCTCTGGGTCATTGTCCGTGTGGAGTTTGCCATTCTCCCCGTGTTTGCGTGGGTTTCGCCCCCACAACCCAAAGATGTGCAAGCTAGGTGGATTGGCCACAATAAATTGCCCCTTAATTGAAAAATAATGAATTGGGTACACTAAATTTATTGTAAAAAAGAAAATAGAGTCTGATCCGCCATTCATTATGATCATGGCTGATCATCCAACTCAATAGTCTGATCCCGCCTTCCCCCCATATCCTTTGATCTCCTTTGTCCCAAGTGCTAAAACTAACCGTTTCTTGAAAACATACAATGTTTTAGCCTCAACTGTTTTCTGAGGTAGCAAATTCCACTGGCCGACCACACAATGTGAAGAAATTCCTCCTCATCTCAGTCCTAAACCGTCTATCCCATATCTTCAGAATGTGGCCCCTAGTTCTGGTCACCCCCACCATCAGGAACATCCTTATTGCATCTGCCCTGTTTAGCCCTGTTAGAATTTTATAGGTTTCTATGAGAACCCCTCATTCTTCTGAACTCTAGCAATGGCATGAAAAGTGGGATTTTCAAATCAAAGTTTTGAAATAAAGTGAACCTTTGTAGGCCTTGTCAATAATCTGTCCAAGTATTCACCCTGACAGAAGATATAAAGTAAGTAAATTTGGGAAAGTTCAGTGTTGTAGGTGGTGGGGAAGTAAAACTGGTCAAACATTCCGAGGGGTTCGGATGTTGAGAAGACCTTGACAACAAGAAATGGAGAAAGAAAGAATGCATGTTAGCTGCTCGCCTGATCCAGACCAATACCTACTGGTGATCATGTTTGTATGATTTTGTTATCTAACTAGTGTGGTCATATCTCATTGAAAACTCAACAGCCCACATTATTGGTTGCACTCGAATCCCGATTAGTTGATTAAAATAAAGTCTCATGGGGCAGTGATGGCCAGAACCGGGTTTGAGTCCAATGCCAGGATCTGTTAGCCATGAAAGGAGGTTCCTAACATGGGCTGATAATCCGTTCAGTAATTGTTCCACCCCCCCCCCCCCCCCCCACCCCCACCCCCCCATCGCCCCCATCATTCCCTATTGCATTAAAAAAAAGTGTGGGTGTGAAGATATATTTTTAAAATTGATTGATTGGTTTACTCTCAAGTGCATTACAAATTGTAATATCTTTCAAAGATTTAAAATTATTACAGCCCTCTCAATTTCACCAATTGAGCTTAGCTCTATGCACCAATGAGGAACTTTCCATGATAACCCCTACAACCATACCACATAGGCACCTTTGGGTTGTGGTGATGACACGGGGTGAATGTGCAAACTCCACACGGATACTGATCTGGCCAGGGATCGAACCTTGGCGCAGTGAGGCAACAGTGCTAACCACTGTACCATTGTGCCGCCCTTACCAAAGCTCCTTAGAAAGCACCATCCAAACCCACTACCATCTGAAAAGAGAAGCAGATATATGGGACATCACCACCTGGAGATTCCCCTCCAAGTCACTCACCATCATGACTGGGAAATATATCACCGTTGCTGCATTGTTGCCAGGTCAAAATCCTGGAACTCTCTCCCAACAGCACAGTGGGTGTACCTACACCACATGGACAGCAGCGGTTCAAGAGGCAGCTCACCATCACCTTCTCAAGGGCAATTAGAGATGGACAATAATTGCTGGGTTAGCCAGCGACACCCATAAATAATATTTTTCAAAATCTGCACACTGCTTTGTGTGACGGTGGACCATATCAGAGTAGTGAAGAGAGAGATGTGTGTGTCGGAGGTTGTAAGTGAAAGCTCCTTCTGGGAGCACAGAGGTAGCTATTGGCAGCTATGGAAAGATGCTAAATCTCTCAAAGAATGATTTAAACAGGAGATAGTAAATCATCCTTCTGATCACTGGTTCAGGTTCCGACACAGCTACCTACTATCCAAATCTTGGTACTAACATTCAATTTTTGGCTGCACTGAAGCTATTTTGTTGACGATTATGGGCCGAGTACTGCAGTGGGAAAATGTCCTTGGAACAAAGTTAGCTACTGCCTCTTTTAAGTTTGTTTTTACAATCATTTGCGTTGAGCAGGCTTGGACCGGATGCATGTGTGTATGGGGGGGTAGGGGGGGGGTGGGGGTAGGGGGCTGGCGCATGCCATTCCGTGCAAAAGTGCCTGACCTCGAAGATGTGTCTTGCAGCCACTTAGGGAGGGGTGCACCTTTGTTGTGTTTGGACATAGTCCCAACCTGGGAGTGTGTCCCATAGAAATCTTTCTAATGTAATTCAAATGTGGGTGGTAACAGTGGTTAGCCCTGCTGCCTCACAACGCCAGGGGTCCGGCTTCACTTCTGGCCTTGGATGACTGTGGGCAGTTTGTGCATTGTCTGCGTGGGTTTCTTCCGGCTGCTCCTGTTTCCTCCCACAGTCCAAAGATGTGCAGGTTAGGTGGGGTTATGGGGATACGGGATAGTGGGCTTAGGTAAAATGCTCTTTCAGAGGATCGGTGCAGACACGATGGGCCAAATGGCCTCCTTCTGCACTGTAGGAATTGCAAAACAATTGACCTTAAAGGTTAGTTAACATAAGCAAGGCAATTACTTGCAGATTATTCTGCACAGTGGGGCTAGATATTTATTTTCAAAACTGGAATATACGCAAAAATGAGTCACATCCCATTTTCATCACTCCCCGATTTTATTTCCAAATTGTCATCTTGCAGGGTTGTAGCACAATGGTTAGCTCAGTTGCTTCACAGCTTCAGGGTCCCAGGTTCGATTCCCGACTTGGGTCACTGTCTGTGCGGAGTCTGCACGTTCTCCCCGTGTCTGCGTGGGTTTCCTCCGGGTGCTCCAGTTTCCTCCCACAAATCCCGAAAGACGTGCTGTTAGGTAATTTTGACATTCTGAATTCTCCCTCTGTGTACCCGAACAGGCGCCGGAATGTGGTGGCTTGGGGCTTTTCACAATAACTTCATTGCAGTGTTAATGTAACCCTACTTGTGACAATAAAGATTATTAATTAAATTTGAGGCTGAACCAGTCATGCTGATGAGGAGGAACCGCTTTAGTTAATCTGTGCCTCCAAACCGTGAATTCTCCTAGATTGGTTGCTAGTGACATTGCCTGGACCAGGACACTGGGAATTTAATTTTATTTGCTGCACGTGATCCGATTGGAAAAAATGTGCTGGTCAACAGCACTGATGTTACTTTGAATGAGCACAATGGTGCAGTGAGGGATGGAATGTCTCGACACTGCTGTAATGATCATTCAAAGAACAAATGCTTAGCACTGGGGTGTCACCCAATGATTCTGAAGTCTATAAGCACAGGATTTCAAGTGCATGCCCACTTGTAGCCATAACATCGGTGAACCAACTCATTGTCCCATAAAGCGGCATGTAACAATCCACCGTGGATTTGCAACAGGAAATCCTGGAGATTGCTGCTTGGCCTGCTGAGTGTTTCCAGCATTTTCTGTTTTTACCGCTGATTTTCAGCATCTGCAGCATTTAATTTTTACAGTGAGTTCAGACCAATATTTTGTAGTGTGTTTGAATAGCAAGAAAAGAGAAAATGCTCATCTCCTTTGATACTGTGAAATGAAAATGCTACCCTTTGCGAAGATAAGATTGGAATATTAACCAAGCCTGATTGGAAGAGAATGCAAAGCTAATTTGTTTTTACAGATCTTGAGTTGTAGTCACAAACAATGGTGATGTTCACATTTGATGTGATCACTGGTTTCACGATTGACGGAATTACTTACTGAGGAATAGCATCAGGGCAGATTGCAAATGCTGGGATCTTTAAAACAAGTGTTTAAATCCTCTAATTCTGAGCACTACTTTTGACAAGCTATTTGAATCATTTACGAACCTGAGATCTGACATTGGTTAAAAGACTCACTCCATACCTGAATCACACTCTTTTATCACTGCAGCAATCCTCATAAATATTCATTGCTTAAATATATATTCCTCTGAAGCCGAATTAGACGGTAACCTACATAATGTGTGGAATAAACTAGAAAATACCCAGTTTAATTTTCTTGAAATAAATTAGTTGAACTCAGTCGTGAGTAGATTGCCCTGTGACTGTAATAAAGATGTTGGTGTGTAACAATAGAGAAGATTGTGCTGCGCCTTGTCTTTTTTATTTTCTTGGCTATACATCTGCGAAAGCAGATAGATAAAGAGGGTTTCATCAGGGAACATGGCATCACAACCCTAATCTTTCTAATTGGGGCACCTTATCTTGTAACGTTGAATGAAACATTCATCATGAACGTGCAATAATCAGTCCTTTCCCCGTAGGCTAAACATGTGCCTCAGAATGATGCATAGTATTGTATGCAGTTGTCACCTTGAAAAATGGTAACCTTACATCCAGAAGCATATTGCAAAAGTGCCGTAATAAATCTAAGTGGAATGAATACATTGAAAAATATAAAAAATAATCAAGTGACGATGGTTGCGACTTGCTACGATGTATCTTTTCCTGTCCGATTCGTTCTAGTCCCAGACAAAATGAAGCAACTTCTCTGATGAGGTTGTGCATAATTAAACGGTGCTTTGAAAGTGAAACTGTCCAACACACCCTCTTTCTTTGCGTCCTGTTTGATTAATTGTTCCTTTATTTGTCCTTGGCATTTACTGGGAGCCAATGGATGTCAGCAGAACTTTTGTTTGTTAAAACACATCCCTAAGGAGCCCGACAGTCCTTTGTGTGGAAATGGAGTACTGCAGTTTTTACACGTTTTCATTCAGTGCAGTTCAAATCTGCCCCCATTACTCAGCCAGCTATGTTGGTGGTTCAATATTTACACCTCACAAAATCCATCTGCAGAGCTGACCAATTTCTCGCTGCGCGGTTGACTTTGCAATGGATATTTTTTTCATGGCATTCTGTTCCTTCTGGGAATAGATTGCAGCGGGGTTTAGCTCCTCTTGTGGCGAGTTTGAGGGCGTAATACCCTTTAAAAGAAATCTGTCCAAGTTGTTCAGTCCAGCATCCAAAGTGTGTTTTAATCAGGATTGCAGGAAGGAAGAAAAGGGCTATATTGTAGTATAAAGCAGTGTGCAGCCAAACATATCTCAGAACACACTAAGGATAAATGACACAGTCAACAATACTTTGTCAGCTAAATGTCATCATTGGATTACTGTAAAATTCACTGAAAGCTATCTAAAATATTATGAATAATGTATTTATTCTCCTGCGGGCTGCTATGTCAATCGGATTTGGATTCAAGATTCTCTCCAGAAATTGGAGAATAATTTCTTGACCAATATCCAGGCAGTGCTGAGGAAGATTTGTACGATCAGAGGTGCCACCTATGACATCTGCCCTCTCAGATGGATATGGAAGGTCTCATGCCCGATGTTGAAAAAGAGCAGGGGGAAGATTCTCCCGGGTATTCTGATTCTGATTTAGCCATCAAATAACAGGGGGAAAAGTACAAAATAACAGATCATTACCACATTGCTGTTTGTGACACCTTGCTCCGTTGAAGGTTCGCTGCTTCATTTCCTGCATTATGCTTTGAGATGTCTTGGAGCTGTGTAAATTATGATCTAAATGCAATGTCCTTCTTCTTTCTTGTGCTTTCTTTTTCAGTGATTTTGAAGATAGCATGTATTGAATAGAAAATAGAATATTTTCCCACTTCCCCAGAATGTTGAACTGCCAAGAGCATGGATATCATGGACTGACGAAAAGTCTATGATATACATATCCCCCGTTCTTCCCCAGGTGGGAGCTTAAATCCTCAAATTGTAAGATATGTGTCCACATTTCGGCAACTATCACATAGGCCATCACAGCAACATTTCTGAGACCAATGATTTCTTTTGACTTCTGTTGCTCTATTAATAATGTTGGTGAACCACAAGCCTTCCCTTATATCAATCAAATGACCACACAACCAGTTAGTTAGTTCAAAAGGTGATTTATTTACATACACAAGGGTTATGTCGACATGCAAACACAATATCTACTACGAGTTCAACTACATCTATCAGCTACAATAACCTATACTTAACATCAGGGCGACCGGCACTGTGCAAATGGATAAGGCCTTTATCTGTATTTCACTTTGCTGGTTCGAAGAAAATGGCTGTCTCTGCTGGGCTCATCCGTCAGGTAGCGATCGTTGGTCTTGAACTTGGCTGGCTGCTCCTGCTGCAATTGGGTTGGCACAAGCCGGATCCAAAAGAGATAGAACATATGGCTGTGTCCTCTTTTATCCCGCTGGGATTATGCGCTCTTTGGGGCGGTCTTTAACCTTGGACTCAATAGTTCGACAGGGCTCTGATCACTGTCTTCAATTGCGGCCAATAAAGGGGCTGGTGCCTTGGTAGCTGGGCGGGTCCTTAGCGGTCATTGACCTTGGCAGTTGGGCTTTCTGAGTAAAGGGAGTGGCGCCGATCAGTCTGTGGCTGTACCGGTTGCTTGATTGGAGTTCTATTGTCCTGGGAAAATGGGCCATTGAAATGTAAACGAGCGGGGGTTTAGATCAGGCCTGGTTACCTGTGTTTCAAATACACATAGGCTCTGTATCTGTCTGAGTCCTGGGTTGGCCATAATTCCCATGGTCCTTTGCAGGTGGCCATCTTAGATGGCTACATCCCATCCTCTTGATCCTGAACGCGAAGCGTGGTGGATCACACTATTGATTCCTGTTCATCCTTGGTGGCCCGGTCACCCTTGGTCAAGGTTCTACTCTACTCTATCGTATGGTTTGAGACATTTACCTAATATTTCATTAATACATTCATAAATTAATTCATCTCTAAAGATTACTATAATCAGATCACTATAAAACATTTAATTTATCCGCACAGTTGATCTCTAGCTAACACTATCTAAGCTACTCTCATGCTGCTGGTGAATATTGAAAGAACTTATATACAGTACAAAATTTAAAACAGCAGCATCACATTTCTACTTAATCCTAAGAAAGTTAAAGAGATACATGGTTTATTTTTAGCAGCGATTGGCACATGAGTTTAATTTTGTTGAATTCCAAAGAAGGGGGCTTGGACTGTATATATCAGGGAGCGGGAGGCTTTTGCTCGCCAATTACAGAGTCGGAGTGTCTGAATTACTAGAAGGGCCTCTACTATGTATGAAAGGGGGTTCCATTTGGCAATGTTTTCACACCAGGTAGGGGTTTCGATGTCTGTCTTTATGTGTGGTGTGGTGTCCGGGCTGGTGGTGGCCTGTTGTGTGGTAGTGTTCGGGGCTGATGTGGAGTTTGTTAAAACAGTCCGCTGCACACGCAGTTGCAGATGTCCAGCGATGATCCAAACGCATGTCAGCAGTCCTTGCTTCATCCCGTGTTTTCTATTTTCTGTGTAATCCTGGGGATGCAAGTATAGTATCTGTTATTATCTTTGGTTAATATCTTGTTTTATTAGTCTTTCTTCCCTTACTCCAATTACGTGTTATGATTGTCACCATGTGTGACTCCCTCATTTAAAAAAAAAATACCATTTTGGAGAGACAAGAAATGCAAATTTTTAAAGTACAGAGACTCTCGCGGCTTGTGGTCGAAGCGGGGAGTGGGTGGACAATTTCTTCGACCAGCCTTTTCTTTACTTGCAACCAGTGGTGGGTGAGGCTTATCTTCACCAGCCGAATTTCAGGGCGGCCAGTTTTATAGAGTTTTGTCCTAGAGTTCAGAGGTAGTTCGCGTGTAGCAGCGTGTATAGCAACCAATTGTGTCATTGGTGTAAATAGCAGGTGGGGAGCAACCAGGGGGTCGCCGGAGGTGAAGGAAAGAAGGGGTAAGCGTACAGAACGTGGCAAAATGCATTCTTTAGACCACAACCAAAGGGAGAGTAGCGAAGGTGAAACTAAGGCCTGCCAAAGACAGTGCAGAGTGTCGAGAACCATTCCAGAGCGTATGAAGTGACGGGAACATGAGGTGCGGGTGGGCCACTGCAGGATAAGAATGGATGGAATCCCCGGATAGGGCGGGGGTTAGTGCCGTTACTCCACTATCCAAGCTTAACTGACCGGATGCATTTGTGGTCCTCAGGTAGGGCGAGGATTAGTGCCGTTACCCTACCTGGGTGACTTGGGTGGACGGTAAGAGTTTGTAGTCGTGTGGAAACTTGCCATAAAGACTGGGAGAACAGTGATCTGTTTCTCGACAAACTTGTGCCTTTAACTGACATTGGGTATCGTACCCTCGAATCAGATGAGTAATATTGTGTCGGGCAACATTGAATTGAAACCATGTAGTAGAAAAAAGAAGAAGGAAAAAGGCGGACAGGCTCCATCGGAACTTGGACACCTTAATACTTAGGCGGTGTCTCTTTCTCATCATCTGGACACCTCAGGGTTCTGTACCAAACAGTGTTGTAAAAGCATTACCAAAACGAGAGTCAATATCTGAATCATCACCATCTCCCGGTTGCCAGACTCATGTCTGCCGTTTCTGTGCCTTTGCTGCGTGGGCCGTCGGATAATCTGAATCGCCGTGCCTTACTAGTCTGCAAGAGTTGTCGCGGTGCCAAAGGGGGCTTGTTTGTCGTGAGGCGTAGGGGCGGTGGGAGTGGAGTGCAAGCTACTGTGGTCGGGCAGTGGCTGTGGCGGTGGCTGGGGGAGGGCATATAGGGAGTCGAAGATATCTAAGTCGTGGTTCCGGGGGCTGGGGTGACTGGAGGCATAAAGATCGTGCCAGTGTTCAGGGATAGTAATCAAATCCGGGAGGCTCTCGCTGTCGTCGGAGTCAAGTTCAAGGTGAAAGTCTGTACCTATGGACGGAGACAAGTTTGGGTCTGTGGGCGTGGACAAGGGATAAATGCCGGCATGGCTGGGGGAGGGTTGGCGTAGGGGTCGGAATAGGTTGTCGAAGGGCGGGGTGTAATCGTCTCCTATTGCCAGAGAGATGTGGTGGGAGTGGCTACATTGTGATCCGTAGACTTTGAGTTGGTTGATGTGGAACCAACCAGTTTTACCGTTGGGGTACGTTATCCTGTACACGGAGGGGCTCACTTTGTCTGAAATGGAGTATGGTCCTGCAAATTTGGGGGAGAGGAAAGAACTGGGATTGTAAAGTGAAACCATTACTTGCTGACCGACTGTGTACTCTACGGGATGGACGGTTTTGTCAAAGCAAGCTTTACTCTGCTTCCTTCTAGCGCCTAATCGGACAGCTTCAGCGAGTTGTGCCGCTTTAATGTTATCTGTAAGCATGCTTTTTCATGGGTGAGGGTGGTTACTGTGGGGCTTGCCAGATCAAGGCCTAATGAATATTCAGTATCCTTCACGGGCTGTCCGGTCATGAGAGTGTGGGGGGTGAAACCTGTGGAACTGGAAACGGTGTTCTAAATGAACATGAGAGCAAATGGGAGGACCGTGTCCCACTTGGTGTTGTCCTGTTGCACCATCTTCCTAATGGTCGCTTTTAAAGTTCAATTCATTGACTCGACAATGCCACTGGATAGGGGGTGATATGCTATATGGAATTTCTGCCTGATTCTAAAAATTGTTAAAACATTTTGCATGACTCTGCCGGTGAAGTGGGAGCCTCGGTCTGACTCAATGCTGCGGGGGAGACCCCAGCGTGTGAATATCTGTTGGGTCAAAATCTGAGCGGTGGCCTTTGCTATGTTTGCCCGTGAGGTAAATGCTTCTACCCATTTAGTAAAGTTGTTGATTACAACTTTTGATTTGATTTGATTTGATTTATTATTGTCACATGTATACAGTGAAAAGTATTGTTTCTTGCATGCTGTACAAGCAATGCATACCGTACAGAGGGAAGGAAGGCGAGACTGCAGAATATAATGTTACAGTTATAGTTGGTGTGGAGAAAAGATCAACTTAATATGAGGTAGGTCCATTCAAAAGTCTGGTGGCAATAGGGAAGAAGCTGTTCTTGAGTCGGTTGGTACGTGACCTCAAAGTTTGGTATCTTTTTCCTGACAGAAGAAGGTAGAAGAGAGTATGTCCAGGGTGCGTAGGGTCATTAATTATGCTGGCTGCCTTTCTGAGGCAGCGGGAATTATAGATAGAGTCAATGGATGGAAGGCTGGTTTGCGTGATGGACTGGGCTACATTCACAACCTTTTGTAGTTTCCTGCGGTCTTGGGTAGAGCAGGATCCATACCAAGCTGTGATACAACCAGAAAGAATGCTTTCTATGGTCCATCTGTAGAAGTTGGTGAGGGTCGTAGCTGACATGCCATATTTCCTTAGTCTTCTGAGAAAGTAGAGTTGTTGGTGGGCCTTCTTAACTATAGTGGCGGCATGGGGGGACCAGGACAGGCTGTTGGTGATCTGTACACCTAAAAACTTGAAGCTCTCGACCCTTTCTACTTCGTTCCCATTGATGTAGACAGGGGCATGTTCTCCACTACGCTTCCTGAAGTCGATGACAATCTCCTTCATTTTGTTGACATTGAGGGAGAGATTACTGTCGTCGCATCAGTTCACCAGAATCTCTATCTCATTCCTGTACTCTGTCTCGTCATTGTTTAAAATCCAACCCACTACCCTGATGTCATCAGCAAATTTGAAAATCGAGTTGGAGGGAAATTTGGCCACACAGTCATAGAACATAGAACACAGAACATTACAGCGCAGTACAGGCCATTTGGCCCTCGATGTTGCGCCGACCTGTGAAACCACTCGATAGCCCATCTACACTATTCCCTTATCATCCATATGTCTATCCAATGACCATTTGAATGCCCTTAGTGTTGGCGAGTCCACTACTGTTGCAGGCAGGGCGTTCCATGCCCTTCCTACTCTCTGAGTAAAGAACCTACCTCTGACATCTGTCCTATATCTATCTCCCCTCAATTTAAAGCTATGTCCCCTCGTGCTAGACATCACCATCCGAGGAAAAAGGCTCTCACTGTCCATCCTATCCAATCCTCTGAGCATCTTGTATGCCTCAATTAAGTCACCTCTTCACCTTCTTCTCTCTAACGAAAGCAGCCTCAAGTCCCTCAGCCTTTCCTCATAAGATCTTCCCTCCATACAAGGCAACATTCTGGTAAATCTCCTCTGCACCCTTTCCAATGCTTCCACATCCTTCCTATAATGCGGCGACCAGAATTGCACGCAATACTCCAAATGCGGCAGCACCAGAGATTTGTACAGCTGCAACATGACCTCATGGCTCCGAAACTCAATCCCTCTGCCAATAAATGCTAACACACCATACGCCTTCTTAACAACCCTCTCAACCTGGGTGGTAACTTTCAGGGATCTATGTACATGGACACCGAGATCTCTCTGCTCATCCACACTGCCAAGAATCTTACCATTAGCCCAGTACTCAGTCTTCCTGTTATTCCTTCCAAAATGAATCACCTCACGCTTTTCTGCATTAAACTCCATTTGCCACCTCTCAGCCAAGCTCTGCAGCTTATCTATGTCCCTCTGTAACTTGTAACATCCTTCCGCACTGTCTACAACTCCACCGACTTTAGTGTCATCTGCAAATTTACTCACACATCCTTCTACACCCTCCTCCAGGTCATTTATAAAAATGAAAAACAGCAGTGGCCCCAAAACAAATCCTTGTGGTACACCACTAGTAACTGGACTCCAGTCTGAACATTTCCCATCAACCACCACCCTTTGTCTTCTTCCAGACAGCCAATTTCTGATCCAAACTGCTAAATCACCCTCAATCCCATGCCTCCGTATTTTCTGCAGTAGCCTACCGTGGGGAACCTTATTAAACGCTTTACTGAAATCCATATACACCACATCAACTGCTTTACCCCCATCCACCTGTTTGGTCACCTTCTCAAAGAACTCAATAAGGTTTGTGAGGCACGACCTACCATTCACAAAACCGTGTTGACTATCTCTAATCAAATTATTCCTTTCCAGATGATTATACATCCTATCTCTTATAAATCTTTCCAAGATTTTGCCCACAACAGAAGTAAGGCTCACTGATCTATAGTTACCGGGGTTGTCTCTACTTCCCTTCTTGAACAAGGGAACAACATTTGCTATCCTCCAGTCTTCTGGCAGCATTCCTGTAGACAAAGATGACTTAAAGATCAAAACCAAAGGCTCAGCAATCTCCTCCCTAGCTTCCCAGAGAATCCTAGGATAAATCCCATCCGGCCCAGGGGACTTATCTATTTTCAAACTTTCCAGAATTGCCAACACCTCCTCCTTATGAACCTCAAGCCCTTCTAGTCTAGTAGCCTGAATCTCATTATTCTCCTCGACAACATTATCTTTTTCCTGTGTGAATACTGACAAAAAATATTCATTTAGCACCTCTCCTATCTCCTCGGACTCCACGCACAACTTCCCGCTACTGCCCTTGACTGACCCTACTCTTACCTTAGTCATTCTTTTATTCCTTACATATCTATAGAAAGCGTTAGGGTTATCCTTGATCCTACCTGCCAAAGACTTCGCATGTCCCCTCCTGGCTCTTCTTAGCTCTCTCTTTAGGTCCTTCCTAACTTGTAACTCTCGAGCGCCCTAACTGAACCTTCATGTCTCATCTTTACATAAGCCTCCTTCTTCCTCTTGACAAGTGTTTCAACTGCTTTAGTAAACCACGGTTCCCTCGCTCGACCACTTCCTCCCTGCCTGACAGGTACATACTTATCAAGGACACGCAGTAGCTGTTCCTTGAACAAGCTCCACATTTCTGTTGTGCCCTTCGCCTGCAGTTTTCCTCTCCATCCGATGCATCCTAAGTCTTGCCTCATCACATCATAATTGCCTTTCCCCCAGATATAACTCTTGCCCTGCGGTATATACGTATCCCTTTCCATCACTAAAGTAAACGTAATCGAATTGTGGTCACTATCACCAAAGTGCTCACCTACCTCCAAATCTAACACCTGTCCTGGTTCATTACCCAGTACCAATTCCAATATGGCTTCGCCTCTCGTTGGCCCATCTGCATACTGTGTCAGGAAACCCTCCTGCACACATTGGACAAAAACGGACCCATCTAAAGTACTCGAACTATAGCATTTGCAATCAATATTTGGAAAGTTAAAGTCCCCCATAACAACTACCCTGTTGCTTTCGCTCCTATCCAGAATCATCTTTGCAATCCTTTCCTCTACATCTCTGGAACTTTTCGGAGGCCTATAGAAAACCTCTAACAGGGTGACCTCTCCTTTCCTGTTTCTAACCTCAGCCCATACTACCTCAGTAGACGAGTCCTCATCAAATGTCCTTTCTGCCACCGTAATACTGTCCTTGACTAACAATGCCACCACTCCCCCTCTTTTACCACCTTCCCTGAGCTTACTAAAATATCTAAACCCCGGCACCTGCAACAACCATTCCTGTCCCTGCTCTATCCATGTCTCCGTAATGGCCACAACATCGAAGTCCCATGTACCAACCCATGCCGCAAGTTCACCCACTTTATTCCGGATGCTCCTGGCATTGAAGAAGACACACTTTAAGCTACGTTCCCGCCTGCCGGTACACTCCTGCAACTTTGAAACCTTACTCGTGACCTCACTACTCTCAACCTCCTGTATACTGGAGCTACAATTCAGGTTCCCAAGCCCCTGCTGAACTAGTTTAAGCCCTCCCAAAGAGCATTAGCAAATTTCCCCCCCAGGATATTGGTACTCCTCTGGTCCAGGTGTATACCATCCTGTTTATAGAGGTCCCACTGACCCCAGAATGAGCCCCAATTATCCCTGAATTGCTGCCTTACATCCCTATTCCTTTTCCTACCTATGTCGTTGGTACCTATGTGGACCACGACTTGGGGCTCCTCCCCCTCCCCCTTATGGATCCCGAAAACACGATCCGAGACATCACGGACCCTGGCACCTCGGAGGCAACATACCAACCGCGAGTCTCTCTCGTTCCCACAGAATCTCCTATCTATCCCCCTAACTATGGAGTCGCCAAAGACTAATGCTCTGCTCCTCTCCCCCCCTGCCCTTCTGAGCAACATGGATAGACTCTGTGCCAGAGACCTGTACCCCATGGCTTATCCCTGGTAAGTCTCCCCCCCCCAACAGTATCCAAAGCAGTATACTTGTTACTAAGGGGAACGACCACAGGGGATCCCTGTACTGACTGCTTTCTCCCAGCCCCTCTCACCGTCACCCATCTATCTTTATTCTTCGAAGTAACTACATCCCTGAAGCTTCTATCTATGACCACCTCTGCCTCCCGAATGATCCGAAGTTCATCCAGCTCCAGTTCCCTAATGCGGTTTCTGAGGAGCTGGAGATGGGTGCACTTCCCACAGATGAAATCAGCAGGGACACTGACGGCATCCCTCACCTCAAACATTCTGCAGGAGGAACATTGCACTACCTTCCCTGCCATCCCCTCTAGATAAAAAAAGAAAAAGAAAGAAAGAGCTTACCTGTTATTCACTCTCCTTCTCAGCAAGCAATCACTCAGCAACCTCTGCGCCCCACACGATAACACCTGAGGCAAATAAAAGAAAAACTACTTACCAGTCACCAGCCAATCACTTACTTGCAGGCTGTAATGTCATGTTCAACTTGTTTCTACTTCTACCTGCCCTCGAGCCTTCCTCTTGATCTTTACAGCGGTTGTTTTTTTTTGGTTAGAGGAGGGGGTAAGGAGGGAAACACTGAAGAAGTGTTTCGGGTTCAAGTGTCACTTGACAACACTCCTCCACAAACCACCTTCAAGTTAGAGTGACCGCACCGGACGTATGCAAATTTTCCCCGCAACAGCCAATCAGCAGTTCCACTCTACTGCTCTCTGCTGGATAGGTGTATAAGGAGTATAATAGGGGGCTGAGGACACAGCCTTGTGCGGCACCGGTGTTGAGGATGATTGTGGAGGAGGTGTTGTTGCCTATCTTTACTGATTGTGGCCTGTGGGTGAGAAAGTTCAGGATCCAGTCGCAGAGGGAGGAGACGAGGCCAAGGCCATGAAGTTTGGAGATGAGTTTCGTAGGAATGATGGTGTTGAAGGCTGAGCTGTAGTCGATAAATAGGAGTCTGGCATAGGTGTCTTTGTTATCTGGGTGTTCCAAGGTAGAGCACAGGGCCAGGGAGATGGCGTCTGCTGTTGACCTGTTGCAGCGGTAGGCAAACTGTAGTGGATCAAGACAATCCAGGAGGCTGGAGCTGATTCGTGCCATGACTAACCTTTCGAAGCACTTCATGATGATGGATGTCTGAGCCACTGGACGATAGTCTTTAAGGCACGCTGCTTGACTTTTTTTTGGTACAGGGATGATGGTCGTCTTCTTGAAGCAGATAGGGACCTCAGATTGCTGTGAAGAGAGGTTGAAGATGTCTGCGAATAACCCCGCCAGCTGTTCCGCGCAAGACCTGAGTGCTCGTCCGGGTACCCCATCCAGGCCAGAGGCTTTCCGTGGGTTGACCTTCGAGAAGGCTGCTCTGACGTCTGCAGGGGTGATCTCAGATACAAGTTCATCCGTGGCTTCTGGGGTGGAGGGCTCGCTCTCGCTGACCTCTTGCTCAAAGCGGGCATAGAATGCATTGAGATCATCAGGGAGGGGTGCGTTGGAGCCGACGATTTTACATGCCTTCATCTTGTAGCCTGTTATGTCTTGCAGACCTTGCCATAGACAACGGGGATCCGTGTGGCTAGCCTGGGACTCGAGCTTGGTCCGGTACTGTCTTTTGGCATCTTTGATGGATTTCTTTCGATCATATCTGGCTTTCTTGTAGAGTCAGGGTCGCCTGACTTGAACACCTCAGACCTAGACTTCAGCAAGCAGTGGATATCCCTGTTCATCCAAGGTTTCCGGTTGGGAAACACGCGGATTTGCTTCTTTAGCACACAGTTTTCTACAAACTTACTAATGAAGTCAGTTACTGTAGTGGCGTACACATTCAGGCTGGTCGCAGAGTTTTTAAATACTGACCCATCCACTGACTCTATGCAGTCCCGGAGGAGATTCCTCAGACCAACAATGCACGACTTTCTTTGACGGATTCTCCCGCATCAGTTTTTGCTTATAAGCCGGGAGAAGGAGCTCAGCCTTGTGGTCAGGTTTGCCAAAGTGTGGGCGGTAGATATTTTAGATATTTGTGTAGCAGTGGTCCAGGATGTTTGGGCCTCTGGTGGAACAGGTGGTGTGTTGGTGGTAACTTGGTAGTACGCTCTTGAGCTTGACTGAAGTCCCCAGCGACAATGAACAAGGCCTCAGGATGTTTCGTTTCAAGGTTATTTGTGGTGGTGAATATTTCGTCCAGTGCGATTTTCATGTTCGCATGGGTTGGGATGTAAACTGCCATCAGGATAACGGAGCTGTACTCCTGCGGACGGTAGTAGGGGCGGCATTTTAGCGTCTGGTATTCTAGGCGGCATTTTAGTGTCAGGTATTCTAGTTCCTGGGAGCAGAAACTCACCAGTGTTGCTACATCTAGGCTCCAGGAGGTGTTGATTAGGAGGCAGACCCGACCTCCCCTTGCCTTGCCTGAGGCCACCATACGGTCCATTCAGTGGACTGAGAAGCCCGCTGGTTGTAGGGCACAGTCCGGTGAAGCAGGAGTGAGCCATGTCTCCGTGAAACCAGCACGTACTTGAAACCACTTCTGCAAGGGGGAATTGTCCTTTCTTTGAGTAACGTTCAGGATTGTTCTGAGCACAGATAAGACAATTCTCGACATAATAGGTGACATCGGTTTTTAAATCGGGCCACCAACATAAAGGTCTTAAATGGGCACTGGTTTTGTCTATCCCCTGATGTCCGTGTCAGTCATGAAATTGGTTTCTGACCTGGGTGGGGACCACATAAATTCCGTTTTTTAAAACTATGCCGTCCTGTACCGTCAGTGCGCCCTTCCATTTTACGGGCCAAATTGGGGCATTATTTGTGGACGCTACGGATTGACTAATTCCTTGGTCTAACAAACTGTTAATAACCTTCAAAATCTCACCCTCGGCTTACTGTGGGAATCCGTATTGCTTTTGCGGCTTTGGATCGGGACCTGAAATCTTTACTGTACCTGGGATCTTCGCACCATCGTGTTTGTGTTGTGCGAATGAAGCTTTGTGTTTTATGAGGACCTCTCTAATCCTCTGGTCTGCACTAATTGTTTGCGGATTAAACCAATAGTCCCCTACTGAGCAAATCTAGTTTTCATAATCCCCACTGTGAGCGTAGCGGGAGCCCTAGCTGTTTTGGCCATTCGCCAGACACATTTGTTTACTGGGTCAAACGAAAGGTTATGAGAGCTCATAAAATCAATACCTAAAATGTGCTCTGCGGTTTGGGGTAAGTCAACTAAAACGAAAGGGTGTCTGGTGCTAATGTTCCCTATCTGAATGGGTACGGGAGCTGTGGTATATCCTTGCTGTATGTGGCCGGTGAATCCATTCAGGGTGATAGTGTCTGTGGTGGGCCATTTGTCCTGTTGAAACATGGTGGAGGAGTTGAAAGTGGTGCGGGATCCTCCTGTGTCCCAAAGAAACTCGACTGTATGTCCCCAGACTGTGCCTGTAACGACTGGTCTGCCTGATTTGTCCCAGCGTGTGTCACAGACCCAAGTTGGGGAGTCGAACACCTTCAATCTATGGAGTTAAACGCTAAGTCGTCTGAACGGGCGCTAACATTATGCATGGGCCTAACATTGTTCCTAGGTGGGGGGTTTGGTTGTTGGTATCGGTGCTGGTTCGGGGGGTTTTGTCGGCAATCGCGGGCATAATGTCCCGTGTGGCCACAAATGTAACAACCTCGTGGTGCCTGTGCTCTGGGGTGCTATCCCTCGTTTATCCATGCTGGGTCCTGGCTAATCCTAACTGGGTGCACGTTTACTTCTATCTCATCCTGATCTGTCTGTTGGTGTAGGGTTTGTTCCCATGCTCTGGAAAGTCGTGGTCTGCGGGGTCGTAGTTTACACAAGCCTTTTGACCTGCGTCTGTGGCATGCGAGACTAAGGTGCGGGACCATTCAGCGGTGTCCTCCTCATTTAGGTGTGCGCGGTTCAATTGTCTGTAGACTGCCATGAAATGAATCCATAGGCGACCAGCAAATGCGGTCGGATGCTCTCCCTTCTTTTGCCTGCAGTGATTTAAATCCTCAACTGGATCTCCTTTGTTATACCCGACGGCATCTAATGTGGCTGTTTTCATTTCCTGTAGGGTTCCTCCTGCTACATTTTGGGGTTCTGGCAAAGCTGATCTTACAGACTGGCTAAGGCTCATAACTATTAGCTTTACTTCCTCTCTCTCATCTAGGCCGGACATAACTTTTTGTTGGCGCACCTCCTCTGGAATGGACTAGTTTTCGTGCAAGCTTCACTCAATTGGGTTATGGATAATGGGGTGGTGTAAACGATATCAGGCTCATCCTGATCCGATGACTTGCGTTGTTGGGTAACCGGATTCATGGGGGTCAAATGTGAGTGGGGTGTGTGTTGCCTGTGCAGTCGGTGCTGCGGGTGCTTTTCTTTTTGGGGTGTGGGGGGTTCGATTTTGATTTCCCGTGTCCTCTACGTATCTTTGGGCGCTTTCGTTTAACTCTTGCCAATCGGGAGCATCTTCCTCATCTAAATCATGCCCAAAGGTGTACCTGAAGCCATTCTGTACTGAGATTAGCGACTGTAACTTTTCTACCTTTTGTCAGCATTTAGCATGGTCAACGGTACTCTGCCTCTGTTCCTTAGTGGAGCTGTGGAGCGCTCTCAAAGCTGCTTTTAAACCTGCGCATTTGCTAGTTAGCTGGGCGACCTGTTGTTCTGTTTCCTCTCTTACCAGGACTGTGCACTGTGTATCTTGGTAGGCTTTATCATAAGAACATAAGAACTAGAAGCAGGAGTAGGCCATCTGGCCCCTCGAGCCTGGTCCACCATTCAATGAGATCATGGCTGATCTTTTGTGGACTCAGCTCCACTTTCCGGTCCGAACACTATAACCCTTAATCCCTTTATTCTTCAAAAAACTATCTATCTTTATCTTAAAAACATTTAATGAAGGAGCCTCTACTGCTTCACTGGGCAAGGAATTCCATAGATTCACAACCCTTTGGGTGAAGAAGTCCCTCCTAAACTCAGTCCTAAATCTACTTCCCCTTATTTTGAGGCTATGCCCCCTAGTTCTGCTTTCACCCACCAGTGGAAACAACCTGCCCGCATCTATCCTATCTATTCCCTTCATAATTTTATATGTTTCTATAAGATCCCCCCTCATCCTTCTAAATTCCAACCAGTACAGTCCCAGTCTACTCAACCTCTCCTCGTAATCCAACCCCTTCAGCTCTGGGATTAACCTAGTGAATCTCCTCTGCACACCCTCCAGTGCCAGTACATCCTTTCTCAAGTAAGGAGACAAAAACTGAACACAATACTCCAGGTGTGGCCTCACTAACACCTTATACAATTGCAGCATAACCTCCCTAGTCTTAAACTCCATCCCTCTAGCAATGAAGGACAAAATTCCATTTGCCTTCTTAATCACGTGTTGCACCTGTAAACCAACTTTTTGCGACTCATGCACTAGCACACCCAGGTCTCTCTGCACAGCAGCATGTTTTAATATTTTATCATTTAAATAATAATCCCTTTTGCTGTTATTCCTACCAAAATGGATAACCTCACATTTGTCAACATTGTATTCCATCTGCCAGACCCTAGCCCATTCACTTAGCCTATCCAAGTCCCTCTGCAGACGTCCAGTATCCTTTGCACTTTTTGCTTTACCACTTATCTTAGTGTCGTCTGCAAACTTGGACCCATTGCCCTTGGTCCCCAACTCCAAATCATCTATGTAAATTGTGAACAGTTGTGGGCCCAACACTGATCCCTGAGGGACACCACTAGCTACTGATTGCCAACCAGAGGAACACCCATTAATCAGCACTCTTTGCTTTCTATTAATTAACCAATCCTCTATCCATGCTACTACTTTCCCCTTAATGCCTTGCATCTTTATCTTATGCAGCAACCTTTTGTGTGGCACCTTGTCAAAGGCGTTCTGGAAATCCAGATATACCACATCCATTGGCTCCCCGTTATCTACCGCACTGTTAATGTCCTCAAAAAATTCCACTAAATTAGTTAGGCACGACCTGCCCTTTATGAACCTATGCTGCGTCTGCCCAATGGGACAATTTCCATCCAGATGCCTCGCTATTTCTTCCTTGATGATAGATTCCAGCATCTTCCCTACTACCGAAGTTAAGCTCACTGGCCTATAATTACCCGCTTTCTGCCTACCTCCTTTTTTAAACAGTGGTGTCACGTTTGCTAATTTCCAATCCGCCGGGACCACCCCAGAGTCTAGTGAATTTTGGTAAATTATCACTAGTGCATTTGCAATTTCCCTAGCCATCTCTTTTAGCACTCTGGGATGCATTCCATCAGGGCCAGGAGACTTGTCTACCTTTAGCCCCTTTAGCTTGCCCATCACTACCTCCTTGGTGATAACAATCCTCTCAAGGTCCTCACCTGTCATAGCCTCATTTCCATCAGTCACTGGCATGTTATTTGTGTCTACCACTGTGAAGACCGACCCAAAAAACCTGTTCAGTTCCTCAGCCATTTCCTCATCTCCCACTATTAAATCTCCCTTCTCATCCTCTAAAGGACCAATATTTACCTTAGCCAGTCTTATCGTACTGGGTCTGGAAGCTACTGAGGTGAACTAGACAAGATTGATGTGCACGTTTTACATCGGCCATTTCCTTATCCTTAGCTGCTAACCGTTCCCGGAGTTGCTCAATTATCTTCTCGCTTTTGTTACTGTTTCCCTCGTTCTTTTCTTCCTTCTCAATTAACTGCCTACGGAGCGTCTTCATGACCTCCTCTGTGCCTCGCAACTGTGCCAAACAGGACACTATTGCCATCGGCTTTCTGACTTTCCCTACGTTTTTCTTGTGGACCTCGCTTAGGTTCTCCCACCAAGTCTGTCTTACCTTTCCTGGGCCTGACTCATCATTAGCGCAAAAATTCAAACAAAGGTGCCATCCTTTCCCCTTTAAGTATTTTCTTAACTCTTCCTCCCATATGGGGCATTGCTCTGCTCTGTTGGTCACTGCGACATCGGGTTCCTGTGGATTCATCAATCTTTCCATTGCTTTAGTGGCCATTACTTCTCTTATCTCTTGCTCTACTTTTAATTTGGGACAGGGGAATAAAGCGGCGATTTAAACAGCGGGTATGGCTTAAACTATTTTCCTGCTCACAATCCCTCGATAGTTGTACACAATTCTAACGAATTTACCTTACTCTTCCTTTTAGGTATGCATGCGGGTTAGTACACAATTCTGAAATTCGGTTATTTGGTCGATATGGGACTTGCACTTGGGGTTCTTTCTCTTTGTCGCAATTGGATTCAAAGTTTGTGGATTCTCTCGGCACTTCTAATCGAGTCCCATCTGGGTCGCTAATAACTGTTGCTCTATTAATAATGTTGGTGAACCACAAGCCTTCCCTTATATCGATCAAATGACCACACAACCAGTTAGTTAGTTCAAAAGATGGTTTATTTACATACACAAGGGTTATATCGACCGACATACAAACACAATATCTACTACGAGTTAAACTACACCTGTCAGCTACAATAACCTATACTTAACTTCAGGGCGACCGGCACTGTGCAAATGGATAAGGCCTTGATCTGGATTTCACGTGGCTGGTTCGAAGAAAGTGGCTCTGTCTCTGCTAGGCTCATCCGTCAGGTAGCGATCATTGGTCTTGAACTTGGCTGGCTGTTCCAGCTGCAATTGGGTTGGCACAGGCCGGATCCAAAAGAGACAGAACACATGGCTGTGTCCTCTTTTATCCCTCTGGGATTTCGCGCTCTTTGGGGCTCACTCATTTCTGGGTCCCACCCCATTACATCCCGCCCTGCCCCTCAGCGACATGCATCCCCACCCCGATAATGGAATGCTCCTCCCCAGTGACATAACACTGATGTCACGCCCCACTCCCAATGTCATCACGGCCCTCCCAGCACCACTGAATGCAAAGGCGCAAGCCACAACGGTACATAAATTGATCACTGCTTAACTGCTCTAGTGCTTTTAACTGATAAAAACACTCCAGTGGTAGCTGAATTGAAGCTCAAGCCTATCTGTTCTCAGAATTACAGTAAAGGTGGTCACTATTGTGATCGATGTGACTTGAGGAGGGCAAACTGGCCGATGAGCAATGAGATGGAAATATCAGCCAATGACATGACTGGCATGAGTGGCACGGTGGGGCAGTGGTTAGCACTGCTGTTTCACAGCACCACGTACACAGGTTCAAATTCAGGCCTGGATGATTATCTGTGTGCAGTTTGCACTTTCTCCTCGTGTCTCCATGGGGTTCCTCTGGGTGCTCCGGTTTCCTCCCACAGTCCAAAGATGTGCAGGTTAGGTGGATTGGTTAAGCTAAATTGCCCCTCAGTGTTCAAAGATGTGCAGATTAGGTGGATTGGTTAAGCTAAATTGCCCCTTAGCGTTCAAAGATGTGCAGATTAGGTGGATTGGTTAAGCTAAATTGCCCCTTAGCGTTCAAAGATGTGCAGGTTAGGTGGGGTTGCAGGGGAGTGGGCCTTGGTATCATGCTCTTTTGGAGAGTCGGTGCAGGCTTGATGGACCAAATGGCCTCCTTCTGCACACTAGGGATTCATTGGATTCTATAACTGCAGCACAGGGCAGTGCAGAACAGAATGAGTCAGAAAAACTCCAATGCAGGAGCAAATACTCCAATCAAGCGGAGTCCAGTGAGTCCAAGTTCAAAATCAGTGGCATGTCTTTGCCTGGCAGGGTTCTGTTCTTTTTCATAGAATTTACAGTGCAGAAGGAGGCCATTCGGCCCATCGAGTCTGCACCGGCTCTTGGAAAGAGCACCCTACCCAAGGTCAACACCTCCACCCTATCCCCATAACCCCATTCAACACTAAGGGCAATTTTGGACACTAAGGGCAATTTATCATGGCCAATCCACCTAACCTGCACATCTTTGGACTGTGGGAGGGAACCGGAGCACCCGGAGGAAACCCACGCACACACGGGGAGGATGTGCAGACTCCGCAAAGACAGTGACCCAAGCCAGAATCGAACCTGGGACTCTGGAGCTGTGAAGCAATTGTGCTATCCACAATGCTACCGTGCTGCCCAGTTTTTACCAGATGAGACTCTCTGAAGGCCAGTCTTCAGAGTGATATGGGACGGTAGTCGAACTTTCTGCATGTGACCAGCAGCCATTATGTCAGACCAGCAAATGGTGGTCCATTTTGAACAACAGAATTTAAACAAGAGAGAATGGAGAGGGATATATTTTTTTATAATTTTCATGCTTTCATTCCTTGCTGTCATGGCAACTTAGAAAGCTTTTTTTTCTACCTTTTCTTCAAAAATCATCAATTACATTATTATTTGTAAAATCTTGTACAAATACGTTTTCAATTGTCAATACTGCAGAACTTGGCAAATGTTCCTGACTCATCATACTTCGCAAATAAATTTTCACCCTTTTCAACACAGAGAAAGAATGTTCACCAGGTGCATTTGTGACAGGTATTGTTTAAAATATTTTCAGAACGGTTTCCACATTTGGAAAGGTTGCCTGCATATCATCATGGACATGTCTGTACAAATTAGCTGGTGATCTTAAAGCACAGAGCTCATCATTATTGATAAAATGAATGAAGTATTTCATTTCATCTGCAAAAAAGATTTGTATCTATGACCTCCCGGTAGAATTCGCTTAATTTTTTCCTGCAGTGGCTTTTAACATTCTCATCCAAGCTTCTATCAGATTTTTCTTCTTTTCTTCAGAGATTCTCTTTTACTCTGCAATTGCACCATCATTATGTCACGAACAATATTAACAGTTACAACGATGACCTTCTCTTTCTCTTTAAAAGTGACTTCATTGTCTCTAGTTTCATCTAAAAACAACTTCTTGCGTCCTGTACTCATCATCAGAGCGACCTATATTGTTTGTTAGTATTAGTGCCTCAGCTTCCACTGAGCT
The DNA here is from genome assembly GCF_047496885.1 of Scyliorhinus torazame. NCBI lineage: Eukaryota > Metazoa > Chordata > Chondrichthyes > Carcharhiniformes > Scyliorhinidae > Scyliorhinus > Scyliorhinus torazame. The sequence continues at coordinate 198,224,704 of NC_092707.1, read as the reverse complement.
ACAGGGCTAGATTCTCCAATTTTGAGACTAAGTGTAGTCTCCGGCATGAGAACAGTGGTGTTTTACGGCAGGAAAAATGGCACAATAGCTGCACTGATTCAGCAACTCTAAATGGGCATGAGGCTCACACGCCGCAGCTGTACTTAAATGATCCATCCCCCCCACACACACCGTCCTTGTCAACAAGGTGGCTGGAGGGAGAGCAGGGCCACGGTTCAGGGACGCTGAGCTGGACACCCTCCTGAATGCCGTGGAGGAGGGAAGGATGACCCTGTACTCTGGCCCGTGAGGAAGGCCGCCAGGCACCGCCATTTACCATCCCTGGGCCCAAGTGACAGAGGCGGTCAACGTCGCGGGCAACGTCACCAGACTGGCATGCAGTGCCGTAAGAAACTGCTCGACCACCTCAGGGCGACCAGAGTGAGTAGGCAGCGCTGTGCCCCTGGCACTAATTCTGCCCCCTCCCCACAGACAGATAACACGGCCCCTCCCGTGCAGGGGATAGCCGAACCCCCACCCTGCCCCACATGCCAGTACCTATGCCAGCTGCAATGGCTGGGTGCCCTGGCCACTGGTGCCATCATCTAACCAATCCCTGGACTGCATGCGTCGGAATGTCTAAAAAGAGAGTTCTTTGTGTTTGCCCCCCCCCCCCCCCAGAGGAGAATGCCGCACACAATCGCTGGGTGCGGGAGAAGATCGGGGGGGAGGTGACCACCAGACCTGCGGTCCCTCACCATCCCCGAGCAGAGGGCACTGTACGTGGTCGGCGGCCTGGAGGAAAGGGAGGTCACCGAGGTGGAGGTCGGCGGCGGGCAAGCAGGAGAGACCCTGCTTAGTTGCGGATCCCCATGACAAGTGAGTGGACACTCTCCCCCAAAACCCCCTCACTGCCCGCACCCTCCTCACCCCTCACACCCTTCAACCCACACCCCCTCAACACCCCTCACCCCCCCATCCCTCACCTACTTCAATCCTCACCTCCCCAACCTGCACCCCACTCAACCCACACCGCCCTCATCCCCCACAACCCCTTCACCCTTACCCCTCCCCCCCTCAACCACCCCCATGAAATATCCCCTCCACTTGTAACCACACATGTCGTCTTGTGTCTTACAGGACCTGCCAGAGATGGGGCCAGTCCATCCGGAGCACCCATTCCATAGCCACTGCTAGAGCCGGTGCCCCCCCAGACGGCCAAGCACTGACGGGGAGAGCATTAGTGAAGAGGCTCCTGGGACACTATTTGGTGCACACCACGCATCGTATCCGGTACAGCAGGTGGAGGTAGGAGCAGCCGAGGGGCCAGAAGGTCGGAGGGCAGGCTGTCCCCAGGAACCAGCTGCCGTCCAGACGGGTCCCGGGCTCCTGGAACATCCAGTCCCAGCCACAGTGCAGGTCCACTCAGAGAAGCAGGGACTATGGCTGTCCAGCACCTGCGGGTGCAGGTGGAGGAATCCATCTGCATGCAGGAACAGGGGGTGGTGCTGGTCGTGCGTGCCATCCAGGCCAACACCACATGGGTGGTGTCCGCAGTTGAGGCAAGGAGGTTGGCGACAGTGTTGGCTGTGGGCCAGAGCAACCTTGCCCTGGGGCATTCTCTGCAGGCGGGGGCCGAAGCCCAGGTCAAGGCTGCCCTCTCACGAGCAGCCATGTGCCAGAGCTACCTGAAAATTGCAGCGGCGCCCTTCAGCATGGCCCAGTCACAGCAGGCCATGGTTGAGAACGTCGGCGGCATTGCCCAGGCGCTGGACAGTGTTGCACAGTGAGAGGGGGAGGTGGGCCAGTCCCACAGTGAGGTGTCCCAGTCCCACAGGGGGGTGTCCCAGTCCCAGAGATAGGTGGCCCAGTCCCAGAGATAGGTGGCCCAGTCACTGGCTGATGTGACAGAGACCCTCAGGGTGGTGGCACAGTCGCAGCGTGATGTGGCGCAGTCCCAGATGGAGATGTTCCACTCTCTGTGCTCCATGGCCGCGAACGTGCAGACCCTAGTCGAGACCAGTGTGGCCTCCAGGACTGGCAGCGCCAGGTGGCGGGGGAGCCTCAGGAGATGGTTCTGCTCTCACCACCATCCCATGGAGTAGCTCCGGAGCATCGGGAACCCAGAGGGAGGAGGAGGTGACAGAACACCACAATGAGTCACACCGGTGACTCCCGCAGGGGAGGTGCCGAAACACCGCAGCACCTGTTAACACCATTAAAACCTGCCTCGGTGCTCTGCCTGATGGGTGCGGGAGTGGGATGGTCGGTGCTGGCCAGCGGGAGTGTGATGTGGAGGACCAGTGCAGACCCTGTGGGTGCACCCCCCCCCCTCCCCCCCTGCTCAAGTGTGATGGACTTGCCAGCTCATATGCAGGGATCACCAAGGTGGAAGATGCTACTGTGGGCATGAGTCAGATATTGTCAAACAATGTGGAACATCAGAGCTCACTGCAGAGCGGGTTGTCATCATCCTCCATCCCATGGACCAGACCCGCTGTTACCGTAAACCCAGGGCCCCCAGCTTATCGCGCTGCAGGTATGTATCATGGAGGGGGTGTGCAAGCTGTCAGTTGGCGGGGTGAGAAGTGAGGGGGTGTGGTTTTGGTTTGTGATGTCCGTGTCCCTGGCCAGCAACCCCTCCCCCTCTAGTCGGTGAACCGCGTCGCAATCAGAACGTCTCATGCGCACTGGCCCTGGCGATAGCATCGTGCGGCCTCTCGTGCCTACCTGGGCCCATGTTCTGCTCATCATTCCCCTCCCGCACATCCTCCTCGTCGGACGAGGCCTGCACTTCCTCCTCATCCTCGTCCTGCTGTGCTCTATGCACCAGGCCACCACAATGCGGGCGACGCTCTTAGCCTCGTTCTGGGGGGCCCATCCAGAACGGTCCAGGCACCTGAAGCGCATCTTGCGGATGCCGAAGCAACGCACGACCACACCCCTGGTCACTGTAAGGGCGTCATTGTATTGGGTCTCCGCGTTGGACTGTGGCCTCCGGAAAGGCGTCATCAGCCACGACCGCAGCGGGTAACCTCTGTCGCCAAACCAGCAGCCGGGGGGGGGGGGGGGGGGGGGGGGTGCCCCTCAACCATGTCGGGGATCACCAAGTGTGCCAGGATGAATGAGTCATGTACACTGCCCGGGTATCGAGCGCTGACGTGCATGATGCGCATCTGTTGATCGCAGACCAGCTGCATGTTTATGGAATGTAACCCCTTTCTGTTGGTGTACAGTAGCCTGTTATCTGCCGGTACCCATAGGGCGACATGCACCCTGTCAATCTCCCCCTGGATCAGGGGCATCGCGGCGTTGGCAGCGAACGCCACTGCCCGGGCGTGCTGGTGGGCTCGGTTCACATGGAACTGGATGCATTGGTCCCCCTGGGCATATAGGGCGTCTGTGATGGCGTGGATGCACCTGTCGCTGAGGCCGGCAAGATCCCGGACAGGGCCCCACTCGGCGCCTGGAAGGACCACGTCGCATACAGGTTGAGGGCGACCATCACCTTGGCAGTCTCCGTTGGCATGCCTGGTCCGCCAGGTCCTCGAATGATATGCAGTGCTGGTGCACGCGGGGCTTCATGCGGTGCCTCCATGGCACCTCCTCTTCCTCCTCAGCCTGTTGGGCGGCTGGCCTACAAGCCTGTGCGGCCGCCACCTGCCTCTCTGCAGTCCGTTCCTCTGCAGAAGCTTTCCCCTCCTCTCTGAGCGGCCCCCACTCACGCGGCCGTAGAATATCTCGCAGGGCTGCGGCCATCTCCACAGCATTGCTGGTTGGTGTCCGAATGCCATTTTCTGCGGGGGGGTGAAAGGCCAACATGTTAGCATGGTGCATATTCCCGTGCCCATCCAGGTACCAAGGGCTATATAGTGGCCCCGGTTGGCACTGCGGGCCCCGTCCACGAATGTCCCCTCTCCAGCCCCCGCACCCCTGCCCCATCGGTATCCAGCCCCATTGGTGCCCATGTCATCATGGTGCATACACCCGTACACAACCAGGTACCATGGGCTGCACGGTGGCCCTGGTTGTTACCGCGCGCCCCAGCCACGCATGCCCTCCACCCCCGCATCCCAGCCCCATCGGTGGTCCTGGACCTGGCGCCCATACCTGCAGCTAGGGCCACCGTTGGATGGCACTGCCCTCACTGGGGCCGCCGTCGGTGTGGCCCTGGGTGGTCTCCTGGTGGGTGTCGCCGGTTGAGTGGGGTTGCTGGGGAGGCCCACCCACCCACCCACCCATATGGGCATTTTCTCTGCGTCCACACAGGTACTGGCGTGGTTGGCCAGCAAGATGGCTGCTGTAATGGCACTCCATGTGTGGGCACCGCCCCTGTCCTGTTGGGGGGCTCCGCGGCTGCTTGCACTGTTGCCCCCACATCCCCGCCCCTCCCCCAACCCTGGCAGGGCCACCCTCTGCATGAAGTGCGGCCGGTGTCTGATACAGGAGCCCGCAGTCCCCCTACGCCAACTCCTACCTCTTCTCTGTCGCCTCAGCGAGCACGCTGTCTTCACGATTCTTTATAGCACATTAGAAACACGTCGTCGTGAAATCGGCCCATCCGGGGCGCAGAATCGCTGAGGCCTGTCATGATATTCAAACACACACATCATGATAGACACACCAACAGACAAATCAGAACACACAACACCACAACCAATCACAGAAAGATATAAAAGCACAAACACGACACCTGGTGGTCAGTATTAGCTGCAGAGGCGGACCAGGACAGACCTGTTACCAAACACACTCAGGGAGACAGCACGTGCAGAGTATCCAGAACGAACTGTATTATAAGAGTTAAAATAAAATAGAGTTGTACCACATACAACTGTGTTGGCTCATCTGTGCACCAGAGCACCGAACACCACATGGTACAGGAGTGGATCGATACCTGCCGGCATACCTCAGTGTACAGAGACAACCAGCAGTGCCCAGACAAAATGATAGAGCTCCCGGTTCCGCAGCCGCTCCAGTGCTACGGCGATCTCCGCGAAAACTGGCGGCGATTCCGGCAATGGTTCGAATTGTTCCTGGTGGCAGCTGAACTCCAAGACCTGGATGATAGTGAAAAAATTGAATTTCTCCTCACCATCGCCGGTGCAAGGGCAAGAGAAATATTCACAAGGTTCAGGTTCTTCAGGAGGCAGCAAAGGTACGATTACCAGGCAGTCCTGGACAAATTCTCCAAGTACTGTGAAGAAAACGCAATCTAATCGGCAAGTAAAGGTAAGAAAAGCTGCAGTACTCACCTCGTGGCTGGGATCCCGGAGCCCGAATTCCCAGAGGCCGAAATCCCGGGCCTGAGAGAGGGCTGGATCGAGGTTGGCGGCCATCTTGCTAAAGGTATCACGCTAGCACAGTTGCGCGAGCAGTGCGCAGAACCGGAAGTTTTGTTTGCGCATGCGCGAGATGCTGCGCATGCGCAGTCAAGAAAACGGCCATCGGTAAAGGAACAGCGATCTGAGCATGCGCAGTCGTTTCCTACGTGCTACATACCGAGCGTCAGGATGTCAGAGGCCCCAGACTGCACCAATTTAAAGGGGAAATGTCCCAAATCCAATTTAAAAGGGAAACATCCCAAATCAAAAAAACAAAAACCTGTTAAAGCTGTAAAACAACCTTCCCTCACCTGGAATGACAGCACATTGCCGCAAATTGACCCAGGAGATGAATTTGACCTCCGAAGAACCCTCCGACAAGCAGTTACCTACGCACAAGCCGATGATTCCGACCTCGAATACTTCGATGACGATCTTTACAGTGTTTCCGGACCTCGCGAGCCCAATGATAGCTCCGTGGTCCTATATGACTATGACTCGGACGAACCTTTCGTGTTGCACATTGGCGGCCCCCACATTGAATCCGACGCAGATGCGGATTCATTTTTCGGATTTGAGGATCTTCAATCCAGCAGATATGACGTTCCAACTTATCAGTACCGGATGATGCTGCAGCCTGACATTAACAGACAGGGAGCGGTGCAAGCACACGGAGAGCGCCCTGCTGCCACACAGAGCGTGGTCCACGTCCCGCTCAACGTTCCCGACTCTATGAAAGAAGACATGCAAGACTCCAGAGTGCAGTCCTCGCATGAACCAGAAGTGACTCCAGTGTCACAAGCTTCCACAGCAAGCTCGTGGACAGACTCCACAATTGCAGAAATGCAAGACTCCAGAGCGCAGTCCTTGCACGGACAAGAAGTGACTCCAGTGTCACAAGCCTCCACAGAGAGCTCGTGGACAGCCTCCACGATAGAAGCAACGCAAGACTCCAGAGCGCAGTCCTTGCACGAACAAGAAGTGACTCCAGTGTCACAAGCCTCCACAGAGAGCTCGTGGACAGCCTCCACGATAGAAGCAACGCAAGACTCCAGAGCGCAGTCCTTGCACGAACAAGAAGTGACTCCAGTGTCACTAGCCTCCACAGAGAGCTCGTGGACAGCCTCCACGATAGAAGCAACGCAAGACTCCAATGTGCAGTCCTTGCAGGAACAAGACCATGAGGGTCTAGCAACCTCTCCTGACCAACCAGCGGCAGACAATGCAAGTCTGCCATGCTCACGTGAACAGCAAGAAGGCTATAACAGCCTACCATGCTCCACTACACAGCAGCATGACCATGACGGTCTCTCATGCTACAATGAAGGGCACAGCGCTGAAGACTGTTCAAGCCCAACTGAAGACAAGCCAAAGGAATCGCCTCGTCCAAGCCCGAAGAAAAAAGGTTTATGCGCTGACCTTCAGGATCATTATAGCCGAACAGAGATTAATAATGCTGCACGGCCACAGAAGGATGCTGAGGATTTGCTAACGAAATTAATTGAATGTTTAACTTGCAAGGAGCAGACTGAGAATTGCCAGTGTTTTAGTACGGATCGAAAAAATGGACAAGACATTGATCCTCAGGTAATGGAAATAACACAACCTGAATCATATCTACAGCAGGGACAGATGTCTCCCTTCAACACAACGCCGCAAAATCCCAACTTCGGAGACCAGCAGTTAGTCAGTAATGACTCTTCAAACCTTGAGGGGAACATTAATTGCATTGAACCTATACACACTCCACTGATTATTGAGCAGAACATTGGAGCAAGAATCCTGAGGACACCGACATCGAGTAGCCAGATAACGAATTTAAAACCCACAGCAGTTTCAAGTGAACCAAGTGTGCTTTCCACTAATGGTGAAGATGCAGATAAGGTCGACCCGATTATCCATTGTACCACACTAACCCCAGTGATTAAGCAGTTATGTATGGGGAGTATAATGTGGGCAATTGAGAACAGTAAAAGAGAGACTGTGACCATGCCAGTCCCAGCAAAATCAGACCCAGAGACCATGAAGGCATGTACATTAGACAAAGATACATATGAGGTACCTGAGAAGAAAAGTGAAACGGAATGTTCTTTGGAAAATAGTACAATGTCGATAGAAACATTGGATCCTATATTCGAGACCATACATATGGGAGAATTTGGGGGTAATAAACAAGGTTCTGCAATGTCTGGGGGAAGATTTAAAATTCCAAAGAAGAAAAGCCCAAATGAAGGACAACGGCAAGACAATGACAGTCCACCGACATGGTGTGCACCACCAGATGAAAACTCTGACAATTTACCCAACCCTAGTGAACAGCAAGCTGCTAATGAGGATCTATCCACGGGATGTGAGACGAGTGACGACAGCATCCCACTTCCCATGCAAAAGGTGCAAGGTGACAGACCTCGCCTAGTGCGTACCGAGGCACTCGACGATCACGGTGGGACCACTGACGACTGCGGTGGCGGCGCACCGCTTCCACCCTCGATGGCTCGACCCTCTCCACTGGTTGGTGCATTCCTGCATGTTCCGACTCCAGAAGTGCAGCTTCAGGGAATCTCGGCTGCCTCCAGTGAACCTGTTGGGACTCCGGACGGGGGGCATCGACGGAAGGCAGACCGGACTCCAGATGGGGAGCAGCCAAGCGCCGACTCTGATTTGCGCACGCCAGACCTTGCTCCGGACGGGCGGTGTCGCGGCCTCGGTGATGGCACGCTCAGGGTGACGGCGGATGCCACGGCGACAGGGAATGGATCGCGTGGCAGTCCCACTGGGTCGGCAGTGGCAACCAGCACCGGCGGTCCAAGATGGACACACCAATTCGCGCCATCGCCAGACGTTGATGCGAGCAACAATTCTCTCTCCAAGGCGACATGCTTCGACGTTTCTCTGCGGAGTCGCCCTTCCGGCACAGCAGGTGGCCGGAACCAGCGTGCACAGTCTCGGCCAACTTCCACATCTGGCACAGTCATCGCCTTGCATGATATTAGTGATGGTGCTACTTCGATGGCAACGACCCATCGGCTACAAGATGCCGTCCACCACAAACATAAAAAGAAAAAGACTCCACCTTGTTCCTGGTATGCAGGGCGGATGGATTGGTGCGTAGGCGCAATCAGCGAGCTTTGCGCCGCCTTCCATGCTCGCAACTGAACCGTACGCACACGCCGGATCCTCCACTGGTTCCCAAGGATGACTTCGTGGAGATGCCACGGATCATGCCCCTTCCATCGCCACCAGAACCAAACCACAGCCAAGGCACCACTAACAAAGATGTTGAATGTTATATTTGCACGAATGAAAAAACCAAGCACTGCACGAAGTACAACAAATGGTCAAGTAGAGACTTCGGCAACAGCATCACCTCCAACAGTCCAAGGTGAACCAGTGTGACCCCAAATCTCCACAGCTGAACCGGCTTGAGGACCAGCCCATTCTTGAGGCGGTCACCCATTAGACTGGACTTATAACGCTGTTCATACGTTCAAAAAGTCAAACACTTCTGTATTATAACCTGTTGTTGTTTATTGTTCCAGATATCGTCTGACCAGACCAATGTTCA